>NC_044315.2:90579060-91224781 GCF_007474595.2 Lynx canadensis
CTGCTCATTTCCGACAGTGTTGGTCTTTCCTTTCACACGGATTCGCTCTTGTGCCTTGACCCACCTCCCCCTCTGGGCTGTGAGCTCCTGGAGGGCTGGGACCTCACGGGACCTTTGATCTGGCCCCCGGGCCCAACAGCCCCTGCTCAGGGTGAGAGGCACAGGAGCTGAATGTCCAGAGAGCATCTCAGAGTCCCTACCTGCCTCTGAGCAGCTCACGCTGTGACATGCAGACTAATAGTAAGAGGTACATGTGCCTTGAGGGCAGGGGACGCCCAGCTTGACCCCTGAGCGTCCCTTCCCGCTCCGAGGCTTCACTGAGCACAGTGGACACAGCCTGCCTGGTGGTCAGCACCGGCATGACAGTCCCAGGCTTGGAAACCAGAAAACAAAACCACACCTTTGTTTGGATGTAGTCAAGGCAGCAGCCCTCCCTGGCCCTAGGGGGCACAGGGGCAGGACCTGCGGGCTCCAGGGGCGTGTGAGGACTTCAGAAGCCTCCCTTGTCCCCCGTTCCACCTCTCCCGTCCCGGTGACCGTTCACTCCTAAGGCTTCCTCACCCTAGCCAGGGCACTACCTCTGGAAGCCCTTCCTAATGAGGCCCCCGGGCTCCGACAAGGAGGGTCTTGACCTCGGTCCCACACCAGGGTCCATGCTCGGCCACGTGCTGCCCACCCAGGTCCTCGGTCCTCCAAGCCCCCAGGCTGCTCCGCTCAGAAGGACCTTGAGGGAGGAGAAAGCATTTTCCCAGGACCAGGAGCATCTTGGGGCAGGGGTGGAGGTCCAGGGCCAGCAGACAAGCCTGTGGGACCCTTGGGACACCACGTCTATGCAGCCCAATTTACAAGGAGTAAGCTGAGGTCCGTCCCGCCCCCTCCCAATAGGGGGGGTGTCTCCTTCTAGCTCAGGGGGGTGGTGGACACAGGACCCAGACCCGACTTCTCTGGGTGCCCCAGGAAAGTGCCCAGCCCAGGCAGCCCCTGGGTACCCTGGAGACCCCGCTGGCCATCAGGCTGGCACGTTCCCCACCCCACGTATGAGCCCTGGTCATGCTGCCAGCACACTGGGCGCCCCTGCCCCGTGGCAGAGCTGCCTCCAGTCCCCTTCTTCTTGCCCCGGTGTCACCTCCCCCTCCAGGGTGGACTCCCCTTGAGCCGCTGCCGGGTGGTCAGTGTGTGTGTGTGTCTGTGTGTGTGTCTGTGTGCGTGTGTCTGTGTGTGTGTGTGTGTCTGGTGTGTGTGTGTGTGTGCTTGCCTGTACGGTGGGGACATCCAGATATAACAGCCCCACCTCGTATGGGGTTGATAGGGATCCGACGGGATCTCAGGGGTCTCATTCCCAGGGCGAACCCCAGGGAGGGACTGAGTTTGGCCTAGGACGGAGACCCCCACTGCTTGGACTCTGCCCACCTCACGTATCCTGGGCCGGTCCCTGGCCTCAGTCTCCCACCTGGCCCTGAGGTTGGGCGTGGAGTGACGTCAGCGTGGACAGGGCCCAGGCTCTCCCCTGGGTGGATGGAGAGGAGATGTGCCAGGCACACAGGCCTCCCTAGCAAAGGGCAGCTGGGTCTCGTGTACTCGTGTACTCCGCTCCGTGCCTGATTCCGTGTGCGCCCTGCCTCCAGACCGCTGCCCTGTAACCCCAAATCCTGTGAGCCCTCGGATCAGCCTCACCCCAGCCAGTGGGCTGCAGACTTGAGGGCCGGGTCGGTTGGACACGCGGGTACACGAGGGTCGCCGAATGTACCTATGCCGTCCCAGCTGTCACAGACCCCACGCCCCCCCAGGGTCCAGCTGGGTGCACGGACCGGGGCAGGGGGCCTGGAGGAGATGGTAGACACTAAGTATGGGCAAGGAGAGGATCGGCCTGTCCCCCCCTCCCCCTCCTTCTCTCCACCTCCTCCCACGGTCTTCCTGCCAGAACCCAGGACACAAGGGGCAGCTGTCCCTGGCTGCAGCCCTGGCGGGTCAGAGAGGTGGGAGGGAGCCCAGGAAGGAAGGGGCACATCGTGGGGCTGTCTGAGTGTTGGGGGTGGTTAGAGTTGCTAGGGACTCACCCAGGGTGCTCACTGACTTCACCCCTTCTTATACATGAACTGCGGCCCCGGGATCAAGGGCACTCAGCTCTGCGTGACCAAGTCCAGCTGTGAACGGGAACGAGGGACCTCAGTCTTCCCCTCATGGAGCCCTGCCCTGACCATCACAGGTCTTGTCCTGGGTTGGGGCTCCCCCAGCCAGGTGACCCCGTGCCCCCTGCTCACCTTCCTGAGATGGGAATGACAGACCCCCATTTCAGCAGAAGAAAATGAGGCTCTGACACCCACCACGTGAGCTTGGGGTCACAGGGCTGGGACATGGCCCTATTGTGGGTTTGCCCCCCGGACCATCCGACCAAAGCCTGAGCTCGCACGGGAGCCTGAGGAGGCTCCAACCCTGGAGATGAGGACGTCCTGGGAGGGGTGCCATGGGAGGGACGGTGGCGGCAGGGCCTCTGAGGGGGATCCTTCTACGGATCCTTGCCAACACTTCTTAATATCTATCTTTTTAATGACAGCCGTCCTGGTGGATGTGAACTTGTATCTCATTGTGGCCTTGATTGGATTTCCATCCTAAAGAACGATGTGGAACATTGTTGGTCACTTGTTTATCGTTTGTCGAGAAATGTCTCCTCAGCTGCATTTCCCATTTTTTTAAATTTTTTTAAATGTTTATTTATTATTGAGAGAGACAGAGACAGAATGTGAGTGGGTTAGGGGCAGAGAGAGAGGGAGACACAGAAGCAGAAGCAGGCTCCAAGGCTCTGAGCGGTCAGCACACAGCCCGACGCGGGGCTCGAACTCACGAGCTGTGAGATCATGACCTGAGCCGAAGTCGGACGCTCAACCGACCGAGCCACCCAGGCGCCCCTGCATTTCCCATTTTTAAATTGGATGCGCAGTTTCTTCCTATTGAGTTGTAAGATTAATATGCATTCCACATGCAAGTCTCTTAGGATATATGTCCTTAGCCGATTCATTGTCCCATTCAGTAGGGTGCCTTCTAGCCTTCGTGATGCTGTCTTTCAGTTCACCTACTTGTAGTGTTTCTTTTTGAGAGAGAGAGAGAAAGACAGAGTGCAAGTGGGGGAGGGGCAGAGAGAGAGGGAGTCAGGGAATCCGAAGCAGCTCCAGCTCTGAGCCATCAGCGCAGAGCCCGATGCGGGGCTTGAACCCACGAACTGTGAGATCATGAGCTGAGCTCAAGTCGGCCGCTTAACCGACTGGGCCCCCCGGGCGCCCCTGATTTTGTTTAACTGACGCGTGGCATTCAGTCAGTTCCGTATATACCTCGATGATTGGGTAGCTGTGTGTATGGCCGAGTGATCACACAGCAGGTCCTGTTAACGTCCATCTGCACACGTGGTTGCACATGTTTTCTTGTTACAGAGACTTTTCAGATTTACCCCTTGGCAGTTTCCACACGTGCAAGGCAGTATTAACTATAGTGACCGCGCTGCACATCACGTCCCTTGACTTATTTATTTTATCACCGGCAGATTGTGCCTTTCGACCACCTTCCCCGGTTCGCTCATCCCTTAGCCCCTGCCTCTGGCAACCACCAGGATGATCGCTCGATCTGTGAGATCTTTGAGCTCTGTTTTTAAGATCCCACTTACAAAGGAGATATGATATTTGTTTTTCTGTGTCGGACTTATTTTACTTAACATAATATCCCCGTCTGTGTTGTCACAAATGGGTTTCCTCCTTGTTTATGACTGACTAGTATTCTATGATATGTACGTGTCTGTGTGCGCACACTCCCACATCCTCTTTATCCGTCCATCCATCGTCGACGCTTGGGTGCCTTCCACGTCTCGACTCTGTAAGTAATGCTGGGGGGCGGGGGTAACATATCTTTTGTCGTGAGTGTTTCGTTTTCTTCCTATAAATACCCGAAAGTGGAATTGCCGGGTTACATGGTGTTTCTATTTTCGATGTCTTGAGGAGCTTCCATGCTGCTTTCCACATTGGCTGCACCAGTTTACTGTCTCGTACAATTTCTTTCTTGGTACCGTGCTTGTATCCTGCAGCCTTGCTGAACTATTTTATTACTTCCGGAAGCTTTTCTGTGTATTCGTGTACGATTTCCTGTATACCCAGTCATGTTGTTCGCAAGTAGAGACGGCTTCCTTCATTCCCTCCAATGTAGATGTCTGTTATCCCCCTTTGTTGCCCGTCGTCGACACGGCCGAGACCTCTAGACAGCGTGGGCTGCTGCCGGGGGCTTGGGCCTCGTCCGTCTTGCTCCTGAACTCAGGGACAAGGCTTCCAGTCTTTCCTCCTTTCCGGGTGACGGGAGCTGTGGCTTGTTCGCAGGTGGCCTGTAGGAGCGCTCAGGAAGTTCCCTTCTGTTCCTGCTTTGAGCGTTCGTATCACGAAATGGTGTTGGATTCTGTCAAGGGTTTTCTGTACTCAGTGGCGATCGGATTTTACAGCAGCTTGAAAACCACAAAGTCGTGTCGCTTTCCCTCTTCTTCCGTCTTTCTCCCTCCACAAACACACAGAACTTCTCTGGAAGCTCATCAGATCCGGATGGGAGCTCTTTGGTCCTGGTTAGCCTCGTTCGGAGCCGCTGTGTGCCTGGGGCTGGGCCCGTTCAGAGGGACACGCCCCACAAGGGACAACTAGAAATCAAATAGGAATGATAATCTTCCAGGTGGTGGCTGCCTCTCGCATGCGTATGCCATGATTTCCTCTTCTCTGTCCCGACTGTAGAGTGAGAACTTTTAGCATTAAAGGAGACAACTGTACGGGAAACAGAGCATATCAAGCATGTGTCCTAACGGGTAATGACCAGGAGGCAAAAACCCCTTCTCACCCGAGACGCATGTCAGAGGGAAGACAGCATCTTCTGTACTGACTTCCTTTGTGGAAGTCCACGTTCCAAAAGACCGTTTCTGGCTTGTTTTCTGAGGCCTCGCGTCGGGAGGCCCTCTTTTCTCTTCCGGGAGTCTGCGTGCAGACGGTGTGTTTCTGGCCGGTCTCAGGAGCGGCAGCTTGAGCCCACAATGTGGCCTCTTCCATGTAAGAGGGCTTGGGGGGTCACCTGTGTCCTCAGCCAGGAAAGCATCAGCCTCGCACTTCTCGGCATTCCCAGGAGGTTCCCGCAGAGCCCAGTATGCAGCGCGAGGCCTGGACTGGGGACGCACTTTGCACGCTACGTGGCGCTCGGTCTCTAAGGCCCACAAGTGACAGAGACTCTTAAAGTGGGAACGGGAAGGCAGTTTAGCGCTGTAGTAGTTGAGGTTCTCCAGGTCATCCTCCCTCCTAACATAGCACAGCTGTCCCACGTACAGTTCAAACCATACAAATCCTCTCCCCGAGGAGGATGCTGAGCTCTCAGGGGACGTCCACGCTTGTCTTTGAAATCCTGTGACTTACATCCTATGATGTGAAGTGAGCCGTTATTAATGAATGCATCTTATTTACACGATAAGAAGACAAGGAAGGGAAGAAAAGAAAGGTATTGATAGTCACGCATACGGTCTACAGGTGAGGAAGACGCCCTGGGGTGGATCCTCGGACTGAGGCTTCTCTGCGTGGCGCTGGAAACGTTTTCTGGTTTTGCAAGGCACGTGGGAAGGCGCTCGCGTGGCCAGTTTTCGTCCTCTTGCGGGACCAGTGCCGACCACGGTGCCGGCTTCGACCCCCGGCTCCAAAGCCTTCCGGGCCAGCTCTTGCCCCAGCTCTGGTACCGAATCCGGAGTTAGAGCCGTCTCCGGCACAAGCCCAGCAGCAGATAGAGCGGCAGGTACGGAGCGCGGGCCGGCTCTCTCACCTGATCCAGTGTCAAGTCCAGAGCCGTTGTTCTAACATCGGCTCACGTGAGAGCCCCGGAACCACAGCCAGCTCCAGCACCGGCTCCAGGACCAGAGGAAGGGCTGGAACCAGCACAGGCACCCGCGGTATCACCGACTGCAGAGACAGAGGCAGCTCTGTCGTCAACCGACTTGCCAGGTCCGGCACCAGCCAGCTCTGGAGTGTGGGTCGGACCGACGTACTTTCCAGAGCAACGGACAAGGCAGGAGTGAACTAGACCTGGTCCTCATCGCTTCCGGCAGCACGACTAGAGCTACGGGCATCTCTAGGGCTGGAACCGTCTCCAGAGCCAGCGTCAGCACCGGAAGTGGCCTCAGCGCCAGTTCCCACCCTAGAGTCAGCTCCAGCACCGGCTCAAGAGCTTGAGAGACCTGCAGAGCCAGCCCACTCCCGCCAAAGCTCCAGACCCAGAGTCAGTCTGAGCCCCGGCCTCTGCGTCTGAGCCACTGCCACAGCTGGTTCCGTCACCAGCTCAGAACCAGAGCCAGAACCGGCTCCAGAGCCCGAGGTCAAGCCAGCTCGAGTCAACACCAGGTCCGGCACTGATTCAACTGCCGAGATCGAGGCCGCTCCAGCTTTAGCTCCAAGGTCAGGGTGGGTGTTCTCCCACCAGTCAGACTGGCTCGATGCCGGCTGTAGCGCTGCCTCCAGAGACGGTGGCTGCTCTCTCGCCAACTGCAGTGTCAGCCCCGGTGGTCGTTCCAGTGCCCACGTTAGAGTGAGAAGCTGCTCGAGCCCCTTGTAGCGCCGGTGCCAGGTTGCAAGGAAGAGCCAGCTCCAGCATCGGCTCCAGCATCGGCTCCAGAACTAGAGTCAGGGCCGAGTTCAGGGCCAGAGCCTGCGACAGCAGCAGTTCTCATCCCCGGATCCGGAGCAGAAGCCCCCGCGAGTGCCAGCTGCTGCGCCAGCTCCAGAGCGAAAGCTGCCTTGGGCACCAGTGGTAGACGCAGAGCCGACGCCACCCTCCGGACAAAGAACCAGCTCCGGCGCCGACATCCCAGCCACGTCCCGCTCTGGCACCGGCTCCATCACCGCCTCCCGTGCCGGAGCCCGTGTCCGCTCCAGCGCCGGCTCTGGAGTCGGCGTCCGCCCGGACACCGGTTCCGCAGGTGGAGCCCACGCCGGGGCTCCCACCAGCTCCCCGCCGGTCTCCCCACCAGCCGGAGGGCCACATCCAGGACCCGGCGATGCAAGCAGGGCCCCCGGCACCGGGTCCAGCATGGCAGCCGCGACGAGAGCCAGCTCCGAACCACAGCAGCTCCAGCACCATGGACAGCTCCCGCAGCGGTTCCGGGATTGGACCCCTGGGGACTCTGGCACCAGCTGTGTCGCTCGCACTGGCTGCACGGCCAGCTGCAGTTCCAGGGCCAAAGCTGAAGCCGCTTCAGCACCCACTCGGGGGCCAGAGCCAGAGCCAGAGTCTACAGCAGAAGCTCTAGCTTCAGCTCCAGAGCTGTATCCGGCTGCAGAAGCAGGTCTGGGTCCTCTCTGGAGGTGCCCGCCGCTCTAGCACCTTCCCTAGAGCTGGAGCCACGTCCAGCACCGCCTCTTGCCCCAGCTGCAGAGATGTGGCCGGCTCCAGCTTCAGCCCTGGGGCCAGTTCCGGGATTAGAGCCCCCGTTCGAGCCAGAGCAGCTCCAGCACCAGCTGTGGAACTACCCATACGAGGGTCCGCTCCTTCCTCGTCAACCGCCACCGTCGTGGGGGCCGGTATGGGGCCGGGGTCAGGACGGTCCTTGCTGGGCCGGCCACCCCAGGTACCCTGGTCACTCCACTCAGAGCTCGCCTGCCCGATCCCTCCTGGAGATCATGGTCCCTGGGGCTCTGCACCCCCGTTTTCCCAAGCAAGGCTCTCAGTGGACCAGGAGACCGTGGAGGCTGAAAGCCGAGGCTTGTCCCTGACAAATGATATAAAATTTGACCCAGAAACTCCACTTGACGGCTTGTGTCCTGAAAAAGGAGAGATTTATGCACACGGTTGATCCCTTGAGGAAGCTGTGAGTGAAAACTCAGAAGCGGCCCATGTTCCAGGGCCTGGGCGCTTTGGAAATTCTGGTGTGGGGACACAGGATGCAGAGGAAGAGACTTGAGCGGCCAGCACCCAGCCCCGGGGAAAGCTGGTTCGGGAAGAGCCCACACCCGGCACCCGCCTCACCCCACACGCTGCACCAGAGTTTCTCCGCTGGTCCTGGGACAAGCCCTGCTGGGGGAGGGTCCGCGCCTGCGGCCGTGGATGGGGGCTGGGCTCTGTTGTCCCAGAGAGGGGTGCCCGTCACACTTCTCGCTGGGGAGCGGCTGGGGCCTCTGCTTCCTCACATTGTCACCTGGGCTGCCGGTCCCTAGACCAGAAACCTGCCCGTCTGAAGGTGACCACCGCTGCCTCCCTCGGGTTTCACTTGCCCGAGTCCCTCCCCGGGACGGCCCACATCTCTGACGCCTGCTTCCGTGGGGGTCGCCTCCCCTTGGACTGGGACGGGTCTGGCCTCCGTCCCGGGGAACGCACTGGCTTTGGCGCATTATTTGGCCCAGAGGCCTGTGAACCTTCTGGCCCTGGGTCGTGAGGGATGCTCTCCCCTGTGTGGTGTGACCGTCCGGCCTTCTGCATCTCCCGGTTTCTGTTTGGGCCACGGGAGGACCAGCCGTGTCCTGTCTGGCGTCAGGCTGTGGTGTCACGGCACGCACAGGGGTCTCCACCCCGAGACCGTGCCCATTGTCACCGAAGGGGCCTCCTTTTTCCCCCCTAATCTTTAATCCATTGTGATTTCAATATCAAAGGAGAAAAAGTCTATTTCAAACGACCACAAAGTACAAAAATGAATCTGTCCCATATGAAAAGTCCGTGCGGACCCAAAGGTATCTCTTACAAGATTCCACTTGAAGGAAACCTCCAGACTAGGTAACGGGACACGGAGAGAAAGCAGACTGGGGGTTCCCAGGGGCTGGAGGGGGCACGAAAGGGGAGTGAGGGCTCTGGGTACACGGTGACCCTTGGGGATCGAGATATTCTGCAGCAAAATTCTGTGGCGCGGTTCACAGCGTTGTGAGCGTACCCGGTGCTCAGGAATTGCGCAGCGTAAAATAAATAAAACATTTTATTGAAGATTAATATAGATTATAACTAATGAACAAATAACATAACAGCTAAAAAATACAAGAGAAAAAGGATAAGGGAGAAGAGGAAGAGACATTTTGGTGGGGGGGTCGGGGTCAGGGATTGGAGAATGAATTTGAAATAAAATATAATAAACAAAAAAATAAAATAAGATAAAAAAAGCACCCTGTATAGGTCTTCAACCCCTTGGTTTTTGGCCGACATCCATGCGGGATCAAGGGCAGTGGCAGGGGCGGGGAGAAGGGCGATGGCAGGAGCAGTGTTGGGAGCAAAAGCGGGAACAGTGGAACCAGCAGAAGCAGGACCCAGCTGAGTCTGCTCAGGTGCCCGCTGTGCCCGCACAGGTCCCAGGTCCCCTGCTGGCTCCCGGGCCCCTGCAGGGGTCGCTCCAGATACCTCGCCTGCCTGCAGATACGCCGAGGCCCCTGATGCCTTTGGGCCGGGCTCTGGGGCCGACCCGGCTTTTGCTCCTGCACCGGACTCTTGAGAAGAAAACAGAGTGATGGTTGCAGCGGCTCCAAGGCCTCAGGGTGAGAGGAGGGAAGGTCCCCCACCCCACCCAGCGCCGGCCTCTCCAGGGGCCTTTGCAGAGACACAACTCACCCCGGAGCCTCCCCGAGAAGCCGCGGCCAGGAACCCACACGAGGACCTCTGCACCCTGCAGTCCGCAGCCCGGGGCTCTCAGTCTTTGCTCCTGGCCCCACACCAGCCCGCGGGGGCTCCTCCCAGGGTGGCCCAGCACCACCCGGGCCCCGTGCACCCCCATGGCCCTCCCCCAGCCTTCTCACCCTCGGGCTCTGACTCCGGGGGCTCCGGGTCCTGATCCACGACCCGTGAGCCATGACCCTGTGGGGGGGCCGGGGGCGGTGAAGGAGGCGTTCCCAGGTCATCTCCAGGCTCTGCTTCCGAAGACCTCCCTGCAGCCACTCTTCCCCTCGGTCCAGGGTGGCCCTCTTGGCCGACGGGGCACACGCACAACTCTGTAGGGCAGGTGTATCGGGATTCGGCCAGACGTTTCCCGATTTCATCAGTTGATTTCTGTAAAGACAGTGACCCGCGGCCGTCCCGGAGACATCACAGCCGTGCCCGGCCATCCTCAGTGTCCTTCCACCCTCTCCACCTGTGGCTCCCAGATTGGACACAGACCTGAGTGTGCACAGCCCTGCGCCTGGGACACAGTGACATCCACCTACAGGGCTCGGGATGAACATCGGGGACAACAGGGCCACCCCAGCACACCCTGTCCCTCCCAACCAGCCTTGACCGAGTGTGAGCCTGACCCGCCCACCAGGCATCTGACCCCTTCATCAGCCTGCACTTGCTCAGGTGGGCCCTCCACACACGACCCCTCCTTCCACACACACACACACACACACACACACACACACACAGGAGGGGACCTAGGGCCACACATGACAGATCAGAGCACTGTTGGGCTGGACTGGCTGTCTCTGGGTCTCCCTGTGTTACCTTTGGGTCCGTGCGAGCTAGAGACCTGAGGCGTCCTGTGCACGACCTGACCCACTGTCTCCAGGGTCGGGAAGCGTGGCGGCCATGGGCTCCCCTGAGCCGGCAGCCGCGGGACACGGGCACACACCAGGCGAACATGTTGGTCAGGCGAAGGTGTCCCAACGAATGAGCCAGTCGGGCGCTGTCCCCACAACGTGGGTGCCTGGTGACCCGGGTTCTGAGTTCTGTTGGGCTCTGTGACCAGGGAGGTGAGGTCACTTCCTGGGGTCCCCTTACCCGGCTTCCTCCTCCCACAAGAGCCCCTCCCAGGCTGCAAAGGGCTCCCCTCCACCCCATGCCCTGTCCCTACAGTGACACCAACACAGCCCAGACACGTCCCCGCGAGGCCTGGTGCACCCGGGGCCGCGGCTTTGGGGCCACAGAGCTGGGTTCAGACCTGGGTTTTCCTCCGGACCAGTGCTGGGACCACGCACAGACCCTGTGCCTCCCGGGGCCCCCCGGTCTCCCCGTCTGCACAGTGGGGTCCTTGTGGCATCTACTTGTAGGTGCGCCATCAGGGAGCCACCTGTAGACACATCCCATGCCTGCTATCCCGTGAGGCTCGTGGGCACACGTGGCCGTGGAAGGACGAGGAAGGGGTGGGCCTGGCACGGAACACAGGAGAGGGCCGAGTGGAGTCTCCTTGAGGTCATGGCCTCCTGCTCAGCCCAGACCCTGGTGTGTGCTGACCCCTAGGGCACCTGGACCCCAGCTTCCGGCCGGGCTTGGGGACAGACACCAGAATGTGTCCCTGTGTCCTGTAGCTCTACACAACTCACCCTGTCCCTCCCAGTCACCCTTGACCTGGGGTGTGGACATGACCCTCCCATCAGCCTGCTCCTGCTCTGGGTGGCTTCCCCCCCACATCCCATCCTTACACACACACACAGCCTCACACACACTCACAGACACAGGGAGGCTCGTGCGACTCACCAGTCGGATCAGGGCCGTGTCAGGCTAGACCGGCCAGCCCTGGGCCTCCCGGTGTCACCTTTGCGTCCCTCCGGGCACGTGACCAGAGGCTTCGGGGGTGAGACCGGACCCACCGTCTGCACGTGGGAAAAGGCTCTCCCTGTGGGCTTTCCTGAGACCACGGCCTCGAGATATCAGGACACAGCATGAGAACACGTTGCGCATTCGAAGGTCTCCAACCACGGGAGCTGAGTGGGGTGCTTCTCTAGAATGGGGGTGCCTGTGATACACACGGGGGCATCTTGGGGATCCCCTGGCCATCGGCCTGGCGTGGCTCCCCTCCTGGGCATGTTCCCTGGAGACAATGTCCCCGCCCCACACCTCTTCTCTCCCCCAACGCCTGTCACCTCCAGGGTCCACTCATCCTTTGACCCCCACGTGGGTGGTTAGTTACTGGGGGGCGGGGGACTGTGTTTCCATGCAATTGCGTGGACCTGTGCCCACTCGGGGATGCCCAGAGAAAGGACCCCACACGGGATGGGTTCAGTGGTCCTCCAGGATCTTAGAGGCTCTCATTCCCTCGAAAACCCCCTGGGAAAGTGAAGCCCTGGCCTAGGAGCCCGAAACCTCCCCCAGCCCCTCTAGGCTCTGCTCCCCTGGTGGGTCCCCGGCCAGTCCCTGCCTCTCCTGGCCTCAGTTTCCCGACTGTTCCACGAGCGCTTGGAGGAGGAGCTTCACCAGTCCGGCTAGGGTGGCCCCTGGCTCCCACCTTCGGGCAGGATGTGGCGGGGGAGCCTTGGGGGCGGGGAGGTGCTCCCACCAAAGGTCGAGGCAGGTGGAGCCTGCGCAGGTGCGCCGGGACCATGGGACTGCGCGCACGGGACCACCTCGCGGCAGGAGCCCACGACACCTGGGGTCGCACGTATCCGATCTCCACCGCCCGCTCAGTGACCCTCATATCCTCTTAGGCCTGGGGCCACGGCCACTCCACCCAGGCAGGGCGGCTGGACGCAGCGGGTATGGAGACACGGGTCAAGAGGGAAACGAGACAGACCCCCACCCTGCTGACCTGGCCCCCACACTCCACTCCACTGTTCATCCGGGTGCCTGGCTGAGCAGGGGGAGGGGGAGGTGGACACCAGTCTGGGCAGGGAGAGGTCAGGCCGCCTTTCCTTCCTCCCCATCTCCTCCCCCTGCCTTCCCGAGAGCCCCCTCCCCCCACAAGCTCCCCCACTTCGGACACCTTCACCTCCCTGCTTTCATCCCCCACACACCCACCGGAGGTCGGAGCCACCGACCCCATCTTCAAAAAGAGCACCGAGGTCCCAGAAGCTGGCATAGAGCTTGCGTGTCACAGGACTCAGACGTGGCCCCGCTGTGAGTGTGAGCCCGGGTCGCTCTGACCCGAAGCGTGGGCTTTCGCAGGACCCTGAGGAGGTGACCTCCGAAGCCAGCCTTAGAGATGAGGGTGCTCTGGATGGGAGCCATGGAGCGGGGCGGTGGTAGCAGGGGGCTCGAGGGGCAGGGATGGTGGGCTCCCTGGGGGAGGAAAACACTAGGGAGGGGGGAGGGGAACACCCTGGGGAGGGCATCTGGCCCAGGTCACTCGGGGCTCGGACGTCAGGTAAGGAGTCGGGGGTCACCGCAGCTTGCCAGGGGCAGGGGACGTGACCAGGCAGTGTCGTCAGAGCCACGGCATCCTAGATGTGGAGGGAGCTCGCGGGCTTGGTATTTGCCCCCAGGCAAGCATGGATTTCCAGGCACTGGCCTGGGAGGATATGTTGCCTCAGTCTCCTCCTCTGTAGTGCAGAGCAGGTCGTCATCTCCTCCCGGGGCTGGATTCCCCGGCAGGTCCAGAGATGGTCTCCTGTCAGAGGAGTTGTTCAAGTGAGGTCTGTACCCGGAGGGGTCTCGGAGAGGGGACCAAGGGACGTGCCCCCTGCCAGCTCGGCGAATGCTCTCGTCCAAGCTGCTGATCGTCATGTCCAGGCCGGCACCGGTGATGCGGTGGCGCCCGCCGGCTGGGGGGACAGGGGCAGTGAGGAGCTGTGCCTGCGGACCCTGAGAGACAGAGCTCATGATCGCCCAAGGCTGCCCCGGGGCGTGTGGAGGCTAAGGCTGAGCTGACGCCTGATGTCTCTGGGAAGGACCGGGAGGACAGCCTGGGCCCTGGGGTCTCCGGGGGGTGACCGGAAAGACAGTCTGGTCCTTGGGGTCCCTGGCGGGACCGGGAGGTTACCCAGGCATTGGGGTCTCCAGGAGGGACCGGGAGGACAGCCTGGGCCCTGGGGACTCCGGGGGGGATGGGAGGACAGCGCGGGCCCTGTGGTCTCTGGGAGGGACTGGGAGTACAGCGCGGGCCCTGGGGTCTCTGGGAGGGACTGGGAGGACAGCCAGGGCCCTGGGGTCTCCGGGAGGGACCGGGAGGACAGTCAGGGCCCTGGGGTCTCCGGGAGGGACCGGGAGGACAGCCAGGGACCTGGTGTCTCCGGGAGGGACCGGGAGGACATCCTGGGCCCTGGGGTCTCTGGGGGTGAATGGGAGGACAGCACGGGCCCTGGGGACTCTGGCAGGGACTGGGCTCCAAATTGAGACTCACAAGTTCCTGCCGAAGCAAGTTCCTGCCGAGTCTTCAATGAAACCGCCTTTCAGTGTACATGGTGAATTTGGGGGCTCACACATTCAAGTGCAGAGTCACAGCCAGTATAACCCGTTGACCCCCTACCCCCGCCATGGAAATAGTCACGGGGAAGAGCTCTCTGGGCTGGGGGAGCCTCCTCCCATTTCTCCTGGCCTGGGGGGACCCCAGAGAACGTCTCCATTGTTCTCTTTCCCTCCAAGGGAGGAGCTGCCCCGAGCACCCCTGCACCCTGGGTGTCCCCGCCCCCGGGTCCCCACTGCTGAGAAAGAGGCCACAGTGACCTGTGTCAGGAGTCTGGTCGGCCACCGCTCCTGGGGCCATGCCAGGCCCTGGTGGCTGCATGGAAAGGCTGGATGCCTTTGGGGCGGGGCCTCACTGGCGACCCCTCCCCCCTTCCCCACTGTGGTCTGCGATCCGGGTCCTGTACGGGTGCTCCATCCATCACCGGTACCCGCCTTGTTCCTGCCATGGGAGTGATCGCTCTGCATCACCCATTTCACAGAGCAGGAGAGTGAGGCCCAGAGAAGGGAGGCAGGTGTTTCTGGGCACAGGGCTGGTCAGCAGAGAGCTGGAATACCACCTCCGGAGCCCCCGCCAGCCCGGCAGGGACCCCCAAGCTAAGGACGAGCATTCCCCTTCTGCCTGGCCACTCATTCTTCCCAGACCTTGACAGTGGCCTGTTCCTTTTGGCCATGGGTATTGCCTGCCAACCAGGAGGGAGTCCAGCTGGTAGGAAAGGTCTAACGACAGGACACAGGGACACCTGTGAGCTACCAGGAGCCACATTGTGGTCTCTGTCCCCGAACCTGCCCTGCAGCTGGGGCCCAGATGCCCTAGGGGTCGGCACACACCAGGGTCTGGGCTGAGCAGGAGGCCATGACCTCAAGGAGCCTCCACTCGGCCCTCTCCTGGCTCCTGCCCGGTCTCACCTGTCCTCCCTGAGGGGCTCCAGGGCCCGGATCCAGGCCCCTGATGGCTGCTCGGGCTCCAGCCGGGAAAGATGTAGAGCCTGTGGAGCAGCTGGACCTGTTGGGGCTGGAGGGAGGGCCGGCCACCGACGGGGCCTCGGCTGGGGAGGATACGTGCCTCTTGGGGTGAGGAATAGGCTGATACCCGGTCCCGGGGTCACGGCTCATGTATACAAAGGGCTGAAATCACTGAGTGCCCGGGGGATGCCAGTTACGGTAGCCCCCTGACACTTGGTCATCCTGGAGGTGGCCCCCGGCCTCCCCGGGCAGCTTGCCACCCTCTGACTCCTCACAGGGCTGCAGCCAGGCACAGGCTGGACCCGCGTCCAACGTCCTGCCAGGAAGACAAGGCGGAAGGAGGAAAGGAGAAGGGCAAGGGGAGGACCGACTTCTCCCTGCCCTGAGTCGGCCTCCACTGCTGCCTCCAGGAGCCCTGGCCCAGCCATGCCCCAGGGTCCATTCACCTGGACCCCGGAGTGGAGTCTGCGGTCCAGGCCAGCTGGGTGGGGTGGGTGTAGTCACTGGCCATCGTGTCCCCAGATGTCCAACCCACCTTGCCTCGCACCCTGAGGTCTGCCTGGCAGGGGCGGGCTTGGTTCTGAGGCTCAGGAGAGGTTTGGTTCCCAGAGCAGTTGGCAGAGGTGGGAACGTGGGTGACCAGCCAGGTGGGGAGCGGTTGGATTCATGCACATCACCGGTCCGTCTGGATCATCTACAGGTGCTGAGTGCGGGTCCCTGGCCACACCTGGCCTCCGCACGACCCATCCGGCCCTGTGGAGGGAGGCCTGTGTACCTGGGACACCTCCCCTCCACCTACCCCTGGGGGCGAGCCTGGGCCATGGCCACACTGATGCACTTCCCCGTCTGACCCCCAGGGACAGAGGGACCCTGAGGAATGGCAAGGACTGGCCCAGGACAAGTGAGGTGTGCAGGGTCCAAGGAGCAGGGCTGGTCTCTAATCCTAGGCCAGCCTCTAACCCCACATGGGGTTCCCCCTGGGAATGAGAGCCCCTGAGTTGCTCGGGGGTCCCTATCCACCCCGCCCCTGTGAGGCTGTGACCTCTGGGCATCTCCAGAAAGGCGCGTGCACACACACACAAACACACACACACACACACACACACACACACACACATATTCTGACTGTCCAACTGGAGATCAGAGGGGAGTCCACACTGGGAGGGGGTGGGTAATACGGGGGAAAGAAGAGAAAGGCTGGAGGCAGTGGGGCCATGGGGCAGGGACATCAGGATTCCTGGCAATAGCCCGGGACCCACCACATAGGGAGGGACACATGCCGGCTGAGGGTCAGGGGTCCCCAAGGTGTCCGGGGGGATTGCCAGGAACTAGGGGAGGACGGGGCCTGGGGTCCTGTGTCCACCACGCTGGGCCCCTGGAGCTAGGAAGTGTGGATGGGGCTACGGCACAGAAGGACTCAGCCTCCTCCTCCTAAACTGGGCTGCATCGACAGTGTCCCAAGGGTCCCACAGGCTCATAGACGACTCTGTGTCCTGGGATCTTCATCCCTGGCCCTCTGTTCTCCCCTCCTGGGAAAATGCTTCCTACTCCCTCAAGGTCCTTCTGAGCAGAGGGCAGCCTGGGGGCTTGGAGGACCGAGGACCTGGGTTGGCAGCACGTGGCCGAGCAGCAGCCCCTGGTGTGGGGACCGAGGTCAAGACCCTCCTTGATGGAGCCTGGGCTCTCATTAGGAAGTAGTTCCCCAGGCAGGGCCCTGGCTGGGCCGAGGAGGCCTCAGGAGGGAGCTGAGCACCGGGCCTGGGGAGGGACATGGGCCACAAGGGAGGCTTCTGAGGGTTGTCACCTGGACCCTGGAGCCCACAGGCCCTGCTCCCGTGAGACACACAGAGACAGACAGAGTCCGAGGCAGAGAAAAAGAATGGACCCACGAGAGAGGAAGTGAGAAATTCCATGCATCGGCCCAGAAATGACACCCGGTCACCATATTCTAGCCCTTAGAACCCGGTCACACGGGCCGTCCACCCGGGAGGGGAGGGGGTGACAGAGGCACGTGGGACCAGGAATCGGGAAGGCTGGGAGCCGCAGTGGGGACCGCCCAGCACGTAGGCCCAGACCAGGCGCTGGGACCCGAGCCCAAATGTAATGGGGCCCATGGCGTGCATGTCCGGAGGGCACAGTGTCTGAACGAGTTCACCTCCACCTTCCCCCGGGCCTGGGACCCAGGCAGGAGGGGTGGCTACACCTGGACCCGGAGCAGACCCAGTCCGCGTGAGTGAGTTCCGTGCCAGGCCCACCCCTTCCTCGTCCTTCCACACTCAGGTGTGCCCACGAGCCTCATGGGATAGCAGGCACGGGACGTGTCTACAGGTGGCTCCCTGATGGCGCCCCTACAAGTAGATGCCACAAGGACCCCACTGTGCAGACGGGTGACCAGGGGCCCCGGGAGGCACAGTGCAGGGTCCCAGCACTGGTCAGGGGGAAAACCCAGGTCTGAACCCAGCTCTGTGGCCCCAAAGCCGCGGCCCCGGCTGCACCAGGCCTCGCGGGGACGTGTCTGGGTTGTGTTGGTGTCACTGTAGGGACAGGGCGTGGGGTGGAGGGGAGCCCCTTTGCAGCCTGGGAGGGGCTCTTGTAGGAGCAGGAAGCCGGGTAAGGGGACCCCAGGAAGTGACCTCACCTCCCTGGTAACAGACCCCAACAGAACTCGGAACCCGGGTCACCAGGCACCCACGTTCTGGAGACAGCGCCCGACTGGGCTCATTCGTTGGGACACCTTTGCCTGACGAACATGTTCTCCTGTTGTGTGCCCGTGTCCCGCGGCTGCCGGCTCGGGGGAGCCCGTGGCCGCGACGCTTCCCGACCCTGGAGACAGTGGGTCAGGTCGTGCACAGGACGCCTCAGGTCTCCAGCTCGCAGGGACCCAAAGGTAACACAGGGAGACCCAGAGACAGCCAGTCCAGCCTGACACCGCTCTGATATGACCTGTGTGGCCCCAGGTCCCCTCCCGTGTGTGTGTGTGTGTGTGTGTGTGTGTGTGTGGAAGGAGGGGTCGTGTGTGGAGGGCCCACCTGAGCAGGTGCAGGCTGATGAAGGGGTCAGATGCCTGGTGGGTGGGTCATGCTCACACCCCAGGTCAAGGCTGGCTAGGAGGGACAGGGTGTGCCGGGGTGGCCCTCTTGTCCCCAACGTTCATCCCGAGCCCTGTAGGTGGATGTCACTGTGCTCCGGGTGCAGGTCTGTGCACACTCAGGTCTGTGTCCGATCTGAGAGCTGCAGGGGGAGAGGGCGGAAGGACACTGAGGTGGCCGGGCGGGGCTGTGATGTCTCCGGGCCGTCCGCGGGTCACTGTCTTTACAGAAATCAACCGATGAAATCGGGAAACGATTGGCGGAATCCCGATTCACCTGCCCTACAGAGTTGTGCGTGTGCCCCGTCGCCCAGGAGGGCCACGCTGGACCCGTGGAGAGAGTGGCCGCACGCAGGTCTCCGGAAGCAGGGCCTGGAGTTGGCCTGGGAAGGCCTCCTCCAGCGCCCCGGCCCCGCCGTAAGGTCTTCGTTCACCGGTCCTGGGACCAGTACTTGGAGTCCCCGGAGTCAGAGCCCGAGGGTGAGAAGGCTGGGGGAGGGCCATGGGGGTGCACGGGGCCCGGGTGGTGCTGGGCCACCCTGGGAGGAGCCCCCGCGGGCTGGTGTGGGGCCAGGAGCGGACTGAGAGCCCCGGGCTGCGGACTGCAGGGTGCAGAGGTCCTCGTGTGGGTTCCTGGCCGCGGCTTCTCGGGGAGGCTCCGGGGTGAGTTGTGTCTCTGCAAAGGCCCCTGGAGAGGCCGGCGCTGGGTGGGGTGGGGGGCCTTCCCTCCTCTCACCCTGAGGCCTTGGAGCCGCTGCAACCATCACTCTGTTTTCTTCTCAAGAGTCCGGTGCAGGAGCAAAAGCCGGGTCGGCCCCAGAGCCCGGCCCAAAGGCATCAGGGGCCTCGGCGTATCTGCAGGCAGGCGAGGTATCTGGAGCGACCCCTGCAGGGGCCCGGGAGCCAGCAGGGGACCTGGGACCTGTGCGGGGACATCGGGCACCTGAGCAGACTCAGCTGGGTCCTGCTTCTGCTGGTTCCACTGTTCCCGCTTTTGCTCCCAACACTGCTCCTGCCATCGCCCTTCTCCCCGCCCCTGCCACTGCCCTTGATCCCGCATGGATGTCGGCCAAAAACCAAGGGGTTGAAGACCTATACAGGGTGCTTTTTTTATCTTATTTTATTTTTTGTTTATTATATTTTATTTCAAATTCATTCTCCAATCCCTGACCCCGCCCCCCCACCAAAATGTCTCTTCCTCTTCTCCCTTATCCTTTTTCTCTTGTATTTTTTAGCTGTTATGTTATTTGTTCATTAGTTATAATCTATATTAATCTTCAATAAAATGTTTTATTTATTTTACGCTGTGCAATTCCCGAGCACCGGGTACGCTCACAACGCTGTGAACCGCGCCACAGAATTTTGCTGCAGGATATCTCGATCCCCAAGGGTCACCGTGTACCCAGAGCCCTCACTCCCCTTTCGTGCCCCCTCCAGCCCCTGGGAACCCCCAGTCTGCTTTCTCTCCATGTTCCGTTACCTAGTCTGGAGGTTTCCTTCAAGTGGAATCTTGTAAGAGATACCTTTGGGTCCGCACCGAATTTTCAGATGGGACAGATTCATTTTTGTACTTTGTGGTTGTTTGAAATAGACTTTTTCTCGTTTGATATTGAAATCACAATGGATTAAGGGATTAGGTGGGAATATGGAGGCCCCTTCGGTGACAATGGGCACGGTCTCGGGGTGGAGACCCCTGTGCGTGCTGTGACACCACAGCCTGACGCCAGACAGGACACGGCTGGTCCTCCCGTGGCCCAAACAGAAACCGGGAGATGCAGAAGGCCGGACGGTCACACCACACAGGGGAGAGCATCCCTCACGACCCAGGGCCAGAAGGTTCACAGGCCTCTGGGCCAAATAATGCGCCAAAGCCAGTGCGTTCCCCGGGATGGAGGCCAGACCCGTCCCAGTCCAAGGGGAGGCGACCCCCACGGGAGCAGGCGTCAGAGATGCGGGTCGTCCCGGGGAGGGACTCGGGCAAGTGAAACCCGAGGGAGGCAGCGCTGGTCACCTTCAGACGGGCAGGTTTCTGGTCTCGGGACCGGCAGCCCAGGTGACAACGTGAGGAAGCAGAGGCCCCAGCCGCTCCCCAGCGAGAAGTCCTCGTCCTGCAGGGGACCGGCTGGCCCAGTACTGGGAGAGCCCACAGAGCCCGGGGTCGGCCCTTCCCCAGCCCCATGTGGGGCCCCAGGCAGGTTGGTCAGCTCTGCTCCCCTGATTCAGTGGGTAGGGGCCCTCGGCGGGTGGTGGGATCCCCCAGGAAGAGGGACCCCGAGCCCCAGGATGCCAAGATGCACGCCTGCTGGTAGGACAATCCAAAGTCAAGGAGATGGGCTTCCTGACCCAGCTCGTCTTACTAGTGACTCAGGCTGTGCTATTAGCCCCGGTGTCCCCATCTGTGACATGGGGACGTAACGGGCCTTCAGATGGGTTGGCGCATTCCCTGAGACATGAGGTGGAATCGTGGCCTGGTGCCTGGAGGACATAAAGGGCCACCTGGAAGGCTGTCCCAGAGTCCCCCAGGGCACAGGATTCCGGAAGCCCCTCCTTGGCCCCTGCCTGCTGTCCCCCTTCTGGGAACACTCAGCCTCGTTTGCGGAGGAGGTGAAGATGATCCAGGAGGTCAGCAGGTCCTACGTGGAGTCAGGTCAGCGCTGGAGGGACAGAAGGACGTGTCCTGTGCCCCCTTCCAGGGCCCGAGCTGTGACGCCCTCTGACTTGACCTGGTGTGGACCCCGCTTCTGTGGTTTCACTCCCTCCCTCCATCCCTCCCTCCTTCCCTCCCTCCTTCTGTAATTCAGCCGGGGATCTCAGGTGCCTGCTGTGTGCCGACCACCGTGACCTCATCGGTTTGCACAACCCAACGGGGTCCCCCACGTGGCATCTTCCTTGGCACGGTCTCAATGTTCCTGGCCGTGTTCCCTCTGGCGAGTCTGGGAGGGAGGCCTCTGCCCATGTTCCCGGCAAGGAAACACGAGTCCAGAAGGTCTAGACGACCTGCCCCAAGTGCCAGCGTGTGGAGCCTGGACAGAGGGTGGTCCCTGAGCAGAGGAGGACTTGGGCCCACGCAGCCCGGAGGAGGAGGGGGAGCACCGTGGCGGCCTGGAGCTCAGGGCTTCTGGGAGACGGTGTCCTAACCAGACTGGCTCTGTCCCCAGCGCCGTCGGGGTACCCGCGCCCCCTGGGGCACGTGGCCCTGGCTGGCAGGAGAGGAGGTGCCTCTGGGGCAGGACAGAGCCCTCAGGCAGAGCGGAGGGTCGCAAGTGCTCCCAAGGGGCAGGTGGACTCGGGCGCCCTGAGGTGGCATCACCGGGACAGCGGTGCCTGCGGCTGGGGTCCCCATACCTGTCCCCTCCTCGGGCCCAGCAAAGGCCCGTCTGCATGGCGTTTACCCCCAAACACAAAGTCTGGGCCGGGAACCACCCTCTTCAAGGCCTTGTCCCATTCTCTCTGCCCACCTCAAGTTACAAAAATGGACAATAGTTCAGGTGGTGGTGGATGCCCAGAGATGTGTGTGTTTTCTGACCCACGTTGTGACGTCGCTGTGTCCGGCCGGCCGTGGAGTCGCGGAGAAGCAGTTGGAACATCTGGCAGCCACCAGGACCCGGCCCTGCAGGGGGCGGGGCTTGGCTCCAGTGGAAGGTTGGCGACCCGCCCACCGTTCAGTTCTGCAGCCCCCGCTCCCCGAGCCTCATCATTGCTGCTCCGTGAAGCTGCTACTGTTTGCTTTTCGGGGCTGTGACTTGTCTGAACCGCGTGAGGTCTGTTTCCTTTGTTGTGTGTGGCCCCTGGAGTCTGTGCGGCCAACTCAGGGGTCACTCAGCGGCCGGGCAGAGAGGTCGCCCGCGTCTCTAAGTTATAGAGAGGAGGTTCCCACAACCTTGCCCTCGGGTTCGAATAACGTTGGAGCGGCTCAGAGAACTCAGACAAGCCTGTCACCTCCTAGATCGCCCGTTTGTCACACGGGACAGCACTCGGGACCAGCCAGGCGGAAGGGATGGGGAGCACAGGGCAAGGTGGAGCGGAGGCTCGGAGCCCCCCTGCTCTCTGCCCATCATCTGTGCTTCCTGACCGATCGGGTCCTTCCTCCCAGCTCATCTCGTAACGCCAGCCAAAGACCCTGAGGGCAGCCAAACTAACCCTCAAGCAACAGGGACGGACGTCCCTGACATCAGCAAGACCCCGCGGGATTGACCCCAAGACAGCGATCGGCCCGACCTTCACTGTCCACCTCAAGTACCCATGACCATTGTCCTAGATTGTCCTCATGTAAAATCCTAGGAAACAAATAAAACTTCACAAGGGTGGGGGGGGGGCACCTGTCATGATCTCGCAGCTTGTGAGTTCGAGTCCCGCATCAGGCTCTGTACTAACAGCTCCGAGCCTGGATCCTGCTTCCGATTCTGTGTCTCCCTCTCTCTGCCCCTCCCCTGCTCGTACTCTGTCTCTCCTGTCTCAAAAATAAATAAACATTAAAAAAATTAAAAAAAGAAAGAAAAAGAGAGAGAGAGAACCACCACCAGGACTGTCTGCAGCACCTTGAGATGTCAGCCCCCCGTCTTCCCAGCGCCGGCCTCACCGAAATGGATCCTTTCTTGAGTCACCACCCTTTCCTGTGTCTCTCTGCCCTTGGCTTTTGTCAGCGGTGAGTGGCCGAACCTGGTCTGTTGGGACCCTCGAAGCCAGTGCCCAGCACACTCGGGCCCCGTGACAGTAACCGAGCATGTCACACTCTCTGCTATCTCCACGTGTTCACCAGTCGGATGGGCGTTCGGGGAGGCTTCATTACACGGGCACGATTGATTGGATCACTGGTCACTGGGGACTGAACGCCGTCTCCGGCCCCTCTCCCTCCCCAGAGGTGGGGGGAGGGGATGGAAAGTTCCAGCCATCTAATCGCAGGGTTGGCTCCCCCAGCAGCCAGCCTCCCCCCTCAGGTAGAGTCCAAAAGCCACCCATGAACACAGCGAAAGGCAGTGTCACGGTTTTCATCACTCAGGAAATTGGGGAAATCTGTGCCAGAAACAGGGGCGAAGACCAAATATAGATTTACCGTGAAGCACAGTATCACGGTGCGTATTCAGTGGTGCACAACCGATGCCCAGATCTTTTGCATCTTGCAGAACCGGAACTCTATACCCGGTGGACAACAACTCCCGGTCTCCCTCTCCTGCCCAGCTCCCCAAAACCACCCTGCTCCTTCTGCTTCTGTGAGGCCGACCACCCTACATGCCTCATCTCATAGAAGTGGAACCATGCAACGTTTGTGTTTTCGTGACTTGCTTAGTTCACTTAGCATCCTGTCCTCAAGGTTCACCCACATGGCACGTGTCAGCAATTCCTTCCCGCTGAAAGCTGGGTGATGTACCAATGCCCGTTCCTACCACATTTTGTTCCTCCATCACTCACTGGTGGAGGTGGACACTGGGGGTGCTCCTGACTCTTGGCTGCTGGGAATTGTGCTGCTGCAAACTTGGGTGTGCAAATAACTCTTCACAATCCTGCTTTCAATTCTTTGAATGTGTATCCCGAAGTGGAATGGCTGCATCCTATGGCGGTTCCATTTTTAATGCTGGAGGAAACACCACACTGCTTTCCAGAGCGGTGGCAGATTTTACCTTCCCACCAACAGGGCACGAGGGTTCTGATTTCTCCACATCCTCACCAATACTGGTTATTTTCTGGTTTTTCTCTTTGCTGTTTATAATAGTAGCCCCATCCTAGCCTGATCGGGGTTGGGGGGGAAGTAGACTCAAAAATTTAAAATCAGGAATGAACATGGAGACATCACTACCAACCTTACAGAAATAAAGAGGATTATAAGACGATACCACAAAGAGTTTTCCACCAGCACATCAGACAGCCTAGATAAAACGGGTAAATTTCTGGGCGCCTGGGTGGCTCATTCATTAAGACTGACTTCGGCTCAGGTCATGATCTCACAATTTGTGTGTTCAAGTCCCACATCAGGTGAGCTCAATCCCCACTTCAGGTAAAACACAAGTTCCAGTGAGCCGCACTTCTCCGTCTCTCTCTCTCTCTCTCTCTCTCTCTAAAAAAAAAAAAAAAAAAAAAACAGGGGCGCCTGGGTGGCACAGTCGGTTAAGCGTCCGACTTCAGCTCAGGTCACGATCTCGTGGTCCGTGGGTTCGAGCCCCGTGTCGGGCTCTGGGCTGATGGCTCAGAGCCTGGAGCCTGCTTCCGATTCTGTGTCTCCCTCTCTCTCTGCCCCTCCCCCGTTCATGCTCTGTCTCTCTCTGTCCCAAAAATAAATAAACGTTGAAAAAAAAAAAACCAACAACGATAAATTCCTAGAACTAAAAACACTCCCAAAAGCAACTCAAGAATAAATAATAAATCTGAATAGACCTCTAGTAAGAGATTGAATCAGGAATCAAAACCCCCCCAACAAAGAAAATCTCAGTGCCAGGATTCACTGCTGGTTAATTCTACCAACCATCTGACAAAGAATTAACACGACTTGTCCCCACATTCCTCAAAAAGAGAGGAGGGGACACTTCCTAATGCATTCACCATTGTTATCTTCTCCCTGGGGGATATTGTTCTCGTGGTTTCCTTTAGGTATTTGTGCATATTTGAAATAGTTGGTTTTAAGTAAGTCTAGAGAGTCTAATGCATGAGCTTCCTCAGGAACGGTTTCTGTCAATTGCTTTGTTTTCAACGGTCTACGGGGTCCATGTTCCTGTTTCTTTGCACACCTCAAAAGTGTTTTTTAGTTGGGGTGCCCGGGTGGCTCAGTTGGTTAAGCGTCCGACTTCAGCTCAGGTCATGATCTCATGATTTGTGAGTTTTGGCCCCGCATCAGGCTCTCTGCCGTCAGCACAGAGCCCACGTAGGATCCTCTGTCCCCCTCTCTCTCTGCCCCCCATCCATTCTTTCTCTCTCTCAAAATAAATAAATAAACTTTTTGTAAAAAGTGTTTTGGGGGAGGCACCTGGGTGGCTCAGTCGGTTAAGCGTCTGACTTCAGCTCAGGTCATGATCTCATGGCTTGTGGCTTCGGGCCCCATGTCGGGCTCTGTGCTGACAGCTGGAGCCTGGAGCCTGCTTTGGTTTCTGTGTCTCCCTCTCTCTCTGCCCCTCCCTACTTGCGCTCTGTCTCTGTCTCTGTCTCTCTGTCTCTCAAATAAACATTAAAAATTTTTTTAATGTTTTTGTTGAAAATTGACATTTTGAATAGTATAATGTACAACTCAAATATCAGTCTTCCCCTCCAGGGTTTCCTGGCACAGCTCGCAGTAGTTGCTACTGTAGTGACTTTTCTGAACTAATTGTGTAAAATCTGTATGCCTTGTCGTGTGTGGTCACCGAAGCATCTGTTCTGTGAATGTAGTGCTCATTGGGCAGACATTTCCTTAAGCACGCGGAACCACCGCCCCCCCCCCCCCCAAGAAGAAAACAACCTCCAGTCTTTACAGATGGGGAGGAGATGGTCTGCAAAGATCAGGATACACCTTCCACACCACCCAGGCTGTTTACAATTCTGCCTTGACCTTTACTTCCTAATTGCAGAGTCTGACAGTCACCAGAGGGGAGAGCCAGGGCCCTTCTCAGGTCTTTCCTGAACATGCACCCAGCCCATGCACGCAAGCGTCCTAGAGGCTCAGGAATAATGGGCCAGAGGTTCTAGGTCCTTATTCCCTAAAGCTCCTCACCACTCGGCCTTTCTTCCAGTCGTTCTGCTCGGTTCAGCCATTGCCTTAGGCAGCCGAGACTAACATATGCCTTGAAATGTTTTGAACATTTAGTGCCCTCCGGTAGCCACCTCACCACTGGGAGAGTTGGTGGCCAGCAAGAAGTCACAGATGACACCAAGGGTCTGGACCCGGTGTCTCTCTCCTGACATGGGGACACCTGCGGGAGGAGCAGATACCTGACACGGACGGGTGGGCAGGGGAGGCCCGAGGCCCCCAAGGGTGTGTGTCTGGCATCTGGACTGAACAGTTCGGTTCGGATGGGGTGGGATCGGTGAGGCCCAAGGGACGGGGCCCCGGGGTCCTTCAGGCTGAGGAGGAAGATGAGGGGAGCACAGGGGACTGAGGAGGCTCAGGTTAGACAAGACAGAGCTGAGCAACTCCTCTGGGGGAAAGGTGGGTCAGGTCCAGGCTCACGGGGACAGACCTTGAGGCCACTGTGCTACGTGAAATAAGCCAGTCCCTAAAGGACCGATATTGGAGGGCCCCGCTCATGACGGACCGAGAACAGTCAGATTCAGAGGGGTGGGAGGAGCAGTGGGTGCCGGGCCTGGGGAGGGGGATGGGTGTGGGAGGGTTAGGGTCTAGTGGGCAGACACAGAGTTTGGGGTGACGAAAAAGTCGTGAAGATGGACGGAGGGGACAGTTGCAGAACAGTGAATGTACCTATTGCCACTGAATTGGACACCTGAACATGGTTAACGTTATCAAGGTTTAGGGGCGCCTGGGGGGCTCAGTCGGTTGAGCGTCCAACTTCGGCTCACGGTTCGTGGGTTCGAGCCCCGCGTCGGGCTCTGCGCTGACGGCTCGGAGCCTGGAGCCTGCTTCGGATGCTGTGTCTCCCTCTGTCTCTGCCCCTCCCCGCTAGCTCATGGTCTCTCTCTCTCTCAAAAATAAATAAACCTTAAAAAAAATAAAAAAATAAAAATAAAAAGCATCCGACATAAAATTGGAGCCGTTTACAGCAGCAAGTGACCCAGAAATTGTAACAGTTGGCCAACGTCACGGAGAAATAGCAGTGGCAACGCGGACCGCCCTGTCCTTGATGTGAGAAGGGAGACGCGAGGCGGAGAGACTGCAGCACTCAGGCCTGGCCGGGGCCTCGAGGAAGCGCACAAGGCAGGTTTCCGGGACAACCCGCAATTCCCGTCATCCGCCAGAAACATTTTAGTGGCAGTGACAGGGCAAGCGTGACACCCACAACACCGCAGTGACTGAGGGAGGCCAGGGGGTGGGGGGGCTGTCCTGCCCCAGCGGGCGGCGGGCTGTGCCCCAGGCTGCCGGGAAGCCAGGCGCCAGCCAAGGGGGTCCTGATCCGGCCTCACCTTCACGTCCTGCCCGCGGCTGCAAGCGACCTTTCAACTCTGACCAGGAACCCGAAGAGCAAGGGGTCTTGCCGGAGCCGCGCCCCCCGGCAGGCCCCCGGTCAAGCCTAACTGTGCCCGTGCCGGATGCGGGCGGCGCCGGGCCTCGGCGATGTCCCGCTACTGGACAGAGAAAGGGAGCGGCGACAGGCCATCCGCTCTGACGGCTGGGGTCAGGGTGGCACCCCTGACGGACACTAGGCCAGCCCGTCATCAGTCCCGGATGCCCCGGTGACTCTTGGGCACGGTCACATACCTCAGCTTCTTCACGACGGCGGGCCAGCCCAGCAGTTGTTCGTCCCACAGGTACTCGGGGGACAGCACCTTGGTGGGCTTGTGGTCCAGCAGGTACCTGTTCAGGTGGCTCTCGTCGTGCCACACGGCCTCGATGCCGTGGGCCCGGTCGACCACCGTGGCCTGGTGACAGGCTGACGTGAGCCGCAGAACCTCGGCCACCGACCCCCCGAAAAAGCCTCCCGCGTAGTAAAAGTCTCCCTCATCCCTGGGGACGTGCGCCTGGGACTGCGGCCGGCGCTCGTAGGTGAAGGCCTCGCGGGCCGCCCCGTAGAAGCCGGGGTGCAGGGTGCCGAAGAGCGGGGACAGGATCTCCACGCCCACGTGGTCGCGGAACCTCACGTCCACGTCCGCGCACACCGGAGAGTCCACCTCGTGGAGGAAGCACCGCCGGGAGAAGTTGCGGATCATCTCCACGCGGTGCACGGACACGTCCTGCCGGCGCGAGTAGCTCCGGACCTCCAGGACCGCCACCTGCCTCCCTTCCCCGAGGGGCACGCGGGGCACATCCCCCGGCCGGTCGGTGAACACGTAGCAGGTGACCCTGTGTCCCACCATGAAGTGCTTCTCCGCCGTCTGCAGGAACAGCTCCAGGAAGGCCACGTATCTACAGGGACAGGGGACAGGGCGGAGGAGGGTCGCTGCCAGAGGCTGGCGGCAGGAGCCCAAAGCCGGGGGCCGCGGACCTGTGCGCCTTATCGAGGAGGCAGACCCTGGGCTGCTTAAGGAACAGCCGCTGTCCTGGCCTGTCCTGGGCGAGTGTGCCCGCGGCGCCTCCCTAACCTCTGCCCCAGGGGACGGGGGACCATCAGCGCCCCATCTTACAAAGGGGAGCGAGCCTGAGGCGGAGGAGGCTGGAAACCCGTGCAGCCTCGAGTCAGCATGCTGGAGCCAGCAGCGCACCCCCGTGCCGAGCTCCCCTGGCAGACCCCCTCCACCCGCAGGACCCGCCCCTGGCAAATCCCCTGCAGGTTCCCACCTGCTGTGAGGCAGTCGAGACCCTTCGGGCACAGCTCTGGTCAACGTGCCCTCGCAGACTTCACAGAACCTGCAGGGCCGGCCACCTGCCCCTCTTGGCTCAGTGGTCGGTCCCTGGCCCCCCAGGACTGTGTCTGCCCCTGCAGGGCCCTCCCTTGAAGGCTACTGGGCCCTCAGTCAACGGCGGGTATTCCGAGGAGGGGTCACCCCCGCATCTCCCCCAGATCAGGACTCAGGCCCAGCATGTGGCCAGGGGAGGCCAAAGAGGGCCCCTGGAGGAAGAGGGGGCTTGCTCGGGCCCCAGCACTGAACCCGAGCGTGTAAGCTCCCGGGTCCAGGTCTGTATCTCCCCAACCCCAAGAGGTTGGAAGTCTTCTCCAACCGCCTCCCATGGCTGGTCCCTCTTCGAGGGGGCTCGCTGCTCCCCACCCTGCACACAGCAGCTCCCCCGTCATCGGGCAAGTGCGGTGAGCCCCTCGGTGACAGTTTTTTGAGCAGGCCCTAAGGCTACTTCCCGGTGCCTGGCCCAGAAACCCCTCCCACAGGGAAGGTGGGCACTCCGTGTCAATAGGGGACATGCACACACACACACACACACACACACACACACTCACACACACACACCCCTGCCCAGCCACCAGTCAGGTCACCAGGGGCAAGTCCAGACCCAGCCGATGTGATTGTGGGTTCACAGCTCGACTCAGGGAGTCTGGTTTCCTCTGAGGACATGCCCACCACCTGCCCACCTGTGCGCTCACTCCTCTGTCCCGGCTGTTACTGGCCATGTGAAATTCTGGAACGAAAGGTTGGGCCAGTTTCAGGTGGAATACAAAATGTAGACACTGCGGGGAGGGCTGAGACCCAAGTAACACAGCAGCTTTCCGGGGGAGATGTGCGTCCCCCAACATCCCCACCCCTGCCAGGCGGCCCTGCCGCCCCACACCCTGCACGCCAGCCACGGTGTCTCCCGCCGGGGTGCTGGCCGGGGTCCAGTGTCTGCCATGACCCTAATTGTAGAGGACCTTGTTTCAGAAAATCTAGAACAGGGTGTTATGCAGACATCGTGTGTGATACCTTGTTTCCAGTTACTGGCATATTTCCTACAGGATGATAGAAATGAGAAAGAGAACAGTGATGGGCCTGGAGACACCCCATAATCCCACCGCTGACCTCCACCTCCCCTGGCTCCCAGGTGGGTCCTGGGCGTTTGAGTCGGCATCAAAGTGGGAAAAGGGTGCTTGGCTTTCCGCGGCATCGCCCTCGGACGCCCCGGTGTCGGGGCTCCAGGACTGACCGGCTAGAGGTCACCTGCTTAGCCCACACGCGTGTCCAGACGGGCAGGCTGCAGGCCCCGGGCGCTTCTCCCTGCCCCTCCGCGTCAGCTCTGTGCTGCCCCTGCCCCTCGCCTGGGGGCCGTGTGGACTCCGCTCCCTCCCGCTACTCCCTCTGCCGCAGGCCGGCGGCCACCACGTCCCCAGCCGGAGAGGGAGGGCCGACGAGAACACCCGCAAGCGACGTATTTCTGGCGTCTGTGCCCGGCTCGAGCGGCACCCGCTCCGGTCAGCTCCATGCGCACACACCCCGTCCCGTGCCCTGCTGGATTGTCAGCCCTCAAACTGTGCCGGGGGAGGAATAACACTTCACGTCTCGCTGACTCGCTGGGACCGTCCCAGAGCCGCGTGACGCGGGCCCCGCTGTTTACAGCGACAGATGGGAGCCGCGGCCCGGTGTCCGTTCACTCATCCCCACACGCGTCAGCACCCGTGTCTGTCTGCTGCCGTGTGCAGGCACCCGCACACGACGGTGAAGCCCAGTCACCACCCCGCCCTCGAGCTCACAGCCTAGGCGGTGGGACGGCGTCTCCCCCACAGTGAGCAGCTGGGGGCCACAGAGGCAGAGCATCCCCACCCTCCCCAACCTGCAGTGACCCCCGACTCCTGGCCCGACATCCGGCGCCCTGCGTGAGCTGGTCCAGACGCCCTCCCCTGTGGGCACCCCTCTCCCCACTCCGGCCTCCCTAGGGCCTTCCTCCCCCAGGGAACCCACGGAGCCCCGGCCTCTCAGAGGCCCCTGCCGCCACCGCCCATCCCATGGCCCCCTCCCAGGACGTCCTCATCTCCAGGGTTGGAGCCTCCTCAGGCTCCCGTGCGAGCTCAGGCTTTGGGTCGGATTGTCCGGGGGGCAAACACACAATAGGGCCATGTCCCGGCCCTGTGACCCACAAGCTCACGTGGTGGGTGTCAGAGCCTCATTTTCTTCTGCTGAAAATGGGGTCTGTCATTCCCATCTCAGGAAGGTGAGCAGGGGGCACGGGGGTCACCTGGCTGGGGGAGCCCCAACCCAGGACAAGACCTGTGATGGTCAGGGCAGGGCTCCATGAGGGTGAAGACTGAGTCCCTCGTTCCCGTTCACGGCTGGGCTTGGTCACTCAGAGCTGAGTGCCCTTGATCCCGGGGCCGCAGTTCATGTATAAGAAGGGGTGAAGTCAGTGAGCACCCCGGGGGTCCCTAGCAACTCTAACCACCCCAACATCAGACATCCCCACGATGTGCCCCCTCCTTCCTGGGCTCCCTCCCACCCCTCTAACCCGGCCAGGGTTGCAGCCAGGGATAGGCTGCCCCTTGTGTCCCGGGTTCTGGCAGGAAGACCGCGGGAGGAGGTGGAGAGAAGGAGGGGGAGGCGGGAGGGGACAGGCCGATCCTCTCCTTGCCCGTACTTGGTGTCCACCGTCTCCTCCAGGCCCCCTGCCCCGGCCGTGCACCCAGCTGGACCCTGGGGGGGAGCGTGGGGTCTGTGACAGCTGGGACGGCATAGGTACATTCGGCGACCCTCGTGTACCCGCGTGTCCAACCCACCCGGCCCTCAAGTCTGCAGCCCACTGGCTGGGGTGAGGCTGATCCGAGGGCTCACAGGATTTGGGGTTACAGGGCAGCGGTCTGGAGGCAGGGTGCACACGGAATCAGAGGCACGGAACCCCCTGTGGAGGGCACACAGCAGTGCCAGGCCGAGGACACAAGACCCAGCTGCCCTTTGCTAGGGAGGCCTGTGTGCCTGGCACATCTCCTCTCCATCCACCCAGGGGAGAGCCTGGGCCCTATCCATGCTGACGTCACTCCACGCCCAACCTCAGGGCCAGGTGGGAGACTGAGGCCAGGGACCGGCCCAGGATACGTGAGGTGGGCAGAGTCCAAGCAGTGGGGGTCTCTGTCCTAGGCCAAACTCAGTCCTCCCCTGGGGTTCGCCCTGGGAATGAGACCCCTGAGATCCCGTCGGATCCCTATCAACCCCATACGAGGTGGGGCTGTTATATCTGGATGTCCCCAGACCGTACAGGCAAGCAGACGCACACACACACACACACAGACACACACACACACACACACACACACGCACACAGACACACACACAGACACACACGTACACTGACCACCCGGCAGCGGCTCAAGGGGAGTCCACCCTGGAGGGGGGAGGTGACACCGGGGCAAGAAGAAGGGGACTGGAGGCAGCTCTGCCACGGGGCAGGGGCGCCCAGTGTGCTGGCAGCATGACCAGGGCTCATACGTGGGGTGGGGAGATGTGCCCGCCTGATGACCAGCGGGGTCTCCAGGGTACCCAGGGGGCTGCCTGGGCTGGGCACTTCCCCGGGGCACCCAGAGAAGACGGGGTTTGGGGTCTTGTGTCCGCCACCCGCCTGGAGCTAGAAGGAGACACCCCGTACTGGGAGGGGGCTACGGGACAGGCCTCAGCTTACTCCTGTGTAAATTGGGCTGCATAGACGTGGTGTCCCAAGGGTCCCACAGGCTTGTCTGCTGGCCCTGGACCTCCACCCCTGCCCCAAGATGCTCCTGGTCCTGGGAAAATGCTTTCTCCTCCCTCAAGGTCCTTCTGAGCGGAGGGCAGCCTGGGGGCTTGGAGGACCGAGGACCTGGGTGGGCAGCACATGGCCGAGCAGCAGCCCCTGGTGTGGGGACCGAGGTCAAGACCCTCCTTGTCGGAGCCCCGGGGGCTCATTAGGAAGGGCTTCCAGAGGTAGTGCCCTGACTGGGGTGAGGAAGCCTTAGGAATGAACGGGGCACCGGGACGGGAGAGGTGGAACGGGGGACAAGGGAGGCTCCTGAAGTCCTCACACCAACCCTGGAGCCCGCAGGTCCTGCCCCTGTGCCCCCCTAGGGCCAGGGAGGGCTGCTGCCTTGACTACATCCAAACAAAGGTGTGGGTTTTGTTTTCTGGTTTCCAAGCCTGGGGCTGTCATGCCGGTGCTGACCACCAGGGGGCAGGCTGTGTCCACTGTGCTCAGTGAAGCCTTGGGAGCGGGAAGGGACGCTCAGGGGTCAAGCTGGGCGTCCCCTGCCCCCAGCCCAACTTGTACCTCTTACTATTAGTCTGCATGTCCACAGCGTAAGCTGCTTAGAGGCAGGTAGGGACTCTGAGATGCTCTCTGGACGCATTCAGCTCCTGTGCCTCTCACCCTGAGCAGGGGCTGTTGGGCCCGGGGGCCGGAGTCAAAGGTCCCGTGAGGTCCCAGCCCTCCAGGAGCTCACAGCCCAGAGGGGGAGGTGGGTCAAGGCACAAGAGCGAATCCGTGTGAAAGGAAAGACCAACACTGTCGGGAAATGAAGCAGGGTGAAGGAGAGCGGCCAGGGGCCCCTGGGTAGGGGGGGGGGTCTCACAGGCCTCCAGGGTGGCCCTGATGCTGGGACCCAGAAGGACAAGAGGAACCAGTCCCGCACACGTCTGCAAGCAGTGTGCTGCGGGGACGAGCAAAGCTGCAGAGACTCGGAGGCACAGAGGGTTTGTCCGGAGAGGAGCTGAGAGGAGCCAGTGTGGCCGGAGAGAGCTCGGGAGGGAGGAGGGCGGGCCCGGGCCCCAGCCTGGAGGATGGACTGTTGTCTGTGCTGGGGGACACATTCACCTTACTTGGACCACCTCACACTTTCTGTGCCAGTCTCCCGGCTCGGCTCGGCTGGGAGCCTCAGCCCCACGGTCCCCCAGGAGGCCAGGGCTGCAGGCTCAGCTGAGGCTCGACTGGGGCAGGGTCCGCCTCCAAGACCGCGACCGGGCACGTGCTCTTGGCAGGATTCGGCTGGCACTGGGGGGTCTCGGGACTTCTGTGTCTCAGCCCGGAGCCTCTGCAGGTTCTTGGCACTGGGCCTCCTGGGGCAGCTCATGTTATCTGCTCTTGCTTCGTCAGAGAGAGACACACACACAGACACACACACTGACACAGAGACAGAGAATGGACCCGGGAGAAAAGGAACCCGGAGACACCACAGGCTTTCATGAACCAGCTTGGAAGCGACACCCATTGTTATATTCTCTTCCTCAGAACCGGTCACACGGGCCTTCCACCGGGGAGGGGAGGGTTTGTCGCAAGGATACAAGAGGCTGTGTTAGTAAAAGAGGACACATGTCAGAGAGAGAGACCCCTGTGCATGCTGTGACACCACAGCCTGACGCCAGCCAGGACACGGCCGGTCCTCCCGTGGCCCAATGAGAAACCGGGAGATGCAGAAGGCCGGACGGTCACACCACACAGGGGAGAGCATCCCTCACGACCCAGGGCCAGAACGGTTCACAGGCCTCTGGGCTCAATTTTGCACCAAAGCCAGTGCTTTCCCCGGCATGGAGACCAGACCCGTCCCAGTCCAAGGGAGGCGGCCCCCACGGAAGCAGGCGTCAGAGATGCGGGGTGTCCTGCGGAGGGACTCGGGCAAGTGAGACCCGAGGGAGGCAGCTGTGGTCGCCTTCAGAGGGGCAGGTTTCTGCTCTGGGGACCAGCCGCCCGGGTGACAACGTGAGGAAGCAGAGGTCCCCAGAGACAGCTGTGACGGGCTCCCGTCTCCGGGAGAGAGTCCTCAGGCAGAGAGGAGGGACCGGGGGCTCCTGGGGGACGCTGCCAGCCTGCTGGGAACCGGCCCCTCCGGCTGTAGGTGCACTCAGGTGGCAGAGGGACCTGAGCGGGACAGCGGTGCATGGCCGGCCTCGCTTTCCCCATCCAAGGCCAACGTCCTCTGCAGCCCTTGCCACTCCGCCCCTCGCCTCAAAGCAAAGTGGTCTCTTCACTCAGGTTCCCTGGTGCCCGTTCAGGACAAGGATGCCTCCCGGGAAGAAAGAGGAGAACCGGCGGGGCTCACCCAGCCCGGGGGCCCTGGCAGACAAGCCGGCACTCGGCCTGTGGGCCATGGCCCTCTCCTGCCCCCACCGGCACCGTCTGCCCTCTGCCCCCTGACCCCACCTCCCAGGAGACGAATCCAGCCCGAGGACCGCCTCGGGGCCGGCCTGGGAAGAGCTGGGTGGAAGGACAGGTGAGGGAAGACACAAGGGGTGTTCTCGACTCCCAAATCTGACGACCGACATCTGGGAGGCGAGAGGAAGATGGGAGGAAATGCAGGGTGCGCATTTGCACGTCTTCCTAAGAGGAGAGGTGGGTGGGTGACCCAGGGACTCGGGCGGAGACCTGACGCCTTCAAGGGAGCTGGGAGGAGGATCCGAGAGAACCAGAGCAAACCCACAAAAGCACAGGGGCGGGGGGAGGTGCAGGAGACATGCGTGTGCGGGTCCTCCAGGGCCCCACCCTTCGCTCTGTGTGTGTGTGTGTGTGTGTGTGCGTGTGTGTGTACGATGGTTAAAAACCTTTGTGAATATGGCTTACATGTCTTCTTAGGGTGAGGAGGGCCATGGGGACAGCGCTCCCCCTTGCTGGCTGTGGGTGAGAGGCCGTACCACCTCCTGGGTGGGTCTGGGGCTCCCTTTTGGGATCCAGGTGGGTGCACACAGCGGGGAGCAGACAGGGTGCTGAGGGCAGTCATGGACGCATCCACAAAGGAGCAAGGACAGAAGCGGTTTCTGTCAATGACAGCACCTTACGCATATCAATTCACCTGGTTATTCGAGAGAAGGTGAACGTCCACTACGTTGCGGGAAGGTTCCGGGGACTTGGACTTAGAGCAATGAGCCAACCTAGTTCCTGCTCGCATGGAGCTGACTGGAGCAGGGAGGGTTCACTGAGCAATTCTGGTGACAGCCGTGTGGTCTCGCTGGGATCAGTGGGCTCGTCCAGCAGCTTACGACCAAGCCAAGTGAGGCCCGCGGTGGAGGGGCTATGCCCGAGCTACCCCGGAGAAGCAAGCCTCGGTTCCCTTGGCCTGTCCTTAGATTTCCCATCTGTCAAATGGGTGTGTAGGGAAACACGCCCCTCGATTTGTCCGTGAACTTGGTCTCGACTCTTCCGGGCAGATGAGGAAGAACTTCCTGGTGGTCGGTCTCCCCGCTGGTAACTCCAGGAGAGGGGTTGACGTCACCAAGGGGATGGGGCGGCACCCCCGGGGGAATGGCTAGGGATCCTTTTCTGGTTAGCGGCCAAGCTGGACCGGGAGCCCTGGCCTCCAAACTCCGTCCTCAACCTCCCTACCGCCCAGATCCTCCCGCTTGATCCCTTGCTGTGACCTCCGCCTGAGGTCCCGGAGGAGGCCCGGGAATGTCTCCCAGGAAGGAGGGGCTCTGTGGTCGAGCATGTCTTAACCCTGGAAGGAGCAGGAAGACAGGGCTCCCCAGACCTTAATCTCCAAGGGCAGGTGGGGGCAGGGCCTCTAGCCCAGTGAGTGCATGCACCTCCCTTTTGTTACCGGAGGGCAGAACCTTCTGTCTGGAGCAAGGGCCAGCGTTTTCCCGGGAGCCCAGCAGACGGCTCTGGAAAGCTCAGGGTAGACCCAGACATCCACGTCAGGCCCCGCGGGGCCTCGGTACCGGGACCAGGCGACAACAGGAGACGTGTCTCTGTGGACAGATGCCAGGTCTCAGGCCACCTGCCACGGGCTCTGCCCTCGAAGTTCTGGGTGACCTTGGACAAAACCTCAGTGTTCCGTGCTTTAAAAAGAAGCGATGGGTTCCTCATGGGCTCGTCAAGCGGTGCTTCTGGGATTGGGGGTCGGGCCTGTAGGGGGCCGTGGACGTTCGGGGAGTCCACGCCTCATCCCGGTGTCACCCTGAGCAGCTCTGTCCTGTGTTTGCCACACAGGGCTTCTGCCTTAGGTACCGTCGGGACGGCGTACGCCCGCCCCCGTATAGGTGAGGTTTGAAACCGTAAGGGCAGGTGAGCGCTGGGCCAAGCCTGTCCCTCCGGGTCTCTGCCCCTCTGTCCCGTGTTGTCCTGTGTGCTCAGGGGGGACCAGTGGGTACGCAGGCTGGTGGCTCGGTCTACAGGAGTCCAGCTGAACCTGCAGGTCATTCTTTTACCAAATCCCATGGTCCCGCACTCGCTAAGGCCTGGCCTCGACCCACAGCCCCCATCCTGTCCCTGATCCCACGCTGGTCACGGGGAGCAAATCTGCAAGCTCTTCTGAGACCAGCAGGCCGGGACCCCAGGAGCAGACCCACGGAGAGGAGAGGGCTCCCCCTGCATCCGGCAGAGGAGCTGAGGGTGGGGCAAGGGGCCCAGACCCACATGTGAACGAGGGCATGTTCGGAGGGGCCCGTGTGCCCAGCAGGCTCGCCCTGGGCTGGAGAGAAGGCCTTGCCTTTGGAGAAGGCTGGGAGGGACGAAGGTCCAGCCTCCCTCATCCACTGTGGGGGTTGGGGCCGCCTTGCCATTCAGGCTCCACAAGGTGGGACCTGGGGCAGGTGGTCTGGACCTTCTGGACTCGTGCTTCCTTGCAGGCACATGTGCAGCGGCCTCCCTCCCAGACTCGCCAGAGGGGACACGGCACAGGAAGATTCAGACCCTGCAAAGGAAGATGCCACCCGGGGGACCCCGGAGGGTCGTGCTCACTGAAGAGGTCACAGTGCTCGGCACATGGCAGGCACCTGAGATCCCCGGATGAATAAGGGAAGGAGGGAGGGAAGGAGGGAGGGAGGGAAACCACAGTAGCAGGGTCCACACCAGGTCAGGTCAGAGGGTGTCACAGCTCGGGCCCTGGAAGGGGGCACGGGACACGTCCGTCTGTCCCTCCAGCACTGACCATCCTCCACATGGGCCCTGCTGACCTCCTGGATCATGTCTACCTCCTCCGCAAACAACGCTGAGTGTTCTCAGAAGGGGGAGAGCAGGCAGGGGCCAAGGACGGGCTTCCGGAATCCTGTGCCCTGGGGGACTCTGGGACAGCCTTCCAGGTGGCCCTTTGTGTCCTGCAGGCACCAGGCCACGATTCCACCTCATGTCTCAGGGAATGCACCAACCCATCTAGAAGGCCCGTTACGTCCCCATGTCACAGATGGGGACACCGAGGCTAATAGCACAGCCTGGGTCACTAGACGAGCTGGGTCAGGAAGCCCATCTCCCTGACTTTGGATTGTCCTACCAGCAGGCGTGAATCTTGGCGTCCTGGGGCTCGGGGTCCCTCCTCCTGGGGGATCCCACCACCGCCGAGGGCCCCCCCACCCACTGAACTCAGGGGAGCGGAGCTGACCAACCTGCCTGGGGCCGGGCATGGGGCTGGGGAAGGGCCTACCGGGGCTCTGTGGGCTCTCCCAGTACTGGGCCAGCCGGTCCCCTGCAGGACGAGGACTTCTCGCTGGGGAGCGGCTGGGGCCTCTGCTTCCTCACATTGTCACCTGGGCTGCCGGTCCCTAGACCAGAAACCTGCCCGTCTGAAGGTGACCACCGCTGCCTCCCTCGGGTTTCACTTGCCCGAGTCCCTCCCCGGGACGGCCCACATCTCTGACGCCTGCTTCCGTGGGGGTCGCCTCCCCTTGGACTGGGACGGGTCTGGCCTCCATCCCGGGGAACGCACTGGCTTTGGCGCATTATTTGGCCCAGAGGCCTGTGAACCGTTCTGGCCCTGGGTCGTGAGGGATGCTCGCCCCACTGTGGTGTGACCGTCTGGCCTTCTGCATCTCCCGGTTTCTGTTTGGGCCATGGGAGGACCAGCTGTGTCCTCTCTGGCGTCAGGCTGTGGTGTCACGGCACAAAAAGGGGTCTCCACCCCGAGACCATTGTCACCGAAGGGGCCTCTTTTTCCACTTAATCTTTAATCCATTGTGATTTCAATATCAAAGGAGAAAAAGTCTATTTCAAACGACCACAAAGTACAAAAATGAATCTGTCCCATCTGAAAAGTCGGTACGGACCCAAAGGTATCTCTGGCGAGATTCCACTTGAAGGAAACCTCCAGACTAGGTAACGGGACACGGAGAGAAAGCAGACTGGGGGTTCCCAGGGGCTGGAGGGGGCACGAAAGGGGAGTGAGGGCTCCGGGTACACGGTGACCCTTGGGGATCGAGATATTCTGCAGCAAAATTCTGTGGCGCGGTTCACAGCGTTGTGAGCGTACCCGGTGCTCAGGAATTGCGCAGCGTAAAATAAATAAAACATTTTATTGAAGATTAATATAGATTATAACTAATGAACAAATAACATAACAGCTAAAAAATACAAGAGAAAAAGGATAAGGGAGAAGAGGAAGAGACATTTTGGTGGGGGGTCGGGGTCAGGGATTGGAGAATGAATTTGAAATAAAATATAATAAACAAAAAATAAAATAAGATAAAAAAAGCACCCTGTATAGGTCTTCAACCCCTTGGTTTTTGGCCGACATCCATGCGGGATCAAGGGCAGTGGCAGGGGCGGGGAGAAGGGCGATGGCAGGAGCAGTGTTGGGAGCAAAAGCGGGAACAGTGGAACCAGCAGAAGCAGGACCCAGCTGAGTCTGCTCAGGTGCCCGCTGTGCCCGCACAGGTCCCAGGTCCCCTGCTGGCTCCCGGGCCCCTGCAGGGGTCGCTCCAGATACCTCGCCTGCCTGCAGATACGCCGAGGCCCCTGATGCCTTTGGGCCGGGCTCTGGGGCCGACCCGGCTTTTGCTCCTGCACCGGACTCTTGAGAAGAAAACAGAGTGATGGTTGCAGCGGCTCCAAGGCCTCAGGGTGAGAGGAGGGAAGGTCCCCCACGCCACCCAGCGCCGGCCTCTCCAGGGGCCTTTGCAGAGACACAACTCACCCCGGAGCCTCCCCGAGAAGCCGCGGCCAGGAACCCACACGAGGACCTCTGCACCCTGCAGTCCGCAGCCCGGGGCTCTCAGTCCGCTCCTGGCCCCACACCAGCCCGCGGGGGCTCCTCCCAGGGTGGCCCAGCACCACCCGGGCCCCGTGCACCCCCATCGCCCTCCCCCAGCCTTCTCACCCTCGGGCTCTGACTCCGGGGACTCCAAGTACTGGTCCCAGGACCGGTGAACGAAGACCTTACGGCGGGGCCGGGGCGCTGGAGGAGGCCTTCCCAGGCCAACTCCAGGCCCTGCTTCCGGAGACCTGCGTGCGGCCACTCTCTCCACGGGTCCAGCGTGGCCCTCCTGGGCGACGGGGCACACGCACAACTCTGTAGGGCAGGTGAATCGGGATTCCGCCAATCGTTTCCCGATTTCATCGGTTGATTTCTGTAAAGACAGTGACCCGCGGACGGCCCGGAGACATCACAGCCCCGCCCGGCCACCTCAGTGTCCTTCCGCCCTCTCCCCCTGCAGATCTCAGATCGGACACAGACCTGAGTGTGCACAGACCTGCACCCGGAGCACAGTGACATCCACCTACAGGGCTCGGGATGAACGTTGGGGACAAGAGGGCCACCCCGGCACACCCTGTCCCTCCTAGCCAGCCTTGACCTGGGGTGTGAGCATGACCCACCCACCAGGCATCTGACCCCTTCATCAGCCTGCACCTACTCAGGTGGGCCCTCCACACACGACCCCTCCTTCCACACACACACACACACACACACACACACACGGGAGGGGACGTGGGGCCGCACAGGTCAGATCAGAGCGGTGTCGGGCTGGACTGGCTGTCTCTGGGTCTCCCTGTGTTACCTGTGGGTCCCTGCGATCTAGAGACCTGAGGCGTCCTGTGCACCACCTGACCCACTGTTTCCAGGGTCGGGAAGGTTCGCGGCCACGGGCTCCCCCGAGCCGGCAGCCGCGGGACACGGGCACACAACAGGAGAACATGTTCGTCAGGCAAAGGTGTCCCAACGAATGAGCCCAGTCGGGCGCTGTCTCCAGAACGTGGGTGCCTGGTGACCCGGGTTCTGAGTTCAATTGGGCTCTGTGACCAGGGAGGTGAGGTCACTTCCTGGGGTCCCCTTACCTGGCTTCCTCCTCCCACAAGAGCCCCTCCCAGGCTGTAAAGGGCTCCCCTCACCCCATGCCCTGTCCCTACAGTGACACCAACACAGCCCAGACACGTCCCCGCGAGGCCTGGTGCAGCCGGGGCCGCGGCTTTGGGGCCACAGAGCTGGGTTCAGACCTGGGTTTTCCCCCTGACCAGTGCTGGGACCCTGCATTGTGCCTCCCGGGGCCCCCGGTCACCCGTCTGCACAGTGGGGTCCTTGTGGCATCTACTTGTAGGGGCGCCATCAGGGAGCCACCTGTAGACACGTCCCATGCCTGCTATCCCATGAGGCTCGTGGGCACACGTGAGTGTGGAAGGACGAGGAAGGGGTGGGCCTGGCATGGCACTCACTCACGCGGGCCTGGGTCCTCTCTGGGTCCAGGCACAGCCACCCCTCCTGCCTGGGTCCCAGGCCCGGGGGAAGGTGGAGGTGAACTCGTTCACACACTGTGCCCTCCGGACATGCACTCCAGGGGCCCCATTACATTTGGGCTCGGGTCCCAGAGCCTGGTCTGGGCCTACGTGCTGGGCGGTCCCCACTGTGGCTCCCCGCCTTCCCGATTCCTGGTCCCACGTGCCTCTGTCACCCCCTCCCCTCCCGGGTGGACGGCCCGTGTGACCGGGTTCTAAGGGCTAGAATATGATGACCGGGTGTCATTTCTGGGCCGATTCATGGAATTTCTGGTTTCCTCTCTCGTGGGTCCATTCTCTGTCTCTGCCTCGGACTCTGTCTCTCTCTTTGTGTCTCATAGGCGCAGGTCCTGTGGGCTCCAGGGCCCAGGTGACAACCCTCAGAAGCCTCCCTTGTGGCCCGTGTCCCTCCCCAGGCCCGGTGCTCAGCTCCCTCATGAGGCCTCCTCGGCCCAGCCAGGGCACTGCCTGGGGAACTACTTCCTAATGAGAGCCCAGGCTCCATCAAGGAGGGTCTTGACCTCGGTCCCCACACCAGGGGCTGCTGCTCGGCCACGTGCTGGCAACCCAGGTCCTCGGTCCTCCAAGCCCCCAGGCTGCCCTCTGCTCAGAAGGACCTTGATGGAGTAGGAAGCATTTTCCCAGGAGGGGAGAACAGAGGGCCAGGGATGAAGATCCCAGGACACAGAGTCGTCTATGAGCCTGTGGGACCCTTGGGACACTGTCGACGCAGCCCAGTTTAGGAGGAGGAGGCTGAGTCCTTCTGTGCCGTAGCCCCATCCACACTTCCTAGCTCCAGGGGCCCAGCGTGGTGGACACAGGACCCCAGACCCCGTCTTCCCTAGTTCCTAGCAATCCCCCCGGACACCTTGGGGACCCCTGACCCTCAGCCGGCACGTGTCCCTCCCTATGTGGTGGGTCCCGGGCTATTGCCAGGAATCCTGATGTCCCTGCCCCATGGCCCCACTGCCTCTAGCCTTTCTCTTCTTTCCCCCGTGTTACCCACCCCCTCCCAGTGTGACCTCCCCTCTGATCTCCAGTTGGACAGTCAGAATGTGTGTGTGTGTGTGTGTGTGTGTGTGTGTGTGTGTGCACGCGCCTTTCTGGAGATGCCCAGAGGTCACAGCCTCACAGGGACGGGGTGGATAGGGACCCCCGAGCAACTCAGGGGCTCTCATTCCCAGGGGGAACCCCATGGGGGAGTAGAGGCTGGCCTAGGACTGGAGACCAGCCCTGCTCCTTGGACCCTGCACACCTCACTTGTCCTGGGCCAGTCCTTGCCATTCCTCAGGGTCCCTCTGTCCCTGGGGGTCAGACGGGGAAGTGCATCAGTGTGGCCACGGCCCAGGCTCGCCCCCAGGGGTAGGTGGAGGGGAGGTGTCCCAGGTACACAGGCCTCCCTCCACAGGGCCGGATGGGTCGTGCGGAGGCCAGGTGTGGCCAGGGACCCGCACTCAGCACCTGTAGATGATCCAGACGGACCGGTGATGTGCATGAATCCAACCGCTCCCCACCTGGCTGGTCCCCCACGTTCCCACCTCTGCCAACTGCTCTGGGAACCAAACCTCTCCTGAGCCTCAGAACCAAGCCCGCCCCTGCCAGGCAGACCTCAGGGTGCGAGGCCAGGTGGGTTGGACATCTGGGGACACGATGGCCAGTGACTACACCCACCCCACCCAGCTGGCCTGGACCGCAGACTCCACCCCGGGGTCCAGGTGCATGGACCCTGGGGCATGGCTGGGCCAGGGCTCCTGGAGGCAGCAGTGGAGGCCGACTCAGGGCAGGGAGAAGTAGGTCCGCCCCTTGCCCTTCTCCTTTCCTCCTTCCGCCTTGTCTTCCTGGCAGGACGTTGGACGCGGGTCCAGCCTGTGCCTGGCTGCAGCCCTGTGAGGAGTCAGAGGGTGGCAAGGTGCCCGGGGAGGCCGGGGGCCACCTCCAGGAAAACCAAGTGTCAGGGGGCTACCGTAACTGGGCATCCCCCGGGCACTCAGTGATTTCAGCCCTTTGTATACATGAGCCGTGACCCCGGGACCGGGTATCAGCCCATTCCTCACCCCAAGAGGCACGTATCCTCCCCAGCCGAGGCCCCGTCGGTGGCCGGCCCTCCCTCCAGCCCCAAGAGGTCCAGCTGCTCCACAGGCTCTACATCTTTCCCGGCTGGAGCCCGAGCAGCCATCAGGGGCCTGGATCCGGGCCCTGGAGCCCCTCAGGGAGGACAGGTGAGACCGGGCAGGAGCCAGGAGAGGGCCCAGTGGAGGCTCCTTGAGGTCATGGCCTCCTGCTCAGCCCAGAGCCTGGTGTGTGCCGACCCCTAGGGCACCTGGACCCCAGCTGCCGGGCGGGCTCGGGGACAGAGACCACAATGTGGCTCCTGGTAGCTCACAGGTGTCCCTGTGTCCTGTAGTTAGACCTGTCCTACCAGCTGGACTCCCTCCTGGTCGGCCAGCAATATCTGTGGCCTAAAGGAACAGGCCACCGCCAAGGTCTGGGAAGAATGAGTGGCCAGGCACAAGGGGAAGGGTCACCCTCGACTCGGGGGGTCCCTGCCCGGGCTGGCGGGGGCTCCGGAGGTGGTATTCCAGCGCTCTGCTGACGAGCCCTGTGCCCAGAAACACCTGCCTCCCTTCTCTGGGCCTCACTCTCCTGCTCTGTGAAATGGGTGATGCAGAGCGATCACTCCCATGGCAGGAACAAGGCGGGCACTGGTGATGGATGGAGCACCCGTACAGGACCCGGATCACAGACCTCAGGGGGGAAGGGGGGAGGGGACGCCAGTGAGGGCCCGCCCCAAAGCCATCCAGCCTTTCCATGCAGCCACCAGGGCCTGGCATGGCCCCAGGAGCGGTGGCCGACCAGACTCCTGACACAGGTCACTGTGGCCTCTTTCTCAGCAGTGGGGACCCGGGGGCGGGGACACCCAGGGTGCAGGGGTGCTTGGGGCAGCTCTTCCCTTGGAGGGAAAGAGAACAATGGAGATGTTCTCTGGGGTCCCCCCAGGCCAGGAGAGATGGTAGGAGAGCTCCCCCAGCCCAGAGAGCTCTTCCCCGTGACTATTTTCTTGGCGGGGTAGGGGGTCAGCGGGTTATACTGGCTGTAAACAGTGAGTCTACAGTTGAATGTGTGAGACCCTGAATTCACCGCATACACTGAAAGGCGGTTTCACTGAAAATTCGGCAGGAACTTGCTTCGGCAGCTTATGAGTCTCAATTTGGGGCCCTGTCCGTCCCAGAGACCCCAGGGCCCGGGCTGTGCTCCCAGTCCCCCGCAGAGACCCCAGGGCCCAGGTTGTCCTCGCAATCCCTCCCAGGGACCCCAGGGCCCAGACTGTCCTCCAGGTCCCCTCAGGGTCCCCAGGGCCCGGGCTGTCCTCCTGGTTCCCCCAAGGGACCCCAGACCCCGGGATGCCCTCCCAGTCCCTCCCGCAGGCTCCAGGGCCTGGGCTGTCCTCCCGGTCCCTCCTGGAGACCCCAATGCCTGGGTAACCTCCCGGTCCCGCCAGGGACCCCAAGGACCAGACTGTCTTTCCGGTCACCCCCCGGAGACCCCAGGGCCCAGGCTGTCCTCCCGGTCCTTCCCAGAGACATCAGGCGTCAGCTCAGCCTTAGCCTCCACACGCCCCGGGGCAGCCTTGGGCGATCACGAGCTCTGTCTCTCAGGGTCCGGAAGCACAGCTCCTCACTGCCCCTGTCCCCCCAGCCGGCGGGCGCCACCGCATCACCGGTGCCGGCCTGGACATGACGATCAGCAGCTTGGACGAGAGCATCCGCCGAGCTGGCAGGGGGCACGTCCCTCGGTCCCCTCTCTGAGACCTCTCCGGGTACAGACCTCACTTGAACAACTCCTCTGACAGGAGACCATCTCTGGACCTGCCGGGGAATCCAGCCCCGGGAGGAGATGACGACCTGCTCTGCACTACAGAGGAGGAGACTGAGGCAACATATCCTCCCAGGCCGGTGCCCGGGAATCCATGCTTGCCTGGGGGCAAATACCAAGCCCGCGAGCTCCCTCCACATCTAGGATGCCGTGGCTCTGACGACACTGCCTGGTCACGTCCCCTGCCCCTGGCAAGCTGCGGTGACCCCCGACTCCTTACCTGACGTCCGAGCCCCGAGTGACCTGGGCCAGATGCCCTCCCCAGGGTGTTCCCCTCCCCCCTCCCTAGTGTTTTCCTCCCCCAGGGAGCCCACCATCCCTGCCCCTCGAGCCCCCTGCTACCACCGCCCCGCTCCATGGCTCCCATCCAGAGCACCCTCATCTCTAAGGCTGGCTTCGGAGGTCACCTCCTCAGGGTCCTGCGAAAGCCCACGCTTCGGGTCAGAGCGACCCGGGCTCACACTCACAGCGGGGCCACGTCTGAGTCCTGTGACACGCAAGCTCTATGCCAGCTTCTGGGACCTCGGTGCTCTTTTTGAAGATGGGGTCGGTGGCTCCGACCTCCGGTGGGTGTGTGGGGGATGAAAGCAGGGAGGTGAAGGTGTCCGAAGTGGGGGAGCTTGTGGGGGCAGGGGGCTCTCGGGAAGGCAGGGGGAGGAGATGGGGAGGAAGGAAAGGCGGCCTGACCTCTCCCTGCCCAGATTGGTGTCCACCTCCCCCTCCCCCTGCTCAGCCAGGCGCCCGGATGAACAGCGGAGTGGAGTGTGGGGGCCAGGTCAGCAGGGTGGGGGTCTGTCTCGTTTCCCTCTTGACCCGGGTCTCCATACCCGCTGCGTCCAGCCGCTCTGCCTGGGTGGAGTGGCCGTGGTCCCAGGCCTAAGAGGATATGAGGGTCACTGAGCGGGCGGTGGAGATGGGAGACGTGCGACCCCAGGTGTCGTGGGCTCCTGCCGCGAGGTGGTCCCGTGCGCGCAGTCCCATGGTCCCGGCGCACCTGCGCAGGCTCCACCTGCCTCGACCTTTGGTGGGAGCACCTCCCCGCCCCCAAGGCTCCCCCGCCACATCCTGCCCGAAGGTGGGAGCCAGGGGCCACCCTAGCCGGACTGGTGAAGCTCCTCCTCCAAGCGCTCGTGGAACAGTCGGGAAACTGAGGCCAGGAGAGGCAGGGACTGGCCGGGGACCCACCAGGGGAGCAGAGCCTAGAGGGGCTGGGGGAGGTTTCGGGCTCCTAGGCCAGGGCTTCACTTTCCCAGGGGGTTTTCGAGGGAATGAGAGCCTCTAAGTTCCTGGAGGACCACTGAACCCATCCCGTGTGGGGTCCTTTCCTCTGGGCATCCCCGAGTGGGCACAGGTCCACGCAATTGCATGGAAACACAGTCCCCCGCCCCCCAGTAACTAACCACCCGCGTGGGGGTCAAAGGATGAGTGGACCCTGGAGGTGACAGGCGTTGGGGGAGAGAAGAGGTGTGGCGCGGGGACATTGTCTCCAGGGAACATGCCCAGGAGGGGAGCCACGCCAGGCCGATGGCCAGGGGATCCCCAAGATGCCCCCGTGTGTATCACAGGCACCCCCATTCTAGAGAAGCACCCCACTCAGCTCCCGTGGTTGGAGACCTTCGAATGCGCAACGTGTTCTCATGCTGTGTCCTGATATCTCGAGGCCGTGGTCTCAGGAAAGCCCACAGGGAGAGCCTTTTCCCACGTGCAGACGGTGGGTCCGGTCTCACCCCCGAAGCCTCTGGTCACGTGCCCGGAGGGACGCAAAGGTGACACCGGGAGGCCCAGGACTGGCCGGTCTAGCCTGACACGGCCCTGATCCGACTGGTGAGTTGCACGAGCCTCCCTGTGTCTGTGAGTGTGTGTGAGGCTGTGTGTGTGTGTAAGGATGGGATGTGGGGGGGAAGCCACCCAGAGCAGGAGCAGGCTGATGGGAGGGTCATGTCCACACCCCAGGTCAAGGGTGACTGGGAGGGACAGGGTGAGTTGTGTAGAGCTACAGGACACAGGGACACACTCTGGTGTCCGTCCCCGAGCCCGGCCGGCAGCTGGGGTCCAGGTGCCCTAGGGGTCGGCACACACCAGGGTCTGGGCTGAGCAGGAGGCCATGACCTCAAGGAGACTCCACTCTGCCCTCTCCTGTGGTCCGTGCCAGGCCCACCCTTTCCTCATCCTTCCACGGCCACGTGTGCCCACGAGCCTCATGGGATAGCAGGCACGGGACGTGTCTACAGGTGGCTCCCTGATGGCGCCCCTACCAGTAGATGCCACAAGGACCCCAATGTGCAGACGGGGAGACCAGGGGGCCCCGGGAGGCACGGGGTCTGTGCGGGGTCCCAGCACTGGTCAGGAGGAAAACTCAGGTCTGAACCCAGCTCTGTGGCCCCAAAGCCGCGGCCCCGGCTGCACCAGGCCTCGCGGGGACGTGTCTGGGCTGTGTTGGTGTCACTGTAGGGACAGGGCATGGGGTGGAAGGGAGCCCTTTGCAGCCTGGGAGGGGCTCTTGTGGGAGGAGGAAGCCGGGTAAGGGGACCCCAGGAAGTGACCTCACCTCCGTGGTCACAGAGCCCAACAGAACTCGGAACCCGGGTCACCAGGCACCCACGTTGTGGGGACAGCGCCCGACTGGCTCATTCGTTGGGACACCTTCGCCTGACCAACATGTTCGCCTGGTGTGTGCCCGTGTCCCGCGGCTGCCGGCTCAGGGGAGCCCGTGGCCGTGACGCTTCCCGATCCTGGAGACTGTGGGTCAGGTCGTGCACAGGACGCCTCAGGTCTCTAGCTCGCAGGGACCCAAGGGTAACACAGGAGACCCAGAGACAGCCAGTCCAGCCCAACAGTGCTCTGATCTGTCATGTGTGGCCCTAGGTCCCCTCCTGTGTGTGTGTGTGTGTGTGTGTGTGTGTGTGGAAGGAGGGGTCGTGTGTGGAGGGCCCACCTGAGCAAGTGCAGGCTGATGAAGGGGTCAGATGCCTGGTGGGTGGGTCATGCTCACACCCCGGTCAAGGCTGGCTGGGAGGGACAGGGTGTGCTGGGGTGGCCCTCTTGTCCCCAACATTCATCCCAAGCCCTGTAGGTGGTTGTCACTGTGTCACAGGTCCAGGGCTGTGCACACTCAGGTCTGTGTCCGATCTGAGATCTGCAGGGGGAGAGGGCGGAAGGACACTGAGGTGGCCAGGCGGGGCTGTGATGTCTCCGGGCCGTCCGCGGGTCACTGTCTTTACAGAAATCAACCGATGAAATCGGGAAACGATTGGCGGAATCCCGATTCACCTGCCCTACAGAGTTGTGCGTGTGCCCCGTCGCCCAGGAGGGCCACGCTGGACCCGTGGAGAGAGTGGCCGCACGCAGGTCTCCGGAAGCAGGGCCTGGAGTTGGCCTGGGAAGGCCTCCTCCAGCGCCCCGGCCCCGCCGTAAGGTCTTCCTTCACCGGTCCTGGGACCAGTACTTGGAGTCCCTGGAGTCAGAGCCCGAGGGTGAGAAGGCTGGGGGAGGGCGATGGGGGTGCACGGGGCCCGGGTGGTGCTGGGCCACCCTGGGAGGAGCCCCCGCGGGCTGGTGTGGGGCCAGGAGCAGAGCCTGAGAGCCCCGGGCTGCGGACTGCAGGGTGCAGAGGTCCTCGTGTGGGTTCCTGGCCGCGGCTTCTCGGGGAGGCTCCGGGGTGAGTTGTGTCTCTGCAAAGGCCCCTGGAGAGGCCGGCGCTGGGTGGCGTGGGGGACCTTCCCTCCTCTCACCCTGAGGCCTTGGAGCCGCTGCAACCATCACTCTGTTTTCTTCTCAAGAGTCCGGTGCAGGAGCAAAAGCCGGGTCGGCCCCAGAGCCCGGCCCAAAGGCATCAGGGGCCTCGGCGTATCTGCAGGCAGGCGAGGTATCTGGAGCGACCCCTGCAGGGGCCCGGGAGCCAGCAGGGGACCTGGGACCTGTGCGGGCACAGCGGGCACCTGAGCAGACTCAGCTGGGTCCTGCTTCTGCTGGTTCCACTGTTCCCGCTTTTGCTCCCAACACTGCTCCTGCCATCGCCCTTCTCCCCGCCCCTGCCACTGCCCTTGATCCCGCATGGATGTCGGCCAAAAACCAAGGGGTTGAAGACCTATACAGGGTGCTTTTTTTATCTTATTTTATTTTTTGTTTATTATATTTTATTTCAAATTCATTCTCCAATCCCTGACCCCGACCCCCCACCAAAATGTCTCTTCCTCTTCTCCCTTATCCTTTTTCTCTTGTATTTTTTAGCTGTTATGTTATTTGTTCATTAGTTATAATCTATATTAATCTTCAATAAAATGTTTTATTTATTTTACGCTGCGCAATTCCTGAGCACCGGGTACGCTCACAACGCTGTGAACCGCGCCACAGAATTTTGCTGCAGAATATCTCGATCCCCAAGGGTCACCGTGTACCCAGAGCCCTCACTCCCCTTTCGTGCCCCCTCCAGCCCCTGGGAACCCCCAGTCTGCTTTCTCTCCGTGTCCCGTTACCTAGTCTGGAGGTTTCCTTCAAGTGGAATCTTGTAAGAGATACCTTTGGGTCCGCACCGACTTTTCAGATGGGACAGATTCATTTTTGTACTTTGTGGTCGTTTGAAATAGACTTTTTCTCCTTTGATATTGAAATCACAATGGATTAAAGATTAGGGGGGAAAAAGGAGGCCCCTTCGGTGACAATGGGCACGGTCTCGGGGTGGAGACCCCTGTGCGTGCTGTGACACCACAGCCTGACGCCAGACAGGACACGGCTGGTCCTCCCGTGGCCCAAACAGAAACCGGGAGATGCAGAAGGCCGGACGGTCACACCACAGTGGGGAGAGCATCCCTCACGACCCAGGGCCAGAAGGTTCACAGGCCTCTGGGCCAAATAATGCGCCAAAGCCAGTGCGTTCCCCGGGACGGAGGCCAGACCCGTCCCAGTCCAAAGGGAGGCGACCCCCACGGGAGCAAGCGTCAGAGATGCGGGTCGTCCCGGGGAGGGACGCGGGCAAGTGAAACCCGAGGGAGGCAGCGGTGGTCACCTTCAGACGGGCAGGTTTCTGGTCTAGGGACCGGCAGCCCAGGTGACAATGTGAGGAAGCAGAGGCCCCAGCCGCTCCCCAGCGAGAAGTCCTCGTCCTGCAGGGGACCGGCTGGCCCAGTACTGGGAGAGCCCACAGAGCCCCAGTCGGCCCTTCCCCAGACCCATGCCCGGCCCCAGGCAGGTTGGTCAGCTCTGCTCCCCTGAGTTCAGTGGGTGGGGGGGCCCTCGGCCGGTGGTGGGATCCCCCAGGAGGAGGGACTCGAGCCCCAGGACGCCAAGATTCACGCCTGCTGGTAGGACAATCCAAAGTCAGGGAGATGGGCTTCCCGACCCAGCTCGTCTAGTGACCCAGGCTGTGCTATTAGCCTCGGTGTCCCCATCTGTGACATGGGGACGTAACGGGCCTTTTAGATGGGTTGGTGCATTCCCTGAGACATGAGGTGGAATCGTGGCCTGGTGCCTGCAGGACACAAAGGGCCACCTGGAAGGCTGTCCCAGAGTCCCCCAGGGCACAGGATTCCGGAAGCCCGTCCTTGGCCCCTGCCTGCTCTCCCCCTCTCACTCAGCATTGTTTGTGGAGGAGGTAGACATGATCCAGGAGGTCAGCAGGGCCCATGTGGAGGATGGTCAGTGCTGGAGGGACAGACGGATGTGTCCCGTGCCCCCTTCCAGGGCCCGAGCTGTGACACCCTCTGACCTGACCTGGTGTGGACCCTGCTACTGTGGTTTCCCTCCCTCCCTCCTTCCCTCCCTCCTTCCCTTATTCATCCGGGGATCTCAGGTGCCTGCCATGTGCCGAGCACTGTGACCTCTTCAGTGAGCACGACCCTCCGGGGTCCCCCGGGTGGCATCTTCCTTTGCAGGGTCTGAATCTTCCTGTGCCGTGTCCCCTCTGGCGAGTCTGGGAGGGAGGCCGCTGCACATGTGCCTGCAAGGAAGCACGAGTCCAGAAGGTCCAGACCACCTGCCCCAGGTCCCACCTTGTGGAGCCTGAATGGCAAGGCGGCCCCAACCCCCACAGTGGATGAGGGAGGCTGGACCTTCGTCCCTCCCAGCCTTCTCCAAAGTGCAAGGCCTTCTCTCCAGCCCGGGGCGAGCCTGCTGGGCACACGGGCCCCTCCGAACATGCCCTCGTTCACATGTGGGTCTGGGCCCCTTGCCCCACCCTCAGCTCCTCTGCCGGATGCAGGGGGAGCCCTCTCCTCTCCGTGGGTCTGCTCCTGGGGTCCCGGCCTGCTGGTCTCAGAAGAGCTTGCAGATTTGCTCCCCGTGACCAGCGTGGGATCAGGGACAGGATGGGGGCTGTGGGTCGAGGCCAGGCCTTAGCGAGTGCGGGACCATGGGATTTGGTAAAAGAATGACCTGCAGGTTCAGCTGGACTCCTGTAGACCAAGCCACCAGCCTGCATACCCACTGGTCCCCCCTGAGCACACAGGACAACACGGAACAGGGGCAGATACCCGGAGGGACTGGCTTGGCCCAGCGCTCACCTGCCCTTACGGTTTCAAACCTCACCTATACGGGGGCGGGCGTATGTCGTCCCGACGGTACCTAAGGCAGAAGCCCTGTGTGGCAAACACAGGACAGAGCTGCTCAGGGTGACACCGGGATGAGGCGTGGACTCCCCGAACGTCCACGGCCCCCTAGAGGCCCGACCCCCAATCCCAGAAGCACCGCTTGACGAGCCCATGAGGAACCCATCGCTTCTTTTTATAGCAGGGAACACTGAGGTTTTGTCCAAGGTCACCCAGAACTTCGAGGGCAGAGCCCGTGGCAGGTGGCCTGAGACCTGGCATCTGTCCACAGAGACACGTCTCCTGTTGTCGCCCGGTCCCGGTACCGAGGCCCCGCGGGGCCTGACGTGGATGTCTGGGTCTACCCTGAGCTTTCCAGAGCCGTCTGCTGGGCTCCCGGGAAAACGCTGGCCCTTGCTCCAGACAGAAGGTTCTGCCCTCCGGTAAGAAAAGGGAGGTGCATGCACTCACTGGGCTAGAGGCCCTGCCCCCACCTGCCCTTGGAGATTAAGGTCTGGGGAGCCCTGTCTTCCTGCTCCTTCCAGGGTTAAGACATGCTCGACCACAGAGCCCCTCCTTCCTGGGAGACATTCCCGGGCCTCCTCCGGGATCTCAGGCGGAGGTCACAGCAAGGGATCAAGCGGGAGGATCTGGGCGGTAGGGAGGTTGAGGACGGAGTTTGGAGGCCAGGGCTCCCGGTCCAGCTTGGCCGCTAACCAGAAAAGGATCCCTAGCCATTCCCCCGGGGGTGCCGCCCCATCCCCTTTGTGATGTCAACCCCTCTCTTGGAGTTACCAGCGGGGAGACCAACCACCAGGAAGTTCTTCCTCATCTGCCCGGAAGAGTCGAGACCAAGTTCACGGACACATCGAGGGACGTGTTTCCCTACACACCCATTTGACAGATGGGAAATCTAAGGACAGGCCAAGGGAACCGAGGCTTGCTTCTCCGGGGTAGCTGGGGCATAGGCCCTCCACCGCGGGCCTCACTTGGCTTGGTCGTAAGCTGCTGGACGAGCCCGCTGATCCCAGCGAGACCACACGGCTGTCACCAGAATTGCTCAGTGAACCCCTCCCTGCTCCAGTCAGCTCGATGCGAGCAGGAACTAGGTTGGCTCATTGCTCTAAGTCCAAGTCCCCAGAACCTTCCCGCAACGTAGTGGATGTTTACCTTCTCTCGAATAACCAGGTGAATTGATATGCGTAAGGTGCTGTCATTGACAGAAACCGCTTCTGTCCTTGCTCCTTTGTGGATGCGTCCATGCCTGCCCTCAGCACCCTGTCTGCTCCCCGCTGTGTGCACGCACCTGGATCCCAAAAGAGAGCCCCGGACCCACCCAGGAGGTGGTGCGGCCTCTCACCCACAGCCAGCAAGGGGGAGCGCCATCTCCATGGCCCTCCTCACCCTAAGAAGACACGTAAGGCATATTCACCAAGGTTTTTAACCACGGTACACACACACACACGCACACACACACACACACACACACATAGAGCGAAGGGTGGGGGCCCTGGAGGACCCGCACACGTATGTCTCCGGCTCCTCCCGCCGCCCCTGTGCTTTTGTGGGTTTGCTCTGGTTCTCTCGGATCCTCCTCCCGGCTCCCTTGAAGGCGTCAGGACTCCGCCCGAGTCCCTGGGTCACCCACCCACCTCTCCTGTTAGGAAGACGTGCAAATGCACACCCTGCATTTCCTCCCATCTTCCTCCCGCCTCCCAGACTTCGCTCGTCAGATTGGGAGTCGAGAATACCTCTTGTGTCTTCCCTCACCTGTCCTTCCACCCAGCTCTTCCCAGGCCGGCCCCGAGGCGGTCCTCGGGCTGGATTCGTCTCCTGGGAGGTGGGGACAGGGGACAGAGGGCAGACGGTGCCGGTGGGGGCAGGAGAGGGCCGTGGCCCACAGACCGAGTGACGGCTTGTCTGCCAGGGCCCCCGGGCTGGGTGAGCCCCGCCGGTTCTCCTCTTTCTTCCCGGGACGCATCCTTGTCCTGAACGGGCACCAGGGAACCTGAGTGAAGAGACCACTTTGCTTTGAGACGCGGGGCGGAGTGGCAAGGGCTGCAGAGGACGTTGGCCTTGGATGGGGAAAGCGAGGCCGGCAACGAACCGTTGTCCCGTTCAGGTCCCTCTGACACCTGAGTGCACCTACAGCCGGAGGGGCCGGTTCCCAGCAGGGTGGCAGCGTCCCCCAGGAGCCCCCGGTCCCTCCTCTCTGCCTGAGGACTCTCTCCCGGAGACGGGAGCCCGTCACAGCTGTCTCTGGGGACCTCTGCTTCCTCACGTTGTCACCCGGGCGGCTGGTCCCCAGAGCAGAAACCTGCCCCTCTGAAGGCGACCACCGCTGCCTCCCTTGGGTCTCACTTGCCCGAGTCCCTCCCCAGGACACCCCGCATCTCTGACGCCTGCTTCCGTGGGGGCCGCCTCCCTTGGACTGGGATGGGTCTGGTCTCCATGCCGGGGAAAGCACTGGCTTTGGTGCAAAATTTGGCCAAGAGGCCTGTGAACCGTTCTGGCCCTGGGTCGTGAGGGATGCTCTCCCCTCTGTGGTGTGACCGTCTGGCCTTCTACATCTCCCGGTTTCTGTTTGGGCCACGGGAGGACCAGCTGTGTCCTCGCTGGCATCAGGCTGTGGTGTCACAGCACGCACAAGGGTCTCTATCTCCGACATGTGCCCTCTTTTACTAACACAGCCTCTTGTATCCTCGTGACATCCCCTCCCCTCCCCGGTGGAAGGCCCGTGTGACTGGTTCTGAGGGAGAGAATATAACGATGGGTGTCCCTTTCAAGCTGGTTCATGAAAGCCTGTGGTGTCTCCAGGTTCCTTTTCTCCCGGGTCCATTCTCTGGCTCTGTGTCAGTGTGTGTCTGTGTGTGTGTCTCTCTCTGACGAAGCAAGAGCAGATAACATGAGCTGCCCCAGGAAGCCCAGTGCCAAGAACCTGCAGAGGCTCCGGGCTGAGACACAGAAGTCCCGAGACCCCCAGTCCCAGCCGAATCCTGCCAAGAGCACGTGCCCGGTCGCGGTCTTGGAGGCGGACCTTGCCCCAGTTGAGCCTCAGCTGAGGCTGCAGCCCTGGCCTCCTGGGGGACCGTGGGGCTGAGGCTCCCAGCCGAGCCGAGCCGGGAGACTGGCACAGAAAGTGTGAGGTGGTCCAAGTAAGGTGAATGTGTCCCCCAGCACAGACAACAGCCCATCCTCCAGGCTGGGGCCCGGGCCCGCCCTCCTCCCTCCCGAGCTCTCTCCGGCCACACTGGCTCCTCTCAGCTCTTCTCCGGACAAACCCTCTGTGCCTCCGAGTCTCTGCAGCTTTGCTCGTCCCCGCAGCACCCTGCTTGCAGACGTGTGAGGGACTGGCTCCTCTTGTCCTTCTGGGTCCCAGCATCAGGGCCACCCTGGAGGCCTGTGAGACACCCCCCCCCCCACCCAGGTGCCCCTGGCCGCCCTCCTTCACCCTGCTTCATTTCCCGACAGTGTTGGTCTTTCCTTTCACACGGATTCGCTCTTGTGCCTTGACCCACCTCCCCCTCTGGGCTGTGAGCTCCTGGAGGGCTGGGACCTCACGGGACCTTTGACTCCGGCCCCCGGGCCCAACAGCCCCTGCTCGGGGTGAGAGGCACAGGAGCTGAATGCATCCAGAGAGCATCTCAGAGTCCCTACCTGCCTCTGAGCAGCTCACGCTGTGGACATGCAGACTAATAGTAAGAGGTACATGTGCCTTGAGGGCAGGGGACGCCCAGCTTGACCCCTGAGCGTCCCTTCCCGCTCCAGAGGCTTCACTGGGCACAGTGGACACAGCCTGCCCCCTGGTGGTCAGCACCAGCATGACAGTCCCAGGCTTGGAAACCAGAAAACAAAACACACACCTTTGTTTGGATGTAGTCAAGGCAGCAGCCCTCCCTGGCCCTAGGGGGGCACAGGGGCAGGACCTGCGGGCTCCAGGGGCGGTGTGAGGACTTCAGAAGCCTCCCTTGTCCCCCGTTCCACCTCTCCCGTCCCGGTGACCCGTTCATTCCTAAGGCTTCCTCACCCTAGCCAGGGCACTACCTCTGGAAGCCCTTCCTAATGAGGCCCCCGGGCTCCGACAAGGAGGGTCTTGACCTCGGTCCCCACACCAGGGTCCATGCTCGGCCACGTGCTGCCCACCCAGGTCCTCGGTCCTCCAAGCCCCCAGGCTGCTCTCTGCTCAGAAGGACCTTGAGGGAGGAGAAAGCATTTTCCCAGGACCAGGAGCATCTTGGGGCAGGGGTGGAGGTCCAGGGCCAGCAGACAAGCCTGTGGGACCCTTGGGACACCACGTCTATGCAGCCCAACTTACAAAGGAGTAAGCTGAGGCCTGTCCCGTACCCCCTCCCAGTAGGGGGTGTCTCCTTCTAGCTCCAGGCTCCTTCTAGCTCCTGTGGTAGACACAGGACCCCAGACCCCAACTTCTCCGGGTGCCCCAGGAAAGTGCCCAGCCCAGGCAGCCCCCTGGGTACCCTGGCGACCCCGCTGGCCATCAGGCTGGCACGTCTCCCCACCCCACTTATGAGCCCTGGTCATGCTGCCAGCACACTGGGCGCCCCTGCCCCGTGGCAGAGCTGCCTCCAGTCCCCTTCTTCTTGCCCCGGTGTCACCTCCCCCCTCCAGGGTGTACTCCCCTTGAGCCGCTGCCGGGTGGTCAGTGTACGTGTGTGTCTGTGTGTGTGTGTCTGTGTGTGTGTGTCTGTCTGTGTGTGTGTGCGTGTGCTTGCCTGTACGGTGTGGGGACACCCAGATATAACAGCCCCACCTCGTATGGGGTTGATAGGGATCCGACGGGATCTCAGGGGTCTCATTCCCAGGGCGAACCCCAGGGAGGGACTGAGTTTGGCCTAGGACGGAGACCCCCACTGCTTGGACTCTGCCCACCTCACGTATCCTGGGCCGGTCCCTGGCCTCAGTCTCCCACCTGGCCCTGAGGTTGGGCGTGGAGTGACGTCAGCGTGGACAGGGCCCAGGCTCTCCTCCTGGGTGGATGGAGAGGAGATGTGCCAGGCACACAGGCCTCCCTAGCAAAGGGCAGCTGGGTCTCGTGTCCTCGGCCTGGCACGGCTGTGTGCCCTCCCCAGGGGGTTCCGTGCCTCTGATTCCGTGTGCACCCTGCCTCCAGACCGCTGCCCTGTAACCCCAAATCCTGTGAGCCCTCGGATCAGCCTCACCCCAGCCAGTGGGCTGCAGACTTGAGGGCCGGGTGGGTTGGACACGCGGGTACACGAGGGTCGCCGAATGTACCTATGCCGTCCCAGCTGTCACAGACCCCACGCTCCCCCCAGGGTCCAGCTGGGTGCACGGCCGGGGCAGGGGGCCTGGAGGAGACGGTGGACACCAAGTATGGGCAAGGAGAGGATCGGCCTGTCCCCTCCCCCCTCCCCCTCCTTCTCTCCACCTCCTCCCACGGTCTTCCTGCCAGAACCCGGGACACAAGGGGCAGGCTGTCCCTGGCTGCAGCCCTGGCCGGGTCAGAGGGGTGGAGGGAGCCCAGGAAGGAGGGGGCACATCGTGGGGATGTCTGAGTGTTGGGGGTGGTTAGAGTTGCTAGGGACTCCCCGGGGTGCTCACTGACTTCACCCCTTCTTATACATGAACTGCGGCCCCGGGATCAAGGGCACTCAGCTCTGCGTGACCAAGTCCAGCTGTGAACGGGAACGAGGGACTCAGTCTTCACCCTCATGGAGCCCTGCCCTGACCATCACAGGTCTTGTCCTGGGTTGGGGCTCCCCCAGCCAGGTGACCCCGTGCCCCCTGCTCACCTTCCTGAGATGGGAATGACAGACCCCATTTTCAGCAGAAGAAAATGAGGCTCTGACACCCACCACGTGAGCTTGTGGGTCACAGGGCTGGGACATGGCCCTATTGTGGGTTTGTCCCCCGGACAATCCGACCCAAAGCCTGAGCTCGCACGGGAGCCTGAGAAGGCTCCAACCCTGGAGATGAGGACGTCCTGGGTGGGGGCCATGGGAGGGGCGGTGGCGGCAGGGGCCTCTGACGGGGATCCTTCTACGGATCCTTGCCAACACTTCTTAATATCTATCTTTTTAATGACAGCCGTGCTGGTGGATGTGAACTTGTATCTCATTGTGGCCTTGATTGGATTTCCATCCTAAAGAACGATGTGGAACATTGTTGGTCACTTGTTTATCGTTTGTCGAGAAATGTCTCCTCAGCTGCATTTCCCATTTTTAAAAAAATTTTTTTTAATGTTTATTTATTATTGAGAGTGACAGGGACAGAATGTGAGTGGGTTAGGGGCAGAGAGAGAGGGAGACACAGAAGCAGAAGCAGGCTCCAAGGCTCTGAGCGGTCAGCACACAGCCTGACGCGGGGCTCGAACTCACGAGCTGTGAGATCATGACCTGAGCCGAAGTCGGACGCTCAACCGACTGAGCCACCCAGGCGCCCCTGCATTTCCCATTTTTAAATTGGATGCACAGTTTCTTCCTATTGAGTTGTAAGATTTAATATGCATTCCACATGCAAGTCTCTTAGGATATATGTCCTTAGCCGATTCATTGTCCCATTCAGTAGGGTGCCTTCTAGCTTTCGTGATGCTGTCTTTCAGTTCACCTACTTGTAGTGTTTCTTTCTGAGAGAGAGAGAGAAAGACAGAGTGCAAGTGGGGGAGGGGCAGAGAGAGAGGGAGACAGGGAATCCGAAGCAGCTCCAGCTCTGAGCCATCAGCGCAGAGCCCGATGCGGGGCTTGAACCCACGAACTGTGAGATCATGAGCTGAGCTCAAGTCGGCCGCTTAACCGACTGGGCCCCCTGGGCGCCCCTGATTTTGTTTAACTGACGCGTGGCATTCAGTCAGTTCCGTATATACCTCGATGATTGGGTAGCTGTGTGTATGGCCGAGTGATCACACAGCAGGTCCTTTTAACGTCCATCTGCACACGTGGTTGCACATGTTTTCTTGTTACAGAGACTTTTCAGATTTACCCCTTGGCAGTTTCCACACGTGCAATGCAGTATTAACTATAGCGACCGCGCTGCACATCACGTCCCTAGACTTATTTATTTTATCGCCGGCAGATTGTACCTTTCGACCACCTTCCCCGGTTCGCTCATCCCTTAGCCCCTGCCTCTGGCAACCACCAGGATGATCGCTCTATCTGTGAGTTCTTTGAGCTCTGTTTTTAAGATCCCACTTACAAAGGAGTTATGATACTTGTTTTTCTCTGTCGGACTTATTTCACTTAGCATAATATCCCCGTCTGTGTTGTCACAAATGGGTTTCCTCCTTGTTTATGACTGACTAGTATTCTATGATATGTACGTGTCTGTGTGCGCACACTCCCACATCCTCTTTATCCGTCCATCCATCGTCAACGCTTGGGTTCCTTTCACGTCTTGACTCTGTAAGTAATGCTGGGGGGCGGGGGTAAGATATCTTTTGGCGTGAGTGTTTCGTTTTCTTCCTATAAATACCCGAAAGTGGAATTGCCGGGTTACATGGTGTTTCTATTTTCGATGTCTTGAGGAGCTTCCATGCTGCTTTCCACATTGGCTGCACCAGTTTACTGTCTCGTACAATTTCTTTCTTGGCACCGTGCTTGTATCCTGCAGCCTTGCTGAACTATTTTATTACTTCCGGAAGCTTTTCTGTGTATTCTGTACGATTTCCCATGTACACAGTCATGTTGTTTGCAAGTAGAGACGGCTTTCCTTCATTCCCTCCAATGTAGATGTCTGTTATCCCCCTTTGTTGCCTCGTCGACACGGCCGAGACCTCTAGGACAGCATGGGCTGCTGCCGGGGGCTTGGGCTTCGTCCGTCTTGCTCCTGAACTCAGGGACAAGGCTTCCAGTCTTTCCTCCTTTCCGGGTGACGGGAGCTGTGGCTTGTTCGCAGGTGGCCTGTAGGAGCGCTCAGGAAGTTCCCTTCTGTTCCTGCTTTGAGCGTTCGTATCACGAAATGGTGTTGGATTCTGTCAAGGGTTTTCTGTACTCAGTGGCGATCGGATTTTACAGCAGCTTGAAAACCACGAAGTCGTGTCGCTTTCCCTCTTCTTCTGTCTTTCTCCCTCACACAAACCCACAGAACTTCTCTGGAAGCTCATCAAGATCCGGATGGGAGCTCTTTGGTCCTGGTTAGCCTCGTTCGGGCCGCTGTGTGCCTGGGGCTGGGCCCGTTCAGAGGACACGCCCCACAAGGGACAACTAGAAATCAAAATAGGAATGATAATCTTCCAGGTGGTGGCTGCCTCTCGCATGCGTATGCCATGATTTCCTCTTCTCTGTCCCGACTGTAGAGTGAGAACTTTTAGCATTAAAGGAGACAACTGTACGGGAAACAGAGCATATCAAGCATGTGTCCTAACGGGTAATGACCAGGAGGCAAAAACCCCTTCTCACCCGAGACGCATGTCAGAGGGAAGACAGCATCTTCTGTACTGACTTCCTTTGTGGAAGTCCACGTTCCAAAAAGACCGTTTCTGGCTTGTTTTCTGAGGCCTCGCGTCGGGAGGCCCTCTTTTCTCTTCCGGGAGTCTGCGTGCAGACGGTGTGTTTCTGGCCGGTCTCAGGAGCGGCAGCTTGAGCCCACAATGTGGCCTCTTCCAGGTAAGAGGGCTTGGGGGGTCACCTGTGTCCTCAGCCAGGAAAGCATCAGCCTCGCACTTCTCGACATTCCCAGGAGGTTCCCGCAGAGCCCAGTACGCAGCGCGAGGCCTGGACCGGGGACGCACTTTGCACGCTACGTGGCGCTCGGTCTCTAAGGCCCGCAAGTGACAGAGACTCTTAAAGTGGGAACGGGAAGGCAGTTTAGCGCTGTGGTAGTTGAGGTTCTCCAGGTCATCCTCCCTCCTAACATAGCACAGCTGTCCCACGTACAGTTCAAACCATACAAATCCTCTCCCCGAGGAGGATGCTGAGCTCTCAGGGGACGTCCACGCTTGTCTTTGAAATCCTGTGACTTACATCCTATGATGTGAAGTGAGCCGTTATTAATGAATGCATCTTATGTTACACGATAAGAAGACAAGGAAGGGAAGAAAAGAAAGGTATTTGATAGTCACGCATACGGTCTACAGGTGAGGAAGACGCCCTGGGGTGGATCCTCGGACTGAGGCTTCTCTGCGTGGCGCTGGAACGTTTTCTGGTTTTGCAAAGGCACGTGGGAAGGCGCTCGCGTGGCCAGTTTTCGTCCTCTTGCGGGACCAGTGCCGACCACGGTGCCGGCTCGACCCCCGGCTCCAAAGCCTTCCGGGCCAGCTCTTGCCCCAGCTCTGGTACCGAATCCGGAGTTAGAGCCGTCTCCGGCACAAGCCCAGCAGCAGATAGAGCGGCAGGTACGGAGCGCGGGCCGGCTCTCTCACCTGATCCAGTGTCAAGTCCAGAGCCGTTGTTCTAACATCGGCTCACGTGAGAGCCCCGGAACCACAGCCAGCTCCAGCACCGGCTCCAGGACCAGCGGAAGGGCTGGAACCAGCACAGGCACCCGCGGTATCACCGGCTGCAGAGACAGAGGCAGCTCTGTCGTCAACCGACTTGCCAGGTCCGGCACCAGCCAGCTCTGGAGTGTGGGTCGGACCGACGTACTTTCCAAAGCAACGGACAAGGCAGGAGTGAACTAGACCTGGTCCTCATCGCTTCCGGCAGCACGGCTAGAGCTACGGGCATCTCTAGGGCTGGAACCGTCTCCAGAGCCAGCGTCAGCACCGGAAGTGGCCTCAGCGCCAGATCTCAACCTAGAGCCAGCTCCGGCACCGGCTCAAGAGCTTAAGAGACCTGCAGAGCCAGCCCACTCCCGCCGAAGCTCCAGACCCAGAGTCAGTCTGAGCCCCGGCCTCTGCGTCTGAGCCACTGCCACAGCTGGTTCCGTCACCAGCTCAGAACCAGAGCCAGAACCGGCTCCAGAGCCCGAGGTCAAGCCACTTGCCAGCTCGAGTCAACTCCAGGTCCGGCACTGATTCAACTGCCGAGATCGAGGCCGCTCCAGCTTTAGCTCCAAGGTCAGGGTCGGTGTTCTCCCACCAGCCAGCCCTGGCTCGATGCCGGCTGTAGCGCTGCCTCCAGAGACGGCGGCCGCTCTCTCGCCAACTGCAGTGTCAGCCCCGGTGGTCGTTCCAGTGCCCACGTTAGAGTGAGAAGCTGCTCGAGCCCCATGTAGCGCCGGTGCCAGGTTGCAAGGAAGAGCCAGCTCCAGCATCGGCTCCAGCATGGGCTCCAGAACTAGAGTCAGGGCCGAGTTCAGGGCCAGAGCCTGCGACAGCAGCAGTTCTCATCCCGGATCCGGAGCAGAAGCCCCCGCGAGTGCCAGCTGCTGCGCCAGCTCCAGAGCGAAAGCTGCCTTGGGCACCAGTGGTAGACGCAGAGCCGACGCCACCTCCGGACAAAGAACCAGCTCCGGCGCCGACATCCCAGCCACGTCCCGCTCTGGCACCGGCTCCATCACCGCCTCCCGTGCCGGAGCCCGTGTCCGCTCCAGCGCCGGCTCTGGAGTCGGCGTCCGCCCGGACACCGGTTCCGCAGGTGGAGCCCACGCCGGGGCTCCCACCAGCTCCCCCGCCGGTCTCCCCACCAGCCGGAGGGCCACATCCAGGACCGGCGATGCAAGCAGGGCCCCCGGCACCGGGTCCAGCATGGCAGCCGCGACGAGAGCCAGCTCCGAACCACAGCAGCTCCAGCACCATGGACAGCTCCCGCAGCGGTTCCGGGATTGGACCCCCCGGGACTCTGGCACCAGCTGTGTCGCTCGCACTGGCTGCACGGCCAGCTGCAGTTCCAAGGCCAAAGCTGAAGCCGCTTCGGCACCCACTCGGGAGCCAGGGCCAGAGCCAGAGTCTACAGCAGAGGCTCTAGCTTCAGCTCCAGAGCTGTATCCGGCTGCAGAAGCAGGTCTGGGTCCTCTCTGGAGGTGCCCGCCGCTCTAGCACCTTCCCTAGAGCTGGAGCCACGTCCAGCACCGCCTCTTGCCCCAGCTGCAGAGATGTGGCCGGCTCCAGCTTCAGCCCTGGGGCCAGTTCCGGGATTAGAGCCCCCGTTCGAGCCAGAGCAGCTCCAGCACCAGCTGTGGAACTACCCATACGAGTGTCCGTTCCTTCCTCGTCAACCACCACCGTCGTGGGGCGGAATGAGGCCGGGGTCAGGACGGTCCTTGCTGGGCCGGCCACCCCAGGTACCCTGGTCACTCCACTCAGAGCTCGCCTGCCCGATCCCTCCTGGAGATCACGGTCCCGGGGGCTCTGCACCCCTGTTTTCCCAAGCAAGGCTCTCAGTGGACCAGGAGACCGTGGAGGTTGAAAGCCGAGGCTTGTACCTGACAAATGATATAAAATTTGACCCAGAAACTCCACTTGACGGCTTGTGTCCTGAAAAAGGAGAGATTTATGCACACGGTTGATCCCTTGAGGAAGCTGGGAGTGAAAACTCAGAAGCGGCCCATGTTCCAGGGCCTGGGCGCTTTGGAAATTCTGATGTGGGGACACAGGATGCAGAGGAAGAGACTTGAGTGGCCAGCACCCAGCCCCGGGGAAAGCTGGTTCGGGAAGAGCCCACACCCGGCACGCGCCTCACCCCACACGCTACACCAGTTTCTCCGCTGGTCCTGGGACGAGCCCTGCTGGGGGAGGGTCCGCACCTTCGGCCGTGGTTGGGGGCTGGGCTCTGTTGTCCCAGAGAGGGGTGCCCGTCACACTTCTCGCTGGGGATCAGCTGGGGCCTCTGCTTCCTCACGTTGTCACCTGGGCTGCCGGTCCCCAGACCAGAAGCCTGCCCGTCTGAAGGTGCCCAGCGCTGCATCCTTTGGGTTTCACTTGCCCGAGTCCCACCCCGGGACGCCCCACATCTCTGACGCCTGCTCCCACGGGGGTCGCCTCCCCTTGGACTGGGACGGGTCTGGCCTCCATCCCGGGGAACGCACTGATTTGGAGCATTAGTTGGCCCAGAGGCCTGTGAACCGTTCTGGCCCTGGGTCGTGAGGGATGCTCGCCCCTGTGTGGTGTGACCGTCCGGCCTTCTGCATCTCCCGGTTTCTGTTTGGGCCACGGGAGGACCAGCTGTGTCCTCTCTGGTGTCAGGCTGTGGTGTCATGGCACAAAAAGGGGTCTCCACCCCGAGACCATTGTCACCGAAGGGGCCTCTTTTTCCCACCTAATCTTTAATCCATTGTGATCTCAATATCAAAGGAGAAAAAGTCTATTTCAAACGACCACAAAGTACAAAAATGAATCTGTCTGGTCTGAAAAGTCGGTGTGGACCCAAAGGTATCTTTGGAGAGATTCCACTTGAAGGAAACCTCCAGAGTAGGTAACGGAACACGGAGAGAAAGCAGACTGGGGGTTCCCAGGGGCTGGCGGGGGCACGAATGGGGAGTGAGGGCTCTGGGTACACGGTGACCCTTGGGGACTGAGATATTCTGCAACAATATTCCGTGGCGTGGTTCACAGCGTCGTGAGCGTGCCCAGTGCTCAGGAATTGCACAACGTAAAATAAATAAATTTTTATTGAAGATTAATGTGGATTTTAAACATACCATGAACAAATAAGGTACCACCTAAAAGGTAGAGGAGAGAAAGGATAAGGGAGAAGAGGAACAGTCATTCTGGTGGAGGGGCCGGGGACTGGGACTGGAGCAACAATGAGAAATACAATAAACACCCCTCGAAGGCCTTTGAGCCCTGGATTTGTGGCCGGAATCCATAGGGGAACAAGGGCGGTGGCAGGAACAGTGTCAGGAACAGAAGCAGGAACCAGCTGACTCTGCTCAGGTGCGCGCTGTCCCCGCACAGGTCCCAGGTCACCTGCTGGCTCTCCGGCCCCTGCAGGAGTCGCCCCAGACGCCACCCCTGCCCGCAGAGACGCCGAGGCCCCCGATGCCCTTGGGTCGGGCTCTGGAGCCGCACCGGCTTCCGCTCCTGCCCCGGACTCTTGAGAAGCAAACAGAGTGATGGTTGCAGCGGCTCCGAGGCCTCAGGGTGAGAGGAGGGAAGGTCCCCCCCCCCCACCCAGCGATGGCCTCTCTAGGAGCCTTTGCAGGCACACAATTCACCCCAGAGCCTCCCCACGAAGCCGCGGCCAGGAAGCCACACCAGGACCTCTGCCCCCTGCAGTCCGCAGGCCGGGGCTCTCAGTCTCTGCTCCTGGCCCCTCACCAGCCCCCGGGCGCTCCTCCCTGGGTGGCCCAGCACCGCCCGGGCCCCGTGAACACACATCTCCCACCCCAGCCTTCTCACCCTCGGGCTCTGGCTCCGGGGGCTCCGGGTCCTGATCCCACGACCCATGAACCATGACCCTGTGGGGGGGCCGGGGCGGTGAAGGAGGCGTTCCCAGGTCATCTCCAGGCTCTGCTTCCGAAGACCTCCCTGCAGCCACTCTCCCTCGGTCCAGGGTGGCCCTCTTGGCCGACAGGGCACACGCACAACTCTGTAGGGCAGGTGTATCGGGATTCGGCCAGACGTTTCCCGATTTCATCAGTTGATTTCTGTAAAGACAGTGACCCGCGGCCGTCCCAGAGACATCACAGCCGTGCCCGGCCATCCTCAGTGTCCTTCCACCCTCTCCACCTGTGGCTCCCAGATTGGACACAGACCTGAGTGTGCACAGCCCTGCGCCTGGGACACAGTGACATCCACCTATAGGGCTCGGGATGAACATCGGGGACAACAGGGCCACCCCAGCACACCCTGTCCCTCCCAACCAGCCTTGACCGAGTGTGAGCCTGACCCGCCCACCAGGCATCTGACCCCTTCATCAGCCTGCACCTGCTCGGGTGGGCCCTCCACACACGACCCCTCCTTCCACACAGACACACACACACAGACACACACACGGGGGGGGGGGGACATGGGGCCGCACAGGTCAGATCAGAGCGGTGTCGGGCTTGACTGGATGTCTCTGGGTCTCCCTGTGTTACCTTTGGTTCCCTGCGAGCTAGAGACCTGAGGCGTCCTGTGCACGACCTGACCCACTGTCTCCAGGGTCGGGAAGCGTCACGGCCACGGGCTCCCCTGAGCCGGCAGCCGCGGGACACGGGCACACAACAGGAGAACATGTTCGTCAGGCAAAGGTGTCCCAACGAATGAGCCCAGTCGGGCGCTGTCTCCAGAACGTGGGTGCCTGGTGACCCGGGTTCTGAGTTCAATTGGGCTCTGTGACCAGGGAGGTGAGGTCACTTCCTGGGGTCCCCTTACCCGGCTTCCTGCTCCTACCACAGCCCCTCCCAGGCTGCAAAGGGCTCCCCTCCACCCCATGCCCTGTCCCTACAGTGACACCAACACAGCCCAGACACGTCCCCGCGAGGCCTGGTGCAGCCAGGGCCGCGGCTTTGGGGCCACAGAGCTGGGTTCAGACCTGGGTTTTCCTCCTGACAAGTGCTGAGACCCTGCATTGTGCCTCTCGGCGCCCCCGGTCACCCGTCTGCACAGTGGGGTCCTTGTGGCATCTACTGGTAGGGGCGCCATCAGGGAGCCACCTGTAGACACGTCCCGTGCCTGCTATCCCATGAGGCTCGTGGGCACACGTGATCGTGGAAGGATGAGGAAGGCGTGGGCGTGGTACAGAACACAGGAGAGGGCAGGGTGGAGTCTCCTTGAGGTCATGGCCTCCTGCTCAGCCCAGACCCTGGTGTGTGCTGACCCCTAGGGCACCTGGACCCCAGCTGCCGGCCGGGATCGGGGACGGACACCAGAGTGTGTCCCTGTGTCCTGTAGCTCTACACAACTCACCCTGTCCCTCCCAGTCACCCTTGACCTGGGGTGTGGACATGACCCTCCCATCAGCCTGCTCCTGCTCTGGGTGGCTTCCCCCCCACATCCCATCCTTACACACACACACAGCCTCACACACACTCACAGACACAGGGAGGCTCGTGCGACTCACCAGTCGGATCAGGGCCGTGTCAGGCTAGACCGGCCAGCTCTGGGCCTCCCGGTGTCACCTTTGCGTCCCTCCGGGCACGTGACCAGAGGCTTCGGGGGTGAGACCGGACCCACCGTCTGCACGTGGGAAAAGGCTCTCCCTGTGGGCTTTCCTGAGACCACGGCCTCGAGATATCAGGACACAGCATGAGAACACGTTGCGCATTCGAAGGTCTCCAACCATGGGAGCTGATTGGGTGCTTCTCTAGAATGGGGGTGCCTGTGATACACACGGGGGCATCTTGGGGATCCCCTGGCCATCGGCCTGGCGTGGCTCCCCTCCTGGGCATGTTCCCCGGAGACAATGTCCCCGCCCCACACCTCTTCTCTCCCCCAACGCCTGTCACCTCCAGGGTCCACTCATCCTTTGACCCCCACGCGGGTGGTTAGTTACTGGGGGGCGGGGGACTGTGTTTCCATGCAATTGCGTGGACCTGTGCCCACTCAGGGATGCCCAGAGAAAGGACCCCACACGGGATGGGTTCAGTGGTCCTCCAGGATCTTAGAGGCTCTCATTCCCTCGAAAACCCCCTGGGAAAGTGAAGCCCTGGCCTAGGAGCCCGAAACCTCCCCCAGCCCCTCTAGGCTCTGCTCCCCTGGTGGGTCCCCGGCCAGTCCCTGCCTCTCCTGGCCTCAGTTTCCCGACTGTTCCACGAGCGCTTGGAGGAGGAGCTTCACCAGTCCGGCTAGAGTGGCCCCTGGCTCCCACCTTCGGGCAGGATGTGGCGGGGGAGCCTTGGGGGCGGGGGGGTGCTCCCACCAAAGGTCGAGGCAGGTGGAGCCTGCGCAGGTGCGCCGGGACCATGGGACTGCGCGCACGGGACCACCTCGCGGCAGGAGCCCACGACACCTGGGGTCGCACGTATCCGATCTCCACCGCCCGCTCAGTGACCCTCATATCCTCTTAGGCCTGGGGCCACGGCCACTCCACTCAGGCAGGGCGGCTGGACGCAGCGGGTATGGAGACCCGGGTCAAGAGGGAAACGAGACAGACCCCCACCCTGCTGACCTGGCCCCCACACTCCACTCCACTGTTCATCCGGGCGCGTGGCTGAGCAGGGGGAGGGGGAGGTGGACACCAGTCTAAGGGGGCAGGTCAGGCCGCCTTTCCCTCCTCCCCATCCCCTACCCCTGCCTTCCCGAGAGCCCCCTCTCCCCACAAGCCCCCCCACTTCGGACACCTTCACCTCCCTGCTTTCATCCCCCACACACCCACCGGAGGTGGGAGCCACCGACCCCATCTGCACAAAGAGCACCGAGGTCCCAGAAGCTGGCATAGAGCTTGCGTGTCACAGGACTCTGACGTGGCCCCCCTGTGGGTGTGAGACCGGGTCGCTCTGACCGAAGCCTGGGCTTTGGCAGGACCCCGAGGAGGTGACCTCTGAAGCCAGCCTTAGAGATGAGGGTGTTCTGCATGGGAGCCATGGAGGGGGGTGGTGGTAGCAGGGGGCTCGAGGGGCAGGGATGGTGGGCTCCCTGGGGGAGGAAAACACTAGGGGGGAGGGAGGGGAACACCCTGGGGAGGGCATCTGGCCCAGTTCACTCGGGGCTCGGATGTCAGGTAAGGAGTCGGGGGTCACCGCAGCTTGCCAGGCGCAGGGGACGTGACCAGGCAGTGTCGTCAGAGCCACGGCATCCTAGATGTGGAGGGAGCTCGCGGGCTTGGTATTTGCCCCCAGGCAAGCATGGATTTCCAGGCACTGGCCTGGGAGGATATGTTGCCTCAGTCTCCTCCTCTGTAGTGCAGAGCAGGTCGTCATCTCCTCCCGGGGCTGGATTCCCCGGCAGGTCCAGAGATGGTCTCCTGTCAGAGGAGTTGTTCAAGTGAGGTCTGTACCCGGAGAGGTCTCAGAGAGGGGACCAAGGGACGTGCCCCCTGCCAGCTCGGCGGATGCTCTCGTCCAAGCTGCTGATCGTCATGTCCAGGCCGGCACTGGTGATGCGGTGGCGCCCGCCGGCTGGGGGGACAGAGGCAGTGAGGAGCTGTGCCTGCGGACCCTGAGACACAGAGCTCGTGTGCGCCCAAGGCTGCCCCGGGGTGTGTGGAGGCTGAGGCTGAGCTGACGCCTGATGTCTCTGGGAAGGACCGGGAGGAGAGCCCGAGCCCTGGGGTCTGCAGGAGGGACCGGGGGGACATCCTGAGCCCTGGGGACTCCGGGGGGGACTGGGAGGACAGCGCGGGCCCTGTGGTCTCTGGGAGGGACTGGGAGGACAGCGCGGGCCCTGGGGTCTCTGAGGGGGACCGGGAGGACAGCCAGGGCCCTGGGGTCTCCGGGAGGGACCGGGAGGACAGTCAGGGCCCTGGGGTCTCCGGGAGGGACTGGGAGGACAGCCCGGGCCCTGGGGTCCCGCCTTGTTCCTGCCATGGGAGGGGTCAGTCTGCATCACCCATTTCACAGAGCAGGAGAGTGAGGCCCAGAGAAGGGAGGCAGGTGTTTCTGGGCACAGGGCTCGTCAGCAGAGCGCTGGAATACCACCTCTGGAGCCCCCGCCAGCCCGGGCAGGGACCCCCCGAGTCGAGGGTGATCCTTCCCCTTGTGCCTGGCCACTCATTCTTCCCAGACCTTGGCGGTGGCCTGTTCCTTTAGGCCACAGATATTGCTGGCCGACCAGGAGGGAGTCCGGCTGGTAGGACAGGTCTAACTACAGGACACAGGGACACCTGTGAGCTACCAGGAGCCACATTGTGGTCTCTGTCCCCGAGCCCGCCCGGCAGCTAGGGTCCAGGTGCCCTAGGGGTCAGCACACACCAGGCTCTGGGCTGAGCAGGAGGCCATGACCTCAAGGAGCCTCCACTGGGCCCTCTCCTGGCTCCTGCCCGGTCTCACCTGTCCTCCCTGAGGGGCTCCAGGGCCCGGATCCAGGCCCCTGATGGCTGCTCGGGCTCCAGCCGGGAAAGATGTAGAGCCTGTGGAGCAGCTGGACCTCTTGGGGCTGGAGGGAGGGCCGGCCACCCACGGGCCTTGGCTGGGGAGGATGCGGCCCTCTTGGGGTGAGGAAGAGGCCAGGACCTGGTCCCGGGGTCACGGGTCATGTATACAAAGGGCTGAAATCACTGAGTGCCCGGGGGATGGCCAGTTAAAGTAGCCCCCTGACACTTGGTTTTCCTGGAGGTGCCCCCTGGCGTCCAGGGGCCTCTTCCCACCCTCTGACTCCGCCCAGGGCTGCAGCCAGGCACAGGCCGGCCTTCTGTCCAAGGTCCTGCCAGGAAGACAAGGCGGAAGGAGGAAAGGAGAAGGGCAAGGGGAGGACCGACTTCTCCCTGCCCTGAGTCGGCCTCCACTGCTGCCTCCAGGAGCCCTGGCCCAGCCATGCCCCAGGGTCCATGCACCTGGACCCCGGGGTGGAGTCTGCGGTCCAGGCCAGCTGGGTGGGGTGGGTGTAGTCACTGGTGTCATGCCCCCAGATGTCCAACCCACCTGGCCTCGCACCCTGAGGCTTGCCTGGATGGGGAGGGCATGGTTCTGGGGCTCAGGAAGGTTGGGGTTCCAGAGTAGTTGGCGGAGGTGGGAACATGGGGGACCAGCCCGGTGGGGAGCGGTTGCAGTCATGCACGTCAGCGTCACCTCTGGATCATCCACAGGTGTTGAGTGCCGGTCCCCTGGGCATACCTGGCCATGACACAGACCCGGCTGACCCTGGAGAGGGAGGCCTGTGTGCCCGGGGCACCTCCCATCCACCTACCCCCGGGGGCGAGCCTGGGCCACGGCCACGCTGATGCACTTCCCCGTCTGACCCTCAGGGACAGGGGGTCACTGAGGTCAGGAGAGGCAAGGACTGGCCTAGGACAAGTGAGGTGTGCAGGGTCCAAGGAGCAGGGCTGGTCTCCAATCTAGGCCAGCCTCTACCCCCACATGGGGTTCTCCCTGGGAATGAGAGCCCCTGAGATGCTCGGGGTTCCCTATGCACCCCATCCGTGTGAGGCTGTGACCTCTGGGCATCTCCAGAAAGGCGCGTGCACACACACACACACACACACACACACACACACACACATATTCTGACTGTCCAACTGGAGATCAGAGGGGAGTCCACACTGGGAGGGGGTGGGTAACAGGGGGAAAGAAGAGAAAGGCTGGAGGCAGTGGGGCCATGGGGCAGGGACATCAGGATTCCTGGCAATAGCCCGGGACCCACAGCATGGGGAGGGACACATGCCGGCTGAGGGTCAGGGGGTCCCCAAGGTGTCCAGAAGGAATGGCAAGAACTAGGGAGGACGGGGTCTGGGGTCCTGTGTCCACCACGCTGGGCCCCTGGAGCTAGGAAGTGTGGACGGGGCTACAGCACAGAAGGACTCAGCTTCCTCCTCCTAAACTGGGCTGCATAGACAGTGTCCCAAGTGTCCCACAGGCTCATAGACGACTCTGTGTCCTGGGATCTTCATCCTTGGCCCTCTGTTCTCCCCTCCTGGGAAAATGCTTCCTACTCCCTCAAGGTCCTTCGGAGCGGAGGGCAGCCTGGGGGCCTGGAGGACCGAGGACCTGGGTTTGCAGCACGTGGCCAAGCAGTGGACCCTGGTGTGGACACTGAGGTCAAGAGCCTCCTTGTTGGAGCCTCGGGTCCTCATTAGGAAGTGGTTCTCCAGGCAGAGCCCTGGCTGGGGCGAGGAGGCCTCGTGAGGGACCTGAGCACCGGGCCTGGGGAGGGACACGGGCCACAAGGGAGGCTTCTGAGGGTTGTCACCTGGACCCTGGAGCCCACAGGACCTGCGCCTACGAGACACAAAGAGAGAGACAGAGTCCGAGGCAGAGACAGAGAATGGACCCACGAGAGAGGAAACCAGAAATTCCATGAATCGGCCCAGAAATGACACCTGGTCATCATATTCTAGCCCTTAGAACCCGGTCACACGGGCCGTCCACCCGGGAGGGGAGGGGGTGACAGAGGCACGTAGGACCAGGAATCGGGAAGGCTGGGAGCCACAGTGGGGACTGCCCAGCACGTAGGTCAGACCAGGCGCTGAGACCCGAGCCCAAATGTAATGGAGCCCCTGGCATGCGTGTCTGGTGGGCACAGGGTCTGAACGAGTTCACCTCTACCTTCCCTGGGCCTGGGACCCAGGCAGGAGGGGTGGCTGTGCCTGGACCCGGAGAGGACCCAGGCCCGCGTGAGTGTGTTCCGTGCCAGGCCCACCCCTTCCTCGTCCTTCCACGGCCACGTGTGCCCACGAGCCTCACGGGAAAGCAGGCACGGGACGTGTCTACAGGTGGCTCCCTGACGGCGCCCCTACAAGTAGATGCCACAAGGACCCCACTGTGCAGACGGGGAGACCTGGGGGCCCTAGGAGGCACGGGATCTGTGCAGGGTCTCAGCACTGGTCAGGAGGAAAACCCAGGGCTGAACCCAGCGCTGTGGCCCCAAAGCCGCGGTACCGGCTACACCAGGCCTCGCGGGGACGTGTCTGGGCTGTGTTGGTGTCACTGTAGGGACAGGGCATGGGGTGGAGGGTAGCCCCTTTGCAGCCTGGGAGGGGCTCTTGTAGGAGCAGGAAGCCGGGTAAGGGGACCCCAGGAAATGACCTCACCTCCCTGGTAACAGACCCCAACAGAACTCGGAACCCGGGTCACCAGGCACCCACGTTCTGGAGACAGCGCACCACTGGGCTCATTCGTTGGGACACCTTTGCCTGACGAACATGTTCTCCTGTTGTGTGCCCGTGTCCCGCAGCCGCCGGCTCGGGGGAGCCCGCGGCCGCGACGCTTCCCGACCCTGGAGAGAGTGGGTCAGGTCGTGCACAGGACGCCTCAGGTCTCTAGCTCGCAGGGACCCAAAGGTAACACAGGAGACCCAGAGACATCCAGTCCAGCCCGACACCGCTCTGATCTGACCAGTGCGGCCCCAGGTCCCCTCCCGTGTGTGTGTGTGTGTGTGTGTGTGTGTGCGTGGAAGGAGGGGTTGTGTGTGGAGGGCCCACCTGAGCAGGTGCAGGCTGATGAAGGGGTTAGATGCCTGGTGGGCTCACACCCCTGTCAAGGCTGGCTAGGAGGGACAGGTTGTGCTGGGGTGGCCCTCTCGTCCCCAAGGTTCATCCCAAGCCCTGGTGGTGGATGTCACTGTGTCCCAGGCACAGGTCTGTGCACACTCAGGTCTGTGTCCAATCTGGGAGCAGCGGGGAGGGAGGGTGGAAGGACACTGAGGATGGCTGGGCGGGGCTGTGATGTCTCCGGGCCGTCCGCGGGTCACTGTCTTTACAGAAATCAACCGATGAAATCGGGAGGCGACTGTCGGAATCCCGATTCACCTGTCCTACAGAGTTGTGCGTGTGCCCCGTCGCCCAGCAGGGCCACCCTGGACCCAGGGAGAGAGTGGCCACACGGAGGTCTCCGGAAGCAGGGCCGGGAGTTGGCCTGGGAAGGCCTCCTTCACCGCCCTGGCCCCTCCACAGGGTCCTGGTTCACCGGTCCTGGGACCAGGACCCGGAGCCCCCGGAGCCAGAGCCCGAGGGTGAGAAGGCTGGGGTGGGAGATGTGTGTTCACGGGGCCCAGGCGGTGCTGGGCCACCCAGGGAGGAGCCCCCGCGGGCTGGTGTGGGGCCAGGAGCAGAGACTGAGAGCCCCGGGTTGTGGCCTGCAGGGGGGCAGAGGTCCTGGTGTGGGTTCCTGGCCGCGGCTTCTCGGGGAGGCTCTGGGGTGAGTTGTGTCTCTGCCAAGGCCCCTGGAGAGGCCGTCGCTGGGTGGGGGGGAGACCTTCCCTCCTCTCACCCTGAGGCCTCGGAGCCGCTGCAACCATCACTCTGTTTCCTTCTCAAGAGTCCGGGGCAGGAGCGGAAGCCGGTGCGGCTCCAGAGATCAACCCAACAGCATCGTGTGCCTCGGGGGCTCTGCAGGCAGGGGTGGTGCCTGGGGCGACTCCTGCAGGGGCCGGAGAGCCAGCAGGGGACCTGGGACCCGTGCGGGGACAGCGGGCACCTGAGCAGAGTCAGCTGGGTCCTGCTTCTGCTCCCAACACTGTTCCTGCCACTGCCCTTCTCCCCGCCCCTGCCCCCGCCCTTGCTCCCACATGGATGCCAGCCACAAATCAAGGGCCTGAAGGCCTACACGGGGTGTTTACTTTATTTTTGTTATATTTTATTTCAAATTTATTCTCCAATCCCTGACCCCGACCCCCCACCAGAATATCTCTTCCTCTTCTCCCTTATACTTTTTCTGTTCTACTTTTTAGCTGTTACTTTATTTGTTCATTAGTTATAATCTATATTAATCTTCAATAAAAAGTTTTATTTATTTTGCATTGTGCAAATCCTGAGCACCGGGTACGCTCACAACGCTGTGAACCGCGCCACAGAATTTTGCTGCAGAATATCTCGATCCCCAAGGGTCACCGTGTACCCAGAGCCCTCACTCCCCTTTCGTGCCCCCGCCAGCCCCTGGGAACCCCCAGTCTGCTTTCTCTCCATGTTCCGTTACCTAGTCTGGAGGTTTCCTTCAAGTGGAATCTCTCCAGAGATACCTTTGGGTCCGCACCGATTTTCATATGGGACAGATTCATTTTTGTACTTTGTGGTCGTTTGAAATAGACTTTTTCTCGTTTGATATTGAAATCACAATGGATTAAGGGATTAGGTGGGAATATGGAGGCCCCTTCGGTGACAATGGGCACGGTCTCGGGGTGGAGACCCCTTTTTGTGCCATGACACCACAGCCTGAAGCCAGACAGGACACGGCTGGACCTCCCGTGGCCCAAACAGAAACCGGGAGATGCAGAAGGCCGGACGGTCACACCACAGGGGGAAGAGCATCCCTCACGACCCAGGGCCAGAACGGTTCACAGGCCTGTGGGCCAAATAATGCTCCAAATCAGTGCGTTCCCCGGGATGGAGGCCAGACCCGTCCCAGTCCAAGGGGAGGCGACCCCCGTGGGAGAGGCTTCAGAGATGTGGGCCGTCCCGGGGTGGGACTCGGGTAAGTGAGACCCAAGGGAGGCAGCGCTGGTCACCTTCAGACGGGCAGGTTTCTGGTCTGGGGACCGGCAGCCCAGGTGTCCACCTGAGGAAGCAGAGGCCCCAGCCGATCCCCAGTGAGAAGTCCGCGTCCTGCAGGGGACCGACTGGCCCAATACTGGGAGAGTCCCCAGAGCCCAGAGTCGGCCCTTCCTCAGCCCCATGTGTAGCCCCAGGCACGTTGGTCAGCTCTGCTCCCCTGGGTTCGGGGGGGGCCCTCGACAGGTGGTAGGGTTTCCCAGGAAGAGGGACCCCGAGCCCCAGGACGCCAAGATGCACGCCTGCGGGTAGGACAATCCAAAGTCAAGGAGATGGGCTTCCTGACCCAGCTCGTCTTACTTGTGACCCAGGTTGTGCTATTAGCCTCGGTGTCCCCATCTGTGACATGGGGACATAACGGGCCTTCTAGATGGGTTGGCGCATTCCCTGAGACATGAGGTGGAATCGTGGCCTGGTGCCTGGAGGACATAAAAGGGCCACCTGGAACGCTGTCCTAGAGTCCCCCCAGGGCACAGGATTCCGGAAGCCCCTCCTTGGCCCCTGCCCGCTGTCCCCCTTCTGGGAACACTCAGCGTTGTTTGCGGAGGAGGTGAAGATGATCCAGAAGGTCAGCAGGTCCCACGTGGAGGAAGGTCAGCGCTGGAGGGACAGAAGGACGTGTCCCGTGCCCCCTTCCAGGGCCCGAGCTGTGACGCCCTCTGACCGGACCTCTGACCTGACCTGGTGTGGACCCCACTTCTATGGTTTCCCTCCCTTCCTCCTTCCGTTCCTCCTTCCCTAATTCAGCTGGGGAACTCAGGTGCCTGCTGTGTGCTGAGCACCGTGACCTCTCCAGTGAGCACGACCCGATAGGTCCCCCACGTGGCATCTTCCTTTGCAGGGTCTGAATCTTCCTGTGCTGTGTCCCCTCTGGCGAGTCTGCGAGGGAGGCCGCTGCACATGTCCCTGCAAGGAAGCACGAGTCCAGAAGGTCCAGACCACCTGCCCCAGGTCCCACCTTGTGGAGCCTGAATGGCAAGGCGGCCCCAACCCCCACAGTGGATGAGGGAGGCTGGACCTTCGTCCCTCCCAGCCTTCTCCAAAGTGCCAGGCCTTCTCTCCAGCCCGGGGCGAGCCTGCTGGGCACACGGGCCCCTCCGAACATGCCCTCGTTCACGTGTGGGTCTGGGCCCCTTGCCCCACCCTCAGCTCCTCTGCCGGATGCAGGGGGAGCCCTCTCCTCTCCCTGGGTCTGCTCCTGGGGTCCCGGCCTGCTGGTCTCAGAAGAGCTTGCAGATTTGCTCCCCGTGACCAGCGTGGGATCAGGGACAGGATGGGGGCTGTGGGTCGAGGCCAGGCCTTAGCGAGTGCGGGACCATGGGATTTGGTAAAAGAATGACCTGCAGGTTCAGCTGGACTCCTGTAGACCGAGCCACCAGCCTGCATACCGACTGGTCCCCCCTGAGCACACAGGACAACACGGAACAGAGGGGCAGAGACCCGGAGGGACAGGCTTGGCCCAGCGCTCACCTGCCCTTACGGTTTCAAACCTCACCTATACGGGGGCGGGCGTACGCCATCCCGACGGTACCTAAGGCAGAAGCCCTGTGTGGCAAACACAGGACAGAGCTGCTCAGGGTGACACCGGGATGAGGCGTGGACTCCCCGAACGTCCACGGCCCCCTAGAGGCCCGACCCCCAATCCCAGAAGCACCGCTTGACGAGCCCATGAGGAACCCATCGCTTCTTTTTATAGCAGGGAACACTGAGGTTTTGTCCAAGGTCACCCAGAACTTCGAGGGCAGAGCCCGTGGCAGGTGGCCTGAGACCTGGCATCTGTCCACAGAGACACGTCTCCTGTTGTCGCCCGGTCCCGGTACCGAGGCCCCGCGGGGTCTGACGTGGATGTCTGGGTCTACCCTGAGCTTTCCAGAGCCGTCTGCTGGGCTCCCTGGAAAACGCTGGCCCTTGCTCCAGACAGAAGGTTCTGCCCTCCGGTAAGAAAAGGGAGGTGCATGCACTCACTGGGCTAGAGGCCCTGCCCCCACCTGCCCTTGGAGATTAAGGTCTGGGGAGCCCTGTCTTCCTGCTCCTTCCAGGGTTAAGACATGCTCGACCACAGAGCCCCTCCTTCCTGGGAGACATTCCCGGGCCTCTTCCGGGACCTCAGGCGGAGGTCACAGCAAGGGATGAAGCGGGAGGATCTGGGCGGTAGGGAGGTTGAGGACGGAGTTTGGAGGCCAGGGCTCCCGGTCCAGCTTGGCCGCTAACCAGAAAAGGATCCCTAGCCATTCCCCCGGGGGTGCCGCCCCATCCCCTTGGTGACGTCAACCCCTCTCCTGGAGTTACCAGCGGGGAGACCGACCACCAGGAAGTTCTTCCTCATCTGCCTGGAAGAGTAGAGACCACGTTCACAGACAAATCGAGAGGCGTGTTTCCCTACACACCCATTTGACAGATGGGAAATCTAAGGACAGGCCAAGGGAACCGAGGCTTGCTTCTCCGGGGTAGCTCGGGCATAGCCCCTCCACCGCGGGCCTCACTTGGCTTGGTCGTAAGCTGCTGGACGAGCCCCCTGATCCCAGCGAGACCACATGGCTGTCACCAGAATTGCTCAGTGAACCCCTCCCTGCTCTAGTCAGCTCCATGCGAGCAGGAACTAGGTTGGCTCATTGCTCTAAGTCCAAGTCCCCAGAACCTTCCCGCAACGTAGTGGATGTTCACCTTCTCTCGAATAACCAGGTGAATTGATATGCGTAAGGTGCTGTCATTGACAGAAACCGCTTCTGTCCTTGTTCCTTTGTGGATGCGTCCATGCCTGCCCTCAGCACCCTGTCTGCTCCCCGCTGTGTGCACCCACCTGGATCCCAAAAGGGAGCCCCAGACCCACCCAGGAGGTGGTACGGCCTCTCACCCACTGCCAGCAAGGGGGAGCGCTGTCCCCATGGCCCTCCTCACCCTGAGAAGACATGTAAGCCATATTCACAAAGGTTTTTAACCATCGTACACACACACACACACACACACACACACACACAGAGCGAAGGGTGGGGACCCTGGAGGACCCTCACACGTATGTCTCCTGCACCTCCTGCCGCCCCTGTGCTTTTGTGGGTTTGCTCTGGTTCTCTCGGATCCTCCTCCCGGCTCCCTTGAAGGCGTCAGGTCTCCGCCCCAGTCCCTGGGTCACCCACCCACCTCTCCTCTTAGGAAGACGTGCAAATGCGCACCCTGCATTTCCTCCCATCTTCCTCTCGCCTCCCAGACTTCGGTCGTCAGATTTGGGAGTCGAGAACACCCCTTGTGTCTTCCCTCACCTGTCCTTCCACCCAGCTCTTCCCAGGCCGGCCCCGAGGCGGTCCTCGGGCTGGATTCGTCTCCTGGGAGGTGGGGTCAGGGGGCAGAGGGCAGACGGTGCCGGTGGGGACAGGAGAGGGCCGTGGCCCACAGGCCGAGTGCCGGCTTGTCTGCCAGGGCCCCCGGGCTGGGTGAGCCCCGCCGGTTCTCCTCTTTCTTCCCGGGAGGCATCCTTGTCCTGAACGGGCACCAGGGAACCTGAGTGAAGAGACCACTTTGCTTTGAGGCGAGGGGCGGAGTGGCAAGGGCTGCAGAGGACGTTGGCCTTGGATGGGGAAAGCGAGGCCGGCCACGCACCGCTGTCCCGTTCAGGTCCCTCTGCCACCTGAGTGCACCTACAGCCAGAGGGGCCGGTTCCCAGCAGGCTGGCAGCGTCCCCCAGGAGCCCCCGGTCCCTCCTCTCTGCCTGAGGACTCTCTCCCGGAGATGGGAGCCCGTCACAGCTGTCTCTGGGGACCTCTGCTTCCTCACGTTGTCACCCGGGCGGCTGGTCCCCAGAGCAGAAACCTGCCCCTCTGAAGGCGACCACAGCTGCCTCCCTCGGGTCTCACTTGCCGGAGTCCCTCCGCAGGACACCCCGCATCTCTGACGCCTGCTTCCGTGGGGGCCGCCTCCCTTGGACTGGGATGGGTCTGGTCTCCATGCCGGGGAAAGCACTGGCTTTGGTGCAAAATTTGGCCCAGAGGCCTGTGAACCGTTCTGGCCCTGGGTCGTGAGGGATGCTCTCCCCTGTGTGGTGTGACCGTCCGGCCTTCTGCATGTCCCGGTTTCTCATTGGGCCACGGGAGGACCGGCCGTGTCCTGGCTGGCGTCAGGCTGTGGTGTCACAGCATGCACAGGGTTCTCTCTCTCTGACATGTGTCCTCTTTTACTAACATAGCCTCTTGTATCCTTGCGACAAACCCTCCCCTCCCTGGTGGAAGGCCCGTGTGACCGGTTCTGAGGAAGAGAATATAACAATGGGTGTCGCTTCCAAGCTGGTTCATGAAAGCCTGTGGTGTCTCCGGGTTCCTTTTCTCCCGGGTCCATTCTCTGTCTCTGTGTCAGTGTGTATGTCTGTGTGTGTGTCTCTCTCTGACGAAGCAAGAGCAGATAACATGAGCTGCCCCAGGAGGCCCAGTGCCAAGAACCTGCAGAGGCTCCAGGCTGAGACACAGAAGTCCCGAGACCCCCAGTGCCAGCCGAATCCTGCCAAGAGCACGTGCCTGGTCGCGGTCTTGGAGGCGGACCCTGCCCCAGTCGAGCCTCAGCTGAGCCTGCAGCCCTGGCCTCCTGGGTGACCGTGGGGCTGAGGCTCCCAGCCGAGCCGAGCCGGGAGACTGGCACAGAAAGTGTGAGGTGGCCCAAGTAAGGTGAATGTGTCCCCCAGCACAGACAACAGCCCATCCTCCAGGCTGGGGGCTGGGCCCGCCCTCCTCCCTCCCGAGCTCTCTCCGGCCACACTGGCTCCTCCTCAGCTCCTCTCCGGACAAACCCTCTGTGCCTCCGAGTCTCTGCAGCTTTGCTCGTCCCCGCAGCACACTGCTTGCAGACGTGTGCGGGACTGGCTCCTCTTGTCCTTCTGGGTCCCAGCATCAGGGCCACCCTGGAGGCCTGTGAGACCCCACCCAGGGGCCCCTGGCCGTCCTCCTTCACCCTGCTTCATTTCCCGACAGTGTTGGTGTTTCCTTTCACACGGATTCCCTCTTGTGCCTTGACCCACCTCCCCTCTGGGCTGTGAGCTCCTGGAGGGCTGGGACCTCGCGGGACCTTTGACTCCGGCCCCCGGGCCCAACAGCCCCTGCTCGGGGTGAGAGGAACAGGAGCTGAATGCGTCCAGAGAGGATCTCAGAGTCCCTACCTGCCTCTGAGCAGCTCACGCTGTGGACATGCAGACTAATAGTAAGAGGTACAAGTTGGGTTGGGGGCAGGGGACGCCCAGCTTGACCCCTGAGCGTCCCTTCCCGCTCCAGAGGCTTCACTGAGCACAGTGGACACAGCCTGCCCCCTGGTGGTCAGCACCGGCATGACAGTCCCAGGCTTGGAAACCAGAAAACAAAACACACGTCTTTGGGTGTAGTCAAGGCAGCAGCCCTCCCTGGCCCTAGGGGGGCACAGGGGCAGGACCTGCGGGCTCCAGGGGCGGTGTGAGGACTTCAGGAGCCTCCCTTGTCCCCCGTTCCACCTCTCCCGTCCCGGTGCCCCGTTCACTCCTAAGGCTTCCTCACCCCAGCCAGGGCACTACCTCTGGAAGCCCTTCCTAATGAGCCCCCGGGGCTCCGACAAGGAGGGTCTTGACCTCGGTGTCCACACCAGGGTCCATGCTCGGCCATGTGCTGCCCACCCAGGTCCTCGGTCCTCCAAGCCCCCAGGCTGCCCTCCGCTCAGAAGGACCTTGAGGGAGGAGAAAGCATTTTCCCAGGACCAGGAGCATCTTGGGGCAGGGGTGGAGGTCCAGGGCCAGCAGACAAGCCTGTGGGACCCTTGGGACACCACGTCTATGCAGCCCAATTTACACAGGAGTAAGCTGAGGCCTGTCCTGTAGCCCCCTCCCAGTACGGGGTGTCTCCTTCTAGCTCCAGGCGGGTGGCGGACACAAGACCCCAAACCCCGTCTTCTCTGGGTGCCCCGGGGAAGTGCCCAGCCCAGGCAGCCCCCTGGGTACCCTGGAGACCCCGCTGGTCATCAGGCTGGCACATCTCCCCACCCCACGTATGAGCCCTGGTCATGCTGCCAGCACACTGGGCGCCCCTGCCCCGTGGCAGTGCTGCCTCCAGTTCCGTTCTTCTTGCCCCGGTGTCACCTCCCCCCTCCAGGGTGGACTCCCCTTGAGCCGCTGCTGGGTGGTCAGTGTGCGTGTGTATGTGTGTGTGTCTTCGTGTGTGTGTGTGTGTGTGTGTGTGTGCGTCTGCTTGCCTGTACGGTCTGGGGACATCCAGATATAACAGCCCCACCTCGTATGGGGTTGATAGGGATCCGACGGGATCTCAGGGGTCTCATTCCCAGGGCGAACCCCAGGGGAGGACTGAGTTTGGCCTAGGACGGAGACCCCCACTGCTTGGACTCTGCCCACCTCACGTATCCTGGGCCGGTCCCTGGCCTCAGTCTCCCACCTGGCCCTGAGGTTGGGCGTGGAGTGACGTCAGCGTGGACGTCCGAGGGCGATGCCGCGGAAAGCCAAGCACGCTTTTCCCAGTTTGATGCCGACTCAAACGCCCAGGACCCACCTGGGAGCCAGGGGAGGTGGAGGTCAGCGGTGGGATTATGGGGTGTCTCCGGGCCCATCACTGTTCTCTTTCTCATTTCTAACATCCTGAAGGAAATATGCCAGTAACTGGAAACAAGGTATCACACACGATGTCTGCATAACACCCTGTTCTAGATTTTCTGAAACAAGGTCCTCTACAATTAGGGTCATGGCAGACACTGGACCCCGGCCAGCACCCCGGCGGGAGACACCGTGGCTGGCGTGCAGGGTGTGGGGCGGCAGGGCCGCCTGGCAGGGGCGGGGATGTTGGGGGACGCACATCTCCCCCGGAAAGCTGATGTGTTACTTGGGTCTCAGCCCTCCCCGCAGTGTCTATATTTTGTATTCCACCTGAAACTGGCCCAACCTTTCGTTCCAGAATTTCACATGGCCAGTAACAGCCGGGACAGAGGAGTGAGCGCACAGGTGGGCAGGTGGTGGGCATGTCCTCAGAGGAAACCAGACTCCCCGAGTCGAGCTGTGAACCCACAATCACATCGGCTGGGTCTGGACTTGCCCCTGGTGACCTGACTGGTGGCTGGGCAGGGGTGTGTGTGTGTGAGTGTGTGTGTGTGTGTGTGTGTGTGTGTGCATGTCCCCTATTGACACGGAGTGCCCACCTTCCCTGTGGGAGGGGTTTCTGGGCCAGGCACCGGGAAGTAGCCTTAGGGCCTGCTCAAAAAACTGTCACCGAGGGGCTCACCGCACTTGCCCGATGACGGGGGAGCTGCTGTGTGCAGGGTGGGGAGCAGCGAGCCCCCTCGAAGAGGGACCAGCCATGGGAGGCGGTTGGAGAAGACTTCCAACCTCTTGGGGTTGGGGAGATACAGACCTGGACCCGGGAGCTTACACGCTCGGGTTCAGTGCTGGGGCCCGAGCAAGCGCCCTCTTCCTCCAGGGGCCCTCTTTGGCCTCCCCTGGCCACATGCTGGGCCTGAGTCCTGATCTGGGGGAGATGCGGGGGTGACCCCTCCTCGGAATACCCGCCGTTGACTGAGGGCCCAGTAGCCTTCAAGGGAGGGCCCTGCAGGGGCAGACACAGTCCTGGGGGGCCAGGGACCGACCACTGAGCCAAGAGGGGCAGGTGGCCGGCCCTGCAGGTTCTGCGAAGTCTGCGAGGGCACGTTGACCAGAGCTGTGCCCGAAGGGTCTCGACTGCCTCACAGCAGGTGGGAACCTGCAGGGGATTTGCCAGGGGCGGGTCCTGCGGGTGGAGGGGGTCTGCCAGGGGAGCTCGGCACGGGGGTGCGCTGCTGGCTCCAGCATGCTGACTCGAGGCTGCACGGGTTTCCAGCCTCCTCCGCCTCAGGCTCGCTCCCCTTTGTAAGATGGGGCGCTGATGGTCCCCCGTCCCCTGGGGCAGAGGTTAGGGAGGCGCCGCGGGCACACTCGCCCAGGACAGGCCAGGACAGCGGCTGTTCCTTAAGCAGCCCAGGGTCTGCCTCCTCGATAAGGCGCACAGGTCCGCGGCCCCCGGCTTTGGGCTCCTGCCGCCAGCCTCTGGCAGCGACCCTCCTCCCGCCCTGTCCCCTGTCCCTGTAGATACGTGGCCTTCCTGGAGCTGTTCCTGCAGACGGCGGAGAAGCACTTCATGGTGGGACACAGGGTCACCTGCTACGTGTTCACCGACCGGCCGGGGGATGTGCCCCGCGTGCCCCTCGGGGAAGGGAGGCAGGTGGCGGTCCTGGAGGTCCGGAGCTACTCGCGCCGGCAGGACGTGTCCGTGCACCGCGTGGAGATGATCCGCAACTTCTCCCGGCGGTGCTTCCTCCACGAGGTGGACTCTCCGGTGTGCGCGGACGTGGACGTGAGGTTCCGCGACCACGTGGGCGTGGAGATCCTGTCCCCGCTCTTCGGCACCCTGCACCCCGGCTTCTACGGGGCGGCCCGCGAGGCCTTCACCTACGAGCGCCGGCCGCAGTCCCAGGCGCACGTCCCCAGGGATGAGGGAGACTTTTACTACGCGGGAGGCTTTTTCGGGGGGTCGGTGGCCGAGGTTCTGCGGCTCACGTCAGCCTGTCACCAGGCCACAGTGGTCGACCGGGCCCACGGCATCGAGGCCGTGTGGCACGACGAGAGCCACCTGAACAGGTACCTGCTGGACCACAAGCCCACCAAGGTGCTGTCCCCCGAGTACCTGTGGGACGAACAACTGCTGGGCTGGCCCGCCGTCGTGAAGAAGCTGAGGTATGTGACCGTGCCCAAGAGTCACCGGGGCATCCGGGACTGATGACGGGCTGGCCTAGTGTCCGTCAGGGGTGCCACCCTGACCCCAGCCGTCAGAGCGGATGGCCTGTCGCCGCTCCCTTTCTCTGTCCAGTAGCGGGACATCGCCGAGGCCCGGCGCCGCCCGCATCCGGCACGGGCACAGTTAGGCTTGACCGGGGGCCTGCCGGGGGGCGCGGCTCCGGCAAGACCCCTTGCTCTTCGGGTTCCTGGTCAGAGTTGAAAGGTCGCTTGCAGCCGCGGGCAGGACGTGAAGGTGAGGCCGGATCAGGACCCCCTTGGCTGGCGCCTGGCTTCCCGGCAGCCTGGGGCACAGCCCGCCGCCCGCTGGGGCAGGACAGCCCCCCCACCCCCTGGCCTCCCTCAGTCACTGCGGTGTTGTGGGTGTCACGCTTGCCCTGTCACTGCCACTAAAATGTTTCTGGCGGATGACGGGAATTGCGGGTTGTCCCGGAAACCTGCCTTGTGCGCTTCCTCGAGGCCCCGGCCAGGCCTGAGTGCTGCAGTCTCTCCGCCTCGCGTCTCCCTTCTCACATCAAGGACAGGGCGGTCCGCGTTGCCACTGCTATTTCTCCGTGACGTTGGCCAACTGTTACAATTTCTGGGTCACTTGCTGCTGTAAACGGCTCCAATTTTATGTCGGATGCTTTTTATTTTTATTTTTTTATTTTTTTTAAGGTTTATTTATTTTTGAGAGAGAGAGAGACCATGAGCTAGCGGGGAGGGGCAGAGACAGAGGGAGACACAGCATCCGAAGCAGGCTCCAGGCTCCGAGCCGTCAGCGCAGAGCCCGACGCGGGGCTCGAACCCACGAACCGTGAGCCGAAGTTGGACGCTCAACCGACTGAGCCCCCCAGGCGCCCCTAAACCTTGATAACGTTAACCATGTTCAGGTGTCCAATTCAGTGGCAATAGGTACATTCACTGTTCTGCAACTGTCCCCTCCGTCCATCTTCACGACTTTTTCATCACCCCAAACTCTGTGTCTGCCCACTAGACCCTAACCCTCCCACACCCATCCCCCTCCCCAGGCCGGGCACCCACTGCTCCTCCCACCCCTCTGAATCTGACTGTTCTCGGTCCGTCATGAGCGGGGTCCTCCAATATCGGTCCTTTAGGGACTGGCTTATTTCCCGTAGCACAGTGGCCTCAAGGTCTGTCCCCGTGAGCCTGGACCTGACCCACTTTTCCCCCAGAGGAGTTGCTCAGCTCTGTCTTGTCTAACCTGAGCCTCCTCAGTCCCCTGTGCTCCCCTCATCTTCCTCCTCAGCTTGAAGGACCCCGGGGCCCCGTCCCTTGGGCCTCACCGATCCCACCCCATCCGAACCGAACTGTTCAGTCCAGATGCCAGACACACACCCTTGGGGGCCTCGGGCCTCCCCTGCCCACCCGTCCGTGTCAGGTATCTGCTCCTCCCGCAGGTGTCCCCATGTCAGGAGAGAGACACCGGGTCCAGACCCTTGGTGTCATCTGTGACTTCTTGCTGGCCACCAACTCTCCCAGTGGTGAGGTGGCTACCGGAGGGCACTAAATGTTCAAAACATTTCAAGGCATATGTTAGTCTCGGCTGCCTAAGGCAATGGCTGAACCGAGCAGAACGACTGGAAGAAAGGCCGAGTGGTGAGGAGCTTTAGGGAATAAGGACCTAGAACCTCTGGCCCATTATTCCTGAGCCTCTAGGACGCTTGCGTGCATGGGCTGGGTGCATGTTCAGGAAAGACCTGAGAAGGGCCCCGGCTCTCCCCTCTGGTGACTGTCAGACTCTGCAATTAGGAAGTAAAGGTCAAGGCAGAATTGTAAACAGCCTGGGTGGTGTGGAAGGTGTATCCTGATCTTTGCAGACCATCTCCTCCCCATCTGTAAAGACTGGAGGTTGTTTTCTTCTTTGGGGGGAGGCGGTGGTTCCGCGTGCTTAAGGAAATGTCTGCCCAATGAGCACTACATTCACAGAACAGACGCTTCGGTGACCACACACGACAAGGCATACAGATTTTACACAATTAGTTCAGAAAAGTCACTACAGTAGCAACTACTGCGAGCTGTGCCAGGAAACCCTGGAGGGGAAGACTGATATTTGAGTTGTACATTATACTATTCAAAATGTCAATTTTCAACAAAAACATTTAAAAAATTTTTAATGTTTATTTGAGAGACAGAGAGACAGAGACAGAGACAGAGCGCAAGTAGGGAGGGGCAGAGAGAGAGGGAGACACAGAATCCAAAGCAGGCTCCAGGCTCCAGCTGTCAGCACAGAGCCCGACATGGGGCCCGAAGCCACAAGCCATGAGATCATGACCTGAGCTGAAGTCAGATGCTTAACCGACTGAGCCACCCAGGTGCCTCCCCCAAAACACTTTTTACAAAAAGTTTATTTATTTATTTTGAGAGAGAGAAAGAATGGATGGGGGGCAGAGAGAGAGGGGGACAGAGGATCCTACGTGGGCTCTGTGCTGACGGCAGAGAGCCTGATGCGGGGCCAAAACTCACAAATCATGAGATCATGACCTGAGCTGAAGTCGGACGCTTAACCAACTGAGCCACCCGGGCACCCCAACTAAAAAACACTTTTGAGGTGTGCAAAGAAACAGGAACATGGACCCCGTAGACCGTTGAAAACAAAGCAATTGACAGAAACCGTTCCTGAGGAAGCTCATGCATTAGACTCTCTAGACTTACTTAAAACCAACTATTTCAAATATGCACAAATACCTAAAGGAAACCACGAGAACAATATCCCCCAGGGAGAAGATAACAATGGTGAATGCATTAGGAAGTGTCCCCTCCTCTCTTTTTGAGGAATGTGGGGACAAGTCGTGTTAATTCTTTGTCAGATGGTTGGTAGAATTAACCAGCAGTGAATCCTGGCACTGAGATTTTCTTTGTTGGGGGGGTTTTGATTCCTGATTCAATCTCTTACTAGAGGTCTATTCAGATTTATTATTTATTCTTGAGTTGCTTTTGGGAGTGTTTTTAGTTCTAGGAATTTATCGTTGTTGGTTTTTTTTTTTTCAACGTTTATTTATTTTTGGGACAGAGAGAGACAGAGCATGAACGGGGGAGGGGCAGAGAGAGAGGGAGACACAGAATCGGAAGCAGGCTCCAGGCTCTGAGCCATCAGCCCAGAGCCCGACACGGGGCTCGAACCCACGGACCGCGAGATCGTGACCTGAGCTGAAGTCGGACGCTTAACCGACTGCGCCACCCAGGCGCCCCTGTTGTTTTTTTTTTTTTTTTTTTTTAGAGAGAGAGAGAGAGAGAGAGAGAGATGGAGAAGTGCGGCTCACTGGAACTTGTATTTTACCTGAAGTGGGGATTGAGCTCACCTGATGTGGGACTTGAACACACAAATTGTGAGATCATGACCTGAGCTGAAGTCAGTCTTAATGAATGAGCCACCCAGGCGCCCAGAAATTTACCCGTTTTATCTAGGCTGTCTGATGTGCTGGTGGAAAACTCTTTGTGGTATCGTCTTATAATCCTCTTTATTTCTGTAAGGTTGGTAGTGATGTCTCCATGTTCATTCCTGATTTTAAATTTTTGAGTCTACTTCCCCCCCAACCCCGATCAGGCTAGGATGGGGCTACTATTATAAACAGCAAAGAGAAAAACCAGAAAATAACCAGTATTGGTGAGGATGTGGAGAAATCAGAACCCTCGTGCCCTGTTGGTGGGAAGGTAAAATCTGCCACCGCTCTGGAAAGCAGTGTGGTGTTTCCTCCAGCATTAAAAATGGAACCGCCATAGGATGCAGCCATTCCACTTCGGGATACACATTCAAAGAATTGAAAGCAGGATTGTGAAGAGTTATTTGCACACCCAAGTTTGCAGCAGCACAATTCCCAGCAGCCAAGAGTCAGGAGCACCCCCAGTGTCCACCTCCACCAGTGAGTGATGGAGGAACAAAATGTGGTAGGAACGGGCATTGGTACATCACCCAGCTTTCAGCGGGAAGGAATTGCTGACACGTGCCATGTGGGTGAACCTTGAGGACAGGATGCTAAGTGAACTAAGCAAGTCACGAAAACACAAACGTTGCATGGTTCCACTTCTATGAGATGAGGCATGTAGGGTGGTCGGCCTCACAGAAGCAGAAGGAGCAGGGTGGTTTTGGGGAGCTGGGCAGGAGAGGGAGACCGGGAGTTGTTGTCCACCGGGTATAGAGTTCCGGTTCTGCAAGATGCAAAAGATCTGGGCATCGGTTGTGCACCACTGAATACGCACCGTGATACTGTGCTTCACGGTAAATCTATATTTGGTCTTCGCCCCTGTTTCTGGCACAGATTTCCCCAATTTCCTGAGTGATGAAAACCGTGACACTGCCTTTCGCTGTGTTCATGGGTGGCTTTTGGACTCTACCTGAGGGGGGAGGCTGGCTGCTGGGGGAGCCAACCCTGCGATTAGATGGCTGGAACTTTCCATCCCCTCCCCCCACCTCTGGGGAGGGAGAGGGGCCGGAGACGGCGTTCGGTCCCCAGTGACCAGTGATCCAATCAATCGTGCCCGTGTAATGAAGCCTCCCCGAACGCTCATCCGACTGGTGAACACGTGGAGATAGCAGAGAGTGTGACATGCTCGGTTACTGTCACGGGGCCCGAGTGTGCTGGGCACTGGCTTCGAGGGTCCCAACAGACCAGGTTCGGCCACTCACCGCTGACAAAAGCCAAGGGCAGAGAGACACAGGAAAGGGTGGTGACTCAAGAAAGGATCCATTTCGGTGAGGCCGGCGCTGGGAAGACGGGGGGCTGACATCTCAAGGTGCTGCAGACAGTCCTGGTGGTGGTTCTCTCTCTCTCTTTTTCTTTCTTTTTTTAATTTTTTTAATGTTTATTTATTTTTGAGACAGGAGAGACAGAGTACGAGCAGGGGAGGGGCAGAGAGAGGGAGACACAGAATCGGAAGCAGGATCCAGGCTCGGAGCTGTTAGTACAGAGCCTGATGCGGGACTCGAACTCACAAGCTGCGAGATCATGACAGGTGCCCCCCCCCCCACCCTTGTGAAGTTTTATTTGTTTCCTAGGATTTTACATGAGGACAATCTAGGACAATGGTCATGGGTACTTGAGGTGGACAGTGAAGGTCGGGCCGATCGCTGTCTTGGGGTCAATCCCGCGGGGTCTTGCTGATGTCAGGGACGTCCGTCCCTGTTGCTTGAGGGTTAGTTTGGCTGCCCTCAGGGTCTTTGGCTGGCGTTACGAGATGAGCTGGGAGGAAGGACCCGATCGGTCAGGAAGCACAGATGATGGGCAGAGAGCAGGGGGGCTCCGAGCCTCCGCTCCACCTTGCCCTGTGCTCCCCATCCCTTCCGCCCGGCTGGTCCCGAGTGCTGTCCCGTGTGACAAACGGGCGATCTAGGAGGTGACAGGCTTGTCTGAGTTCTCTGAGCCGCTCCAACGTTATTCGAACCCGAGGGCAAGGTTGTGGGAACCTCCTCTCTATAACTTAGAGACGCGGGCGACCTCTCTGCCCGGCCGCTGAGTGACCCCTGAGTTGGCCGCACAGACTCCAGGGGCCACACACAACAAAGGAAACAGACCTCACGCGGTTCAGACAAGTCACAGCCCCGAAAAGCAAACAGTAGCAGCTTCACGGAGCAGCAATGATGAGGCTCGGGGAGCGGGGGCTGCAGAACTGAACGGTGGGCGGGTCGCCAACCTTCCACTGGAGCCAAGCCCCGCCCCCTGCAGGGCCGGGTCCTGGTGGCTGCCAGATGTTCCAACTGCTTCTCCGCGACTCCACGGCCGGCCGGACACAGCGACGTCACAACGTGGGTCAGAAAACACACACATCTCTGGGCATCCACCACCACCTGAACTATTGTCCATTTTTGTAACTTGAGGTGGGCAGAGAGAATGGGACAAGGCCTTGAAGAGGGTGGTTCCCGGCCCAGACTTTGTGTTTGGGGGTAAACGCCATGCAGACGGGCCTTTGCTGGGCCCGAGGAGGGGACAGGTATGGGGACCCCAGCCGCAGGCACCGCTGTCCCGGTGATGTCACCTCAGGGCGCCCGAGTCCACCTGCCCCTTGGGAGCACTTGCGACCCTCCGCTCTGCCTGAGGGCTCTGTCCTGCCGCAGAGGCACCTCCTCTCCTGCCAGCCAGGGCCACGTGCCCCAGGGGGCGCGGGTACCCCGACGGCGCTGGGGACAGAGCCAGTCTGGTTAGGACACCGTCTCCCAGAAGCCCTGAGCTCCAGGCCGCCACGGTGCTCCCCCTCCTCCTCCGGGCTGCGTGGGCCCAAGTCCTCCTCTGCTCAGGGACCACCCTCTGTCCAGGCTCCACACGCTGGCACTTGGGGCAGGTCGTCTAGACCTTCTGGACTCGTGTTTCCTTGCCGGGAACATGGGCAGAGGCCTCCCTCCCAGACTCGCCAGAGGGAACACGGCCAGGAACATTGAGACCGTGCCAAGGAAGATGCCACGTGGGGGACCCCGTTGGGTTGTGCAAACCGATGAGGTCACGGTGGTCGGCACACAGCAGGCACCTGAGATCCCCGGCTGAATTACAGAAGGAGGGAGGGAAGGAGGGAGGGATGGAGGGAGGGAGTGAAACCACAGAAGCGGGGTCCACACCAGGTCAGGTCAGAGGGCGTCACAGCTCGGGCCCTGGAAGGGGGCACGGGACACGTCCTTCTGTCCCTCCAGCGCTGACCTGCCTCCACGTGGGACCTGTTGACCTCCTGGATCGTCTCCACCTCCTCCGCAAACAACGCTGAGTGTTCCCAGAAGGGGGACAGCAGGCAGGGGCCAAGGAGGGGCTTCCGGAATCCTGTGCCCTGGGGGACTCTGGGACAGCCTTCCAGGTGGCCCTTTATGTCCTCCAGGCACCAGGCCACGATTCCACCTCATGTCTCAGGGAATGCGCCAACCCTTCTGAAGGCCCGTTACGTCCCCATGTCACAGATGGGGACACCAGGGCTAATAGCACAGCCTGAGTCACTAGTAAGACGAGCTGGGTCAGGAAGCCCATCTCCTTGACTTTGGATTGTCCTACCAGCAGGCGTGCATCTTGGCATCCTGGGGCTCGGGGTCCCTCCTCCTGGGGGATCCCACCACCGGCCGAGGGCCCCTACCCACTGAATCAGGGGAGCAGAGCTGACCAACCTGCCTGGGGCCCCACATGGGGCTGGGGAAGGGCCGACTGGGGCTCTGGGGGCTCTCCCAGTACTGGGCCAGCCGGTCCCCTGCAGGACGAGGACTTCTCGCTGGGGAGCGGCTGGGGCCTCTGCTTCCTCACATTGTCACCTGGGCTGCCGGTCCCTAGACCAGAAACCTGCCCGTCTGAAGGTGCCCAGCGCTGCCTCCCTCGGGTTTCACTTGCCCGCATCCCTCCCCGGGACGACCCGCATCTCTGACGCTTCCTCCCGTGGGGGTCGCCTCCCCTTGGACTGGGACGGGTCTGGCCTCCATCCCGGGGAACGCACTGGCTTTGGCGCATTATTTGGCCCAGAGGCCTGTGAACCTTCTGGCCCTGGGTCGTGAGGGATGCTCTCCCCGCTGCAGTGTGACCGTCCGGCCTTCTGCATCTCCCGGTTTCTGTTTGGGCCACGGGAGGACCAGCCGTGTCCTGTCTGGCGTCAGGCTGTGGAGTCACGGCACAAACACGGGTCTCCACCCCGAGACCATTGTCACCGAAGGGGCCTCCTTTTTCCCCCCTAATCTTTAATCCATTGTGATTTCAATATCAAACGAGAAAAAGTCTCCTTCAAACGACCACAAAGTACAAAAATGAATCTGTCCCATCTGAAAAGTCGGTGCGGACCCAAAGGTATCTCTTACAAGATTGCACTTGAAGGAAACCTCCAGACTAGGTAACGGGACACGGAGAGAAAGCAGACTGGGGGTTCCCAGGGGCTGGAGGGGGCACGAAAGGGGAGTGAGGGCTCTGGGTACACGGTGACCCTTGGGGATCGAGATATTCTGCAGCAAAATTCTGTGGCGCGGTTCACAGCGTTGTGAGCGTACCCAGTGCTCAGGAATTGCACAGCGTAAAATAAATAAAACATTTTATTGAAGATTAATATAGATTATAACTAATGAACAAATAACATAACAGCTAAAAAATACAAGAGAAAAAGGATAAGGGAGAAGAGGAAGAGACATTTTGGTGGGGGGTCGGGGTCAGGGATTGGAGAATGAATTTGAAATAAAATATAATAAACAAAAAATAAAATAAGATAAAAAAAAGCACCCTGTATAGGTCTTCAACCCCTTGATTTTTGGCCGACATCCATGCGGGATCAAGGGCAGTGGCAGGGGCGGGGAGAAGGGCGATGGCAGGAGCAGTGTTGGGAGCAAAAGCGGGAACAGTGGAACCAGCAGAAGCAGGACCCAGCTGACTCTGCTCAGGTGCCCGCTGTGCCCGCACAGGTCCCAGGTCCCCTGCTGGCTCCCGGGCCCCTGCAGGGGTCGCTCCAGATACCTCGCCTGCCTGCAGATACGCCGAGGCCCCTGATGCCTTTGGGCCGGGCTCTGGGGCCGACCTGGCTTTTGCTCCTGCACCGGACTCTTGAGAAGAAAACAGAGTGATGGTTGCAGCGGCTCCAAGGCCTCAGGGTGAGAGGAGGGAAGGTCCCCCACCCCACCCAGCGCCGGCCTCTCCAGGGGCCTTTGCAGAGACACAACTCACCCCGGAGCCTCCCCGAGAAGCCGTGGCCAGGAACCCACACGAGGACCTCTGCACCCTGCAGTCCGCAGCCCGGGGCTCTCAGTCCGCTCCTGGCCCCACACCAGCCCGCGGGGGCTCCTCCCAGGGTGGCCCAGCACCACCCGGGCCCCGTGCACCCCCATCGCCCTCCCCCAGCCTTCTCACCCTCGGGCTCTGACTCCGGGGACTCCAAGTACTGGTCCCAGGACCGGTGAACGAAGACCTTACGGCGGGGCCGGGGCGCTGGAGGAGGCCTTCCCAGGCCAACTCCAGGCCCTGCTTCCGGAGACCTGCGTGCGGCCACTCTCTCCACGGGTCCAGCGTGGCCCTCCTGGGCGACGGGGCACACGCACAACTCTGTAGGGCAGGTGAATCGGGATTCCGCCAATCGTTTCCCGATTTCATCGGTTGATTTCTGTAAAGACAGTGACCCGCGGACGGCCCGGAGACATCACAGCCCCGCCCGGCCACCTCAGTGTCCTTCCGCCCTCTCCCCCTGCAGCTCTCAGATCGGACACAGACCTGAGTGTGCACAGACCTGCACCCGGAGCACAGTGACATCCACCTACAGGGCTCGGGATGAACGTTGGGGACAAGAGGGCCACCCCGGCACACCCTGTCCCTCCTAGCCAGCCTTGACCTGGGGTGTGAGCATGACCCACCCACCAGGCATCTGACCCCTTCATCAGCCTGCACCTGCTCAGGTGGGCCCTCCACACACGACCCCTCCTTCCACACACACACACACACACACACACACACACGGGAGGGGACCTGGGGCCACACAGGTCATATCAGAGCGGTGTCAGGCTGGACTGGCTGTCTCTGGGTCTCCCTGTGTTACCTTTGGGTCCCTGCGAGCTGGAGACCTGAGGCGTCCTGTGCACGACCTGACCCACTGTCTCCAGGGTCGGGAAGCGTCGCGGCCACGGGCTCCCCCGAGCCGGCAGCCGCGGGACACGGGCACACAACAGGAGAACATGTTCGTCAGGCAAAGGTGTCCCAACGAATGAGCCCAGTCGGGCGCTGTCTCCAGAATGTGGGTGCCTGGTGACCCGGGTTCCGAGTTCTGTTGGGGTCTGTTACCAGGGAGGTGAGGTCACTTCCTGGGGTCCCCTTACCCGGCTTCCTGCTCCTACAAGAGCCCCTCCCAGGCTGCAAAGGGGCTCCCCTCCACCCCACGCCCTGTCCCTACAGTGACACCAACACAACCCAGACACGTCCCCGCGAGGCCTGGTGCAGCCGGGGCCGCGGCTTTGGGGCCACAGAGCTGGGTTCAGACCTGGGTTTTCCCCCTGACCAGTGCTGGGACCCTGCACTGTGCCTCCCGGGGCCCCTGGTCACCCGTCTGCACAGTGGGGTCCTTGTGGCATCTACTTGTAGGGGCGCCATCAGGGAGCCACCTGTAGACACGTCCCGTGCCTGCTATCCCATGAGGCTCGTGGGCACACCTGAGTGTGGAAGGACGAGGAAGGGGTGGGCCTGGCACGGAACTCACTCACGCGGACTGGGTCTGCTCCGGGTCCAGGTGTAGCCACCCCTCCTGCCTGGGTCCCAGGCCCGGGGGAAGGTGGAGGTGAACTCGTTCAGACACTGTGCCCTCCGGACATGCACGCCATGGGCCCCATTACATTTGGGCTCGGGTCCCAGCGCCTGGTCTGGGCCTACGTGCTGGGCGGTCCCCACTGCGGCTCCCAGCCTTCCCGATTCCTGGTCCCACGTGCCTCTGTCACCCCCTCCCCTCCCGGGTGGACGGCCCGTGTGACCGGGTTCTAAGGGCTAGAATATGATGACCGGGTGTCATTTCTGGGCCGATGCATGGAATTTCTCACTTCCTCTCTCGTGGGTCCATTCTTTTTCTCTGCCTCGGACTCTGTCTGTCTCTGTGTGTCTCACGGGAGCAGGGCCTGTGGGCTCCAGGGTCCAGGTGACAACCCTCAGAAGCCTCCCTTGTGGCCCATGTCCCTCCCCAGGCCCGGTGCTCAGCTCCCTCCTGAGGCCTCCTCGGCCCAGCCAGGGCCCTGCCTGGGGAACTACTTCCTAATGAGAGCCCAGGCTCCATCAAGGAGGGTCTTGACCTCGGTCCCCACACCAGGGGCTGCTGCTCGGCCACGTGCTGCCAACCCAGGTCCTCGGTCCTCCAAGCCCCCAGGCTGCCCTCTGCTCAGAAGGACCTTGAGGGAGTAGGAAGCATTTTCCCAGGAGGGGAGAACAGAGGGCCAGGGATGAAGATCCCAGGACACAGAGTCGTCTATGAGCCTGTGGGACCCTTGGGACACTGTCGATGCAGCCCAGTTTAGGAGGAGGAGGCTGAGTCCTTCTGTGCCGTAGCCCCATCCACACTTCCTAGCTCCAGGGGCCCAGCGTGGTGGACACAGGACCCCAGGCCCCGTCCTCCCCTAGTTCCTGGCAATCCCCCCGGACACCTTGGGGACCCCTGACCCTCAGCCGGCATGTGTCCCTCCCTATGTGGTGGGTCCCGGGCTATTGCCAGGAATCCTGATGTCCCTGCCCCATGGCCCCACTGCCTCCAGCCTTTCTCTTCTTTCCCCCGTATTACCCACCCCCTCCCAGTGTGGACTCCCCTCTGATCTCCAGTTGGACAGTCAGAATATGTGTGTGTGTGTGTGTGTGTGTGTGTGTGTGTGTTTGTGTGTGTGTGCACGCGCCTTTCTGGAGATGCCCAGAGGTCACAGCCTCACAGGGGCGGGGTGGATAGGGACCCCCGAGCAACTCAGGGGCTCTCATTCCCAGGGGGAACCCCATGTGGGGTTAGAGGCTGGCCTAGGATTAGAGACCAGCCCTGCTCCTTGGACCCTGCACACCTCACTTGTCCTGGGCCAGTCCTTGCCATTCCTCAGGGTCCCTCTGTCCCTGGGGGTCAGACGGGGAAGTGCATCAGTGTGGCCACGGCCCAGGCTCGCCCCCAGGGGTAGGTGGAGGGGAGGTGTCCCAGGTACACAGGCCTCCCTCCACAGGGCCGGATGGGTCGTGCGGAGGCCAGGTGTGGCCAGGGACCCGCACTCAGCACCTGTAGATGATCCAGACGGACCGGTGATGTGCATGAATCCAACCGCTCCCCACCTGGCTGGTCACCCACGTTCCCACCTCTGCCAACTGCTCTGGGAACCAAACCTCTCCTGAGCCTCAGAACCAAGCCCGCCCCTGCCAGGCAGACCTCAGGGTGCGAGGCAAGGTGGGTTGGACATCTGGGGACACGATGGCCAGTGACTACACCCACCCCACCCAGCTGGCCTGGACCGCAGACTCCACTCCGGGGTCCAGGTGAATGGACCCTGGGGCATGGCTGGGCCAGGGCTCCTGGAGGCAGCAGTGGAGGCCGACTCAGGGCAGGGAGAAGTCGGTCCTCCCCTTGCCCTTCTCCTTTCCTCCTTCCGCCTTGTCTTCCTGGCAGGACCTTGGACGCGGGTCCAGCCTGTGCCTGGCTGCAGCCCTGTGAGGAGTCAGAGGGTGGCAAGCTGCCCGGGGAGGCCGGGGGCCACCTCCAGGATGACCAAGTGTCAGGGGGCTACCGTAACTGGCATCCCCCGGGCACTCAGTGATTTCAGCCCTTTGTATACATGAGCCGTGACCCCGGGACCGGGTATCAGCCTATTCCTCACCCCAAGAGGCACGTATCCTCCCCAGCCGAGGCCCCGTCGGTGGCCGGCCCTCCCTCCAGCCCCAAGAGGTCCAGCTGCTCCACAGGCTCTACATCTTTCCCGGCTGGAGCCCGAGCAGCCATCAGGGGCCTGGATCCGGGCCCTGGAGCCCCTCAGGGAGGACAGGTGAGACCGGGCAGGAGCCAGGAGAGGGCCGAGTGGAGGCTCCTTGAGGTCATGGCCTCCTGCTCAGCCCAGACCCTGGTGTGTGCCGACCCCTAGGGCATCTGGGCCCCAGCTGCAGGGCAGGTTCGGGGACAGAGACCACAATGTGGCTCCTGGTAGCTCACAGGTGTCCCTGTGTCCTGTCGTTAGACCTTTCCTACCAGCTGGACTCCCTCCTGGTTGGCAGGCAATACCCATGGCCAAAAGGAACAGGCCACTGTCAAGGTCTGGGAAGAATGAGTGGCCAGGCAGAAGGGGAATGCTCGTCCTTAGCTTGGGGGTCCCTGCCGGGCTGGCGGGGGCTCCGGAGGTGGTATTCCAGCTCTCTGCTGACCAGCCCTGTGCCCAGAAACACCTGCCTCCCTTCTCTGGGCCTCACTCTCCTGCTCTGTGAAATGGGTGATGCAGAGCGATCACTCCCATGGCAGGAACAAGGCGGGTACCGGTGATGGATGGAGCACCCGTACAGGACCCGGATCGCAGACCACAGTGGGGAAGGGGGGAGGGGTCGCCAGTGAGGCCCCGCCCCAAAGGCATCCAGCCTTTCCATGCAGCCACCAGGGCCTGGCATGGCCCCAGGAGCGGTGGCCGACCAGACTCCTGACACAGGTCACTGTGGCCTCTTTCTCAGCAGTGGGGACCCGGGGGCGGGGACACCCAGGGTGCAGGGGTGCTCGGGGCAGCTCCTCCCTTGGAGGGAAAGAGAACAATGGAGACGTTCTCTGGGGTCCCCCCAGGCCAGGAGAAATGGGAGGAGGCTCCCCCAGCCCAGAGAGCTCTTCCCCGTGACTATTTCCATGGCGGGGGTAGGGGGTCAACGGGTTATACTGGCTGTGACTCTGCACTTGAATGTGTGAGCCCCCAAATTCACCATGTACACTGAAAGGCGGTTTCATTGAAGACTCGGCAGGAACTTGCTTCGGCAGGAACTTGTGAGTCTCAATTTGGAGCCCAGTCCCTGCCAGAGTCCCCAGGGCCCGTGCTGTCCTCCCATTCACCCCCAGAGACCCCAGGGCCCAGGATGTCCTCCCGGTCCCTCCCGGAGACACCAGGTCCCTGGCTGTCCTCCCGGTCCCTCCCGGAGACCCCAGGGCCCTGACTGTCCTCCCGGTCCCTCCCGGAGACCCCAGGGCCCTGGCTGTCCTCCCAGTCCCTCCCAGAGACCCCAGGGCCCGCGCTGTACTCCCAGTCCCTCCCAGAGACCACAGGGCCCGCGCTGTCCTCCCATCCCCCCCGGAGTCCCCAGGGCCCAGGCTGTCCTCCCGGTCCCTCCTGGAGACCCCAATGCCTGGGTAACCTCCCGGTCCCGCCAGGGACCCCAAGGACCAGACTGTCTTTCCGGTCACCCCCCGGAGACCCCAGGGCCCAGGCTGTCCTCCCGGTCCTTCCCAGAGACATCAGGCGTCAGCTCAGCCTTAGCCTCCACACGCCCCGGGGCAGCCTTGGGCGCTCACGAGCTCTGTGTCTCAGGGTCCGCAGGCACAGCTCCTCACTGCCCCTGTCCCCCCAGCCGGCGGGCGCCACCGCATCACCGGTGCCGGCCTGGACATGACGATCAGCAGCTTGGACGAGAGCATTCGCCGAGCTGGCAGGGGGCACGTCCCTTGGTCCCCTCTCCGAGACCCCTCCGGGTACAGACCTCACTTGAACAACTCCTCTGACAGGAGACCATCTCTGGACCTGCCGGGGAATCCAGCCCCGGGAGGAGATGACGACCTGCTCTGCACTACAGAGGAGGAGACTGAGGCAACATATCCTCCCAGGCCGGTGCCTGGAAATCCATGCTTGCCTGGGGGCAAATACCAAGCCCGCGAGCTCCCTCCACATCTAGGATGCCGTGGCTCTGACGACACTGCCTGGTCACGTCCCCTGCACCTGGCAAGCTGCGGTGACCCCCGACTCCTTACCTGATGTCCGAGCCCCGAGTGAACTGGGCCAGATGCCCTCCCCAGGGAGTTCCCCTCCCCCCTCCCTAGTGTTTTCCTCCCCCAGGGAGCCCACCATCCCTGCCCCTCGAGCCCCCTGCTACCACCGCCCCGCTCCATGGCTCCCATCCAGAGCACCCTCATCTCTAAGGCTGGCTTCGGAGGTCACCTCCTCAGGGTCCTGCGAAAGCCCACGCTTCGGGTCAGAGCGACCCGGGCTCACACTCACAGCGGGGCCACGTCTGAGTCCTGTGACACGCAAGCTCTATGCCAGCTTCTGGGACCTCGGTGCTCTTTGTGCAGATGGGGTCGGTGGCTCCCACCTCCGGTGGGTGTGTGGGGGATGAAAGCAGGGAGGTGAAGGTGTCCGAAGTGGGGGGGCTTGTGGGGAGAGGGGGCTCTCGGGAAGGCAGGGGTAGGGGATGGGGAGGAGGGAAAGGCGGCCTGACCTGCCCCCTTAGACTGGTGTCCACCTCCCCCTCCCCCTGCTCAGCCACGCGCCCAGATGAACAGTGGAGTGGAGTGTGGGGGCCAGGTCAGCAGGGTGGGGGTCTGTCTCGTTTCCCTCTTGACCCGTGTCTCCATACCCGCTGCGTCCAGCCGCTCTGCCTGGGTGGAGTGGCCGTGGTCCCAGGCCTAAGAGGATATGAGGGTCACTGAGCGGGCGGTGGGGATCGGATACGTGCGACCCCAGGTGTCGTGGGCTCCTGCCGCGAGGTGGTCCCGTGCGCGCAGTCCCATGGTCCCGGCGCACCTGCGCAGGCTCCACCTGCCTCGACCTTTGGTGGGAGCACCCCCCCGCCCCCAAGGCTCCCCCGCCACATCCTGCCCGAAGGTGGGAGCCAGGGGCCACTCTAGCCGGACTGGTGAAGCTCCTCCTCCAAGCGCTCGTGGAACAGTCGGGAAACTGAGGCCAGGAGAGGCAGGGACTGGCCGGGGACCCACCAGGGGAGCAGAGCCTAGAGGGGCTGGGGGAGGTTTCGGGCTCCTAGGCCAGGGCTTCACTTTCCCAGGGGGTTTTCGAGGGAATGAGAGCCTCTAAGATCCTGGAGGACCACTGAACCCATCCCGTGTGGGGTCCTTTCCTCTGGGCATCCCCGAGTGGGCACAGGTCCACGCAATTGCATGGAAACACAGTCCCCCGCCCCCCAGTAACTAACCACCCGCGTGGGGGTCAAAGGATGAGTGGACCCTGGAGGTGACAGGCGTTGGGGGAGAGAAGAGGTGTGGCGCAGGGACATTGTCTCCAGGGAACATGCCCAGGAGGGGAGCCACGCCAGGCCGATGGCCAGGGGATCCCCAAGATGCCCCCGTGTGTATCACAGGCACCCCCATTCTAGAGAAACACCCCACTCAGCTCCCGTGGTTGGAGACCTTCGAATGCGCAACGTGTTCTCATGCTGTGTCCTGATATCTCGAGGCCGTGGTCTCAGGAAAGCCCACAGGGAGAGCCTTTTCCCACGTGCAGACGGTGGGTCCGGTCTCACCCCCGAAGCCTCTGGTCACGTGCCCGGAGGGACGCAAAGGTGACACCGGGAGGCCCAGGACTGGCCGGTCTAGCCTGACACGGCCCTGATCCGACTGGTGAGTCGCACGAGCCTCCCTGTGTCTGTGAGTGTGTGTGAGGCTGTGTGTGTGTGTAAGGATGGGACGTGGGGGGGAAGCCACCCAGAGCAGGAGCAGACTGATGGGAGGGTCATGTCCACACCCCAGGTCAAGGGTGACTGGGAGGGACAGGGTGAGTTGTGTAGAGCTACAGGACACAGGGACACACTCTGGTGTCCGTCCCCGAGCCCGGCCGGAAGCTGGGGTCCAGGTGCCCTAGGGGTCGGCACACACCAGGGTCTGGGCTGAGCAGGAGGCCATGACCTCAAGGACACTCCACTCTGCCCTCTCCTGTGTTCTGTGCCAGGCCCACGCCTTCCTCATCCTTCCACGATCACGTGTGCCCACGAGCCTCATGGGATAGCAGGCACGGGACGTGTCTACAGGTGGCTCCCTGATGGCGCCCCTACAAGTAGATGCCACAAGGACCCCACTGTGCAGACGGGTGACCGGGGGCGCCGAGAGGCACAATGCAGGGTCTCAGCACTTGTCAGGAGGAAAACCCAGGTCTGAACCCAGCTCTGTGGCCCCAAAGCCGCGGCCCCGGCTGCACCAGGCCTCGCGGGGACGTGTCTGGGCTGTGTTGGTGTCACTGTAGGGACAGGGCATGGGGTGGAGGGGAGCCCTTTGCAGCCTGGGAGGGGCTGTGGTAGGAGCAGGAAGCCGGGTAAGGGGACCCCAGGAAGTGACCTCACCTCCCTGGTCACAGAGCCCAATTGAACTCAGAACCCGGGTCACCAGGCACCCACGTTCTGGAGACAGCGCCCGACTGGGCTCATTCGTTGGGACACCTTTGCCTGACGAACATGTTCTCCTGTTGTGTGCCCGTGTCCCGCGGCTGCCGGCTCAGGGGAGCCCGTGGCCGTGACGCTTCCCGACCCTGGAGACAGTGGGTCAGGTCGTGCACAGGACGCCTCAGGTCTCTAGCTTGCAGGGAACCAAAGGTAACACAGGGAGACCCAGAGACATCCAGTCAAGCCCGACACCGCTCTGATCTGACCTGTGCGGCCCCATGCCCCCCCCCACCCCCGTGTGTGTGTCTGTGTGTGTGTGTCTGTGTGGAAGGAGGGGTCGTGTGTGGAGGGCCCACCCGAGCAGGTGCAGGCTGATGAAGGGGTCAGATGCCTGGTGGGCGGGTCAGGCTCACACTCGGTCAAGGCTGGTTGGGAGGGACAGGGTGTGCTGGGGTGGCCCTGTTGTCCCCGATGTTCATCCCGAGCCCTGTAGGTGGATGTCACTGTGTCCCAGGCGCAGGGCTGTGCACACTCAGGTCTGTGTCCAATCTGGGAGCCACAGGTGGAGAGGGTGGAAGGACACTGAGGATGGCCGGGCATGGCTGTGATGTCTCCGGGACGGCCGCGGGTCACTGTCTTTACAGAAATCAACTGATGAAATCGGGAAACGTCTGGCCGAATCCCGATACACCTGCCCTACAGAGTTGTGCGTGTGCCCTGTCGGCCAAGAGGGCCACCCTGGACCGAGGGAAAGAGTGGCTGCAGGGAGGTCTTCGGAAGCAGAGCCTGGAGATGACCTGGGAACGCCTCCTTCACCGCCCCGGCCCCCCCACAGGGTCATGGCTCACGGGTCGTGGGATCAGGACCCGGAGCCCCCGGAGCCAGAGCCCGAGGGTGAGAAGGCTGGGGTGGGAGATGTGTGTTCACGGGGCCCGGGCGGTGCTGGGCCACCCAGGGAGGAGCGCCCGGGGGCTGGTGAGGGGCCAGGAGCAGAGACTGAGAGCCCCGGCCTGCGGACTGCAGGGGGCAGAGGTCCTGGTGTGGCTTCCTGGCCGCGGCTTCGTGGGGAGGCTCTGGGGTGAATTGTGTGCCTGCAAAGTCTCCTAGAGAGGCCATCGCTGGGTGGGGGGGGGGGCCTTCCCTCCTCTCACCCTGAGGCCTCGGAGCCGCTGCAACCATCACTCTGTTTGCTTCTCAAGAGTCCGGGGCAGGAGCGGAAGCCGGTGCGGCTCCAGAGCCCGACCCGAGGGCATCGGGGTCCTCGGCGTCTCTGCGGGCAGGGGTGGCGTCTGGAGCGACTCCTGCAGGGGCCGGAGAGCCAGCAGGTGACCTGGGACCTGTGCTGGGACAGCAAGCACCTGAACAGAGTCAGCTGGTTCCTGCTTCTGTTCCTGACACTGTTCCTGCCACCGCCCTTGTTCCCCTATGGATTCCGACTACAAATCAAGGGCTCAAAGGCCTTCGAGGGGTGTTTATTGTATTTCTAATTGTTGCTCCAGTCCCAGTCCCCGGCCCCTCCACCAGAATGACTGTTCCTCTTCTCCCTTATCCTTTCTCTCCTCTACTTTTTAGCTGGTACATTATTGGTTCATGGTATGTTTAAAATCCACATTAATCTTCAATAAAAATTCATTTATTTTACGTTGTGCAATTCCTGAGCACTGGGCACGCTCACGACGCTGTGAACCACGCCACGGAATATTGTTGCAGAATATCTCAGTCCCCAAGGGTCACCGTGTACCCGGAGCCCTCACTCCCCATTCGTGCCCCCGCCAGCCCCTGGGAACCCCCAGTCTGCTTTCTCTCCGTGTTACGTTACCTACTCTGGAGGTTTCCTTCAAGTGGAATCTTGTAAGAGATACCTTTGGGTCCGCACCGACTTTTCAGATGAGACAGATTCATTTTTGTACTTTGTGGTCGTTTGAAATAGACTTTTTCTCCTTTGATATTGAGATCACAATGGATTAAAGATTAGGTGGGAAAAAGAGGCCCCTTCGGTGACAATGGTCTCGGGGTGGAGACCCCTTTTTGTGCCATGACACCACAGCCTGACACCAGAGAGGACACAGCTGGTCCTCCCGTGGCCCAAACAGAAACCGGGAGATGCAGAAGGCCGGACGGTCACACCACAGTGGGGCGAGCATCCCTCACGACCCAGGGCCAGAACGGTTCACACGCCTCTGGGCCAACTAATGCTCCAAATCAGTGCGTTCCCCGGGATGGAGGCCGGACCCGTCCCAGTCCAAGGGGAGGCGACCCCCACGGGAGCAGGCGTCAGAGATGTGGGGCGTCCCGGGGAGGGACTCGGGCAAGTGAAACCCGAGGGAGGCAGCGCTGGTCACCTTCAGACGGGCAGGCTTCTGGTCTGGGGACCGGCAGCCCAGGTGACAACGTGAGGAAGCAGAGGCCCCAGCCGATCCCCAGCGAGAAGTGTGACGGGCACCCCTCTCTGGGACAACAGAGCCCAGCCCCCATCCACGGCCGCAGGCGCGGACCCTCCCCCAGCAGGGCTTGTCCCAGGACCAGCGGAGAAACTCTGGTGCAGCGTGTGGGGTGAGGCGGGTGCCGGGTGTGGGCTCTTCCCGAACCAGCTTTCCCCGGGGCTGGGTGCTGGCCGCTCAAGTCTCTTCCTCTGCATCCTGTGTCCCCACATCAGAATTTCCAAAGCGCCCAGGCCCTGGAACATGGGCCGCTTCTGAGTTTTCACTCACAGCTTCCTCAAGGGATCAACCGTGTCCATAAATCTCTCCTTTTTCAGGACACAAGCCTTCAAGTGGAGTTTCTGGGTCAAATTTTATATCATTTGTCAGGTACAAGCCTCGGCTTTCAACCTCCACGGTCTCCTGGTCCACTGAGAGCCTTGCTTGGGAAAACGGGGGTGCAGAGCCCCAGGGACCATGATCTCCAGGAGGGATCGGGCAGGCGAGCTCTGAGTGGAGTGACCAGGGTACCTGGGGTGGCCGGCCCAGCAAGGACCGTCCTGACCCCGGCCCCATACCGGCCCCCACGACGGTGGCGGTTGACGAGGAAGGAGCGGACCCTCGTATGGGTAGTTCCACAGCTGGTGCTGGAGCTGCTCTGGCTCGAACGGGGGCTCTAATCCCGGAACTGGCCCCAGGGCTGAAGCTGGAGCCGGCCCCATCTCTGCAGCTGGGGCAAGAGGCGGTGCTGGACGTGGCTCCAGCTCTAGGGAAGGTGCTAGAGCGGCGGGCACCTCCAGAGAGGACCCAGACCTGCTTCTGCAGCCGGATACAGCTCTGGAGCTGAAGCTAGAGCTTCTGCTGTAGACTCTGGCTCTGGCCCTGGCTCCCGAGTGGGTGCCGAAGCGGCTTCAGCTTTGGCCTTGGAACTGCAGCTGGCCGTGCAGCCAGTGCGAGCGACACAGCTGGTGCCAGAGTCCCCGGGGGTCCAATCCCGGAACCGCTGCGGGAGCTGTCCATGGTGCTGGAGCTGCTGTGGTTCGGAGCTGGCTCTCGTCGCGGCTGCCATGCTGGACCCGGTGCCGGGGGCCCTGCTTGCATCGCCGGTCCTGGATGTGGCCCTCCGGCTGGTGGGGAGACCGGCGGGGGAGCTGGTGGGAGCCCCGGCGTTGGCTCCACCTGCGGAACCGGTGTCCGGGCGGACGCCGACTCCAGAGCCGGCGCTGGAGCGGACACGGGCTCCGGCACGGGAGGCGGTGATGGAGCCGGTGCCAGAGCGGGACGTGGCTGGGATGTCGGCGCCGGAGCTGGTTCTTTGTCCGGAGGTGGCGTCGGCTCTGCGTCTACCACTGGTGCCCAAGGCAGCTTTCGCTCTGGAGCTGGCGCAGCAGCTGGCACTCGCGGGGGCTTCTGCTCCGGATCCGGGATGAGAACTGCTGCTGTCGCAGGCTCTGGCCCTGAACTCGGCCCTGACTCTAGTTCTGGAGCCGATGCTGGAGCCGATGCTGGAGCTGGCTCTTCCTTGCAACCTGGCACCGGCGCTACAAGGGGCTCGAGCAGCTTCTCACTCTAACGTGGGCACTGGAACGACCACCGGGGCTGACACTGCAGTTGGCGAGAGAGCAGCCGCCGTCTCTGGAGGCAGCGCTACAGCCGGCATCGAGCCAGTCTGACTGGTGGGAGAACACCCACCCTGACCTTGGAGCTAAAGCTGGAGCGGCCTCGATCTCGGCAGTTGAATCAGTGCCGGACCTGGTGTTGACTCGAGCTGGCTTGACCTCGGGCTCTGGAGCCGGTTCTGGCTCTGGTTCTGAGCTGGTGACAGAACCAGCTGTGGCAGTGGCTCAGACGCAGAGGCCGGGGCTCAGACTGACTCTGGGTCTGGAGCTTTGGCGGGAGTGGGCTGGCTCTGCAGGTCTCTCAAGCTCTTGAGCCGGTGCTGGAGCTGACTCTAGGGTGGGAACTGGCGCTGAGGCCACTTCCGGTGCTGACGCTGGCTCTGGAGACGGTTCCAGCCCTAGAGATGCCCGTAGCTCTAGTCGTGCTGCCGGAAGCGATGAGGACCAGGTCTAGTTCACTCCTGCCTTGTCCGTTGCTCTGGAAAGTACGTCGGTCCAACCCACACTCCAGAGCTGGCTGGTGCCGGACCTGGCAAGTCGGTTGACGACAGAGCTGCCTCTGTCTCTGCAGCCGGTGATACCGCGGGTGCCTGTGCTGGTTCCAGCCCTTCCTCTGGTCCTGGAGCCGGTGCTGGAGCTGGCTGTGGTTCCGGGGCTCTCACGTGAGCCGATGTTAGAACAACGGCTCTGGACTTGACACTGGATCAGGTGAGAGAGCCGGCCCGCGCTCCGTACCTGCCGCTCTATCTGCTGCTGGGCTTGTGCCGGAGACGGCTCTAACTCCGGATTCGGTACCAGAGCTGGGGCAAGAGCTGGCCCGGAAGGCTTTGGAGCCGGGGGTCGAGCCGGCACCGTGGTCGGCACTGGTCCCGCAAGAGGACGAAAACTGGCCACGCGAGCGCCTTCCCACGTGCCTTTGCAAAACCAGAAAACGTTCCAGCGCCACGCAGAGAAGCCTCAGTCCGAGGATCCACCCCAGGGCGTCTTCCTCACCTGTAGACCGTATGCGTGACTATCAAATACCTTTCTTTTCTTCCCTTCCTTGTCTTCTTATCGTGTAACATAAGATGCATTCATTAATAACGGCTCACTTCACATCATAGGATGTAAGTCACAGGATTTCAAAGACAAGCGTGGACGTCCCCTGAGAGCTCAGCATCCTCCTCGGGGAGAGGATTTGTATGGTTTGAACTGTACGTGGGACAGCTGTGCTATGTTAGGAGGGAGGATGACCTGGAGAACCTCAACTACTACAGCGCTAAACTGCCTTCCCGTTCCCACTTTAAGAGTCTCTGTCACTTGTGGGCCTTAGAGACCGAGCGCCACATAGCGTGCAAAGTGCGTCCCCGGTCCAGGCCTCGCGCTGCATACTGGGCTCTGCGGGCCCCTCCTGGGAATGCCGAGAAGTGCGAGGCTGATGCTTTCCTGGCTGAGGACACAGGTGACCCCCCAAGCCCTCTTACATGGAAGAGGCCACATTGTGGGCTCAAGCTGCCGCTCCTGAGACCGGCCAGAAACACACCGTCTGCACGCAGACTCCCGGAAGAGAAAAGAGGGCCTCCCGACGCGAGGCCTCAGAAAACAAGCCAGAAACGGTCTTTTTGGAACGTGGACTTCCACAAAGGAAGTCAGTACAGAAGATGCTGTCTTCCCTCTGACATGCGTCTCGGGTGAGCAGGGGTTTTTGCCTCCTGGTCATTACCCGTTAGGACACATGCTTGATATGCTCTGTTTCCCGTACAGTTGTCTCCTTTAATGCTAAAAGTTCTCACTCTACAGTCGGGACAGAGAAGAGGAAATCATGGCATACGCATGCGAGAGGCAGCCACCACCTGGAAGATTATCATTCCTATTTTGATTTCTAGTTGTCCCTTGTGGGGCGTGTCCTCTGAACGGGCCCAGCCCCAGGCACACAGCGGCCCGAACGAGGCTAACCAGGACCAAAGAGCTCCCATCCGGATCTGATGAGCTTCCAGAGAAGTTCTGTGTGTTTGTGTGAGGGAGAAAGACGGAAGAAGAGGGAAAGCGACACGACTTTGTGGTTTTCAAGCTGCTGTAAAATCCGATCGCCACTGAGTACAGAAAACCCTTGACAGAATCCAACACCATTTCGTGATACGAACGCTCAAAGCAGGAACAGAAGCGAACTTCCTGAGCGCTCCTACAGGCCACCTGCGAACAAGCCACAGCTCCCGTCACCCGGAAAGGAGGAAAGACTGGAAGCCTTGTCCCTGAGTTCAGGAGCAAGATGGACGAGGCCCAAGCCCCCGGCAGCAGCCCACGCTGTCCTAGAGGTCTCGGCCGTGTCGACGAGGCAACAAAGGGGGATAACAGACATCTACATTGGAGGGAATGAAGGAAAGCCGTCTCTACTTGCGAACAACATGACTGGGTATACAGGAAATCGTACAGAATACACAGAAAAGCTTCCGGAAGTAATAAAATAGTTCAGCAAGGCTGCAGGATACAAGCACGGTACCAAGAAAGAAATTGTACGAGACAGTAAACTGGTGCAGCCAATGTGGAAAGCAGCATGGAAGCTCCTCAAGACATCGAAAATAGAAACACCATGTAACCCGGCAATTCCACTTTCGGGTATTTATAGGAAGAAAACGAAACACTCACGACAAAAGATATGTTACCCCCGCCCCCCAGCATTACTTACAGAGTCGAGACGTGGAAGGCACCCAAGCGTCGACGATGGATGGACGGATAAAGAGGATGTGGGAGTGTGCGCACACAGACACGTACATATCATAGAATACTAGTCAGTCATAAACAAGGAGGAAACCCATTTGTGACAACACAGACGGGGATATTATGTTAAGTAAAATAAGTCCGACACAGAAAAACAAATATCATATCTCCTTTGTAAGTGGGATCTTAAAAACAGAGCTCAAAGATCTCACAGATCGAGCGATCATCCTGGTGGTTGCCAGAGGCAGGGGCTAAGGGATGAGCGAACCGGGGAAGGTGGTCGAAAGGCACAATCTGCCGGTGATAAAATAAATAAGTCAAGGGACGTGATGTGCAGCGCGGTCACTATAGTTAATACTGCCTTGCACGTGTGGAAACTGCCAAGGGGTAAATCTGAAAAGTCTCTGTAACAAGAAAACATGTGCAACCACGTGTGCAGATGGACGTTAACAGGACCTGCTGTGTGATCACTCGGCCATACACACAGCTACCCAATCATCGAGGTATATACGGAACTGACTGAATGCCACGCGTCAGTTAAACAAAATCAGGGGCGCCCGGGGGGCCCAGTCGGTTAAGCGGCCGACTTGAGCTCAGCTCATGATCTCACAGTTCGTGGGTTCAAGCCCCGCATCGGGCTCTGCGCTGATGGCTCAGAGCTGGAGCTGCTTCGGATTCCCTGACTCCCTCTCTCTCTGCCCCTCCCCCACTTGCACTCTGTCTTTCTCTCTCTCTCTCAAAAAGAAACACTACAAGTAGGTGAACTGAAAGACAGCATCACGAAGGCTAGAAGGCACCCTACTGAATGGGACAATGAATCGGCTAAGGACATATATCCTAAGAGACTTGCATGTGGAATGCATATTAAATCTTACAACTCAATAGGAAGAAACTGCGCATCCAATTTAAAAATGGGAAATGCAGGGGCGCCTGGGTGGCTCGGTCGGTTGAGCGTCCGACTTCGGCTCAGGTCATGATCTCACAGCTCGTGAGTTCGAGCCCCGCGTCGGGCTGTGTGCTGACCGCTCAGAGCCTTGGAGCCTGCTTCTGCTTCTGTGTCTCCCTCTCTCTCTGCCCCTAACCCACTGACATTCTGTCTCTGTCTCTCTCAATAATAAATAAACATTTAAAAAAATTTAAAAAAATGGGAAATGCAGCTGAGGAGACATTTCTCGACAAACGATAAACAAGTGACCAACAATGTTCCACATCGTTCTTTAGGATGGAAATCCAATCAAGGCCACAATGAGATACAAGTTCACATCCACCAGGACGGCTGTCATTAAAAAGATAGATATTAAGAAGTGTTGGCAAGGATCCGTAGAAGGATCCCCCTCAGAGGCCCTGCCGCCACCGTCCCTCCCATGGCCCCCTCCCAGGACGTCCTCATCTCCAGGGTTGGAGCCTCCTCAGGCTCCCGTGCGAGCTCAGGCTTTGGGTCGGATTGTCCGGGGGGCAAACCCACAATAGGGCCATGTCCCAGCCCTGTGACCCACAAGCTCACGTGGTGGGTGTCAGAGCCTCATTTTCTTCTGCTGAAAATGGGGTCTGTCATTCCCATCTCAGGAAGGTGAGCAGGGGGCACGGGGTCACCTGGCTGGGGGAGCCCCAACCCAGGACAAGACCTGTGATGGTCAGGGCAGGGCTCCATGAGGGTGAAGACTGAGTCCCTCGTTCCCGTTCACAGCTGGACTTGGTCACGCAGAGCTGAGTGCCCTTGATCCCGGGGCCGCAGTTCATGTATAAGAAGGGGTGAAGTCAGTGAGCACCCTGGGGAGTCCCTAGCAACTCTAACCACCCCCAACACTCAGACAGCCCCACGATGTGCCCCTTCCTTCCTGGGCTCCCTCCCACCTCTCTGACCCAGCCAGGGCTGCAGCCAGGGACAGGCTGCCCCTTGTGTCCTGGGTTCTGGCAGGAAGACCGTGGGAGGAGGTGGAGAGAAGGAGGGGGAGGCGGGAGGGGACAGGCCGATCCTCTCCTTGCCCATACTTAGTGTCTACCATCTCCTCCAGGCCCCCTGCCCCGGTCGTGCACCCAGCTGGACCCTGGGGGGGAGCGTGGGGTCTGTGACAGCTGGGACGGCATAGGTACATTCGGCGACCCTCGTGTACCCGCGTGTCCAACCGACCCGGCCCTCAAGTCTGCAGCCCACTGGCTGGGGTGAGGCTGATCCGAGGGCTCACAGGATTTGGGGTTACAGGGCAGCGGTCTGGAGGCAGGGCGCACACGGGATCAGCGGCACGGAGCGGAGTACACGAGTACACGAGACCCAGCTGCCCTTTGCTAGGGAGGCCTGTGTGCCTGGCACATCTCCTCTCCATCCACCCAGGGGAGAGCCTGGGCCCTGTCCACGCTGACGTCACTCCACGCCCAACCTCAGGGCCAGGTGGGAGACTGAGGCCAGGGACCGGCCCAGGATACGTGAGGTGGGCAGAGTCCAAGCAGTGGGGGTCTCCGTCCTAGGCCAAACTCAGTCCCTCCCTGGGGTTCGCCCTGGGAATGAGACCCCTGAGATCCCGTCGGATCCCTATCAACCCCATACGAGGTGGGGCTGTTATATCTGGATGTCCCCACCGTACAGGCAAGCAGACGCACACACACACAGACACACAGACACACACACACACACACACACAGACACACGCACACAGACACACACACAGACACACACGCACACTGACCACCCGGCAGCGGCTCAAGGGGAGTCCACCCTGGAGGGGGGAGGTGACACCGGGGCAAGAAGAAGGGGACTGGAGGCAGCTCTGCCACGGGGCAGGGGCGCCCAGTGTGCTGGCAGCATGACCAGGGCTCATACGTGGGGTGGGGAGACGTGCCAGCCTGATGGCCAGCGGGGTCTCCAGGGTACCCAGGGGGCTGCCTGGGCTGGGCACTTTCCTGGGGCACCCAGAGAAGTCGGGGTCTGGGGTCCTGTGTCCACCACCCCCCTGGAGCTAGAAGGAGACACCCCCCCTAGTGGGAGGGGGCTAAGGGACGGACCTCAGCTTACTCCTGTGTAAATTGGGCTGCATAGACGTGGTGTCCCAAGGGTCCCACAGGCTTGTCTGCTGGCCCTGGACCTCCACCCCTGCCCCAAGATGCTCCTGGTCCTGGGAAAATGCTTTCTCCTCCCTCAAGGTCCTTCTGAGCGGAGAGCAGCCTGGGGCTTGGAGGACCGAGGACCTGGGTGGGCAGCACGTGGCCGAGCATGGACCCTGGTGTGGGAACCGAGGTCAAGACCCTCCTTGTCGGAGCCCCGGGGCCTCATTAGGAAGGGCTTCCAGAGGTAGTGCCCTGGCTAGGGTGAGGAAGCCTTTGGAGTGAACGGGGCACCGGGACGGGAGAGGTGGAACGGGGGACAAGGGAGGCTCCTGAAGTCCTCACATCGCCCCTGGAGCCCGCAGGTCCTGCCCCTGTGCCGCCCTAGGGCCAGGGAGGGCTGCTGCCTTGACTACATCCAAACAAAGGTGTGGGTTTTGTTTTCTGGTTTCCAAGCCTGGGGCTGTCATGCCGGTGCTGACCACCAGGGAGCAGGCTGTGTCCACTGTGCTCAGTGAAGCCTCGGGAGCGGGAAGGGACGCTCAGGGGTCAAGCTGGGCGTCCCCTGCCCTCAAGGCACATGTACCTCTTACTATTAGTCTGCATGTGCACAGCGTGAGCTGCTCAGAGGCAGGTAGGGACTCTGAGATGCTCTCTGGACGCATTCAGCTCCTGTGCCTCTCACCCTGAGCAGGGGCTGTTGGGCCCGGGGGCCAGAATCAAAGGTCCCGTGAGGTCCCAGCCCTCCAGGAGCTCACAGCCCAGAGGGGGAGGTGGGTCAAGGCACAAGAGCGAATCCGTGTGAAAGGAAAGACCAACACTGTCGGGAAATGAAGCAGGGTGAAGGAGGGCGGCCAGGGGCCCCTGGGTGGTGTCTCACAGGCCTCCAGGGTGGCCCTGATGCTGGGACCCAGAAGGACAAGAGGAGCCAGTCCCGCACACGTCTGCAAGCAGTGTGCTGTGTGCTGCGGGGACGAGCAAAGCTGCAGAGACTCGGAGGCACAGAGGGTTTGTCCGGAGAGGAGCTGAGGAGGAGCCAGTGTGGCTGGAGAGAGCTCGGGAGGGAGGAGGGCGGGCCCGGGCCCCAGCCTGGAGGATGGGCTGTTGTCTGTGCTGGGGGACACATTCACCTTACTTGGACCACCTCACACTTTCTGTGCCAGTCTCCCGGCTCGGCTCGGCTGGGAGCCTCAGCCCCACGGTCACCCAGGAGGCCAGGGCTGCAGGCTCAGCTGAGGCTCGACTGGGGCAGGGTCCGCCTCCAAGACCGCGACCAGGCACGTGCTCTTGGCAGGATTCGGCTGGCACTGGGGGGTCTCGGGACTTCTGTGTCTCAGCCCGGAGCCTCTGCAGGTTCTTGGCACTGGGCCTCCTGGGGCAGCTCATGTTATCTGCTCTTGCTTCGTCAGAGAGAGACACACACACAGACACACACTGACACAGAGCCAGAGGATGGACCCGGGAGAAAAGGAACCTGGAGACACCACAGGCTTTCATGAACCAGCTTGAAAGGGACACCCATCGTTATATTCTCTCCCTCAGAACCAGTCACACAGGCCTTCCACCGGGGAGGGGAGGGGATGTCACGAGGATACAAGAGGCTATGTTAGTAAAAGAGGGCACATGTCGGAGATAGAGACACTTGTGCGTGCTGTGACACCACAGCCTGATGCCAGCGAGGACACGGCTGGTCCTCCCGTGGCCCAAACAGAAACCGGGAGATGTAGAAGGCCGGACGGTCACACCACACAGGGGAGAGCATCCCTCACGACCCAGGGCCAGAACGGTTCACAGGCCTCTGGGCCCAATTTTGCACCAAAGCCAGTGCTTTCCCCGGGATGGAGACCAGACCCATCCCAGTCCAAGGGAGGCGGCCCCCACGGAAGCAGGCGTCAGAGATGCGGGGTGTCCTGGGGAGGGACTCGGGCAAGTGAGACCCAAGAGAGGCAGCGGTGGTCGCCTTCAGAGGGGCAGGTTTCTGCTCTGGGGACCAGCCGCCCGGGTGACAACGTGAGGAAGCAGAGGTCCCCAGAGACAGCTGTGACGGGCTCCCGTCTCCGGGAGAGAGTCCTCAGGCAGAGAGGAGGGACCGGGGGCTCCTGGGGGACGCTGCCAGCCTGCTGGGAACCGGCCCCTCTGGCTGTAGGTGCACTCAGGTGTCAGAGGGACCTGAACGGGACAGCGGTGCGTGGCCGGCCTCGCTTTCCCCATCCAAGGCCAACGTCCTCTGCAGCCCTTGCCACTCCGCCCCTCGCCTCAAAGCAAAGTGGTCTCTTCACTCAGGTTCCCTGGTGCCCGTTCAGGACAAGGATGCCTCCCGGGAAGAAAGAGGAGAACCGGCGGGGCTCACCCAGCCCGGGGGCCCTGGCAGACAATCCGGCACTCGGCCTGTGGGCCACGGCCCTCTCCTGCCCCCACCGGCACCGTCTGCCCTCTGTCCCCTGACCCCACCTCCCAGGAGACGAATCCAGCCCGAGGACCGTCTCGGGGCCGGCCTGGGAAGAGCTGGGTGGAAGGACAGGTGAGGGAAGACACAAGAGGTGTTCTCGACTCCCAATCTGACGAGCGAAGTCTGGGAGGCGGGAGGAAGATGGGAGGAAATGCAGGGTGTGCATTTACACGTCTTCCTAAGAGGAGAGGTGGGTGGGTGACCCAGGGACTGGGGCGGAGACCTGATGCCTTCAAGGGAGCCGGGAGGAGGATCCGAGAGAACCAGAGCAAACCCACAAAAGCAGAGGGACGGCGGGAGATGCAGGAGACGTACGTGTGCGGGTCCTCCAGGGCCCCCACCCTTCGCTCTATGTGTGTGTGTGTGTGTGTGTGTGTGTGTGTGCGTGCGTGTGTGTGATGGTTAAAAACCTTGGTGAATATGGCTTACGTGTCTTCTTAGGGTGAGGAGGGCCATGGAGATGGCGCTCCCCCTTGCTGGCTGTGGGTGAGAGGCCGTACCACCTCCTGGGTGGGTCCGGGGCTCCCTTTTGGGATCCAGGTGCGTGCACACAGCGGGGAGCAGACAGGGTGCTGAGGGCAGGTATGGACGCATCCATAAAGGAACAAGGACAGCAGCGGTTTCTGTCTGGGGGGTGGGGCAGAGGCTGTTAGGGTCTTGTGCTTGGATTTGGGGAACTGGGGCTGGCAAGGCACAGCTGTCCCGGTGACGCCCCCTCAGGGCGCCCGAGTCCACCTGCCCCTGGGGGAGCACCTGCGACCCTCCTCTCTGCCTGAGGGCTCTGTCCTGCCCCAGGGACGCCTCCTCTCCTGCCAGCCGGGGCCAGCCTGCCACCTGGGAGCGCAGGTACCCCGAATGCCCTGGGGACAGGGCCGGTCCGGGTAGGACACCGTCTCCCAGCGGACTTGAGCGCCAGGCCGCCACGGTGCTCCCCCTCCTCCTCCGGGCTGCGTGGGCCCAGGTCCTCCTCTGCTCAGGGACCACCCTCTGTCCAGGCTCCACACGCTGGCACTTGGGGCAGGTCGTCTGGACCTTCTGGACTCGTGCTTCCTTGTCGGGAACGTGGGCAGAGGCCTCCCTCCCAGAGTCACCAGAGGAGACACGGCCAGGAACATTCAGACCCTGCAAAGGAAGATGCCACGTGGGGGACCTATCGGGTCGTGCTCACTGGAGAGGTCACGGTGCTCAGCACATAGCAGGGACCTGAGTTCCCCAGCTGAATTAGGGAAGGAGGAACGGAAGGAGGGAGGGAGGGAAACCATAGAAGTGGGGTCCACACCAGGTCAGGTCAGAGGTCCGGTCAGAGGGCGTCACAGCTCGGGCCCTGGAAGGGGGCACGGGACATGTCCTTCTGTCCCTCCAGCGCTGACCTGCCTCCACGTGGGACCTGTTGACCTCCTGGATCGTCTCCACCTCCTCCACAAACAACGCTGAGTGTTCCCAGAAGGGGGACAGCGGGCAGGGGCCAAGGACGGGCTTCCGGAATCCTGTGCCCTGGGGGACTCTGGGACAGCCTTCCAGGTGGCCCTTTATGTCCTCCAGGCACCAGGCCACGATTCCACCTCATCTCTCAGGGAATGCGCCACCCATCTAGAAGGCCCGTTACGTCCCCATGTCACAGATGGGGACACCGAGGCTAATAGCACAACCTGGGTCACAAGTAAGACAAGCTGGGTCAGGAAGCCCATCTCCTTGACTTTGGATTGTCCTACCCGCGGGCCTGCATCTTGGCATCCTGGGGCTTGGGGTCCCTCTTCCTGGGAGACCCTACCACCTGTCGAGGGCCCCCCCCGAACCCAGGGGAGCAGAGCTGACCAACGTGCCTGGGGCCCCACATGGGGCTGGGGAAGGGCCGACCGGGGCTCTGTGGGCTCTCCCAGTACTGGGCCAGCCGGTCCCCTGCAGGACGAGGACTTCTCGCTGGGGAGCGGCTGGGGCCTCTGCTTCCTCACATTGTCACCTGGGCTGCCGGTCCCTAGACCAGAAACCTGCCCGTCTGAAGGTGACCAGCGCTGCCTCCCTCGGGTTTCACTTGCCCGAGTCCCTCCCCGGGACGACCCTCATCTCTGACGCCTGCTCACGTGGGGGTCGCCTCCCCTTGGACTGGGACGGGTCTGGCCTCCATCCCGGGGAACGCACTGATTTGGAGCATTAGTTGGCCCAGAGGCCTGTGAACCGTTCTGGCCCTGGGTCGTGAGGGATGCTCGCCCCACTGTGGTGTGACCGTCCGGCCTTCTGCATCTCCCGGTTTCTGTTTGGGCCACGGGAGGACCAGCCGTGTCCCAGCTGGCGTCAGGCTGTGGTGTCACGGCACAAAAAGGGGTCTCCAAGATTGTCCCCATTTTTACTAAAAGGGACCCAGTTTTACATCTAATCTTTAATCCATAGGGGAATTTCCCTTTCAAATAACAAAAATGTTATTTCATTAAAAACAAGGCACCTGTTGTGAGATTCCACTTATAGGAAGCATCCAGGGTAAGGAATGGAACGGGGAGAGAAAGCAGATTAGGGCTTCCTGGGGGCTGGGTGAGAGGATGAACGGGGAGTGAGGGCTCCGGGTACATGGTGTCCCTTGGGGACTGAGATATTCTGCCACGATATTCTGTGGTGTTTGCACAGTGTTGTGAGTGGACGCAGTGCTCAGGAATTGCACAATTTAAAAGAAGTGATTTTATTTAAAGTCTAAAGTAGAAAACAGCAGAAGACAAAAATAGACAAAACAAACACAAAACAGAAACCATAACAGGGGAGAGGAAGGAGTGTTTGGTGGGGCATCGGGCTGAAAATGTGTATCAGGCATTGTGTAGCAGGGGTAGTTCTACAGCTGGAGCTCCCCTGAGGGCTGCTGGGTGCCCAGCTGGCTCCAGGATCGTGCAGGGGCAGGGACGGAGGGGGGCAGGGGCAGGCTCTCCCTGCAGGGCTGCTGGGTGCCCAGCTGGCTCCAGGATCGTGCAGGGGCAGGGACGGAGGGGGGCAGGGGCAGGCTCTCCCTGCAGGGCTGCTGGGTGCCCAGCTGGCTCCAGGATCGTGCAGGGGCAGGGACGGAGGGGGGCAGGGGCAGGCTCTCCCTGCAGGGCTGCTGGGTGCCCAGCTGGCTCCAGGTCTTCTGCAAGATGGAGCGCAGAGGTCGGGTCTACGTTCCCAGTGGGTGGGGCCCTGGCTTGGGTTCTCCTGGGGCCGCAGCAGAAGGCGGGCGCCGCTGGGTGCAGGTGGCTCCTGGTCTGGAGGAGGGACTCCTGCTCTCGATGGAAATGCCGCCGGCTCTGGATGCGGCTTCAGTTCCGTTGCTGCTTCTGCAGCTGAATCTCCATCTTCAGATCCGAGAGGATCCGGGGCCGGGACCGCCGCTCGCTCCAGAGATGACGCAAGAGGAGATCAACACGCCTGCCTTCCGGACAGGCGTTTCCGAAGAAAGGACTATCCTGCTGCCTTTTCCAGAAGCTCTTGCCCAGGAACCCACACCTGGACCTCTTCCGGACCGCGGTCCCCCACTGGGTGCTCTGAGGCCGGTCTTAGCTCCTGGTCCCACACCAGCCTCTGGGGGCTCCTCTCTGCCTGGCCCAGCAGCGCCCGGCCCCACACACCCATATGCGTCCACCGCCAGCCTTCCGGCCCTCAGCTCGGCCTCCGTGGACTCCGGCTCCTCAGGCCGAGTCTGGAGAACGAGGGCTTTGGGGGCGGCCTGGGTGGCATCTGGACAGGACGACTTTCCTGGCCATCTCCAGTCCCTGGATCTGGAAAGCCCTCGGTGGCCGCACTCGTCCTGAGCCACACTGGCCCACGCTGGTGGTTTCATGCACCTGCCCCTCAGTCGAGAAGAGGGAGTAGGCGTCCCCGCTGACCAGCTTCCTGCCGATCTCCTGAGTTTGCTCTGCAAAGACAGCGACCGGCAGCCGGCCCGGACGCATCACAGCCCTGCCCGGCCGTCTTCAACGTTCTGCCTTCACCCCCTGCTGCTTTCAGATGGGACACAGACCAGTCTGGGGCTGACAGAAGTCCTCTGAGTACTGGTCCAGCCAGGTGCCCAGAATGGAGGAGATGGCACTGGAGGGAGGTGGGGGGGGCAGGCAGCAGAGTCAGCGGCCCGGCCTTTCCTTCCGCACGGCCCCCTGCGGCGCCCCTGGGGGTCCCCCATCCAGAGGCCAGGCCCACCTGAGCACCCCTCCCCTGCCACTGGCCGTCCAGGCAGGGGCAGGTCCGGTCAGGAGGCGGGGGCCTGGCCGTCCCCACGGGAAGGAGCCCTCCATCGATGGTGTGGGCACCCCTGCCTTCCCCAGGGAGGCCTGCCCCTCCCCTGTCTGTCCGGGGGCGTAAACTCCAGGACGGCGAGGGCTGCCGTGTCTGCTCTGTCCCTGCCCTGGCCGCACACAGTAGGTGCTGCGTAAGTGTGTGAGGAGGAGGGAACAGGCAGCGTCCTCCCGCCCAGCCTGCGTGGGCTCTCATGGCCCCTCGTCCCCGGCTCCTGCACCCATGGTGGCCGTACTGCCTCCGAGGCGCCGGGGGTCCCCTCTCCCCACGGACACTATTCTCAGGAACACTGTGCTCAGTCCGGGCAGCTGGACTCAGGGGACTGACGCGTGAGGTCGATGGGTGAGCAGGTGGCCCCCACACCTCCGTCCTGGGACCCCGGGTCGGGGCCGGGCAGGAGGGGCTGGGGTGGGCTGTCCGGGGGACCCACTCTCTCAGGGGCCAACCTCAGCCCCCGGCCTCTCTTCTGCTCCCCAGGGCCCAGGACCCCAGCCACGGCTGTCTGACTCCTTTCCTCCTGCAGGAGAGGCCCCCGCCCCTCGGCCCTCCAGCAGGAATCACAGCTCGTGTGGGAGCCGTGGCTCTGCCCGGCGCCCCGCCCCCGCCCTAGATGTCCCCCACCTTGGAGACGGGGGTCCTCCCATCGGCTCCCAAGTCCGCTCACTTTTTCAGTTGGTCCTGGGGTCCGCCGTCCTCGTCAGAATAAGGAAGGACGCATCCGTATCTAGAGGAGGCCGTGAGGGCATCACATCTACCGTACCTGCTATGATGTCTAGGGTTACTGGCTGACTTCTGGACGAGAACGGAAGCCCAGGAGGGTAGAGTCTGGTCTGGGGTATGCGAAGCGTCTAGAAGGGGCTCCGTGCCCACTTGTTGAGTGAACGAAGCCCAGCCAGCACCTTACAGACATCTGAGGGGGTTGGGGACCCCTCCCTGGCCACCCCCAGGATGGGTCCCCCACATGCAATCGAGGGCGAGAGCAGCTTTGCCCCAGGCACGGGACACCCAGGCTGGAGGCAGAGAGGAAGCACGGCAGCCCCAGGCAACCCCCTCCGCGGGCCGGGCACAGGGTGGGGGACTTGTCCCAACAGTGGGACACGACCCCAAGTGGGGTGGTCCTCCTGACACCCAGGGTTCCCACGAGACACCTGAGGCTCAAAAAGGTGCCAGGAGGGGGCGGGGAGCCGCTGTGCTGCGCGGGGGCCGTGCTCACCCTTTCTGAGCGGCAGGTCCCGGGCCTCTTGGGTGGTGGCGTTCCTTTGGGAGGTGCACAGGGAGACGGGGACATAGGAGAGAGCACGGTCCTGGGTCCCCCAGCTGCCTCAGGGTGTCTGCACTGGCCGTGCACACCCTCTGGGTCTCATCCAGGGGCAGGGCTGGATCATTTTCACAACTGGGCTAGGTTTTGGACAAAGGAGGTACAGTTCAAAATACAGTGTAAAAATAATCCTGTCCACGTCCTGAAGTGGCTTCGCTAATCTTACAAACAGGTGAAAGGTGACTCCCCCCTGGCCAAGGCTGGGGCTGGACGGTGGGGGTGGGGGTAGGGAGGAGCCCAGACTCCTTGGGTGGGGACTATGCCCCCTCAAGGCGCAAGCCGTGGGCGGGACCATGGGGAGTCACCTGGTTGGCTTCTGGGCAGGTGGCCTTCCGTGGCCGCCTCCGGGCCTGGTTGTGGAACCCCCTCCGTACCCACACTCACCCCGAGCTCCTGGCCCTCACTGGTGGCATGGCACTTACCCTCAGCTTGGTCCCAAACCCACCCTGAGCCCGGCTCTCCCAGGCCTTTGCTCTGGTCCCCGTGGTCAGCTCCCTCGAGACCCCCGCTGGTCGGGGCACGGCCCCGTGTCAGGTCCGGTGGGCATGTCAGCCACCGCAGCGGCAGGGGGGAAGGGCTGGGCGCGACCCCTCCTCTCCTGACTCAGGAGCCGGTCCCCCAGCTCTCTCGGCCTCAAGTACACTCACTGTCTCCTTGGCCGCTCCTGGGCTCTCTTGGGGTTCGTCTCCAGGGTGGCAAATGTGGAGGTGCCCTCCTGCCAGGGTCACCTTTATGTCAGTTTAGAAGTGGCCCTCAATCCCCCACCCCTGCTGTCCTAGAAGCCCGAGCCTTTTCTTTGGGTTCTCGTTGCCCTGAAGGTGCCCTGATGATTTGGGTCTGCGTGTCCCCTGAGGCATCCACTCAGGAGGGGGCACCCTGCCTGCCCTGTACCCCCCAGCACTCCCAGTACGGGGAGCATAGCGGTGGCCAGTCATAACTCCTGTTACCCCAGGGGGCGCCTGGGTGGCTCAGTCGGTTGAGCGTCCAACTTCGGCTCGGGTCATGATCTCGTGGTTTGTGGGTTCGAGCCCCAGGTCGGCCTCTGTGCTGGCAGCGTGGAACCTGCTTCGGACCCTCTGCCCCCTCCCTCTCTCTCTGCCCCTCCTCTGCTCGTGCTCTCCCCCAAAAATAAACAGTCCAAAAAACCAAAAACAAAAACCCAACTCCTGGTAGCCCTGTTGGTCCTCACTGTACAGGTTCCAGGGGACCCTCAGGGGACAGAGGATGGCAAGGCCAGGCAGGCCGTCGGCGCAGTTCCTGTGGCACGCGGGGTGGCGACCAGTGCCCTCCATTCAGCCCCTAAACCCGGGACAGAAAAGGGGCCAGGGCTGCCTCCCGTGTCTCTCACCGTCCTGCGCCGACCCAAGCTGCACCCCACCCCCCCGTGGCCTGCTTCTGGAGGCTGGCATGGGCTCTGTGCCACTGGCAGGCCCCACACGGGCCCCAGGAAGGCCCTGTTCACCGCATAGTTCTATATGGTGCTCATGTTCGAGGGTCTTGGGTCCCCACAGCTGGCCTCTCTGGAGCTCCAAGGGATGGGGGGGCCAAGCACTTCTGTCAGAACTCAGCAGGAAGTACTTGCTGGTGAAAGCCCAGGGGGGACCCCTGCACTTACCTTCCCATAAATTGCATTTTCGTACTTCAGGTGGGCAAGTGGGCGCCCCGTTCCCTGCACCTTGTAAATCACGAAGCGTGGAAAACGGAAAACAGCAGGGACCTCCACCACGCACCCCTGCCCCGACCCTGGAAGAGGCCGGGTGGACACCGGGCCCCCTCTTGTTGTCCCCGTGTGCTTCTGCGCGACGCGGGCTAGCACAGGCGGGCAGGTGTCCATGCACAGGAGAGCGTGTGCGCCGTGGGGCGGCCTCACTGATGGGCGGGTCCCCAGGGGCTGAGCCCTCTCCACCCCCCACATCCACGTGAAGCTTGAGAGTACCGTGAGCTCCGTGGAGCCCACGGCCGTCTGACGGACGCCACGCTGGTGAGCAGAGGCACATAAACCGCACTGTGCAACCCACAGGCCCCAAAGCCGCATCCGTCCAAGTGAAAGCTTTATTTCCGTTGGGATCCTGCTGTCTGCTTTGCCCGGCCCGCCCCCTCCCGGATGGGATGCTCTGGGTGGCTGGCCCTGCGGCCTCCGGTTATAGAACAGCCCCAGAAACCGTGGAGGACGCAGCCCAACCTCGGCACAGTCTGGGAGACGATGAAGGGCGACTCGGTGGGAGGGCCTCCCCGCCACACAAGGGACTGAATTTAGGGTGTGTGCGAGGCTTTCCGGACTCCAGGACGAGTGTGTTTTCCGGACTGCTGGCTGCTGGCCCTCTGTGCACCCGCTGGGACCCACGGGTCTCGAGTGGAGCCCGGGGCGGGGGGGGGGGGGGGGGGCGGCTGCCAGGAGCCATTACTAGCAGCAGGGTCAAGAGGTCAAGTCGAGGTCAAGAGCCACAGGACCCGCTAAGGACCGCGGCCGGGGAAGGCAAGGGGCTGCTGGCTCAGGGACAGGCGTGGCTGCCGCTCTCCTCGGGCAAGGGAGAGGACCCGTCGCCAGGAATGACCTAGGTCCTACGCTCCCAGGGAGGGCGGGTCAGCCGGCCCCCCGCCCCGGGCCCCCGGCTCCTCCTGGCCCTGCAGCTGATACAAGGCCTCCATATGCCTCCGCTTCTGCTTGGCCCGGTTGATGATCGTCTGGAAGAGCCTGCAGAAGAGGTGGACGGACGGGGGAGAGTCGTCGTTGCCGGGGACGGGGTAGGTGATGAGACACGGGTTGCAGTTGGTGTCCACGATGCCCACGGTGGGGATCTGCATCTTGGCTGCATCTCTCACAGCCACGTGGGGCTCAAAGACGTTGTTGAGCGTGTGCAGGAAGATGATGAGGTCTGGCAGGCGGACCTTGGGTCCCAAGAGGAGCGGGGCGTTGGTCAGCAGGCCGCCCTTGAAGTAGCGGGTGTGGGCGTATTCGCCGCAGTCCCGGGCCGTGGTCTCGATCAGGTGTGAGAACTGCCTGTTGCGGCCCACAAACAAGATGATGCCCTTGCGATAGGCCACGTGGGCTGTGAAATTCAACGCCAGCCGCAGGTGCGCGGCTGTCTGTTCCAGGTCAATGATGTCCTGGTCCAGGCGACTCCCAAAAATGTACGGCTCCATAAACCTGCCGGAGACCCCACAAAGGCAAGGGTGAGCAAAGTCCACGTGGCCAATTCGGCGCCTTCTGGTCTGAATGCCCACCACCCGCCAGGGCCCTCCGTGGAGGACCCTCTGGGGCAACCATCCCCGGGGACGGTGCAGTCTGCAACCCGCAACCACGACGGCAGTGGGAGCCCCTGTCCGGCGAGTGATGGCCGGGAGGCAGTGGGGGTGGGGTGGGGTTCGGGGTGACCAGGACAGGCCTGGGCTACAGCAAGCCTCGGGCAAGTCTCCCCGCACCCACACGCCATCACGCGGGGATGCCACCGGAAGGAACGCCGCACACACATCTGAACGTGTGAATGTGCCACCGCTGCCTCCCTCGCCAGCCTCCACCCTGTGCCCCTGAGCACACAGTCCAGCGTGGGGGCCAAAGCGGAGTCTGAGAATAAACCCCTGCTCCTCCCCGGGGCTCAGTGGCCCCGTCTGGAAGAGGACGAAACGCGCCAGTGCAAAAAGGGCCTTGGACTCCAAGGATCCCAAGGCAGGAGGGTCCCCGGGCCCCGCAGGCACCACCACACCGGGCCCCCGTGTCTGTCACCTGTGCCGACAGCCTGCTTTGTGCCCCAGGTGCACCCGGGCATCGAAGAGGCTTCTCACGGAAAACAACTCCTTGACGTTGAAGAAGTCAGAGTGCTTGAGGGGCTCGTTGAGGATCCTGTCGTTGAGATCTGGGGTGGGGAGGAGAGGGTGCTGTGGCTTGCGGCCCCCCTGCTCCCAACCGTGGAAGGGAGGCAACGTGGCCGGGGAGGGGGAGGGCCGGTAATTCCAGCTGACCAAAGTGCCGGAGGCCACGGGGTCCTTTCCAGGAGATTGGGGCTGCAGCCAGGCTCTGACCCTGGCTTTGCTCCTGGGTAACCCTGGTCAAGTCTATTCCCAGAAAGGGGAGGGGCCCAGGCCGGTCCTGGGCGTGCCTCCCAGTCACCAGAGGAAGGTCCCGATCAGGCATCCAGGGAGGGCTCAGCGGTCCAGAGAGCACCTCCCAAAGGGCCAAGCCACATGGGCCACCATTCGCTCTCCCTCCCCCCACCCGGGGAGGACAGTGGCCTTAGCCCCATCCTCAGATGAGAGCGGATGACAGGGCAGGGCAGCGAGGCACGAGCTCAGGCCACTGTAAGTGCACGTGCGGGTGCACCCAGCACACGGGGCTGCCGGGGGCAGGAGACGGAGGCAGGCTGCCCCTTCTTCTTTCCTGGGTCCGCACCCCTCCCGGCCTTCACACCTAATGGCAGGGCACTCAGAACTCCTCGTGGCAGACGATTCCAACCCCAAACGGGGGAGGCCAGGCGCGGTCCCCTCAACACCCTAGGCTCGCAGAGGAGCCGACCTTACCGCAGAGGAGCCGACCTTACCGATGCTGCCTTCGGGCTCCCTGACGGCGGGGGTCGCAGCGCTGGCCAGGGTCCTGCCGCTCGGCCGGGCCCGCCCCGGGGTGGCGCTCTGGAGCAGACGCGGCCGCAGCGGCCCGGCGCAGACACCTGGGGAGAGAGCAGGCTGGTGGCGCGCGCGCCCGGCCGCTGTCCCTGCGGGGGCCTGGGTCCCCGCGCGGCGGGCGCTGCGTGACCCGCAGGCCTGGGAGGCGTCGCGCCGCCCCCCGTCCCCACCCCCCGCCCGCACCCCGCGCCCCTGCCCGTGCCCTCCCGCCCAGACCCGTCCCGCCGCGTCCCCAGGGATCCCGCCCGCGCCCTGTGCTCCGCGCCCCCCGGAGCCCCCCGCCCGCGCCCCCCGGCCCCCGCGCACGCTCACCCGCGCCGAGCAGGCGGGACACGGACGCGGCGGGCGCCATGGCGCGGAGGGCGGACGGGGCAGGGACGAGCTCTGGGAGCGGCGCTCCTTCCGCCGCCGCCGCCGCCAGCGCCCCGGCCGCAGCGCCGCCTGCCGGCCCGGAGGTGCCTCTGCGCGCCCCGCTGCTCGGCCCCGGGTCCGGCCGCGCAGGCCCGCGATGCGTGAGCCCCGGGCCCGACTTCGGCCCGCCGCCCGCCCGGACGCCACGGACACGGGAGGATGGAGCGGCCCGGCGGTGTCGGGGCGAGCGCGGGGTGTAGGGGAGCGCGTCCCCCGGCCCTGTCCCCCCAGCTCGCCCCCTGCACCCCGCACGAGCCGCCGTCCCCGTGGGGGCCCTCCTCACCTCGGGCCAGTCCAGCACAACCCGTCGCTCTCCCAGGGGGACTCCCATAAGATTAGGCGCATCTGGAGTCTGCATTTAGAGGCCGGGTACGGGGCGGAGGGGACGGGGCCCGACGTCCGGGGCCGGGGACACCCAGGCACGCGGTAAAGCGGCGTGCGGAGCTGGAAGCAGGCCTTCTGCGGGTGAAGGCCAAGACCTGGGGTCCCCCGGCCAGTAGGGGAGCGGCTGGGAAGGCCGCGGGCGCGGCGCCTTTAAGGCCCGACCGCCCAGTCAGGTGACCGGGCCGTCGCCTGGCAACGGGAAGCCGCGCGGACCCCCGAGCTCTCCCACCGACGCCGCGGAGGTCAGGCTCATGTCCGACGCGAACCCCCGAGAGTGCGCGGAGGCCGCGGAGCCCCCGGCCCCGGAGGCCCCGGCCCCCGCGCCCCCGCAGAGAACCAGCGACTACTACCGCATAGACGGGGATCTGCCGGTCAGGTTCAACAACCCGGAGTGGTTTCGGGGCTACGGGTGAGGACGGAGTCAGGGGTCACCGGGCACGCGCTGGGGCTGGGTGGCGGCTCCGCTCACTAGGCCCGCACACACGAGTCCGCGGCCTGGCCCCGCGCCCAGCTGTTGCCACCAAATGGGTGAGAAAGTCCTCCGAAAGCACAAGCGAGGGGCCTGCAGTCGTGCAGGACGGGCCGGGGTGGCGGGGATAAGTCCTACCTCTCCGGGCGGGGAGGCGCCGCCACCGGCACGCCTGAGCTGCTCATGGCTAACCCTGGGACGTTGGTAGCCCCCTGCCCTCCCTCACCTAGTCTCCCCTGCCATCCCGTGGATGGGCTGTTATCCTGTCCCAGGACAGACAACTGGGGTGCAGAAAGGTGGTATCTCGCTCAAGCTCTGGAGGCATGAGACAGTCCGAACCCAGCCACTCAGTTCAACTCAGGGTCAGCATCAGAGACCGCAGGCGTGTTTTCTCTCAGAGGCTCCGGAGTGGACGACCCCCAACCCCCACCCCCCACCCCCAGCAGGGTTGTGGCGGCTGAGCCGCAGCTCCTGACCTCCCTGCCTGTCCAGGAAGTGACGGCAGGTGCCAAGACCCTGCGAGGGTTGCCTTTAGGGCTTTGGCCTGCCTTGGGGGAGAGTACGGGCAGAGGTGAGCCGAGGAGGCGGGGAGGGTGAACCTGCGGGCCGAGGGAGCCCACGCTCACGGCTGCATTGCCAGCCTGGGGCGTTCCCGACAGAGCTCCATCAAGCAGATGTTTTAAGGCCGTGGCTTGGGCAGAATTAGAATAAATGCACGGAAAATAGAGTGTGTTTCTCATCTGCCAGGACCAAGGAGCCTGTCTCCGTGTACAGGACCAGTAACCAAGCTTACGGGAGCAGGGCCCCCACCGTGCACGAGATGCCGGTAAGCGGGAAGCACGTGTATGTGGGGGGCGGGGGGCATCCCGAGGAGGAGGCTGCAATCCTGGATTTCTCAAAAGGGCAACACATCGGGGGGGGGGGGCTGTCCGGAGTGGCCCAAAGTTCCAACATCACAAAGGGGGAGGGGGCACCTCAAATCTTTTTGAAACAGGGCCGGGTAGAAATAACTAAGTGAATTTGGCCACGAAGTGTTTTAAAGATGAAAACGGGGGGCGCCTGGGTGGCGCAGTCGGTTAAGCGTCCGACTTCAGCCAGGTCACGATCTCGCGGTCCGTGAGTTCGAGCCCCGCGTCGGGCTCTGGGCTGATGGCTCGGAGCCTGGAGCCTGCTTCCGATTCTGTGTCTCCCTCTCTCTCTGCCCCTCCCCCGTTCATGCTCTGTCTCTCTCGGTCTCAAAAATAAATAGACGTTAAAAAAAAAAATTTAAAGATGAAAACGGCGCACGTAGACTGGCTTAAGACGTCCCCAAAGGCTGGCTCCTCTTACATAGACACCCCCCCCCCCCCCCACCGACCAGGCACCTTCAGGCAGTGAGTTTGGAAGCAAATAAGGGATCGTCTGCTTCCTTTTTGTAATAATGCCTGATGTTAATGAACTCGTGACCTTAAGAGGCAGTGCCGGCGAAAAACCACAGGTTGCAACGGGACAAGGCACATTGGTGGATCTGGGGATCCGTGTACTTTTGGGCACCCCCCCACCCCCTTTTTGAGGTTGACTTCACAGTTTGGAGGTCTAGAACTGCCTTCTAAAACTCCCCTGAAGTCCCTCCTGGGCCCAGGTGAGGGGTCGGATGCACCAGCATAAGCGTCCCCTGGATACCCGGGACGGTAGGGGCACCCATTTTGGGGTGACAGTGTGGTTTTTTCCTTCAAAATAGTCATCATTTTAAAAGGTCTGGTTATATCGCTTATTTACGTGTTTTACATGGGGGATAGAGCTCTTGGGAGATTATTTGTCTAGGAAGTTTCCAGAGGGGCGCCTGGGTGGCTCAGTCGGTGAAGTATTCGGCTTTGGCTCAGGTCATGACCTCCCGATTCATGGGTTCGAGCCCCACGTCGGGCTCTGTGTTGACAGCTGGGAGCCTGGAGCCTGCTTTGGATTCTGTGTCTCCCTCTCTCTCTGCCCCCACCCTGCTCGCACTCTGTCTCTCTCTCTCTCTCAAAAATAAATAAACATTTGGGGCGCCTGGGTGGCTCAGTCGGTTGAGGGTCGACTTCGGCTCAGGTCACGGTCTCGTGGTTTGTGAGATCGAGCCCCGCGTCCGGCGCTGTGATCACAGCTCGGAGCCTGGAGCCTGCTTCGGATCCTGTGTCTCCCTCTCTCTCTGCCCCTTCCCCACTCACGCTCTGCCTCTCTCTCCAAAATAAACATTGGAAAAAAATTGAAAAGAAAAATGATACCGCGAGGAAACCGTTCTCTGCGATACTGGAACGGTATCCCGCTGAAGCGTACAACACGAAAAGTGAACGCTGATGAACTGAACGCCGTGGACTTCAGTGACGTGTGGATGTGTGGACGTCGGCTCAGCTGTCAGAAACGTGGCACAGTGACGCTCAGGGCGGCCGTCTGTGCCCTGGGTCGGGGGGGCCGTGATGGCTATCTGGGAACTCCGCGCTCCACACTCAATTTCTCTGGAGCCCACAGCCTCTGCCCTGAGAAAAGACAGTCTATTAAAAACATGCACGGAAGCCGTTTCTCTTTGTCCCCGCTTCCTGCCAAGGAGACACAACAGCCAGCGATCTTGACAGGAGGCTAGCTAAAGAACAGCTCACCTGTCCAGGGTGAGCCATCTGGCAGAGCCCCAGGCCCGGGCGCCCCAGGGTCACCCGATGATGCTGTGCTGTTGGACTAATCCCCACCACCCTAGCGCCTGCACACGGGAGCTCGGGCTTGTCTGGGTGTGGTCCTCACCGCACCCTCACCCCACTAGGGCAGTGCCCCTTCCGCACCCCTGCACTGGTGGGGCATGGGCATCAGAAGTGTGTTACAGCTCTACAGGGGATTCGCGTACGCACTCAGGGCTGAAACCCACGTGTGTCAAGTTTGTCTCTTCTCTGCAGAAGAGGAAACTGACATTCAGAGAGGTCCAGATGTGTATCTGGTGGCACGGTTGGTCCGAGCAGAACTGGGGTGACTTGGGGCCAGCAGTGGCTGTGCTACGCCCAGGTGGCCCGTAGGTGGTCCTTCAGTCCGTGCGTAACGAGCTATTAGTAAGTGTTCCCAGACGTCACCTATAAATTGGGATGGTCTGGGGGCTCCCGGGTGGCTCAGTCGCTGACGCGTTTGACTCTTGATCTCGGCTCAGGTCTCGATCTCCTGGTTCATAGGACGGAGCCTCGAGTCGGGCTCAGCACTGAGCCTGCTTGGGATTCTTTCCCACTCCCTCGCCTCCTGAGCGTGTACTCTCTGTCTCTCAAAATAAATCAATAAAATTATTTAAAAAAAAAAAAAAGTAAACAGGGACGGCCTGGGCCATTCTGCCCACCCTGACGTCGCTGCTTCCTGGGAGCGGAGATGACATTTTCTTACAAATTCTTGTTCTTCTTCCAGAAATGCCCGATGACCGGCTGCACACCCCATTAATTCTTGTGTCCCCTTGCCACTTCCAGAAAGTATTTTACCCAAATTCGGGCAAGTTTTCCAGACAACTTGCGGCCGGTGGGATGTTCCGGAACAATACTTTCAACGTCTGCGTGGAGAAGAGCGTTGTGACGGGTCCCGACAACTACATCACCTCCTACGACCGCTTCAACTTCCACCCCAGCTACAACGTCAACAGGCCCTCCATCTGCGATTGAGAGGTCAGGGGTCCCCTGACACCAGCAGCAATGACCTGACACATTGTCCCCCGTCTCCCGTAATTTGCCCAATCGTGAAGGTGCAGACTTCACTGCTTTCCCTGAAAATGTTTGCTCTTTACGTTAGGAAAACATGCGGACGGGGCAGTAACGTCCTACGTGCTCGTTTTACTTCTGAGCTGGGAAGGATGTTAGTGGCTTGACTTTCCATTAAAAAAGTCGCAGCATCCTGAATTCTGGACTCACCTGTAATCAGGGAACAGGACCGTGGGCTTCCTGGGACCCAAGTTTTGGCCTGACACGAGGAAGGCCTGGGTAACCCCCACCCCCCTCCCCTGCCCCCCGTGTCTTTCTCGGCAGCCGTTTCACACTCCAGACAGATCCCGGAGTGGGTTTCCTGTTCTAAAGCGCCTTGGTGGAAATCAGGAGGGTGGGATGCCCTGCCTGGAGGGAGGACAGGGGCCGTGCGGGGAAGAAGGGCAGGAACACAGCCCCCTGTCCCTGACGCATGCTGGCCGGCGTGGAGTCCCCGGGGACATCCTGCGGCTACCGAGAGGGGCAGGGCCGGGAGGCCAGATCAGTGGAACGGGCCTGGCCAGCGCCTCTCGCGGTTGGAGGGGGTGATGTGTCCGTGGGACTTCTCCCTTTGTGTTCACTTCCAATGTTCAGTAAAACGTTAAGAAAAAACCCAGCAGGCAGGGAATAACGCATTTTCTGGGTGGGGCAGCAATGACAGTGCGTGCACGTTGATTTCTCTGCAGTCCTCGATCGATTGAGGTTTGCTAGGATTCATGAGGCCTTCAGTGAGGAGAGTTATCTGTGCCAGTCGATATGTTTCAGACACAGACCTCCCCCTTCCTGTATGAGAGCAGGACGCGTTCATCATGGGAAATCCGGAAGGCACTTGCTCTAGACAGAGGCCACGGTTACGTTCCACGGATGCTATCTCCTTTACGAAAATCGTGGTCCCGTCAGAGTGGGAAGGAATGAAACGCCATGACTGGTTGTTTCTTCATTAAAACCTTTTTATTATTAACACACAGAAGTAGACATTTTGGCCACAGGCTTAATGTCCCATTTGGAACGGAAATGGTTTCCAGAGAAAGTCGATATTCTTAATAAAAAGATGCATGGTCTGTGCGTTATCTTTCTGAGCCGCAAAACCAGTGGGCTCTCCAGGCATCAGGCCAAAAATTACTTTCCACGACCCTTCACTAAAAAATACCCAAATCCTGGGGACGCTTCTGTGCTGAGCCTCTGTTGAAATAAACACCAGACAAAGAATGCCTTTTGAACCAAGTTTCTAAACTCCCCGAAAAGAATGAATTCCTCCCTCGGCAGCTATGAAAAGCGGGTTGGGGACTCCGGGGAAGGGCAAAGTTAGCTGGCAAGATAGCCGTTTTTCCTCCTGGTCGGAGCTGGTGGGTGCCAGGCTCGGAGAGGCCGTCCCTGCGGCCGGCTGGGGGTGCCAGGGGAGCCGACATCGCCAGACCTGGGCATCCTAACAGGTGCTGGGTGCTTCGACGCGTCACGGCCGATAAACTGCTCTGTCAGAGGTGCTAGTGAGGTAGAGCTACACTCTACGTGCATTGTAAGTAGAATAAATGTCTGGGAGGATGGAAACCAGAAATAACTTTGATAGAACACATATGCCCGTCTTCCCGCAAGAGCGGGAGCGTCTCCAGCTCAGGCTCCCGGCGTCCTCGTCCTGGCGCACCCCTGTCTGCTGGCTTGGGTTCTCGGAGGACCTTGACGTCATCACCTGGGGCGAGTCCCAGGCCTGCCCGACGCGGAGCCCGCCTTGGGTGTGCGTCTGGGGAGGCGTGGCCGCCGGCAGGGGACCCCGCAGCCCTGGCCCCGACGCTGCACACAAGTCCTATGGGGACTCCGGTGCCCATAAACTTCTCTTTTGGCACGTCTTCCACCAGGACTCTTCATGTGTTGAGGGCAGACGCCAAGCGTTTAGATGGACGGTCTCACGGAAGGCCGCGGGGACGCGCGCGGGCCGGGTGCCCGAATCACGGGAAGGACCCCGTCCCTCCCTGGCCGCGATCCTGACGTCTCTCAAAGTCCTCACTCCGCGTCACAACAGTTAGGGAAGAGGCCAGCCCGGCATTTCTGTGTTTCCTGACTGTGACGTCAGGAAAGCCTGTCTTGACCCACGAGGAGGCCTGGCCGGGTCGGGCTGTTTCCTTCCACCACGAGACACGACGCAGAGAACCGGGGCGTCGCTAGGCCCCCGCTGCTTGGCTGCCGGGTGGGGTGAAGGGCAGCGGCTTCGCACGCTGAACACGTATTTCCATGTGCGTCAGTAACTGTCTCTCGGTTGCAGTTGGTGAGAACGCAGGGTTCCAAACACACAGGAAATGCGTCCACGCTGGGCGGAACGTCTGTCCAGGGCACAGAATGGCAGAAACCCCAAAGACTCTCCAAATAACAGACTATTTCCCGCTCCCGGTCCGCCTTGCCTGGAGCGAACCCGGTGGTGGCTCGCAGGGTGGATGGTGGGTCCCTTAAAATTTTTTTTTTTCTTTCCACGTTTTTGATTTATTTTTGGGACAGAGAGAGACAGAGCATGAACGGGAGAGGGTCAGAGAGAGAGGGAGACACAGAATCGGAAACAGGCTCCAGGCTCTGAGCCATCAGCCCAGAGCCTGACGCGGGGCTCGAACTCCCGGACCGCGAGATCGTGACCTGGCTGAAGTTGGACGCTTAACCGACTGCGCCACCCAGGCGCCCCAATGGTGGGTCCCTTAAACAGGCCCTGAAATTAGTTCGGAGGGCGGTGGGGGCGGGGAGCAAGGGGGCAATACTTTTCATCTTTTTATATGAGCAGAGAAGGCGCTAGAACTTAAACTTAGGGCCCGATTTCCTGAGGCGACTGTGTCTCAGCTCCAGAAACCTGCCGAGAATTCAGATGTTGGGCCATAAAAGGAGGGAGTGAGCCTTGGCTGTAGGAGACCCTCCCTCCCCTCCCTCCCTCTCTTCCCACTGTGCCCTTTCTTTCCAGAAAGTACCCTGGAGCACCAGATACCACTTAAAGATCAGGCCTCTCTCCTTCTTTGCATTAAATGAATGAACCTTTGGCCCCAGGCGCACAGACCCCTCCTTCCCCCCCGGAAGCGAGGATTGATTTGGGAACACACGGTCCCCCTGCCTGCAGAGGTGGGTGCACATTCGGCACCCCGTGCGGCAGCTCCCCGGACACTGCTACTCACGGCTGTAGCGTCAGGTCCCGCACACTCACCCCACCACGGCCCCCTCCCCAGAGATGGTGCGGGGGGAACCTCTGGCCTGGGCCCCAGCGTGCGCCAGAGTTGACCTAGGACACGGGGTCCCTGGGAGGGACCAGCCCAAGCAGGCTTGTGCCTGGTGTGTGTGAGAACAAGGCGTGTGTGAACAGCGGTGCCCCACGCAGAATGGGGGTCAGTGTCGCAGAGGCCGCGGGAACCCGGGGGCAGGAAGGAGGCATGTGTGAAGGGTGCCGGGCCTGGAGGAGACAGGGAGCAAGCAGTAGGGGCAGGGGGTACTCAGAGCTAAGTGCACAGGAGGGTCCTCTAGTCACCATCCCGTCCCACGAAGGCCACTCTGGGTAAGATGCTTAAGCAGATTTACAAGCAGGGCTGGACTCATTTGCATTAAAAAAAAACCCAGTTCCTATATACAAAACAAGCTGATTTTCGTTTCCAAGTGTTAAAAGCACTTCTTCAAAATTAAATGTAAAGCATGGATCACACGAACTGTTTCTCCCGGGGGGGGGGGCACCAAAGCAAGTTAAGAGCCGGCCATGGGGCTGGCGGACGGACCCCTGCAGGTGTCGGGCGGGCCAGAGGGCGGGCTGCAGGCTGAGGGCCCACGGGTGCTCCCTGGCCTATGGGTGCAGAAGGGGCCGTTGCTAAACCCCAGGGTGCACACAGCCTGTAGAAAATTCACTTGCACGTCTGAATACTAAACTCAGCTGCAAAGCAAACCTTGTCCAGGTCCGTCAGCTGAATGCAACAGTGAGTCGTAAAACTCAGGACCGCAGACAATCAACGTCGTGACCGCTGAGTGTCCACCCCACGCGACAGCAGCCCCTCCTGTCTCCCTGGCAGCCTCTGAGCAGAAGGCACGGAAAGCCACACTCTCCCCGCCTCTGCAAGGCGCCGTGGCTTGTGGCGCAGCTCAGACCCACCGCGAGGCCGGGGGCCCTGCCCACCCCCACTCGCAACAGCACAGGCAACGGCCCATTGTGCCTCGGGGAGGCGGGCCCTGGGGAAGCCGCCTGGCGCACCTGCTGAGTGCGTGAGTGTGTGAGTGTGTGTGAGTGTGAGTGAGTGAGTGTGTGGGCACGCCCTGGCGAGGCCCCAGTCCCTGGAGGGTGCTGGGCCTCATCCTGGGCTCTCCAGACGTCTGGGCTGGGCACCACAACAAGGAAAGCGGCCCCGGCCTCGTGTGTTCCCGAGTGCCGATGGGGAGGAGGGCACTCTCAGGTGACGTCACCTTCCCAGACCGTGACTGACGACGACGAGGAATAGTGGCTCCCATACGAAAAGGGCTTTATTGGGCTGTTAGAATCACACAGGAATTGAACGGGGCTGGACGTTAAACAACACAGGCTCGGGTGCCGGTCCGTCCGCCCGCTGGCCGTTGTGCTTTGAAATGTTCTCCCGCGGAGGCGGCGACCGCAGCGCTCAGAGGACTCGCCCTGGCCTCGCGGGACCGGCGGCCTTCAGGTCACAAGAGCTGTCCAGTAGCTTCCCGACGGAGGCCTCCGGGGGCGCTTCTGGGACGCTCGGGGCGGGCGTCCACCGCTGCCTTCCCAGGCACGGCCAGACCCTTCCAGCGGCCACACTGGCGGTCAGGGTCACCTGAGCCCTGGCTGTGACGGCCAAGCCAAGTGGCCGCTAATCTAAGCCTCGCACGCAGACCACAGAAAGCGGCAGTTAGGAATGCCCTACAAAACCAAACAACAGCATTTTCCAAAAATACTTTTTACAGTACTTTAAATAATTTACAAAAAGGCTACAAAAACCCTATTTTCCAGGACACATCTGTTAAATAACACCACCGCTCCCGGCCGGCCTACCCGTCTACGGGGCTGCGCAGGGAGCCTTCCCGTTCCGGGCCCAGGCTCGCGAGCAGCGGGCGCACACAGACGTGCTTCCCACAAGGACACAGAGCCAGCACGCGTCCTCAGGGCTGGAGGGCTTTGCCCTTGGCCTCCGGGCCGCCGCCCTCCTCCACGGACGTGTCGCTGAGCTCGCTCGAGTCACTGCCCACGGCCTCCCGGGCCTCGTCCTCTCCACCGACGGCCCTCCGCCTGTACCTCAGGTCCAAACCGTCGTCCTCAGAGCCCGAGTTCCTCCTGGCGTGCAGGGTGCACGCAGACTGTGACTTCCGGCTGGGCCAGCGTCCGCCTTCCTTCTTCGTGAGCAGGCGCGAGCCTCCGGACACGGGGCTGCGGCCAGCCGGCGTGTCTCTGAAGGCCGAGAAGGACGGGCCCTGCAGGGGCAGACTCAGGGGCGGGCCAAAGACTCCCGCCTGCTTCTCCCCCCAGGAGACACTCTTCCCGAAGTGGAATAACTGTGTGGACAGCAGTGAGGAGAAGCCCGCGAAGGGCAGGCCTTTCTTGGGGTCCTGGCCCTCCAGCCCCTGGTCTCTCTGGCCCCCGAGGCCCCCTCTCCACACGGCCTCTCTGCCCTCTGGGCTCAGCGCCCACGCGCTCTGCAGCCGACTCTGGTGGGCGAAGTCGGCCCACGGGAGGGCGAGGCCGGTCTGGGGGCCCCCCAGGCCATCCGCTCCCGGCTTGCGAGTCCGCGGGCTCCGGCCCCGTGTGGTCACAGCAAAGGCCGCACCGGGGCTTTCCGTCCGGACGCCAGCTTCAACGTGAGAGGGCGGCGGGCCAAGAGCACGCTCTCTGGCACCCCCGGCCCCTCGCGGGCTCTGATCTCTGTGAGCGCAAACGAGTCTCCGACCGGCAGCCGACCCTCTGGCGGACAGGGCCCCGGCCGTGCCGGTGCGCCTGGCCAGGGCCGCAGGGAGGCAGGCCTGCTCCGCCAGGGGGCCGCTCCTCCCGCCTGGAAGGAAGGCCCTCCCCGTGCCCCCAGGGCCACCCCTGCCCCGCTGGCTCTGTGTGCACACACTGGGCTGAAGGGCCAGGGCGGGAGTGGACACCTTCTGGCACGGCAGCTCGGGCCTGGGCATGCTCCGTGAGCCCGGGGCGGCGGGGCCCCCTCCTAGGGCCTCTGAACCGCTCCCGGACTCCTTGGCCTTTTCCGCCAAAAACCTTCTAATCTCCAGCTCGATGCTGTCATCGCTGTCCACGGAGCTGCTGTCATCGGGCAGGGGCCCGGGGCTGGGGCCTGCACCTTGAAGTTCACAGGCTTCTGTGTCACCGCAGAACGAGTTCCCTTCGGGCGCTTTTCTCCTTGACTGGAGGACCGGGGGCGCGTCCGCGGTCCCCGTGCCGTCTGCCCGCGTTCTCTCCGTTTCCCTGCAGGAGACGCTCAAAGTTGTTTTCACCTGATTCTCTCTGCTGTCTTTTTTGGGTTTGGAGAGGCAACTCTTCAACAGAGGAGGGCTCTTGTCTTTCCAGTCCTTCTGGTAGCCCCCGAGTTTATCCACGCACTGGGTCTCGGTGGTGCTGAACCTGACCTTCCTCTTGCACGCGGCCCTGGGGTCCTTCCACCTCCTCCTGAGCCTGCGCCTGGACCGAAGCAGGTCCTTGATGGCGGTGTCCAGGTCCTCGTCGCTGTCCAGCGAGCTGCTCTTGTCCTCCGAGCTCCCCTTCCCCCCGGTGCTCCTCACCGCGGCCGCCTTCCCGTGGCCGGGCCACACGCCACCCCTCGCGTCCGGGCCACCGTGCTGCTCGCCCAGCTCCAGCGGCCTGCAGGAGAGGGGCTGGCCCCTGGTCTCGCCCTCCGTCCTGGGGGCCCGGCCGGGCTGCGCGTTCCCGGGGCCGTGGTCTGCGGCCTGGGCCCCCTCCTGCACCGTCTCTCTTGTTTTCTTGGGTGTGGACGGCCGCACAGCGTTGCTGCCTCCCCTGCGTTTCCTTTTGCAGCTCAGCGACAGGCCCAGCGTTTTGGAGACAGGGACCCCGGGGCCAGGCGACGGCGGTGGGCTCTGTGTGGACTGTGGGCGGCTCTCCGTTGTGGCCAGCCAACCCCCCGACTGAGCCTTCAGAGCCAGGAACGTCCGGATCTCCTGCTCGATGCTGTCATTGCTGTCCACGGAGCTGCTGTCCCCGTCGGAGCGGGCAGGCAGGGCTAGGGGGTAGGAGAGCGGGCTGGCAGGCGGGGGGCTCTCGCCGCCCCCCACGGGGGCTGGCAGGATCGTTTTGGAAATGTCCAGGATCGCTTCCGCGCACATCAGCTCGGCGGATGTTTCTGCCCCGCACGGCGGCCGTTCGGCAAGCTCGTCTTCGGCAGCTCTGGGTTCCCTGGGGGGCCTGGAGGGGGGGTCAGGGGCAGGGCCACCTGGGCGGAGGTCCACGGCCTTCGGGGCCGCCGGCTTCTTCCTGCTTGGTGCTTTCCTGTGGGTTTCGGGCAAGGCACTTTTTGTGGAGTGGCTTGTGCCGCGTGGGGGAGGGTCGGGCCCCCTCCCCTCCGCGAAGGGCGCTCTCTGCGGCGGGTCTCCGCTCGCCTCCTTCCTTTTCTCCAGCTGGTACAGCTGGATGGCCTCCTCGATGCCATCGTCACTGCTGGAGCCGGACGCCTCGGGCACCGGGGCCGTGCTCTTGGGTCGCTTCGCCCTCCTTCCGGGGCCCGTGCTCCTCCTGATGGTACCTTTATTCTGGGCTGCTTCTGCAGGCTCCACATCCGCCTTAGACCTGAGGCCTCGGGGCCGCGTGCTCACCCTCGACGGCCTGGGGGGTTTCCGGAAGACAAACTCCCTGCAGGCTCCGGTCACACCCGGTGCATGGTGTGCCCTGACCGCCAGCTCTTTGCTGGACCTAAACGCCGGTCTGGCCGGATTATCGCCGGGGTCTGGTTTTGCGTCCACGGAAACGTCACCTCTTGGGGTCTCGTGTTGTCTCTTCTCGTTCAGAAACTGCTCTATCTCTGCCTGGATGCTCTGCTCGAAGGAGTCATCGCTGCTAACGCTCGCCGGGGAGGCGGAGCCCTGGTCCCGGCCGGCTTGCACGTGGCTGCCAGGGGCGCCCCCTGAGCTGGGTGCCAGCTTCGGGGGACACGGGGCCGTCGGGGCGCTACTCCGGGGAACCTCTGGTCTGCACCGCCTCCCCCCGTCCGCGGCCCCGGACGGCTGGGCGGCCCCGCCCTTGGCCTTTAGGTACTCCTGGATGGCTTCTTCGATGTCCCGGTCCACGGAATCGTCGCTGTCCGAATCCAGCACCAGGGGGCCGAAGGCTGCAGCTTCCTCCTCCCTGGAGGGGCCAAAATCGGCAGCAAGCCCACAGGCGGCAAACGCGGGGTTGGCGGCCAGCCTGGCGTCCCGGCCTCTGTCTGCCCTCTGGCTTCTCTGCAGGGCAAGCTCATTGCTCATGCCCAGAGCGGCCTCGTGGCTCTGCAGCGTGCTAATGACCATCTGCACTCGGGCACTCACCGAAGCCCTCGCGACGCCCTCGTGCGGCTCTGCGAAGCCCCCGGGAAACCTAAAGCCCCCGGGCGTGCCAAAGGCCTCCCATTTCGACTGGAGAGCAACCACAGGAGGGGCGTTCATGAGAAACATTCTAGCAGGCGGGGAGGGACGTGCGGAAAGGCGACTCTTTATTTCTCTGCCCGTTTCACATCCTGGGAGGAAAGAGGGGGGTCACCGCAACTCTGCTGGCGCACGCGGCCACGGAGAAACGGCACGCCAGGCTGGAGTCCAGAGAGGCGGCTCAGAATCCGGTGCCGGGTGAGCCGGGGGCGCGGGGGGGGGGGGTCACTCATGCTTCCCGGGCCTCGGTCCGCGCAGCTGCAGGGGGAGGCGCGGAAGGACCCGCCCCCAAGCCATGGGCCCCGGGCTCACACCGAGGCCCCCCGCAAGCGTCTCTTCCCCGTCCCGCGTTCCTGCTTCGGCCTTCCGTCTTCTCTGCGCGGGAAGCGAGGTGTTATTTGCCGCAAAAGGCTGTCAACAGGTGCCGACGGGATCAGGTGTGCGTATGCGTCTCCGCAGGTTAAAAAGAATGACTGTGTGAGTGTAAGCTCAGGGTGACTTCGCGGATAGTTTCCTTCTCGATGTGGAAAACAAGCCCCTGAAATAAAAAGTTATGTGCCGTGAGCAATGAAAAAACGAATTCCCCAGGCAGTCTTTAAAGAGCCACAGAGCCTACAGCCTTTTTGTTTAAAAACTGCCAGGTGGTCTCATGGGCTGGTATCATTCTCTGCTAATCGGCAGAGAAGCCGTCCCACACGCTGTCACGCGCCCTTTCTCATCCTGCGTGGTTACTCCGGTTCCCGCAGCTCGGACCGAGGGTGGCTGCGTCAGCGGAACCGCTGGGCTGGTCCTGGGAACGGTTCTGAGGACCTGTCTGCGAAGCGCCCTTCCGCTAAAGGTCAGGGACCGCTGCAGAGGAGGATGTGACGGGCACCGTAGAGAGTCGCTTAGAAAATACAAGACACGTCACCTTACTGGTCATTCCTAACCTGTTTTTCTGATCCCTGATTTCTGACCCCCCCCCCAAATTAGAATGCAAAACATCTGTGATGAAAGACAGCTTTGCAGCATTTACAGCAACAGGGAAACTGAGTTCCGCCCCAGGATAGTGCCGGGCACGGCTGTCACCACCTTTGAACCCCAGTGGACAGACCGGAACCGGCCTGTGTATCTGCTTTGGTTTTAACATGGACCCTTCTCTACCAGGAGCCTCCGTCCCGACGAGCACATCATCTTGTATTTACACACCACAGTCCTTTCCAAGAAAAGCGTGGCCGGCAACCTAGGCACAGACTTGCCCAAACAGGTGCAACTTAACGAGAGGGCCCAAGAGCTTCGGAAGCAAGCCGTTCACGATCACGGATTCGTGTGTCCCCAAAGTGAAGCTATAACGTAAAAGCATTTATTGCAATCACTTGAAATTCTCAAGGCCAGGTTCGGTGGGATAACACAGGAGCCAATGTTTGTAAAGCATTTCAGGGATTAGGTCTTCCCCCCCCCCCGCCCCCCCTTCCCGTTCCTTTACCGACTTTTAAAATAGACTTTTGACTGCCACAGGGTAAAGAAAATCAGAAACATCTAATTCAGATGCCGAAACTTCAGCTAGTACAGATTTTTTTTTTTTTTTTACAAAGAGCATTAATTTAAGGGCTTGAAATTGAATTTTGGAAAAACTTAAGCCTGAGACCAAAGACAGTTAATCACAGCTAATTCGCAACTATCCTGGGCTACAGATCTGGTTCCAGAGGAAGTATGTGAACCTATCTGCCAGTTCTCAGACCCTGGCATCCCACTGCGGCCCCAGATCTCTCTCGTAACATCACCCTCCCGGAAGGCTCCCGGGGTCACAGACCAGTGGGGACGACAGGGTGGGGAGAGGGCTCTTTCACTGGCTAGGGGAGCCTGTGCCCACCTTGCAGTGGGGGTTACTCCAGCTGCCTCAGCACAATGACAGAGATCATGAGATGTTCGCGTCAGCCTCGGGCTGTGAAGAGTCTATATCAAGAATGTTAACTACTTAAGCCGCGATGCGGGCGCAGCAACGAACCCAAAGGCACTGGGCTGCAGTGATTTCCATACCACGTAGCATAGCTGGGGGAAGGACAGCCACTGGTCTCCCCGTGTTCACCGTGTTCCCGTGGTTGCACGGCTGTAGAGAGCTCAGACTCCCAGTGAGGAGGTTTCTGAACTGTCAAATCACCTAGTGCGAGAATGAGGGAAAAAACTCACAGGGAATCTCCAGCGACAGCTTGCGTATTTAAAACAATCAACTACATAAGATGAATCATTCAGAAAAACTCCCCAAAACTATACTTGGAGAGAACTGTGAGCCGAAGCTTTGTCAAATAGCCACCCTGTACCCCGAGAGCCCCAAACCAGGCCTGGAGGGTGGCCAGTGGGGCCACCCAGCCCTGCACCCCAAAGCCACGCGGTGCCAAAGCTGGAAGCGCGTTTGGGGGGGGGGCACCCGGGCATCTCAGTGTGGATGCCAGACCCCAGGGGGGCGCGGAGGACAGAACCTGGCTTATCCCCTGAACAGTCTGGCTCCCTGCACCAAATGCCCCCAAGCACGTTTCTCGGCTCACCAAAGAGTGGTTCAGCTCCTGTCCTTCCCGCTCAGGTGGCAGCTTCCCCTCGTGGGGGAGGAAGGTGAGGGTCAGGGTACCAGGCCCAGAAGGAGGGCCTGGGGGGGGAGGGGCAAGTGGGCGTGAGCCTGCCAGGAGAGGAGGGTCCACAGGGTCGCCACGACCTCTTCTCCCGCGAAGCTGCCGGGCCACCGCCTGTGTCCCGGGGCGCAGCGGCCGAGACCCTCCCAGCGGGCCGGGCCCCAGGGCGCTCGGCCAGGGGAGCGCGGGCACCTCCCGCGGGGCGGGGCCGGCCTCCGCCCAGGTCTGCGCCGGGGATGCGCTGGCGGCCCGAGGCCCCGCCGAGGCCCCGCGACCCTCCCGGAAGCCGCGGCCGGGCGCGGGGCGCGGGGCGGGGTCGCCTTTCCGCCCGAGGGCCGGGCTCGCGGCCGTGCTCGGGGCGGGGAGCCCGGCCAGGCCGGAAGCGCCCGCCGCGGGGCCTCACCTGCGCGCACCTGGGCCCGCCTGCCGCGCGCCGCCGGCTCCGAGGGCCGCCGGGCCGCCTCGGGGACGCGCTCCCCGACCCAGGCCAGGCGGCAGCCCGGCGCCCGCCCCCCCTCCCCACCCCCCCAACCCCCCAGCCCGGCCCGACGCTCGCCCCGCCCCGGCCTCACCGCCCCCCGTCCCGCCGCGCGCCGCGCGCGCGCGCGCCCGGGAGCGAGGAGGAGAGGGAGGGGAGGAGAGGGGAGGGAGGGGAGGGGACTGGAGGGCAGGGCGGGGGAGGCGGCGTGCCCGCGCGGGGCCGGGGGGCGGGCGCGCCGGGGGCGGGGCGGGGCGGGGCGGGCGCGGGCGGTGGCAGCGCCCCCTCCCCGGACCTACCGGCGGCCGCGCTCCGGAAGCCGTGCCCGGTGGCTGGGCATCATGGGAATGGCACGGCCGAGTTCCGGGGGAGGCGCGCGGCCCGCCGGACCCCCGCCCGCTAGCGCGCGCCCACCTGCCGGCCGGCTGCGGGGCGCCCCCACCCCCACTCCCGCGCCCCCCGCCCGGCGTCCGGCCGCGCCGCCCGCGCCCCGCCCCGCGCGCCCAGGCTCGCTCCGGCCCGGGGCGCCCCCCGCGCCGGGGAATTCGGGGTGGCTGACGTGTGACCCCCCCCTCCCCACGCCCGCCCTGCCGGAGGCGGGGCCGGCGCTGGGGGCCGCCCTGTCCCCGGGGTGCCGGCGCGGGGGGCGCGCGCTCCGTAAACGCTGGAAGGTTGGCAGCCGAAGGGGCGGGCCGGAGGCCGGCGCTCGCTGGCTTCTCCGTCCTGACGTCGGTGCCGTGGTGACCGGCTGCAGCGTTGCTAGAAGTTCCTCCACGAGCGTCCATCGTGTCCCTGGCGCCCGGTCCGCGGCGCGGTCCTCGTCGTCTTCCCGCGCCCGAGCGTGCCCGGAGCCCCGAGGTTGAGCCCGACGTCCGGCCGCCCGGCCCCAGGGCCCCCCCAGGCTGCCTGCTCCGGGGCCGGCTTCCTCTCCGGGAAAGCTGCCCAGGCCGCCAGCTGCCTGTGCCTTTAGTTTGGGCCGTGGCCTCCTCCTCGCAGTGCGGGCTTACTCCTTCCCCCCAGCTAACAGATCAGGAGCCCCAGGAGGCTGAGGAGAGGCAGATAGGAGCCCACCAGGCACGCGTGGCTCAGTCACTCAGGTCTGGGCGCCTGGGAGTGTGGGCCCTGGGCCTGGCCTCCCGGGTTGGGGTTCTGTGGGGTGGGGTGGGGGGCGGAGTGGACACCAGCAGCCCCGTTCCTCTTGCGGGAGCGCGCGCGCGCGCTCTCTCTCTCTCTCTCTCTCTCTCACACACACACACACACACACACACACACACACACGGGGTAGAAGGTGTCCCTGGTGGCCTGTTGGGGGAGGGGAGGGGAGCCAGCCCCAAGAGCCCCACAGTTAAGTCAAGTTCCGTTTCTGCGCTCTGCACAGGCCATGGGACCTTGTACCCCTGCGGTTTGGGCTGATGTTTGAGTCCTTGCTCAAGGCCGTTGGTGTTCCAGGTGCTGCTCAGGTGAGGCCGGGGGGGGGGGGGGGCGGGTGGAGCCCTGGGAAGGGAAGGAAGACACAGTTACCATCTGTGTGCAGGTCCCCCCTGGCCTCCTTGCCTCTGGGGTGAACTGGGGATCGTTTTTTGTCTAGTAAGTTCCAGGGGGTTGACAGGACGAAAACCAGAGGCTTTTTCTAACAGGGAAGAAGCGGGGGGGGGGGGGGTTTCTAGTCTTTACAGTCTGGGGAATTCGGGGACCAAGTGTCAAGAAACCCATTAAAACATTGTTTAATGCTTTAATGCTTCGGTGGGTTGTTTTAATAAGCTTTTTTCTTTTTTTTTAATTTTTTTAACGTTTATTCATTTCTGAGAGACAGAGACAGAGAGCGAGCGGGGGAGGGGCAGAGAGAGCGGGAGACACAGAATCGGAAGCAGGCTCCAGGCTCCAGGCTCCGAGCTGTCAGCACAGAGCCCGACGCGGGGCTCGAACTCACAGACCGTGAGATCATGACATGAGCCGAAGTCGGACGCTTACCCGACCGAGCCACCCAGGCGCCCCTCTTCACGGTTTTTAAATATGTGCCGTGATGAACATCTTTGGTGACAGAGTGATCCCCCACCCCTTATCCGTGGGGAGTCCGTTCAGAGACCCGGTGGATGCCTGAAACCAGGGGTGGTACTGATCCCTGCACAGACTGTGTTTTCTCTTATACGTACATACCTGTGACCAATTTAGCTTATGAACTAGGCGCAAAAAGAGAGTAACAATAATAACTGATAATAAGCTAGAGCCGTGGTAGCAATATCCTGGAGTGAAGTCACGGGGCTGTGGTGTCTGTCAAAGTATCTTCCTGCCCTGCACTCGCCCTTCTTGTGATGTTGTCAGAGGGTTGGATGAAGGAGGCGAGTGGCCCAGGCGTGTGGCGCAGCGGGAGGCTGCCGGTGACCTGAGGATCCGTCAGAAGAAGGGTCATCTGCTCCTGGACCCTGGCGACCGCGGGGTAGCTGAGTTGGGGGGGCTGCTGTGTAGGAAGTGGCCTGAGTATCTACTCGGGGTGGTTTCCTAGAACAGACGCTGCTGGGCTGGGACAAAGACTACCTCGCATTTTGGCAGGATGCGTTCCAGAGGCATCGGCGATGCCATGTCCGCCACGGGGGGGGGTGGGGTGGCAAATGGCCCTCTGTCTTCTGCTGGCCGCTGGCCACCCTGCACATTCCGTTTCCTCTCGGGCAGGCTTGGGGAACAGGCCTTTTGTTGCTTTGATTTTGATTTCTTTGCTGGCGACGCTGAGCATCTTTTGATGCTGTTATTGGCTGTGTAGAATGTTGCCTGTGTGTGCTCTTGCACATTTTTGTTTTGTTTGGGCTGTGTGTCTCTTTCTTCTTCTAGAGCTCTTTTACAATAAGGGTTTCAGCCCGTGTCTACCCTGTGCTAGTGTGCATCACATCGGTTTTTCAGTTTGTCTTTTTACCTTTGGAATTCACTTTTTGTTTGTGATGCACAGATTTTTAAATGTGTGTGCAGCCAAATCTATCACTTCCTGACTGGGTTCTGCCTTTGGGATGAGGCTTAGGGTAGCTCTTACCAGGGTGATATTTCCTAGGGGTTCACCAATTTAATAGCTACATTTCAAAATAAGAGAACTGTTTACGACATGGGGGGGGCGTGAGTCAAGGCCTTCTTGGAAACGAGAGGCAGAAGCGTATGATGGGGAAGAAGCGGCCTCTTGAAAGGGAAAGTGCTTTCTGCACTTCTGTCCAAAGGCATGACCTTCAGAAACATGGATCCGCACACATATGCACACACACAGAGGCATGCACAGAGGCACACATACGTGCACACACATGTATGTGCACACACACGCACACGAGGCATGCACACACATGCACACGAGGCATGCACACACACAGGCATGCACACACATGCACACGAGGCATACACACGTACACGAGGCATGCACACGCACAGACATGCACACGAGGTATGCACACGCACACATGCACACGAGGCATGCACACACACATGCACATGAGTCACGCACACGCATGCACACAAGGCATGCACACGCACACACATGCACACGAGGCATACACATGCACACACATGCACACGAGGCATGCACACGCACACACACATGTACACAAGGCATGCACACATGCAGACATGCACACAAGGTATGCACACGCACACACATGCACATGAGGCATGCACACACATGCACACGAGGCATGCACACACACATGTACACGAGGCACGGACACGCACACACACATGTACACGAGGCATGCACACGCACGCACACATGCACACAAGGTATGCACACACACATGCACACAGGGCATGCACACATGCATATACGTGCATGCTCACATGTGCACACGCACACACATGCACACAGGGCATGCACACATGCACATACATGCATGCTCACACATGTGCGCACACACGCACACGCGTGCACACACACGCACACGGGTGCACACACACATGTTCTTAACTTTGGGAAGCTTAACCTCTTGCAAATCGTCAGGTCTCCATGGGAGGAATGAGAAGAGAGACGTCTGTGTTTGCCAGAACTCTCCTGTCGTGAGAGGTGTGGGCTTCGGTGTTGGGGACTCGAGTTACCCCTCTAGACAGGCTCCTGACTGTGCAGGTTTGGGTCCCCCAGTATCAGCCCACGGGCTGCCTCCCCAGTGTTCTTGCAATAGCAGGCCCCCCCCATTGTCCCCCCCAGGGGAGGAGGGGCCGCTGGCAGCTCCACTCAGCCCTGGCCCAGCGCTTCTGGAAGGACAGTCAGTAGCTGTGCTCTCCTCTAGGTGGGCCACAGTGGGAACGGGGACAGCGGTGGCGGGGCATCTGGTCAGGCCCTGGGGCACATGCGCGTCACCGCTCTCCTCTGGTCCTCCGTTTGCCCTTCTGTGAAGGGAGCAGAGAATCTCTAGGAAACTTCTTGTCACTCTCCATACACCTCCAGGGAGATGGCTGGGGACCCCGGAGACCAGGGTCAGTGCTGGTAGAGAAGCCGGGGTCCTTTATTCACAGCTGTTTTCCTTTCAAGAGTTAATGATGGTCTCATAAAGGAACTCATGTGGAAGGAGGCACCCCCCCACCCGCCCCAACTCAAGGACATTTGACAGTCCCCGGAGGCCCTGGGGATGCAGGCGTAGACCCAGGTGGTGGGCCTGAGTGCTGCTGTGTCCCTGCCCTGCGTGAAACGGAAAACGCATCGGCCCCACTTTGACACTCTGGCCTGAGGTCGGGCTCACACGGTTCCTACAGGCGGGTCTCTACAAAGACTATTCTTGGCTCATCAAAGCAAAAGAGCCTCGAGGACCAGCAGCAGGGTCACTGGGAGGGAAGGAGGTCTGCCCTTGCGCCCCCCAGAGCGGGTCAAGGTGCGTCCGCCTCCGGGTGACGGTGTACCAGGTGGCTGGATACAGACTCACGCGCTTGGGCTGCGGCGGCTTGGATTATTCCTGCTAAGTTCTTCCACGCTCGTTTCATCTTTAAGTTGTGAGCAATTTTGCTCTCACGCGTGCAGAACTTAGGACATTTAACGCAGGGGGTGAATGCTCACGTCCGCTGGTGAGGCTGTACGCGCTCCACCCAGAGCCCGCCTGGTCCGGTCTTTGGAAATTCTGTTTCTTCCAAACAACCGTAAAAGTCTTTTACCTGAGAAATGGCTTTTAGTGGCTTCTTTCAGTTTTATCGCTTGGGCGTCAGGTGCTTAGGATGGTCCGGGCGTGAATTTTACCCCGTTTGCTAATCACCATCGCAGAGGCTAGCGCGACTCTAAGACCGCCTATTTATACGGTGACGGCCTAAGTGAGGGCACAAGGTAAGCCTCCCGGGACGCAATTATTCCACAGGACCCGGTGTGCATTCTAAGTGGGAAACGAGGACACGTCACCTCCGATTCATTCAAGGCAGAGCAGGATGGTTTCCAATTCTGGATTCGAGAGAAAAATGATGTTCTCGCTCTGGTTCTTGGCAGAAAATAAAGTGGATGAAGACCTTGACCGGGCGGTGTTGGGGGGTTTTCTCCTGTCCTCTCCTCAGAGGGCCCGCTGGCACCGGGGGGCTCAGGGCCAGGATGGGTCCCCCCCAACTTCCGGGCAGGAAAAACATACTGAGAAAAGGGAAAGGGACAAAGGCCAGCGGCAGGCCGACGCCTCCGACCCAACGAGCCCTGGGACAGGAGAAGGATGTGCGGGGGGCTCCGGGACGGGCTCCCGAGGCCGGGCGGTGGGGCTGTACTGCGAACGCAGCGGGGATCGGCCCAGTGGAGGCGAGAGGCCCGGCCTCTACACTGATGCACAGAGGCCACTGCTCGTGGGTCGCCTCTGGGCAAGGGGTGACCGCGGGCCGGGAGTGTCCCTTGGGCTGTGGCTCGGCCCACAGGGGCTCCGGGCAGCATAGGAAATGTCAGATTTAAAATTTATATATTTTGGGGGCGCCTGGGTGGCTCAGTCGGTTAAGCCTTCCGACTTCAGCTCAGTTCATGACCTCGTGGTCCGTGAGTTCGAGCCCCGCGTCGGGCTCTGTGCTGACAGCTCGGAGCCCGGAGCCTGTTTCAGATTCTGTGTCTCCCTCTCTCTCTGACCGTCCCCTATCCATGCTCTGTCTCTCTCTGTCTCAGAAATAAATAAACATTAAAAAAAAAATCAAAGTTCCCGAGGCTCGACCCGTGTGTCCTGGGGGGCCGGGCCAGGGCAAGCTCACGCGGCCCAGTGCCTTACCCTCTCCCCCAAAGTGACCCCCGAGGCTGGGTTGATGGACAGCAGTCAGGAGTCCTGCAAGGACACGCCCAGCAGGTGTCGGCTCCCCCTTTGCCCTCAGCTGGGATCTGGAATGAAAGCCGGTCCCTCCGCGCTCCGTGCAGGGCTGTGTGGAAGGGGGCACGCGGGCTCCGAGGGGACGTTCCCCACCTCCACCCAGGAGCCCCGGGCTGGGCACGGCAGAGCCAGGGGCTCATTCAAGTGAGCAGCCCGTCATCTTCAGGGACGTCTTAGAGCCCAAACGTAGGGTGGTGGTGGCCAGGGGCTGGGGGGAGAGGGGGGCTCGGGTGCTGGCCCGTGGATGTGGGGTCTCAGAAAGGGCTGGGCGGGATCCCCACGCCTTCCCTGGCCTGTGCACAAAGTGCTGGGTGTGCTTGTGTGTGTGGGAGGGTGGCAGGGAGCCCCGAGGCAGCACCAGGCACTCCCTAAGGAGCAGAGACATGGCTCCAGTGTCTCCTCAGTTCAGTGGTTTGTCCCGGGGGAAGGCTTCTCTGCAGCCCGGCACCTTCCTTCCCAGCACGGACGGCACTCGTCTGTGTGCGTGATTCCCTGATGCCCCATCGAGTGGAGGCTGTCCCTGGGAACCCAGCAGGTACTAGCAGAAAGTGAAAATGGACTCAGGAAGCATTGCTTGGTGCCTCCCGGGTGCCACAGCCTGTCGATGCAGCAAAAGGAAGAGTCCAGCCCTGCTCCCCAAGAGCCCCATGGATGGGGAATCGGTGAGGTGACATTGGCCAGTACAGTGTGGCTAAGGCTGGGGGAGCTCTGAGCCGGGCACATCCAGGCACATCGGAATGCAGTGAGAAGCTGCCGACGAGCTTCCAGCGGTAGATCAGAGTTCCTCTCCCTTCCTGGGCTGCTGAACTGGGCAGGGTGGCCACGTATAGGTATGTAGGTTGCTCACTGCACAAGGAAGGCTAATTCACCATGGCCCCACAGCCGCTGTCACCGTGATGTCCTTGGCAACAAACAGGAGAGGCTCTTGTGGCCCCGGACGCCCTGAGGCCACTCGTTGCCTTAACTGAACGCCTCTCCGGCTCACTTTGGTTCCGTTCCTTTCTTGCTTTCTGTCTTTGTGACCTTGACGGTTCTGAAGAGGTCAGTTCCCGGCAAGCCCTGGATTGTTTCCTCTTTCGGGCGCGTCCTTGCGATCAGAAGCATCACAGAAGTGGGCTTGCACCGTAGCAGACACAGGTGTCGATCTGTCCAGCCCCTGCCGACCGCTCGGGCAGGGAGGCGTCAGGCGCGAATCGTAGTTCTCCCTTTCGCCGCGAGCAAGTCTCAGGGAGCGGGAGACGCCGTGCTTTGGGACGACGTCAACATCCTGCAAACATCGTAAGTTTGCCCACCGGTGTTGGCATCCGTTGATGATTCTCGCCAGGAAGAAACTAGACCGTGACGTTGGTCAGACGGCGGTTGTCTATCCTGTCGTCTGTCTTTACCACTTTTCGTTCTGCAGGAGGAAGTCTTTCCCTTCGATGTGACTCTGCAGTAGGGACTCGTGACTCTTTTTTTTTTTTTTTAATGTTTACTTATTTTTGAGACAGAGACAGAGCATGAGTGGGGGAGGGGCAGAGAGAGAAGGAGACACAGAATCCGAAACAGGCCCCAGGCTCCGAGCCATCAGCACAGAGCCCGACGCGGGGCTCGAACTCATGGACCGCAAGATCATGACCTGAGCCGAAGTCCGTCGCTCAACCGACGGAGCCCCCCAGGCGCCCCTGGACTCGTGACTCCTATTTTACGTGTCATACTGAGTTACTGTCACTTTTGCTGTTGTTATTCAAATTGTCCCTGAGTTGGCCAGAAGGATTTTGGAGGGTTTTGATGAAGGAGGGCCACAATTAGATGCAGATTTGTAAAAAAGATCCCTGTGAACCTCAGGGTGACACTGCTCTATACAGCCGGGGTCAGCTACGCTCGAGGACAGGGGTGACACAGGGGCCGGCAGAGACTAGGAGCCGCTGCGACCCTCAGCCGCCGCCCGTGGGAACGCGCGATGCTGAAAACCGGTGGGTACTTTCTTAGAGACAGCCGCCGACCGCCTTCTGTCGTTCTGCGGGTTCTAGAAGGTCGTATAAATAGGATCTCACGGTGCTATTCTCTTACTCCTGGCTCCTTTCACTTGGTGTGATGTTTTGGGGACCCACCCACGTTGCGCGTGTCACAAGTGGGTTCCTTTCTGTGCTGTGTCTTTTCCAGCGCATGGAAATGCCACTGTTTTTATAATCGGCTCGGCTGCCGGTAGACGGGCTGTTTTCCGTCTGGGCTGTTGTAAGCCATGCACGCCTGGGGCGGGATTGTATACAGTATGTTAGCTTTAGAAGACACTGCCCAGCTGTTTCCCAAAGTGGTCCCGGTGGGGGCACACGAGCCCTGTGTCCTCAGGCTGGGGCGGGCCGGAGGGTCCCCCGTGTGCTGGGCAGACCCCTCAGGGAAAGACGCTGGGGTCCCCCTTCCTGGGGCTTCTTTGGGGCTGACAGAGTGGTGTTCGGGCCGCTAAAGGAGAGACCCCCTGTTCCCCCCCCCCCCCAAGTTATGAAGAACTTACAGGCCCACAGGGCAGTGAAGTCACAGGGACAGTAAGAAAGGCGCCGAGGCTAAAGTCCCCAAAACATCTAGGAACTTCTAAAGTCCCTCCCTCCCTCCCTCCCTCGAGCTCTGGCTCCAGCAGCCCCACTGGGGCCCCGGGGCAGAGGGGCAGGGACATTCAGGTTTGGGGGGCCACGAGCCCCACATATCACTGCTGTCCCCCCGGGTTCTCGTGTGCAGACCTGTTTGGGAATCTCCCCCACGGTAGGCTCTGCCCTTGGCCAGCCTGGCCCATAACAGGTCAATCAGATCAGAAGCTCTGGGCGAGGGGCTCAGGGCTTCCCAGTGGTTTCCAATGCTCGACCAGGGTGAGACCCTCCGGCTGTGGGGCTCCCGGCTAGGAGCTGGCCCCAGGGGACCGGGCCTCCTCTGAGCAAGGCTGCCCCAGCTTCAGGCAAGGCCGGATTGGCCTCTGATGTTCCAGAGTGCCTTGTGGCCTCCGGGAGAGCAAGGGGCGGGCTCTACTGACAACCTGGCTTGTGGGCTCCCGGTTGAGGCCCTGGGGCTGCGGGTGGCAGCAAAACAGGACAAAGGGCTGTTACTATCCAAGGGAAGTCGGTGCCCTTCCCACGGTGGGGAGACAGGCGGGGTTTGATTTCTAAGATCGGAGGCACCGACCAGGTGAGGAATGGCTTCCCCTGCAGCTTTACAGGATGGCCCTGGGGGTCAGAAGCAGGGACAGTGCCACCCACCCTCCCGGATCGCTGTCCGAGCCGTGCCTTTCTTTTGTGCAGACGACCCCTTCGCCGCCTGGACACCCAAGGCGCGCAGACGAGCTGGGGGTGCAGCCAGCCTCCCAAACGCTCACCCGCCCTTGCAGCTCCGTGAAACGACCCCACGGCGTTGGAGATGATCTGTGTGAGTCCCTGTCCTGCAGACCGGACCCCGCTTACTCAGCGGGCTGCGTCGGAGGCCCCTGGCTCCCGTTCCCATAACGCCCAGCAGCCGTCACGGCCCCCTCGGGGAAACCAGTCCCGGGTGATTTTGCCAAGCCCTGCATTCAAGCTGACACCCACAGCCTGCCTGGTGACTCACACCATTCTCCCAAAAGTAATTCCCGAAAAGTAAATCCCCCTGGATTACTGTCTATTCGCAAAAGTGAAATCCATCTGGACAGCGTGGCCGTGTGCCCTGTGGGGTCTCTCACGGGCCCAGAAGGCCATGGTCCGGAGTGAGCATCTTTCTTGGGGGGGGGGAAACAATTTAACATCTAGTCTGCTAAAATATTTGTATTGCATTGCCGAAAAGTAACGAGGGCTTCTGGTGGAAAATCTGAGAGGTAACAGGTCTGTTAAAAAGAGGCTTAAAAGCACCTACAACGGGCAACCATTTCTCATCTACTCTGCTATGGAAGGGTCAGTTGGAAGTCGGGAGAAAGCCCCTGCAGGACAGGGCTGGGCTGTGGGGACACAGGACAAGAGTGTGCCCCCGCCCCCTGAGACTGGCCCGGCCTCCCCAGACAGCTGGTCTGTGGCTGTGGGGCCATGGGCGATGGCCAGTGGGTGCCGTAGGGCAACAAGTCCCTACCACCCTCGGTCACCGAGACAACCGTGTGACATCGCTTTAGTAGTAAACCTTCAATTAGTGACAGGGGTGTGGAGACTGGGGAGGAGCAGTGAATTACCCACTTCCAGCCCCCCTGGTGGAGCCCAAACGAGGGCAGGGAGCTCAGACCCTAGGGAGGGAGTCTGTCTGGCAGGGGTCATCTTTCCAACCCAGATGCCCAGCCACAAGTCACAGACCACTCTGTGGATTGGTTGTCCTTGGGTCAGGTGTTTACCCAAATCAGCTCTGCCTAGAGGGCCTAGGGGCTTGGGCGGGGGCGGGGAGAGGCCAATCCCTGGAAGAAATAAAGGGCAAGCCACTTGGGAATGGGGAGTATGTCCAGCATTAGATGCCCAGCAAGTACCTGGGATTGAAAATGCCCCCGAGGGGCGCCTGGGTGGCGCAGTCGGTTAAGCGTCCGACTTCAGCCAGGTCACGATCTCGCGGTCCGTGAGTTCGAGCCCCGCGTCAGGCTCTGGGCTGATGGCTCGGAGCCTGGAGCCGGTTTCCGATTCTGTGTCTCCCTCTCTCTCTGCCCCTCCCCCGTTCATGCTCTGTCTCTCTCTGTCCCAAAAATAAATAAACGTTGGAAAAAAAAAAAAAATTAAAAAAAAAAAAAAAAAAAAAAAAAGAAAATGCCCCCGACTGGACCAGCTCCTTGTCTACCATTTACCATTCCCGTTGAGGTACGCTCGCCCACGTCTACACGGCCGCTTAAGCCAGAACCCCGGGGTGGTGGATCGCAAGCAAGGGCCGCGGCTGCTTCTATGTCATACACCTGCTCCTTCGCTGGTGGCTTCGCCCATGTGGCTCGCTTGGGCTGATGGGCATCTGGAAACAGGACGTAACAAGAGGCTTGAATGCCTTTGCACGTTGGGGCTTGCCGTCTTGCTGATGTTGGAGCCCCGAGACCCCTGTGGCAGGAAGCCCAGGCTGGCAAGGATTGAGCGTGACAGACCCTGGAGGGACCTGTCCCAGCCGAGGCCCTCACCAGGATCGTCTGGCCACCAGCCAGCCCGCCAACAGACCACAGGTGCCAGAGAGCAGCTGAGACCTATAGAACAGCCCAGCCCAGCCCAAATGGCTCAGGACGCAGTGACGGGGAGTTTGTTCAGGGTGCAAGGCTCTCTCCTGAACGGAGCCCAAGGGCTGACCGTGCAGGTAAATGAGGTACGCATTTTGCAGCCGCTACTTTTGGGATCCTTTGTTATGCAGCACTAGCCGACTGAAACAGGAAGGGGAATCCAGAGATGGGGGGCTGATGTTCACAAACCTCAAGCCCGTGGCATTGGTTTGGGGACCGGGCGGCAGGCAGCACACGGGAAGTGCCAAGGCGACTACTAGCAAAGCCTGGGAAGATGGCAGAACTATCAGGGGCGTTGGGAAAGGCAGTAGAGAGCACTGTGGCTGGCGGAAAAGTGGTCGCACAGGAACTCAACGGCCGGCCAACCGCTGTCCGTGGTAACTCAGAAGGTGGGACCTGGTGGAGCGTGATAAGTGGAAGAAATGAGCACGGGGTCAGAGTCAAATCAAACAGGGAGCTTAAGCCCTTTGCTGGGACCTCGGGAGGACTGCAGGCAGTGGCCAGTGGACCCTCCCCGGCAGATGAGAGAGTCTAAGAATCTTCAGGCTATTGCCCATGGAACCTTCACATCCCACCCCAGCTGGAGAGGGGCCTGTCTAGAAATGAACTGAAGGCAGGACCACTGTTGAATGGGAAGGACTGAAGTCAGATTCGTAGGAAATGCACACGTCTTTAAAGGCAGTTGTATTGTCAGAAGCACCACGGTGTGGCCTGAGACGGCTCGAGCTGCGGGCAAGATTCTGGGGGCCCAGCTTCCTCTGTGCAGAAACCAGACTGGGAAGGCCAGTCAGCTGCCAAGGGGCATTGCTTATGGAAATAGGGACCCCCCAGAGGGTAGAGTTCTGGAGCACAGAGGGGGCCGCAGCCCACCCCGCTCAGGGAAACACATTCTCTTGACTTCCCGCCTCTCCCCGCCTGTCCCCACCTCCACGAGTGCTTCCTGAGATAACCCTCGAGGAAGTGCCCACCTCCGAGTATCTTCTCGCTAAGCGCGATGCTGGCTGACTTCTCCCAGGGTGAACGCACACCTGACCAGGGGAGACATGCGTACGGAGAAGCTGAGGAGGCTCAGGGGTCCCGGGAGTAGGGCAGACGGCAGGGGGGCGGTGGGAGAGTCGGAGCAGGAAACCGCCCTAGTGCTTCAGGGTAGTGATGTCTCATGGCCAGCCTCCAGCACTTCCCTGTCATACTTGTACGGTCCTCTCCCGCCATTACCAAATGTATTTATTATTATCTTTTTAACGTTTATTCACTTTCTGAGAGACAGAGACAGTGTGAGCAGGGCAGGGGGCAGAGAGAGAGGGAGACCCAGAATCCGAAGCAGGCTCCAGGCTCTGAGCTGTCGGCACAGAGCCCAACGTGGGGCTCGAACCCACGAACCGGGAGATCATGACCTGATCTGAAGTCGGACGCTTAACCCACTGAGCCCCCCGGGCGCCCCTACCAAATTTAAATCAAAGTCCGCTGTCCAGCAAAAAGTACGATGTGGAAGATACATGAGGAGCATTTAACTATTTCTTATCAAGTTTTTTTTTTTTTTTTAGATTAGTTGTTGAATTTTGTCAAGTTCTATTTTTTTTTATTTGAGAGAGAGAGAGAGAGAGAGAGAGAATCTCAACCAAGCAGGCTCCACACTCAGCTTGGGGCAGGACCGGGGGCTCGATCTCATGACCCTGGGATCGTGACCTGAGCCGAAATCAAGAGTCAGATGCTCAACCGACTAAGTCCCCCAGGCGCCCCCGGTCGCGTTCCGTCTTGTGAACATCACATTCATCCTTCTCCTATGGGGCGAACACGAATATTCTGGTACACGCCCCCCAGTAGGCATGCTCGCACACCTTTGGGGGCAAACACGGCAGGTGTTTCTGCACAAACGGGCCACGCCACTCACACCCCCAAGCGCCGCAAGGGTCCCAGCTGACCTGCGTTCTCGCTGACGCTTGTTGCCGGAGGCCCTCCGCCTGCCGCGAGGCGTTACGGTGGCTTTTGTCCCCCCCCCCCCCCCCCGGGATCCCCGAGGCGGGCGGTGTTCTCTCGCGTGGTCTGTGGCCGTCAGATGCTCCCCTGGATTAAGGCCCCGCTCAAGTCTCTTGTCCCCGTTTTCATCGTGCTGATGGTCTCTTCCTCACTGACTTATAAAATTTCTTTAAGTAACCCGGAGTGGCTGATCGCGGTCGCACACATCGCAACTGTTTGTATCTCCCTCGCCTGTTTCTTCCTTGCCCGCGGGGCGTCCTTTCGCGAACAGAAGCTCTCAGTTTCAACGCAGGTGAAATGTTCAGTATTTCCCTTCACGATTGACCCTTTTCTCCTTTGCCCGCTCCGGGGTCGAAGCTGTTCTTTTCCAGGATCCTTTAAAATCGGTGTGTTTTTGCCTTTCGCGTTCGCACAGGGTATGAATTATGGATGACATATATTTTTAAAAACACGAACGCTTCTCTGCCCAGAGCCACTAACTGAAGAAACGCTTCCTTCCTCAGGGCTCTGTAGGGCCGGCTTTGTCATCAATCAAGTACCCACTTAGGAAGATTTGCTTCTGGGCTCCCTATTCTATTGCCAAACCCGTTGTCTCAGTGGCTTAATTGCTGTCTTCGCCATTCATTCGGCAGTTGATGGACATGCTATTTTGGGGCGATTACGCAGCCGTTTGAGTGTGGCCTGTTCCACGCAGCACGATGCGTTAGGAGCCCACCCGCGATTCTGCATTTGCCGTTCCTTTTCAGCGTCGCGGAACCAGTGGTTGGACGGACCACGGCTCGTGAGATGATTGGGTCACAGGGTAAGTTTTCACGGGGTGCCAAGTGGTGGGCGTTCCTCCCAGCAGTGAGTGGCGCTCCAGTCTGCCCGCCCCGTCCTCTGCCCCGGGGCCGTGAGCACGCGTGTGCGGGTGTCGGTCACGATGTGCCGAGGTAGGTGGTGGCGTCTTGCCGTGGCTTCTGTCTGCGTCTCCTAATGACAAAGACGCCGAGTCTCGATTTGTTGCTTATTTGTGGCCACGTGTCCTCTGGAGTGAACCTTTTCCCCGATTTTAAAATTAACAAATTTTTTCTTCGGGTTTTTGAAATGTTTATTTATTTTTTAGAGAGAGCGAGCAGAGTACGAGCAGGGGAGGGACAGAGAGAGAGGAGACACAGAATCCGAGACAGGGTCCAGGCTCTGAGCTGTCAGCACAGAGCCCGACGCGAGGCTCGAACCCACGAACCGCGAGATCATGACCTGAGCCGAAGTTGGACGCTCAACCGACCGAGCCACCCAGGTGCCCCTGGTGCCCAACTTTTTAAAAAAAATTTTTAACGTTTATTTATACTTGAGACAGAGAGAAGGACAGAGTGCAAGCAGGGGAGGGGCAGAGACAGAGGGAGACACAGAATCCGAAGCAGGCTCCAGGCTCCGAGCTGTCAGCACAGAGCCCGATGCGGGGCTCGAACCCATGAACCGCGAGATCATGACCTGAGCCCAAGTCAGATGCTTAACCGACCGAGCCACCCAGGCGCCTCCAGTTAAAAATATTTTTGTAGTAATTTGATAGTAACTTCCAAGCATGGACATTTGTGAAATTAAAAAAAAAAAAATTACAGCTTAGTTTCATTGGTTTGGTTACACGTTGCTTTTGAAAAACTACCCTCAAACAGTGAACTCAAGTGACGACGACAACAAGGGCATTGATTTTGCTGGTGAAGTTTGGCTGGAGCTCTGTGGGCGGGACCCAAAGTCGAGGTCGAATCACCGGAGGGTCCGCCCAGCCACATGTCTAGCGCCTGATGGGACAGCCGCTGGGGGCTCTGGGGGTGGGACACCTTCCCAGGACCCCTGCGTGTGCCCTCAGCTTCCTCGCGGCATCCTGGCCGGTTTTACGAGCCAGACCTTTCTGAGAGAGAGCCCACCAGAAGTGGTGTCCACCTTGGGTGTCCCCTGGCATCGGGTCCACTGGGCTCCCGTCCTTGAAGCAGCCACAAAGACCCTCCAGGTTCAGAGTTCTTCTCTTAATGGGAAAGGCCAAGGTTCTGGAAAAACCCTGGAACAGAAATAGTATCGCAGCCATTTTTGGAAAATACAGTCTGTTGCGCTCATTGTGGTCGGAAAATATACTGCGCGAGCTATCAGCCCTTTCGCTTCTCTTCGAGACTTGATGATCAATTTTTGTAAACGCTCTGGGAGCATTTGAGAGGGACGTGTGCTCCGAGCTCGTACGAAGTAACAAAATCTCAGTCAATTGTGTTCGTCACGTTGATTGATATCCGTACTGATTTTCTGTCTCGTTGTTCTTTTTATTGGGAGAGAATATGTTAAAATCTCCCATTTGGTCGTAGGTTTGGCTATTTTTCTTTGTTTCTTTGAAAGGTTTTGCTTTATGTATTTTGAAGCTATTTTATTAGGTACGTAAAATTTGGAATTGTTACATATTCCTGATAAATGGGTTGTTTTGTCGGGCACGAACTGTTTCTCTTTATCTCTAGTAATGCTTTTTGTTTTGAAGTTTATTTTTCTGATGTTACTGTGGCTACAGCAGCTTTCCTTCAGTTAGCATTTTGTGCTATCTTTTCCCTGTTCTTGTACCTTCAGTCTTTCCGGATGCTTGTGTCTGGGGCAAATTTCCCTTAAGCACGATGTAGTTTCCCACCCCTGCCCCATCCCGTTATAATTCTACATTGATTCTTATTTACTTTGGGCAATTATTAAGTTTATTTACTAAGTACAAATAGCTTATTAAAAAATTTTTAATGTTTATTTATTTTTGAGAGACACAGAGAGACAGAGCACGAGTTGGGGAGGGGCAGAGAGAGAAGGAGACACAGAATCCGAAGCTGGCTCCAGGGTCTAAGCTGTCCACACAGAGCCCAACGCGGGGCTCGAACCCATGAACCGTGAGATCATGACCTGAGCCGAAATTGGACACCCAACTGACTGGGCACTACCCAGGCGCCCCTAAGTACAAATAATCTGAACAAACCCACCCAGTAGAGTGAACCAAGAGGGCAAATTTTACTAGATTCTTATTTTCAAAAAGAAAAAAGAACCAAGGACTTCTCGTTTCCTGCTGCTTGGTATTATGCTTGTTTGTGTAAAAACCTTGAGGGAAAACCAATGAGTTTTCCGTGCTGACACTTCTCAGACGAAAAGGGCTAAAAGATCATCGAGGTCTGCAGACAGATGTGGGCCCCTGGCTCTGGATGGCCCCTGGGACCCCGTGGAATTGGAGGTGAGAAATTCCGCCCGGATGGAGAGGGGAGGTGGGGAGGGCAGCTCCTTCAGGGGGGCTGAACTCCAGAAGGACCCCCGGACTCAGGAGCCCTCAAGCCAGGGCAGCCTGGTCAGGTATGACCCCCCTCCCCCCGGCTCAGGCCCAGGCCCCGGGCCCCCTCAAGTCGGGGCGATCTTTGATCGATCTTTGCTCCCAGGGACCCTCTCGGATAGGAACGCTCCTTGGTGATTATATTCCACACGAAAGGCCCCGGCTTGGAATGTCCCTCGCAGCAAATTCATTCAAATTGTCTTTGGCGGAAGAGGCTGTCGAAAATGTGTCAGCAATGACAAAGCTCGCCCCAAACGGGGACGTGAAGAGTTCTCCCAGTACTGACGGAGAGAATGAGGGAGAATGAGCGCATAAACTTGCTGGGGAGATGGCTGTCAAGGTTGGCATTCGTCATTGCCTTGTGACAGCGTCCCATTCCGTGGGACTTCTCCCCGAAGATGTGCTCGGTCCAGTGACCCACAAAGACCCACCGCACGGCCCGGACGTGTGTCCCTCTTACCGGGCTCAAAAACAGAGCCAAGATCTAAGAAAGGCGTGCCCTCGTACCTGTGGTTCTCGAGGGGAGGTGGGCCCCCCCCCCAGGGGACTCGTGGCCATGTCTGGGGACACTGTGGCCGCCCACCTCCAGCATCCAGTGCCCGGGGACCCCGAGGCAGGAAGTCACTCAGCCCCGCGGTGAAGTGGGGACCCACTCTTGGGGCGTCTTTTAGGCAAAGCAGACGGGCAGCCTGAATTTGGGCACGAGAACTACACGAGGCTTTATAACGTTGTGTAAAAATATCTTTGTTATAAAGGAAAGTGCTCCCCGCCGTCTCTCAGAGCCTCCCGGAACTCGGAAGTCATGGTTGCTGGTCTATCCTGATTGATTTAAGGCAACAGGAGAATTAATTGGCCTAAACGTTGCAACCTGAAGGCACGTTTCAGTTGATGCATCGGCACACATCCCACGTAGAAGGCGCTCGATAAATACTTGCAGGATAAATGGAGGAGGGGGTCCCAGAGGCGCGGGGAAGAGGCAGGGGCGGGGCCCGAACTGCCAGCGGGAACCGCGTCCCTGCTGTCGCGGCTTGGGCTGTGGCGTTCCCTGGCCCGCACCCCGGGGTGCCGGCCCGCAGGGACCCTCCCCCAGGAGCACGGGGCGGGCGAGAGGAACCCTCTCCAGGCTCCACACCAGCCGAGTGCAGAGCGAAAATGAAAAATGTCCTCTGGGGCAGGAAGTTTTGTATTTCAGTGCAGGCGTTTCCCTCCGTTAGGTGTCTTTCTAAAAAGGTCTGTCGTCCTTCCTGACAGAAGGGGTCCTTAGGGTAGATGGCCAAGTCTCGAGTATGGGAAGGTGGTGAAACCCAGGGTGTGTGTGTGTGTGTGTGTGTGTGCACGCACACGTGAGCCCGTGTGCGTGTGTGTGCACACGTGAAGCGGGAGACCGTCCCCTTCCAGGTGGCTGATGTGGGACGGTGTCATCCTGGAACCCTGTGGCCACGTGGAGAAGGCTCATTTACAGGAGGGAAAGAGGGAGGGAGGGAGGCAGAAATGCCTCATGCCCCTGCTTGGTCTCTGGGCCCAGGCTGAGGCCGCCTCCGCCCTGTCAGAAGCTTCCTTCCTGGGGCGAGTTGGTTTGGGTCGAGTTTCTGCTCCTTGCAGTGGAAAGTTCTGACCTGTAGGGCTTCTACAGGGTCTGTGCTTCCTGAGCAAACTGCTGTTCACCAAGTCTTTACACGCCTGAGCTCAGACATTCGCAGGACGTGAGTTTTTAGATAGAAAGAGAACCAGGTGATTACGACTCGAGTCATGATCCCGCGGTTGATGAGTTCGAGCCGATGGCGTGGAGCCTGTTTGGGATTCTGTCTCTCCCTCTCTCTCTGCCCCTCACCTGCTTGCCTGCTGTCTCTTTCTCAAAAATAAATAAAAATAAACTCCTTTAAAAAAAGAGAGCAAACCAGCTGCAGGTCGTTCAAACGGGAAGCCATAAGACAGCTGTCAGTCAGTAAAGGACCGTGCGGAGGATGTGGCCGTCTGTCCTGTGAGGCGTACCACCCCGGCCTTTGTTGTGGGACATAGTTTAGCCTCGCCCATGGGGCCCGCAGGGCCAGAATCTGGGGTGGCTTTGCCCCTGCCGGGTGTCGTCTGGGGCCCTGCCGGGAGCGGGCCGGCACGGGAGGCGTCCCAAGGCTGCACCGTCACACTGTGGGTGAGCACCTGTTCTCGACCCCTCCGTGTGGCTTGGGGCTCTCCCGGCCGTGGCCAGGCTCCGAGAGGGAGCCTCCCCACTGAGCCCGCCCAGGGAGCTGGCATTGCAGAGCGCTGGCGAGTGCTGCCCGGGTCTTGTGGCCCCTCTGCCCGTCCTGTGCTGGAGGAAGCAGCCACAGCCCCACTCCTCCTCGGGGAGAGGGACAGAGACCCCATCACTCAAAGGAAAGAGAGTCGCAAACTTGGAGGCCATGTTTTATCGCTGCCACACGTCAGTCCCCAAGACCTCTCCAAGCCTGGGATGGAGCGTCGTGCGAAAATTGGTAAGGAAGGAACGCACGCCTCTGTCCTCTGTGTCTGGGGGACAGGAAGGACCCGCTCTGGAGCTCTAGGAATGAATGGCGACATCCAAGGTATCCCAGAAAGTCTGGAACTTTCCAGATGTTTAACCTGCCCCAGCCTGCAAAGCTGGGTCCCTGCTGCCACTCAGAGCACCCTGCAAGGGTGACAGCACTCTTAAGAAAATTGAGGTTAAGTTCACGTAACATAAAAGGAACCACTTTAGAGGACACGATTTGGTGACGTATAACACGTTCACGATGTTGAGCAACTACCTTCTGTCTCGGGTTCTGGAACATCTACGGCGGCACCTCCCCTCCCCGGGAACCACCCATCAATTGTCTCTAGGGATTGGCTTGCTCTGGACCCCCTCATGCAAAGGGGTCATGTGGCATGCGGCCTTTCAGGCCCGCGTCTTTCCACCAGCGTCGCGTTTTGAGGTTTGTCCATGCTGCGGCGTGTGTTAGAACTTCACACGCTGAAGTGGTTCTTTGCTGTGTGGACGGGCCCGTTTTGGTGATCTGTCCGCCTGCTGAGGGACGTTGGGGGTTGTTTTCGTATTTTGGCCGCTGTGAATAGGGCCGCTCTGAACGTTTGTGTAAAAGTGTTTGGATGAGTGTCTGTCTTCAATTATTAGGGAAAGCACGAGAGAGAGAGAGAGAGAGAGAGAGAGAGAGAGAGAGAGAGAGATGCTCCCTCCCTCGGTTGTGCCTCCAGAGAGAAAGCTTTAAGCTGAATGCTCCTTGCACCCCGGGCCAGGCCACTTTTGTGACAAGACGCAGCTGGAAAGTCTTGCAGAAGCTCCCAAGAAGTCAGCTCGGTTTGGCTGGAGGCGCCCGGAGAAACCGAGGCCGGTCTCCCATCTCTGCAGTGAGCTGGGCCCGCAGGGCAGGGCGAGCTGGGCCCGGACAGAGGCAGCAGGTCTGTGTGATCTGGGCTGTCCCGCCTTTACCCCTGGGAGTACACCCAGGATGACCACGGGCCCTGGGTGACCGCAGGCTCCTCCATGGCGGGGGGGGGGGGGGTGTCACAGAAATCAAATGTCCAGCAGCTCAGAGGCCACTGTCGGGATCCTCGTGGGCGCAGAAAGAGCTGTCGCGGGGAGACGTCTGCTGTCGGCCTGGAATCCGGGAGACCCTGTGGGCTGGGACGTGGCCAGGCTGGTGGCCCCGAGGCCTGGCTGCTGCAGAGAGGCAGGGGAGCCTGGCCTGAGCTGCGGGGCTGTTGAAGATCGTGCAGGCAGGTGGGTTACTGGGCCCACGTTTGACCCACGCCTTTGCCAGGCGGTGGTGGGTCCGGGCAGGTTCTGGGGTCCGGCTGCTGGTCTGCATTCCTAAGTTGAAGTCACCCTACCCCCGGGTGACTGCTTTTGGAGATTGGGCCTTTAGGGGGCACTGAAGCCTCAAGGGGGTCGTGAGAGTGATCCGACAGGGCTGGTGTCCTCACGAGAAGAGGGAGAGACAGGGGACCCCACCTCTGCGTGTGTGCACCCAGGAAGGGCCATGCGAGGGCATGGCCGGGAGGTACCCTCTGTGTGCCCGGAAGAGCCCACAGTGGCCGGCCCCCTGATCTGGGACTTCTGGCCTCTAGAACTGTGAGAAAATCAAGTTCTGTAGTTTCAGCACCCCCCCCCCACCCCTGCCCCGTCTGTGGTGTCTTTTATGGCCGCTCAAACAGGTTAATACACCACCTTCTTCCAGAAAAATCTCTGAGGGCTGGGAGAGCCCCGGGCCACCCGGGTTTATTTCCCTGAGGCTGAGAAGGACCTCAGTCACCACCAGGGCTGGGCGAGGGGGAAGCGAGGGTCCGATCCCATATTTATTTACCGTTGGATATTTTGCCCATCATGGATGGTTTTTTGCACTGAGTTTGATTTAAAAATTATGGGGCGCCTGGGTGGCTTAGTCAGTTAAGCCTCCGACTCTTGATTTTGGCTCTGGTCATGTCCTCACGGTTCCATCTCTCTCTCTCTCTCTCTCTCTGCCCCTCCCTTGCTTGTGCTCTAACTCTCACAAGTAAATAAATGTTAAAAAAATTTTTTTTAACTTTTTCTTTTTTTTGAGAGAGAGAGAGACAGAGAGAGACAGAGCACGAGCAGGGGAAGGGCAGAGAGAGAGGGAGGGAGACACAGAATCCAAAGCGAGCTCCGGGCTCTGAGCCATCAGCACGGAGCCCGATGTGGGGCTCGAACCCACAAATGTGCGATCATGACCTGAGCCGAAGTCGGACACTTAACCGACCGAGCCACCCAGGCGCCCAACATGCAATGACTCAATATTAGTATGTATTGCAAAATGACCACCACACTACGTCTATTACCATCTGTCACTTCCCACAGTTCTAGAATCTATTCTCTTGTGACGAGGAGTTTCAAGATTTACTTCTCTCAGCAGCTTTCAAATACGCAACCCAGGCTGATTAACGGGGCCCGTCCCATCCCCAGGGCTCGACTGTCCTAGGCGTGTCCCTCTGATCGCCTTCACCCGAGGGCGCCGTCCCCCCCCCCCCCCCCAACCTCGGGAGCCGCCACCAACCGCAGAAGTCAGGGCTCTAGGAGCCCAGGACCCTCCGCAGGCAGCGGTGCGGGCGCAGGGAGGGGCGCGTCCAGCAGGGGGCAGTCACGAGCCGGGCGCCCAGCGCTGGAAGAGACGCCCGGTCCAAGTGGAGCTGAGACCCCCGCTTCCCGGCGCTGGCCCCACGCTCCTCTTTTTAGAAAAGTGGCTTCACGGTTTTTCGTATTCGTGTCCACGCGGGCGAGGTGGGGGTTCCTGGGCCCTTTCCGCTGCTCTGCGCATCCAACGCAGCGGCCCCCTCCCCCCGTGGCGACCGAGCCCGCAACGCGCCTGGACGTGTCCCTCTACCCGCCTAGCAGAGGGACTGCAAAGCCGCGCCTGAGTCCCGTGTGTAGCGGTCACACGCTGGCACCGACAACCGCTTGGATGTTGTGGCTGAGTGGACGGGGCTCCCTTCCACTTCCGTAGGACAGCGCTGCGCGGATAGCGCCCCCCCCCCCCCCCCCGGCTGTGTCCTGTCTGCCTCGCGGAGTCGGGGAGACCCCGTGGGGGTGGCCCATCCCCGAGCAGCGGGCACTTGGGGACAAGACGTCTGGATGTGTTCCCCCGGGGTGGAGGCAGATCCCAGAACCGGATCTTTGACCTCTGCCCCCTCCAGGCAGCCCTCTGGCGGGAGGGGGGGGGTTGGAGAGTGGGCACCTGACCCAGTCTAGAAGCCACGTGATTCACAGAGGCAGGGATGCCCAAAGGGAGCTGGGGGGGGGGGGGCAGGGGGCGGGGCTCCCAAGTGGTGAGGTGAGCTAGGAGGGAGGGGTCCCGGGCTCAGCAGGGCTGGGGCCGGAGTCCCCAGGGGGATTTCTATTTAGGCTAACACCTCGGGCACGCGTGGGACGTGCCACATCCGGGCAGCCTTCACCGCCAGCACCTCTTTCAATCCTCACCCCTGGCGGGGAGCCGCAGCTAGACAGCTGGGGCCTTGGGTGACATGCTGGGGAGGGCGGGCTTCCTGGGGGAGGCAGTCAGAGCCGTGTGGGGGGGTGACCATGGGCAGCGGGTGCCCCCGCGGGACCTTTCAGCCACGGGGAGGCCTGCGTGGGCTCCTCTCTCTGGGTCGCTCTGCCTTGTTCCTCCCAGGCCCCGCCCAGAACCCCAGAGCTCCCCCCCGCCTCGTCTGCACCTGGGCCGACAAAGCTCATTCCCTCCCAGCTCTGCAGCCCCCGGGGGCAGGTTTGGGGGCAAGAAATCCTGGGGAGGAGGCGAGGCAGGGGCTGGAGACAGGGTGGCCTGCAGTGGTGTCCTCCTGGCCTTCAGGGGTTTGGGACGAGCCAGGGCCCCGGTCCGCCGTGGGGGAGCCCCCGAGTAGGGGAGCACCGAGCACTGGGCGTCCCCACCAGGAGGGCACTGTCCTAGGCACCACGGGGCGGAAACACTTCCATCAGCGCCTGGCAGCCTGCTCTGCCCCAGAGAGGAGCATCGGGTCCCAAAGGACCTGCCTTGTTTGACCCCGGGGCCCGTTTCCAGAATATTCTCCGCAATGGGGAGAAATGCCAGCGGCTTTGTGGAGACCTCTCAGGGCACCTGGGTCCCCAGAAAGCAGCTGGAGAGAGGCCGACCGGGAAGGTTTTCTGACTGCCGGGGCGGCCATCATACAGAAGGCGGCTCAGACAACAGCACGAAGGTGTCCTCACGCCGTGGAGGCTGGAGTGAGTCCGAGGCGGTGGCCTGGCAGGGCTGGTTCCTTCCGGGGCCGCCCTCTCGGGCTTCTGCTCGGCCGTGCTCTCCCGGTGTCTGCACTCGGTCGTCCCTGTGTGCGTCTGTGTCCTGTGCCTCGTTGGTCATCCTGGTTGATGACCGTCTTCCTGGGCCCTGAGCCCCTGGAAGCCGGTCCCGTGCCCCGTGGTGCAGGGGGAGCGCAGGAGGCTTGTGAGTCTCCGACAGCATAGCCCGGGCAGACCCGAGCTGCCTCGGGTCTGGGGAAGGAGGGCTGTGCGTTGCGGGTTTGATCGAGTCCTTGGACCTCCCGTCCTGGCTGCAGGGCCCGTGGCCAGGATCAGCCCGGGCCTCAGGGTGCTGGTGTGCCTGGCCTCGCGGCACCAGCCCCCCGCCCCGCCACCGCCTCCCGGGCCCCCATGTACGTGGGGAGCTCGGTCAGCAGCACTCAGGCTGCCACAGGCGGAGCGTGTCCCCACACAGGGGCCCAGACTCCCATCGGCCTCTGACACCCAGCAGAGTCCTCCCAAGTGTCTGTACAAACCCCTCCTCCCGCGGCAGCATCAGCGATACTGGGAAACGTGGGGAGGACCTCGGGGCCACGCACGCCCTTCCCAGGCGCCCGGGCCCCGAAGCGCAGCAGGGAAAGGCAGAACATCTTTTCCCGGTGAACAAACGGGGCTCAGAAGCCCCCCTTCCCACCCGTGGAGGGAAACTTGATCTCGTTAGTTCACGGGGACTGTGTCCCTTCAGGATTTTTCCTGGCCCCTTTTGGGAGACATCGGGGACACTCCTTCCACGTCGCCCATCTGCTTCTCCTGGGGGCGGGCAGGTTCTGGGCCTGGTGGCACGCAGGTCGCAACAATGGGGTAGGTCAGTCCTCCGCTGTCCTCCCCTGGCCCTCTGCCAGGATGCAGCTCGTCCGCTGTCCTCTCCGGCCTTGGGTTCTGGCCAAGTTCTCCCCGGAGAGTATGCTTCATCGCGTCTGAGCCCCGAGTCCAGATGGCACACGGACACGAGTGCCACCCCCGCAAACCTACTGCCTGCTCAGGGTTACAATTAACACAGAAGGAAACACCGGCTGCCCCATAGCTTGGTGCTTGGTCTCTTGTTTATGCCTGTCTTTTCCAGGTTTTCCCAGGGTCCAGCTGGGCGTCCGTGGCCAAGGACCAGCTCACGGCAGGGGAGGGCTGGCCCGAGGCCGCAGGGTGACCTGGGGGCAGTGCCGGCGGGTCCCCGCCTTCCCCCTGCAGACACCCGCTTGCACAACGGACAGGCTTTGCACGGGCGTCCCTCAGTCTGAGAGGGGGAAGTCAGGGGCCCCGGAGCCTCGCGTCTGTCGGCATGAATCCGTGCTCTGTGTCCCCCCGCCATCCCAGCTTGTGGGAAGACAGTCGATCTCTGTCTCCGGAAATCCGTTTTGGGGAGCGTCTGGTTCTGACCCACTTGTGGACACGGATATGAGCAGCTTCGTTAGCTTAAAGATTTCCTGTCCCTGAGCGGGCTGGAGATTCCGCACGTGGACGTGCCGGTGCTGGGCTCTTTCCTGCACTGAGCTGAGCTGGGGGGGGACAAGGGTGTCACAGAACAGCTCTGGGTGACTCTTTGACTTGTTCCAAGACCCTTTGTGGCAGAAATTCCCTAGTGTCCTGCTCAGAAGACCCGCTCCGGGGATGCTGGTAGATGAGGCGTGGAGAAAAGAATTCCAGCCAAATAAATTTGGGGACGTGGTTCTGGATGAAGGGTTGAGGTCCCCCATGCTTTCTGGCCAGTCGTACAGCCCTGCACTTTGTGAGCTGCTGTGGGGGCCGAGCACGGACCTTCTCGGTATGTTTGCCCCCGGGGGTGTTTCATGGGAAGACGCCGGAAGGAACGCACTCCTGTCCACCCTCCGCCTCTAGAAGGCGGTCATCCATTGTGATGGGACCCCACCTCCCTGAGGAAGGGGGAGGGGAGGAGCACCTGGCGTGGCCCAAGGGACCGGGGCGTGTGGTCCACCACACGATGGCGAATGTTCTCAGAGGTTTCCTGGCAGGGTTGCTCCGGGCACCCCTGCCCTGGGCCGTCCCCTCGGTCACCTCTCCCTCTGGGTTTTGGGCACGCCCCAGGGAAGCGAGCTCCAGTCTCCACCGCCGTGGTGGGTGACATCACTGCCCCGGTCCTCGGAGGGGGCACGGGGGGCCAGGCGGGGTCACTCCAAGTCTGTGTCGGTCACGCAGCGCGTGGCCGCGGAAGGGAGTCGGTTCTACCCAGCTCCAAACTCCACGCTTTTCCACTTGCTGGACTTGATGCAAACCCGATGTCCGGGGTCGGACCCCGTTTGGGTTACCGGCTTCCCGGGGTGTAGGGACAAGGGACATGGCTGTGGTCCGGGCCCCGGGGCCTGCAGGGAGCCCGCCGGGCACTTGGCCAAGCACAGAGTAGGGTCTTCTGCCCGTCAGCCGCCGGCAACAGTGTGTGTCCCTCCGAGGAGCTCCCTGCACGGCTGTGCGGAGCGCTGACAGCTGGGTGTGGCTCCTCTGGGGACAGGAAGCTGAAGCCTGGGCGCGGGGCTCAGGACAGCCTGTCACCTGCATGGATCCTAGCAAAGCCCAGCGGCCTCTGTGCTTCCGACTCGGCCCCCGGAACCTGTTCAGCGGCCTCCGGGGCAGTGGCTTGGGAGGTGGCTGGAGTGGCCTGCTGAGGGGGTGGGTGAGGGGTCCGGTGCCCTGCTTGTCGGGTGGTGGGGACCATCTCCCCGGGTGCCTGGCCCGCCCTGCTTGTGGTGAGGCCGCCTCGCTTCTGGGCTTGGCGTCCTGGGTCCGGCCAAGAGCAGCCCGGGGCACTCGCCTGTGGCCCCGGCTGGCAAGTCCCAACATCCAACATCGGGACCAAGTTCTCTGGGCCTGGGGCTGAGCAGACCTGAGGGCAGGGGTCGTCCCATCTAGTGCCCGACGGGGCTCGGGGAGGGGGGTCACATGAGGCCAAAAGCACGTAGGGCCCACCCTGGAGAAGAGTGAACACAGATCCAGGGGGAGGTGCTGTGAATAACAGCAGTGACGTGCCCCAACCCGGTCCTGGGCCCCTCGGGGGGCTCGTCTGGTGCAGGCTGAGGGCGGGGGCCCGAGTGAGGGTGAGGGAGAGTTGGCCTGGTCCCCAGTGGCTCTCCTTCCCCGTGGCTGCTCCCCTGTCCCGTGGCCACCCCTTTCTGGGGAACACGGCCAGCTTCTGGGCTCAGGCGTGTCCTTGTTCCCACCTCAGATGTTTCCGTAAAAAGGCACTGTCCACACAGTGGGACCCTGGACCACAGACAGTCACTGGGGTTTAGTGACTTGGCACCTGAGAAGTGCTCAGCCCCACGTCGGTCACAGAAGTGCCGTCTCCAAGCCACTGCACGCGGACCCAAGCCATCCAGCGAGAAGGGCAGCCGAGCCACCTCTGTCCCCTTGCTGGTGCTGCCCTGTGGCTGCCAGGAGCACAGGCTTCCCTTCGTCAGGGTCCCGGGCCCCCCAGCTTCCCGCAGTGACTCTGCTCCTGCTCAGGGATCCGAGGAAGGCCCCCTCTACTTGCCGGTTCTCGGGGACGGAGCCCCCCGTCTGCCCTCACCGTGGAAAACAGAAATCGGACCGCACCTGCCGGGGGGCCTCAGCTGCCACAGCTGGGCCCCCGCGGGAACAAGTTCTCCAGACCCCCTCTTCTCCCTGGGTCCCTGCAAGACACCTCCTCCTCGCTCTCGGGTGTGCCCCGCGGAGGCCGGTGCTGGGGCCACAGCGTGGAAGGCAGAGCAGAGCCGCCGCCCTCGGGGCTCTCCTTGGGGTCGGAGAGGGAGAGTGACAATGGCACGAGGTGGGGCTGTGAAGCCACGGTGGCCCCAAGCGGTGGCCCCAGGGCTCTGGGTGCCTCCACCAGCCCACCTGAGACCCTAGAGCAGCCTGAATGGCCCCAGCCCCGCCCACTGCTCCCTTCCCCTTCTAGAAAGCTCTCCAGGAGCTCCCACCCTCACCCCACGCCTGCCCAGTCACCAGGCCTGCTGTGCCCACCCTATTGCCCCAGGTCACCCCCCACCAGCCCTGGCCGCTGTGACGGCCCCCTCCCCCAGGCCCCCACAGTCGTCTCCCTAACTCATCAGTCTGGCCTCGTCCACCTCTGCTCGGGACTCCGTGGCCCCCCACGCCCAAGCCCCCAGAGTGAATCTTACTGACCTCTCCCTGCTCACTCCCGTGATGCTGGACCGCGTGTCCTGACCCCAATCCCTGCAGCCCACCCCACAGACCTGGCCCGAATGGGATGCACTCCTCCTTGGGGCTCCCATGGGACCCTGTGAGCGTCTCAGCCGGGATGACCGCACGGCTCGGTTCACACATCTGTCTGCCCCAGACTGGCACTCCACGAGCAGAGCCGCCGATCCCGGGCCCTGGTGGCGGGCATCCTTGGCATAGTGGGCACCCAGGAAAACACGGCTTGGATGAATATGTGAACGATGATCCTGTGGCCACTGGGCCCTGAAACGCCAGAATCACTTGCCGTGGGTGGGGGCCGTGGGGACCACCCCCAACTTGAGACTCCCACCCTCCACCCCGCCCCTGCCGCGGGCCTCCTGCCCGCCCTCCTGCCCTCGGAGTCTTCTTTGGGACCCCATCCCTTGTGTGGGGGGACCGGGGAGTGCTGTCCTGGCACTGCCCCGGACGGCTGGGGACCGGCCAGCCTGTGATTGTCCACAAGAGGGCGCCGAGAGCCCACCCACGGCGGCTGAGTGGCCTGGGGAGCGGGCCGGGAGGGGGGTGAGCCCGTGCACGTGGCAGGAGCGGGAGTGTGCAGGCGTGCGCGTGTCTACACGGATCTGGGGGCCTGGGGACGCTGCGCCCGCAGGGCAGTGGGCCAGGGCAGCCCAGGGGGTCCTCGATGGGTGCCGGTCAGGAGGGGCCCAGGCCCAGGGCAGGCCTCCAGCTTGGCCCTGCCCTCTGTGTAGTTTCAGGCTGGGACCCTGCCAGCCTCCGTGGGCGTGGGCGTGGGCGTGCGTTCCCCGGGTTCTGCCTCAGCCCCAGCACTCATGGGCATGACCCGGGTGCTGGGTGAAAACGCCAGTTCCCGGGCCCCACGGCACCTGCATCTGTGTGTGTGGGGCTTGTCTGGGAAGCCTTGAGGCCACTCGCAGAGGTCCCGCTGGGCCCCTCTCTCATCTGTTTTCCCTGCAGGGGGCCAGGGCACGGGTTCGAGGTTCGAGGTGCCTGCGATGGGACACAGACGGCAGTGCCTGGAGGTGGTCCAGGCCAGGGAGGTGCCGCTGGGAGGTGGTGGTTGGGGCGGGGGGGACGAGTCCACGTGGCTGTGTGCATCTTTCCTAAGTTAGGTCTAAAGTCCTCCAGGAGCAAAGAAAACCTCAGTAGGAGGGGTCCAGAGGAGGCCTCTTCTCCCACACGAGGGAGGGCAGGGGGCTTGCTGGGAGGCAGATGAGAGGGCACCCAGGAGAGGGGCCTGGGTCCCAGTCTGTGGGCAGCTCAGGGCCCTCCCCCTGCAGGAGGCGGGTGGCGGACTGTGGGTGGGGCACTCAGCACGTGGCGGGGCTGAGCAGCGGGGGAGGGCCCACCATCCTCTCTGAGTGGGGGGTCCGGGGTTGTGTCTCTGGTGACACTGGCACCCCAGCCCAGGTCAAGGGTGTCCCTTTCCCCCACAGCCGGTCCCTTCCTGCTGCAGCAGCCGCCAGGACTCCCCTTCCTGGCCCTGGGGCCCTCTGAGCCCGGCTGCCACCGCCCAGCGTCCACCTGGCCATTTCCGTGTCTCTCCGTGTCCCCACGCCTGCTGGCCTCTCCAGCCTTTGGGGCTCGTGCTCTCTGTCCGTCACCGCCCCCCCCCCCCCACCCCACAGGGCACTATCCCGGCCCCACGATGGGCTTAGATCCAGGCCCATCTGCTTTGCCAACACCCGGTTTTCTCCCTGTGGCCTCGATGTAATTACAGAGCCGCGTGTGCATTTGCCGTGCCGCCTGTACCCCGATGCAGCCCGGCAGGGTGGGGACCGTCTGCCCCACCCAAGCCCCGCCCCCGCGGATGAATGCAGGGAAACGCTCCTGGCGTGGTCTGTCCCCACCTGCGGAGCTGAGAACGGCCCTTGCCTTGAGGGCCGCCCGGGGATCCGGGTGCGGGCTCCCCGCGGCGTCTGACACACGGCGCTCAGCAGCGTGGCCTCCGCCAGGTCACCTCTCCCACCACGCGCGCCAGCGGGGACCACTGCCCGAGCTGGGAGTGCCCACCCTGTGCCAGCAACTCGCTGGGCTGTCATCTCGGGAGGAGGCACCCCAAGGAAGCAGGGAGGGCCGTCCTAAAGTGTGGGCCACCGTGGCCCTGGACGGAGCGCGGACCAGGCTCCCGAGAGGCGCTGAGGCAGGGCCGAGGGTGCCCGGCCCGGATCGGCCACAGCCTCTGTCGTCGAGCCAGAAGCTGCTGCTCTCTGCAGGCTGACTTGGCGCTGGGCATGCTGGGACGAGACCGCCCCTCGCTTACCCGCTGGGCTGGATTCCTTCCCAGTGGAAGGACACATGCGTTTTAATTTGTTCTAACTGGACACACCCCCACTCCACCCCGCACCCCGGGGAAACTGGGTCACCAAGCAAAGAAGCCCTCGGCCGGCTCAAACCCACAATTCTTTCCCATAAAATGGCCCTTGTTCTTTTTAGCACACTGAAGGTTCCCGCGGGGCTGACCCTCTGGATGCCTGGTCCCGTGCGCGGAGGGTTCCAGAAACACTCGGAATTCGGGGAGCCGAGGGCAGCTCGGGAACAGAGCTCTCTGCCCCTGGAACCCAAAGAGGACTCGACCGGGGCCTCGCCTCCAGTCTGCACGTCGCGGGACACGATGGTGGGGTGCGCCGGGGGGGGGGGGGGCTTCCCCAGTGAAAGAGAGACGCCTCGTCGCTGGGAGGTTGCCCGGGAGCACAGGGAGCAGCTCACAGCGCCCTTCTGCCTCGGATGACATCTTCCTTATCAGCACCTTAACGGAGACGGCGCTGCTGGGGCTGCGGGGCTGTGCACACAGGCTCCGCTCCTCCCGGCTCCAGGCGCTGCCTCCGGGGGCTTGGCTCCCGGCCTGGGCCCTGCCTCTCCTCCTGCTTTTCTGCACCGGGATCATCCCTCCACCTACGTGCTGAACTGGTCTGTCCACGCGTCCGTCTGTGCATCCGCTGGTCCAGGCAACCTTACCTGGCCACGTGTCCACCCATCAGCCACTCGTCCTTCTGTCCGTTTTTTCCGTCTGTCGTTCGGCCCGCCCACTATCCGGGCACGGATGTCTTCATCCGGCCATGCCTCCACCCCCTCAGCCACCCACCCTCCGTCCACCAATCCCCGTGCACCTGTCCCTGCCTGCCTCATTCTATAAATGTCCTCTCGGGCAAGTCACGATGCCACTTCAGGGTGGGGGTGGGTGGGGAGGGGCCCACAGGGGGGAAACCAGATCCAGATCCTGCCCCCACAGAGCCAAAGTCCGCTGAGCGGCTGCATCCGGGGACGCGGGGAGGGGGGGGGGCGGGGGCGGGGCGAGGGCGGTGCCTGATCCGGGAGGGCTTCCCGGAGGACACGGCTGAGGTTCTGGAGGCCCGTCCCCTGGCCAAGCCGGCTGTCCCCGTGGCGTCTCCCGACGCGTGCGGAGGCGGCCGCACAGAAAAGTCTGCGTCGACCGCCCGCGCGGGGGGCGCCACCAGCCTGCCCACGAGCCATCTGCCTCCTTCCTTCCGCGAGCGAGCGTGCTGGAGCCCGTGGGCTGCCCAGCTCCCGGCACAGTTGCCGGCTGCACACGTGGGCCCTGGCACCCGGGGGGGGGGGGGTCTCTCGCCCTGGTGGAGACCGGGGGTGGGGGTGGGGGGGACGCTCCTCCAGGAGGCGCATCACTTTACAGTATAGGAGGCCCGTTTCTGTGACAGTCCCGGGAGGCTTGCCGCCTCATAGAAGTGGAAACTGAGGATCAAGGGAGTTGGTGGCTTGTCTCTGGCACAGGGCTCCCAGGGACAGGGCTGAGCCTTCTCCTCGGTGGGACGTGTGATCTGTGCGGGTGTGGACGGGGGAATGGAGAGGCTGGAGGGAGGGCTGCCCCGTGGCAGGCCTGGCCTGGGGGGGCGGGGCTTGGACTTGGGGGTGGGGCCTGGGGGAGGGGCGAGGAGTGCAGAGGTGTAGGCGGGAGAGAATCCCTCATCACTCACTTGCTGTCAACAGATTTGTTTTTCAGTCATTCGCCCCCACACGGTGGTTGAGCCCCTACAATGGGCTTGCGGTGCTGGGTGGCCTGTCCCTTGCCGATGTCTGCCCCTCGGCTCCGCTGCCCCCTGGGGCTGGGCCATTCTTTGTCAGGAACTGGCCTGTGCCCTGGGAGGTGTCGAGCGGCATCCTTGGCCCCTGCCCGCTAGATGCTGGGGACACGTCCCCACTTGTGACAGCCAGAATGTCTGCAGACCTTGCCGAGCGTCCCCTGGGGCGGGAAGGGTCCCCCTGGAGAAACGCCGGTCTGCCGACAGTGGGCACAGCAGAACCCCCTGCCCGCATGGAGCTCACGGCCCGTGGGGGAGACGGGGAAGAGAACGCTGGGTTTGGGTCGCAGAGAGGCGGCGGGAAGGGCAAGAGGAGGCCCCTGTGTCGTTGGACCTGGGGTCTGTGGATGGCGGGGAGGGGGGCCTGGAGACTGTGTGCCGGGCATCTGGGAGGAGATGGGAGCCTCGGCTGAGCTGGGGAGGCCAGGAGGAGCGCCGGGGTGTCAGGCATCCCGCACATGGAGGGACCCTCCATCTAAGGGCGGGGGTTTGCCCTTTTCCTCTCCTGCCAGCCTCGCCCTCTGCCCTCAGATGTGCCTGCCCCCTCCCGCAGGGCGGGGGCCGCGGAGGATGTCAGCCTGACAGCCCACAGATCACGGAAGGCGGTGATTGGAGGCTCAGACCCAGAGCCTCATTAAAACTACACAAGACAGAAAGGCTCTCCCCGGGGAGCGTAATTAGTCGCTGGCTGCCCCCGGGTGAGGGACGTGGCCACGGTGGGAGGGCCGTGGGCAGGCTGGTCTGCCGGGCCGGGTTCAGCCGGGCCCCCGTGGCACCTTGACACGTGGGTCTTCTGTGCTGGGGAGCGTGGAGGGGTGCGGGGACGCGGCACCCACCCCCTCGGGGAGAGAAGTGCAGGGCCGTGGGAGAAGGAGCCGGTTGGAGGCTGGGCTGCAGGTCCCGGAGACGTCCCGGGCCCCTGTGCCTCTGTGGTGGCACCACAATGGAGCCAGGCGACCAGGCGGGCGGTCGAGGGGCCAGGAGGAGGGTGGGGGGCTCTGGACTCTGGGAGGCCATGTGTTCAGGGCACCGAGCTCTGGAGCCCCGTGGGTCGTGGGAGAAAAAGAAAGAAGTAACAGGACGTGCTGAGGGTGTCTGTGCCTTCTGATTTGGGTCGGTTCAACCTCTTCTTTTCTTATTTTTAGCTTTTTTTTTTAATGTTTATTTATTTTTGAGAGAGAGAGAGACAGAGCGTGAGTGGGGGAGGGGCAGAGAGAGAGGGAGACACACAGAATCTAAAACAGACTTCAGGCTCCGAGCTGTCAGCACGGAGCCCGACGCGGGGCTCGAACCCACGAACCGCGAGATCATGACCTGACTGGAAGTTGGACGCTCAGCCGACTGAGCCAGCCAGGCGCCCCAGTTCAATCTTTTCTAAGAAGCATAAAGAAAGGCCAGAATTTGTTTTATTACATACTTTTGGCTGTTGGACTGTGAGTCTTTGAGGGTGACTCCGGGCGGGACCGGGCCGTCTGGGTCTCATTAAAGAATCCACGGCGGAGGGAAAACATAGTATCTGGCCCGGTGCCGCTGGAGGGGGGCTGCCCGCTTCGGAAGCTGCCGGAGGGAGAGGCTGGCGCCCAGCACGTCTGCAGGGGCCTCTCTGGGCCACAAGGGGAGGGCTTTGCTTGGGCGGCGGGCGGTGCGTGTCTCCTGGAGGCTGGCAGGGGTCTGGGGTCTCTGGGAGGCCGTGTTTCACGTGGCACCAGCAGAACGTGCAGAGGGGCTCGGGCAGCCCGGGAGGCCCTCGCCCTTTGAAGGGGCTCAGAGTCGGGGTCCCGCGGAGCTGGTCCCACGTACTCAACCCCTGCGTGAGGGCCTAGTCCCCCAGCACCCCCAGGTCAGAGGGGAGGCCTCCTGCTACGGTCACACTGCTGCCACGGAGGCCAGTCCGATTTGAACCCGGCCCCGCCACCCCGCTCTTGCCGTCCACTGTGGCCCCGACGCCCCATTTCCGCCCTCACGGCTGCCTGCCAGGAGTCCCACGCTCTGCCTCCGTCCCTCCCCCACCCCCACCTGATGCTCAGACTCTGTCCCGCACCTCCCGTGGCTCCCTGATGACTGTGTGTCCCAGCGCGGGTCACCTCGCTGCCCTCGCCACCCCCCGTTTTCTCCACCCGCCCTCCTTGCTGGGAAGGCAGGCCAAAACCCTTCCAGAGACACCCCGCTTGGGTGTTGGGGGGTGCAGGGGCCCCGGGCACAACAGCCTTCCTTGCCGGGTGCCGGGACCGGCGTCGTGGTCCGTGGGGTCCAGCGCGGAAGGACAGCGGGGCCCTTTGTTCGGAATGACGAAGGAATTAATGCAAGAACAGAGCAAGGACCCAAGTGTGGGGGCGCGGGGCTGCCTGTCCCCGGAGCCCGCCCTGCCCCACGCCCCCCGAAAGGCCGTCCTTAACGCATCTCTCGGGTTTCTTCCGGGGGCAGGAGGGCAGCGTCAGACCCATCCCGTGGTCAGCGTGAGCCCCACAGCTCTTGAGACCCGAGCGCAAAGAATTTGGACAAGTGGCTGTTAGGGTGCTGCTCGGTGGACCCACCGAGGTGTCCTCGACCTCGCCCACGAGGTTGGGGGTCACCTGCTGTACTGACAGGGGGGGCTGAGGTGTGGGGGGCAGGAACGGACTTTGGGTTCACACGGGGTCAAGCCCGTCTCCACCACCGAGAGCCGTGGGGTCTTGAGCCGGTCAGGGGAGCTCTCAGAACCTCAGGCTCTTCATCGGGGAACTTCAACGGCAGAGTCTGAACTGAACTGGGGAGGGGCCCCCCTGCCATCCAGCCTTTGCTCCCTGTGTGGCCGAGTCTCCCCAGGACCTCTTCCCTGGACAGGACTTCCCGCTCCTTGTACCTCAATGGTCATATTTATTTTATTCTATGGCTTTGATCTATAAAGTGCTTGTGCGGACCCAGGAAAATCCTCCCAGAAGGTGCCGGCTCCTGCCTCACGTTTCAGTTGTGAAATACGGCGTTTAATCATCCTGTGGGCCGGCAGTAACGTTTTACTGGAGAGACCCGTTGGCTGGAGGTCGGTGGCTGGGAGCGTCTCTCCTGGGACTCAGGGGAGAGACAGAGCCGGGGAGACGTGCCCGGCCCTTTGTCCAGAGACAGCCCTGAGCTCGGAGGCCCCTGGGTCTGGCCGGGGCAAGGGCAAGGGAGCGGGCGAGGCCCCTTCCCTCTGACCCTCTCAGCCGGCCCTCCCGGACCTCCAGGGGTCCCAGTGTGGGCCAGGCTGTTGCCGTGGCAACCACGCATCATCTATGATGGCCCGAGGACCGTTGCTCAAAGGGAGGAGAGCAGTTTCCTGGGCTCCCTCTGGGCGGCCCCCCCCCACCGAATGCAGGCTCCGCCCATAGGTCATTCTTGGCTCCTGGTGGGGAGTCGGGCGGGGAGGGGGGGAGGGCTGGGTCCTCGGGGTCCCCTGGAGCCCCTGCTCTTTGCTTCTTGCCACCTTCCTGCCTCTCCTCCCACTGTTTTAGTCACACACGCTTAGTCCCTCGGGGCAGGTTGGACGCCCCCCCCCCCCCCCAGCCTGTGGGTCTGGGCGTGCTGAGCACCCTGTCATCTCCACTCCTGAGTCCCCACCCGCCTGGCCCTCCGTGCCCCGCCCGTTCCGCCCAGCGGACTGGCCCGCGTGCCTTTGTTTCCAGCTCAGAGGACGTGTGTTCATGTGGAAAAGCGAGGAACAAGCGACTGAGATGGAGAAGTCCTAGCGGCCAGTCGTCGGCACCCGGCCGGAAATAAGCAAGCCCTCATCCGGTGCACGCGCTGATGACAACAGGGACGTGTGTGCCGGGTTTATGTCCGTTTTTAATTGTGTTTGAATACAGGTAACACAAGCTATGCCTTCATAGCTATTTGGAAGTGCCTAGTTCTCTGGCGTCGGGCACACTCACGTGGTTGTGCGACCACCTCCGTCCGTCTCCAGGTCTCTGCATTCTCCCAGACGGAACCCTGTCCCCGTTACACACGGACCCCCCCCCCCCCTCCGGCTCCCTGCACCTGTGGATCCCCCCCCGCCCCCAGATGACTCGTATCAATGGAACCCTACAGAATCTGTCCTTTTGAGCCTGGCTTAGTTCACTGAACATGACGACCTTCAGGTCCGTCCAGGTTGTACCAGAATTTCCCTCCTTTCTAAGGCTACATCGTAGTCCGTTGTGGGGATCGACCACACTTTGCTTATCCATCATCCCTCGATGGACGCTTGGGCTCGTAAGGATCTTATCGAAAGAGCTGGACAGGGGAGGATGGGCTTTCCTGCTCAGACTGTTCCCTCAGATACATCTCTCCCTGCCCTGGACGACGTCTCTTGTCCGGTCTGGCCCCATAGTCACATATCTCCAGACACTCATCTGATGTCAAGCCCTTGCCTTCTGGGACGACGCCCCTCTGGGCGGGATACAGATGCTTCCAGGGAGCTGTCGGCTGATTCTCTAAGCCCTGCCTGGTCTCCCCCCTCACTAGGCTCCAGCAGAGTCCAGGGCGGCGGTGGGGGGGGGGGCAAGGGAGGCTCGCACCTGCTGCTGGGGGCCCTGGGCTGGGTGTTGGAGACCTGGTCTCTGAAGGTCTCTCACCTGTGGGGGATCTCTTCTTGATGTAGGGGAAGGCTGCTGGCCGGGTACCTCCCACTGTCTCCTCTCCTGAGGTCGCCTGGCCACTCCAAGTGGTCCTCGTGGGTCCCCAAGCCCAGCTCCCCTGGTGGAGAAGCCCACTTGTGCCATGCCTCCAAATGGGGCCCCCGGCCCTGCCACACCGAGTGTGGGCCCCGTACTCTGTCACAGGGCCCCTCCAGCCACAGCCCCTATTCCTGGACAGCCCGGGTGGAGGTGCCCAGCCTGAGGTCCCCTGGCTTGACTCATAGTGCCAGGAGAGTACCTGCCTCCCTGCCCGGGGTGGGGGGCACAGGACACAGCACACGGCAACGTTTCCCTCAGGGAAACGCTCGTCCTGCTCTCCCAGCCCTTGGCAGGCTGTTCACGTCCTCCTGCGGGGTCGCAGGTGCGGGAGGGAGACCAGCCTCCTGGTGGGTCCCCGCGCGGGTGGCGTGGCGGCTGGCTCGAGGATGTGTGCACCCCCGTTGTACGGGCAGGGGTCTCAGATGAACACTCAGGCGATGGTTCTCGTTTCCAGGTGCGCGTTGGAGCGACCGGCCTCAAAGAGGTCCCATCCAGCCGAGGGTGGGGTCCTGGCACTAGCCTGCCTCGGAGAGAGACTCCCCCGAGAAGGGGCAGGGCTCCCGGGGGCCACGGCGGCGGCAGGGGCCGGACAGTAGTCGCCATGACGGGGAAGGCAAGATGGTGAGTGTTTCAGGAGCAGCCAAGTGGGTGCGAGAGCCTCCAGGGTGAGCAGAGCGCTCGGGGACACTGGCCACTCGGACACTCTGTCCGTGGCCCCCTTTGGTGCCGTCTGCCCGAGCCTTAGTAGCTGTCGGGAAGCACGGGGTACGCGGGGGCCGGGCAGCGTCCGTGTGCCGGTGGGCTCCCCCCGGCCCCTCCACGCTGTGCTCAGTAGCGGGCTGATGAATGGATCTGCAGAAGGGAAGTTAGGGGCCTTCAGGGAAACCGGCAGATTTTATTTATTTATTTTTTTTGTAAGGAAAGAGCCGTAAATCAGGGCTGCGGTGGAGAGCGATTAGCGCCTCCCTCATGCACCAGTAGGTGCGGGTGCTGCGCCGGGCGGGGTGCCCTCGGGGTGCTGCCCCTGTGAGCTGGGAACGGGGGGCGGGAACCCTGCGCGGCCGCGGGGGGCTGCACACCCCCCCGTCCTGTGCAGAGCTGAAGGTGGACATCAGGGTCGCCGTCCAAGGGCGACGGGGGGGGGCGGGGTCCCAGACACAGCCACGCAGGGAGCCCCCGGGGATGCCCTCCATCCCAGGCTGGCTGCCCCCCCAGACCCGCGGAGGCACGTGGTCAGGTGGGGACCGCCAGGGAAGCCAGGACAGGCGGGCGCAGCCCAGAGCCCCAGGGCCCGGGGGTCCCTCTGGCTCGTCAGGGGCCGTGACGGGAGGGGAGCTCTGGCCTGGCCGAGCCGCTTTGGTCAGTTACGTGTCCTGTCAGTTCTTTGTTTTCTTCCATTCAAAGGTGCCCGTCAAGCCCCTGCCCCCCGGGAACCTGGGTCGGTCCTCGTCACTTGGCTTGGCCAGCAGAAGGCGGAGGAGGCCAGGCTGTGTGACTTCGGAGGCGAGGTCCTGAACTTACTCTGTCTGGGTTTAGGCTTAGAGTAAAGCCGTAGAGATGGGTCAGAGGCTTCGTGCCCCGATGGTCACAGGGCACGTGGGCACAGCCCGGACACCGACACTGGCACGTCCCGGCTCTTCTCCAGCTTCCCTCGGACCTCACGGCTGACCTCCCACGGAGGCCTTTTCTAGGGCGCCGGGCCCGCCCGGCTGCTGAGACTGCGTGCACCGTGACCTCCAGGGAGCTCCCTGGGGAGAAGGCGGGGCGGGCGGGGCTCTGACCTGGGGGTGCTCCGCTGACCTGGGTGCCCTGTGTGCCCCGCCCTGGGGGAGATTCCACAACCACAGCAGGTCGGCAACCGCCACCCCCCGCCCCGCCTCCCCAGGATGTGTCCCTACTGGTTGCCAGAGCCTGGCGCATAGTAGGTGCTTGGCACATTTGTGTTAAATGAATGAACCTGGGTGGGGGTTGGGCGGGGAGCCCTTGGGAGGTGGAGAGGCGAAAGGCCCCCAGGCAGGGGACACCTGAGCCGGCCGCCCCAGGGAGAAGCAGAGAGTGGGGCTGGGGAGGTGGTGAGGCCCCCGCTGTTCCCAGAATAAACAAACCTCTTCCTTCCAGGCCAGCAGCAATGCACCCCCAAGTCTGGTTGCCTACCCCCCCCAACTTCAGGGTTGACTGAGTCCTTTCACTATGAATGGATTTGCACACCCCCATGTTAGGGGACCCGAGATCAGCCTGCTTGGGGCCACACAGCATCCAGAACTGCACTGGGGTCCCAGTGTCCTCGACCTCGACCATCCCCTCCCTCACTGCCTCCCACACCCTAGAAACTTCTGATCAACGCGCCTCCAATCTTCCCCTGAGCTGGAAAGACCCGGGCTCGGATCCCCGACTGACCTGCCACCAGCCAGGCCCGGAGCAGGTGGATTTCAGGGCTTATGGTGCCGAATCCCCTCACTGACCCACCCACGTGCAGAGGCGCTCAGGCCCGCCTGACCCAGAGGCCGCCCCGCACCCTTAGCCGTCCTGCCCTGATGGAGGTTAGCGCGGGTCTGTGTGTGGTCACGCTGGCAGGAGGGGGAGTGAGCTCCTGGGGGCTGAGGTCTCCGTGGGGACCCACAGGGTCGCCTCCAGCCCTCAGCTCCGCCCGCTAAGCCCCCTAACTTTGGAGATACCTCCGAAGGCTTATTTCGGTAACGACCCAGGTGACGAGCCTTCAGAGCCCCGCAACTGCGTTATTAAAAAGAACGCTTTGAAGACGTCTCACACGCATCAAAGTACTCAATACTCCACGTCTGATCGTAATTAAAGGTAAAACATACAGCCCAGAAGGGGGCTGGTTGTGACAGATTTGCCGCATGGGGCTAATGGGAGCATTATTAACACGTGGAAATTGCCGGAGACGGGCTTGGCAGGACGCCCGGTTTCAACGTGCACGTGGAGGGCGACGGGGGGACCGGTGGCCGTGAATGTGGCCGCCCCCCCGCCAGGCCACGCAGAGCACTGGCTCTGACCCCCCATTCTGGGGACTCAGGGTCTCTGTGCTTGCAGGATTCGGGGCCTCTACGGTGGTGGGCGGGGCAGCTGGGGGAGGGTACGTGGACGACGAAGGCGGGGAGGTGGGTGGTGGTGGGTGTGGGCCCCCCTGCCCTGGGTCCCTGGAGGGAAGCCTTGTGTCCCCTGCAGCTGTGGGTACTGATGGTCAACAACAGCCCTGGGGGGCACCCTCTGCAGACTCACCTCCGGCCCCAGTCTCCGCCTTCTGAGGGCAGCCAGCACCCGGACTGGTGCAGGAGGTGGGGTGTGGAGGGGCCGGCCCCTTCCCCGGGCCTGGGACCCTCTAAGCACCGGGGGACGAGCTACGGCCTTTGCCAAGATTGGGTCAAAGCTCAGTTCTCTGCCCAATCCCGCTTCTTCCCCCCACGGGGGCTCATCCCAGCAGGCTCCCCAGTGAGCCTCCTGCACACCCGTCTGTCTCAGGGACAGCGCCCGGACGGTGGACCTGTGGAGGGGGCATCGAGCCACCCGGGGCCCACATCTGGGCAGGGCCTCGGGGACGGCTGCAGGGAGCAGGGGTCAGGAGACCCCGGCAGACCACGCGTCCCCATTTCCTCGAGCGTGTCCCAGGCCGAGGTGCCCACCTTCGCCGACCTCGCCCTCGGGCGACAGGGAGGAGGTGCGGTGGCTCGTTTCCGTGGGCTCCGTATCAGAATGAGCCCGCATCTCTCCTCGTCAGCCCAGCATGGCTGCCTGATTTCAGCTTTCTCATCCCAGCTTCTCCGTGCCGGTGCCGAGACAGGGGCCTCCTTACCCCCTGCGCCCCACGCCCCCCATGCCCCGTGGACAGATTCTAAAGCCAGAGTGCGCTCTCCCGGCCCGGCTCCGTCGTCATCCTGCCTCAGTTTCCCGGGCTGGTGTTTTCCAGGATCGAATGGTGAGGGTTAGAAGGGAGAGGGGCGGGCGTGTGGCAAGCGCGATGTCATGGCGTCAGACCCAAGCCCTGCTCTGCCCGGGGGGTGGGGGGCGGGCTCCAGGCCACCCTGACATGTGCAGAATGGCCGGGGGAGGCTGTTGAGATTCAGATTCTGATTCAGTTCACATATTGGTTTCCCGTGGCTGCGCTAACAGCCACAAGCCGCGGGGCCCCGAACAACAGAGATCAGAGACTCATTCTCCCTGTTCTGCGGCCATGGGTCCAAAATCAAGGTGTCAGGGGACTGTGCTCCGCTGGAGGCTCGAGGCGAGGAACCTTCCTTGTCCCCTCCGGCTGCCGGTGGCTCCCGTGTCCCTCGGCTTGCGGCCGTGTCCCCCCCCCCCCCCGCCCCCGCTCTGTCCTCTCGTGGCCTCTCCCATCTGGTGTCACATATCCTCTGCCTCCCCCTTAGAAGGACACTCCTACCAAGATGCTCACCTTTCCTGGTGCTGCGGTGGCTCGTGGGGACCGCGGGGGTGGGGGGAGGGGGCCCTGCAGTGGAGCCCCTCCCTCCAAAAATCTGGAAGGATGCTTTGTTACCACGCTCTCTCCTGGCGGCTTGTATCTTCACGGAGGATCCGGTAAGCGGGTAAACAGGAGGAAGGTTTAATCAGGAGCCAGGAGGCTCGGCTCGGTGATTAGCACACGGATCCCTTAATGCCCTGTGTTACGTGCAGTTAATTACCCAGATTGCGGGGGAATTAATGTCGGGCCCTGCTAATGATTTTGGGGGAAGAATAATTTTATTTACACAACACGGGCTGAAAGAATTGTTGGGAGAGATGGGGACAGCAGGGGACTGACTGCTCCCAGGGGAGGGGCTCCGTGGTCCTGGGGCGCCGAGGGCAGACGGGGCCAGGGGTCCTCTGCCGTACCAGGCAGAGAGGCAGTCCCAGCACAGACGTGTGAACGGCCGGTGAGGTCAGCCGGTCACCCCCCTGGCGGGGTGACACTGCCCACCGCCCTGCCTTTCCCCGGGAGCTGCCCGGCTCAGGTCCCCCCGCTCCACCCCTCCTGCCGCTGGCGTGTCAGCGTCGGGAGCCCCAACGCCCGCGGATGCCGGGGACATCAGGGTGGGAAAGCCACGGTTCTGCTCCCGGGGCATTTATAGTTTACAGCCAGAGAGATACAGAAGTATGGCCCACGGCCTGCGTGACTCGGACAGGCTGGGACAGACCGGGCCTGTGCGGGCAGATGTCTGGGGAGAAGGTGGAGGGTAGGTGTGAAGGGCCTGTCTGCAGGGCCCAGGGGGGGCGCTGGGGGCGGGCAGGGCCCCTGCACCAGTGGGGCTTTGTCAGCCAGGCTCTGGCCCCGGGGGACCCAGCACCTGGAAAGGCCGCCTTAGTCCCCAGCTGCCCCCAGCCCTGGCCTCTGCCACAGGAGGCATAAGGTTGGGACGGGGTGGGGTCTGCAGGCTGACGGTTTCTCAGCGACGGGGAGGAGCCCAGAGCCGGGTGCCCACCCCGAGTCAAACACGGCACCGGGGTCAGCCTCAGGCAGGACATCCCGGGGAGGGGATGTCCAGGCCCTGGAACGGGGTCAGTGTCCAGGCCCCGGAACGGGGGCGGGATGGCAGGAGAGGGGCCGCAAGGGGGGCCGGGACCCCGGTGCCCAGAGGCATTCCCCGGCAACAAACGAGAAGCACAAATTGTGTAATTTCTGTCATTTTGCACACGAGCGAGATGCTCCGATGTAACGATCAGGTGAGAAATACGGAAGAATTCCGTATTAGAATTAGGATTTTCCTTGGAGTGGCGTGAAATAGCGGATAAAACACATCAGGTGGAAGAAAGGACGGCGTTCTGGGGTTCCGTCCCATGTGCAGCCCGTTCTCCCGCTTTGTCGGGCCACGGCCTTGCAGTTTCATCTGGCTCTGGGCCCCCGAGGGCAGCCCTTGCCGGTTCCCGCCCTCCTTGGGCTCACCTTCCCCCGGGCCGCCCCGTCTCCGTCCCTGCCCTCCACCCCTCCCGCCCCCTGACCTCTGCCCCCGCAGGCTCCCGCTCCTTAGCCTTCCATGGCTCCCACTGTCCAGCCCACCGTGTGCCCTCGAGGACGCTTTCCAGCAGCACTGTGTTCCCCTTCCCACCACCCTCTCCGTTGACCCCAGGACCCCAGTTTACAAAGGAGAAGGGCCCCTCGGTCCTGTCCTCCGGGTCTCCCAGAGAGGGTGGGATTTGGCAAAGCCCAGAAGGGAGCCCAGTACCTGCCTGGCGGTTCTGACTCCAGGCCTGTGTCCCTCTTCTCCATGTGTCCTGTGAAGGAGCCCCTGAGGCACGGGGGCCTGGCGATCTGTGTGGTGTCCTCCCTGTGACCGGACGCTCGGTCTGCCCTGTGAAGGGACCAGGCCGCACGCGGTGCCCCGGCCACCCTTTGGGGACCCTCCACTACTGACAAGGGAAGAAAGACTTGTATTTGGTGCCCCCCACGCGCACGGAGATGCCGATGGCGGCCAGCCGCCCGCCAGGACCCGCCTCTGGCGTTTGAAAGGTCCCCCTGATCCCGTCTATGGAGAAAGCAAACGTCCACTTCTGCCGGCCCAGACAGGCTGATCGCAAACCCCCGGTCAGCAGTGTCTGAAGTGTGGGGTTCTCGTTACATGCAAATTACTTCCCGGAAGCAATCCCGAGGGGCGTGTAGGCCCAGATGGCCCTTCCAGAGGGGCTTTGGGCCTTGCGACCAGGGTGCCTTTGCCTTGGGGAGGGACTTCCAGGGGAACGAAACTGAAGCCGGGGCCCAGCTGGGCTCGCCCGGGGAGTGCGAGCGTGGGAGACCCCCGTGGGGACGCCTGCCTTGGAGGGCAGTGACCTGGGGGTGCCCGCGCGGCCGCGGGGGTTGGCAGAGGCAGCAGGTGAAGGTTGCTTCCCGCCCCGGGAAGCCGCTCGCCGTGGCCCCATGCCCAGCCTCCGCGCAGGGTGCCCTCGCTTTCCACCTGAGAGGATGCTTTTGGCAAACCTCAGGACGTCGTTAAAATTTCATGGGCTCCCCTTAAGCGGAGGACCGCCGGCCGTGACCTCGAGCGGGATCTGCGCCTCGCCCAGGTGTGCCTCCGGCCGGCCGGCCGTCTCTTCAGTGTCACGGAAATGAGCGATCACCCTGCAGCTGGCAGGGCAGGCTGGCCGGGCCCTGACTTGCCGGCTGGGATGCCGTGGGGACGAACTCGCCTCCAAATAAAGCACTGTTAACACCACCATTAAATGCCTGATGGCTCTCTTTCTCCTTCTCCAAACTATATTTCAGGGCCAGGCTTTGCCAGCAGCGATGAATATTTCATCGTAACGTGAGCTCCTTCCGCTCCTGCCGCCGCGCGCTCGTCACGGGGCACTGGGGGGCCAAGCCAGCCCGTCCCGCCGCCGCGCGGCGGCCGTGGGCTCGCAGCCCGCCCGACGTGGACCCCGCCAGCCCACCGCCTCCCCGGCTGGCAGCCTGAGCCGGGCCGCCCGGAAGGCTCGCCGTCCGTGGTGCCTGGGGCTTACTTGCCTCTGTGGCTGCCGTCCGCTCAACCCAGAGCCGGGCCTCGTCCCTCTCCACAGCGAGCCCCCCGCCCGGCCCCCGGAGCGCGGAGGCCCCTCCTCGGGGAGCACTCCTGCTCCCCCAGCAGCCCCGGACCCTCCCGCAGCTCCGCTCCGAAGCGAGAATGCCTGAAGTCTGTGGACGCGTAGATTCATAAACAAACGTGTGGGCTCATTCTGAAGGTGCTTGGTGCAGAGTAGACGTTCATTGAACGTTTGAAAAATGCACCCGTGGCCGATGAGGGAGCGCACGAACATGAATGAGCTCATTAAAATGCACGGACAAGCAACTGGACGTCTGTCTGTCCTCCGTAGGCAGTAGTCACCAGTAAACACGTGTTCCAGGCTGGGACGCCTGCCAGCCTCCAGGCCAGGGACCCTCGCTGCTGCCGGGCCGCCCCTTCCCGGAGGCGGGTCCTGGCCCGTCCGCTCTGCTGGGTGCTGATGCCCCGGGGAAGGTCAAGGCTGTCCCTCTGGGGGGGGGGGGGGGAGGAGGCAGGTGCTCCTTGCTTGATTGGCCTCCTCTCCGTGGCTCATCTGGGCGAGGAGTACCTTCCGGCACATGGTGCCCCGGCCACGGGACCGCGGTCGGCTCTTCTGAAATATTTCCCCAGTAATGAGAATCCGAGAAACCTCATTAATCCTGGCAGCCGTAATTAGGGTTCACAGACTTTGTGTCTGGGGCTGGCACAAGCCGCTACTCGCTCTCTTCTTAGACAGAAAAGCACTGACTGAGTGAGGGAGTCGGTGAATCAGTGAGCAAACGCCCGGGCCGGGCCCTCGGCGGCCCCACGGTCCACTTTCGGAATGAACGGCCGCACCCGTGCCTGGGGACTGACTCCGCGCCCAGGAAGAGCTCTCAGGGCCTCTTGCCCGGGTCCCCCAACCCTCCCTCGGCCCTCGCGGGGTGGGGGTGGGGGGCACTTGATTGAAAACATTCCAGGCCGAGTTCGGTGGCACTGGCCTTGTGCAGGGGACCGGCCATCCACCTGCTGCCTGGAATGCCACCCCCTGGCTTCTTTCTTTTGGCTTCTCTTCTACAATTTAACCGAATAATTTTTTTTTCTGTTAAGCAAAATCAAGACACTTTTATAGACAATCATATTTCGGCGATTTTATGGTGACGTGTGTCCACTGCTCCATCGTCACACGGGATGGTCTTTCTGCCCTAACCGTCCTCTGTGCCACACCCCACCTGTCCCCGGTAACTTCTGACCCCCTCACCGTCTCCAAAATCTTGCCTTTTCCAGAATGCCACAGACTCACGAGCGCACCGCGCGAGCTTTCCCACGTGGGCGTCTCAGTTACCGATCTGCACGTGAGGTGCCTCCGTGTCTTTTCGTGGCCCGATCGCCGGTGTCTTTCTCTCGCTGAATTATATTCCGCCGTCTACGTGGATGGCAGTTCGTTTATGCACCTTCCGAGGGACATCGTGGCTACTTTTCATGTTTCGGCACTTATAAACAAAACTGCCCTTCACATCCATGACCAGATTTCATGGTGGATATGCGTTTAACGTGGGTGAATGCCAAGGCGTGTGGTTACTGGGCTGTGTGGAAAGAGTATGCCCCATCCTGTAAGAAACTGCCGACCCATCTTGCGGGGCGGTGGCCCCGGTCCGCCATCACCCAGCCCTGAACGAGCATTCCTGTGGCCCCATGCCCTCACCAGCGGTCCTGCAGCCAGTGTTCTGGACGTTGGCCGTTCTCAGAGGTGCAGAGAGAGAGAGGGACGCACAGAATCGGAAGCAGGCTCCGGGGAACCGAGCTGTCAGCGCAGAGCCCGACGCGGGGCTTGAACTCACGAATCTCGAGATCATGACCTGAGCCGGAGTCGGATGCTCAACCCACTGAGCCACCAGGCGCTCCGTATTTTGCTCATTTTTTTAAGCGGGTTTTTTGTTTTCCTGGTTGTTGAGTTTTAAGAGTACTTTAGACTTTTGCATAGCAGCCCTTTATCAGACGTGCTCTGCACGTGTTTTCTCTCCGTCTGTGGCCTGTCTTCTCGCCGTCCTGACGTTGTCTTTCTTGCGGAGCAGGTTTTAAATTTAACCAAGTCCTGCCCATCGGCTGTTTCATTACGGACGGTGCCTCTCATGTTGTAGCGAAGAAGTCCTCGGGGGGGGGGGGGGGCCCAGGGTCGGCCAGACTTCTCCCCTCAGGCGGCTTCGGACCTTGCGTTCAGGTCTGCGATCCATTTTGAACTAACTTTTATGAAAGGTGTGAGGTCTGTTCTACCGCATTGTTTCGCCTGGGGACGTCCAGGGCCCCTAAAATACGACACTTGTGCTGCCAGTGCGTGGCCGTCTTGCTACGAGCCCAACCTGGAGCCCGGGTGGGGGCACACTGCCCCTCCAGATGAGGAAAAGCCCCGTCGCCAGCCCCGTGCTCAGTGCTCGTCCACACAGAGTGGTGGGGAGGGCGGCAGGGGGACACGCAGAAGTCAGCGCCTTCACGCAGTAATTTCTTTGGTCCTGTTCCCTTCGGGGCAGGTGCCCCGAGTGCCTTGCAGACCCCTGGGCTGATGCGGCCAGCTGCGAGGGTCAAGGCCACTAGCCGAGCTTGCCTCTCCTCTTGCCGGGGCTGGGCCCCGGGCGTCCGCTCCAGGGCCCTGCACGCAAGTCTTCTGGGGAAAGACGCAGCCGTGGCGCAGCCGGCCCAGGACCGTGAGGGGGGCTCAAGGGCACGGGGCACAGACGCGGACAGTGAGGCCCGTCTGGAGGGTCAGGAAGGCTTCCTGGAGGAGGGGCCGTCCAAGGGAGGTTAATGGGACAGATAAGAATCAGCCATATGTATCGGTGAGAATAGAGGAGGACACGGGGACATTTCAGTGCTTTCCTGGGAAGGGGTCCTGCGGAAGTGAGTGCAGAGGTATGACAGGACGTGCTGCTATTGGCGTCCCCTGGTAAAGGTCACCAGGGACACCCTGGGCTTGAACAAGTCCGGTTTACTGCTGGCCGCGGCAGGGGAGAACGCACACTCTGGGGACCCAAGGGGCGTGTCCACACAGGGTGTTAGAAAGGGCTGATCGCAGGACTCCGGCTTGTGTTAGGTGACCAGGGGGGATTTGGAGAAGTGGGGTTCGCTCTGGATTGGGTGCTCAGGAAGCAGACGGTGGAAGGAAAGCCTGGAGGGAGCCTGGGATGCCCAGCTAAGGAGCCTGTGGGCAGCGGGAGCCCCGAGGGTCTCACCAGAGCCGAGTGTGGGCAGAGGGCATCGGAAACCCTCTCACTCTGGGGTGGGGACCCAGGTGTGTGGGTTCCTGGGGTTGGGAGGAGGAGAACGAGCTCCCGGGGCCTGTGCGCAGACAGCTGCCTGGGGCCCTGCTCTCGCGGACCCTGCTGCCCGGGGCACCTGTGCGGGGTCGGGCGCTGGAGACACAGTGGGGAGCCCGGCGGGGCCCCGGCCCTCCTGAGCCCTGGGCGGAGGCTCTGTATGGACCCTTCGGACTTTAATTCCGACATCACTTTATTTATTTTTATTTGAATGCATTTTTCGGGCTGAAACCACAGTCTCCCGTAGGCCACAGTTAATTGGTCCACTCAGTGTGGTTATTAGGTCCGCTGGGATGCCCTGTTCTGGAAGTTCACGGGCAGAGGCGGGCCGGGCTGGCAGCTGGGGCCCAGGGTGGCCGGCCTCACTGTGTCCCGCTCATCTGTTGCTGTCAGGTTCCCCAATTCTTCCAGCCCCTCCCCATCATCCCCCACGTTCCTGGGACCCGGGACCGGATGGTCCTCGACTCACGTCCCTCCAGCTCCCCTTCCTTTCTTGGAAAAACCAACAGCGATTGGGGCAGAATGAAACCACACTTCCTTGGCCCCCCGCTGGGCACTCTGTGCTATGCTCCTGCAGTTCCCACGAAGGCAGGTGATGTTTTCCCCATTTTACAGATGGGAACACTGAGGCTCGGGGCCAAGGGCTTGGCGCTCAGGCCTGTGTTTCCATTCTGCACCGCCTCCTGAACGCAGCTGCTGCTTTGACCGAGCCCGAGACAGAAAACGGGGGCACCTTGTTCACCCCAGACTCCCCAGTGCCCCATTTTGCCCACCTGGGGGACATCTCGGGGGAGTTGCCTCGCTGCCTCTTAAGTTCTGCTGGGGGTGGCCAGGGCTGCGGGGGGGTCGGGGGAAAGCAGCCCCGACTCCGCGGGTCTGGCGGCCGCTCCCGCCGGTCGTAGTGGACACGGCCTGCTGGAGCCCCTCAGTGATTAGAAGGTCACCGCCATGTTCCTTCTGTTAATTACATTTGGGTGAGGGGGCTGTGCGCCTGTCTGCTCTCAGGGAAGTGCGTCCACGTGGGGGAAGAGAGGGGCCCACGGGCTCAAACCCAGGCGGCCCCGCACCGTCTGTCCCAGCCGCCGAAGAGGTGCAGCTGGGCACCTCGGGGCACGAGCCACGGGGCTGTGGCTGGGGACCCCTGGCTGGGCCGTGGCCTGACGAGCCCTCAGAGCCCGCTGACGCACCTTCTGTGACTGACCCGTCATTCCAGGTCTTGTTTGCAAACTGGGGTCCTAGCTTGAGCCTCCGGGGGGCGTTCGCACCGGAACGAGGGGTGGGTGGCCGTGGAACCGTAACGCATGGGCCTGTAATTGTGCAGATCAGAGCCCGGCGTGTGCCCGACACTTCCTGCACGGACACTCGTCTTGCCAGTCACGCAACAGGCATCGTTGTTCAGGCTAGCCCAAGGTCACCCAGCTAGTGACAGGTGACGATCGGAGTCCAGGCTCGGTGTGGCCCCTGAGCCTGTGTCCTTCCCTCGATGGGACTGTGCCACCGGTGGGAGACAGCCTGCCTGTCCCACCATTTTCTGGCTCTGGGACCCGGGGCCAAGGACCCCCTCCCCGAGAGCTGTGGTTGACTATCCCGAACGGGATACTGGCTGGGATCCAATCTTGGGGGCTTAAGGGAGTGAGTACTCATCAAAACACTTTGTAAGCCGTGCCCTGCAAATGCCGGGGTGTACGAGGAAAGAATCAAGAGCTCCAAAGCTCTGACTCGCAGACTCGACCTTGGAGCCCACAGGGACCTCAAGAGGTGGTCTCACCGGAACACGATCTGCAGGGGTTGGGCCCAGGCCAGGCCCTCAAACCCCACTCCCTGGCGTTAGCGCGCTCCAGGAAGCACCTCTGCTCAAAGGTCACACACAAGGTCACTGCCCACGTCTGGCCCCACCCATCGTCGTGTGGGGCCCCACCAGGGCAGCTCTGGGAGCACCGTGGCCTCGCACGTGCCCTGGCTGCCCCGCGGAGGCCAGAGCGAGCTGCCCAGGGCAGTCCATTCGCTCGGGGCCCGCTCTCCCCGCCCCGTTGGCTGACGGACATGGCTGAGCAAACAGTGGCCCCGGAGAACCCTCCCGAGTTTGGAAATTCCAATAGCATTTCTTTAAAGTGTCATAGCTGATCGGCAGCTGCTGCCTCTGATGGTTTCAGGGGGAAGAGAAAGTAATTTGGAGCAGAGAAATAGCTATTGATTGAGGCAAGAAGTTACTGCCTCCTGCCGCCTCTGGGTCCCCGGCTCCGGTCTCCCGCCCGCCTCCCCAGACGCCCTGGAGAGCTTCCTCGCTTCCCGGACGGGTCGCGGCTGTGACGTCTGCACACGCCATGCCAGCCCCACTTCGGCCCTGTGGGCTCTGCTGTCCCCGCACCCACCTCTCGGGTCCTTCCCCGTCGGGGACGGGCTGACCCAGACGCGCCCAGGGAAGGTCGCCGAGGTTTGAGATTTTTACTAGAAAGGCTAGGGGCCATCTGGTCCACGGACATCACGTTGAGTGAAACAAGGAGGTACTGGGCAGCACAGCGGCCCAATCCGTTCCTGTAAAGTTCCCGTATCCGCAAACCACAGGCGCGCTGGTTGAGGGTGGTCAGCAGGTTCTCTCTGTGGCGGTGGGGGGGGGCGCGGGGCGCGCTCGGGAAACCTGCTTCCTGCCCGACAGAACTCCGGACGTGCCACAATGAGCTCTAATATCTTCGTCAAGAACAAATGCCCTGTTCTTGACCGGTAACGGCAGTCTCAGGGTCTGCACCGCCCTCGCTGTGAGCGGGGAGGGGCGAGGGGCGCTGGGCTCGGGGCAGCGAGCCCCTGCTGGAGCTGTCGGAGGAAGCGTGTGCCCGCCCCCCTGCTGCACCTGCACCGGCTTCTTTCAACAAGCACCACCCAGGGGCAGGGGCACCACAGCCCTCGAGGGACCTTTGAGAGTGGCAGTGGCAGCCAGGAGAGCCAGCGCGGAGGTACCTGCACCGGCACCAGGAGGGGTTTGTCTCAGGGCCCTGGGAGATGGGCAGGCTCCACTTGTCCTCTCGTCCCCGAGGGGCACAGGCCTGGCCTAGGCTCCCGGCTCGGGCCCCCCAGCCGGCCTCCAGCCAGCCTCCAGGCCCCTGCCTGTCACACAGGAGCCTCCGGACGTATGAGGGCCCCGGGCCCCGCCTCCCTGCTCTATCAGACTTTCGGATGGAGCCTCTCCTCCTGCCTCTCGCTGGTGGGGGGGGTCTGCAGGAGTCTGGAAGCCTGAGGCCACACGGCGGAGGTCCCACACTCAGACATCCAAGGCCTTTTGCCACGTGCCTGGGAGTGCGGGCCGGCTGGAGTGTGGCTTGCCGCTCCGCGACGACCGCCTCCCCGGGTCTCAGAACCCTCGTCTGTAAGAGGGACGCCCGACAGGTGTGACGGTTAAGGGCCACCGTCCAGCGGAGCAATCGGTAAGCGCTCAATTAACGTCAACGGCCGTTGGTCTACAGGCCGTGTTGTGGCCCGTGTCGCTGTCAGGACGGAGCATCCCGGCCCCCTCCCTGCCTCCCAACCCCGGGCTGGTGTCCGGGTGACGGTCCCGACTCCTGCGGTCGCCATGGCAGAGAGGCACGGAGGGGAGGCGGGCCTGGGGCTCAGGCTGGTGAGAGGAGGGAGCCCCGCCAGGCCGGAACCCGGGTGTCGAACAGGGCTCTGCGCCCGCTCCCAGCACCTCGGGCTCCTCGGGGGGAAGCAGATGGGGCTGTCAGCTCCGCTTACGCCCGGCCTTCCCAAAACCAGCCAAGCGTGCCCCGGAACAGGGTCTGAGCAGCTGGTGGGGCTCTGGGCTGGCATCTCTTGGGGCCCGGTGACGCTGATTAGCAGGAAATAATGCGCCGGCAGAGGGAGCAGGCCCGGAGAGGACCCGCTGGCTGGGGGCCCAGAGCTGTCATCCAGCCCGGTGTGCCCAGGAGGCTATGGGCTCTGGGCCGGCTTCCCTCACCCACAGCTGGCCCCTTCCATCAGCCGTCGCCTCGGGCCCGTTGGGGCGCAACCTCGGGCCTGGGGGTGCGGGAGGGATTTGTCACTTAACATCTTGCCCGCGACGGAGGCCCAGAGAGGCAGGCCTCACCGCGGTCCCCTGAGCCACGTGTGCTCTGCTCAGCGGTGCTCACGCAGCGCTCGCTCGGCTGGCTCCACGCGAGGCCACGCTCCGCGCTCGGGCTCTTGGTGACGTGCCGCAAAGCGCGACTCATACCGGAGGGTGATACCACCACCCCGGGTCACGGTAACACACGGGACAAGCCTCAGAACTGGCAAAGAGGAGCAAAGAGTCCTCCCAAGTGCCGTATCTGGGAGACGCCCCCTTTTAGGACTCGGCCACCATCCTTCCGGGTCTGCGAGGCCTGTGGTTCTACGTGCGTCTGCTGGTCGTGACCCGTTCATTTCACGGAACGGTTTATCGAGAACACAAACCCACTCAGTAAACGTGTTTCCCCCGCGACATCCTGCCCGTGCAGGACGACTTCGGCTCAGGTCACGATCTCACTGCCCGTGAGTTCGAGCCCCGCGTCGGGCTCTGTGCTGACGGCTCGGAGCCCGGAGCCTGTTTCGGATTCTCTGTCTCCCTCTCTCTTTGCCCCTCCCCCTGCTCACCCTCTGTCTCTCTCTCTCAAAAAGTGAATAAACATTAAAAAAAAAAAAAAAAAAGAAAAACTCCCAGAAATGGAATTCCTAGGTCAGAGAGCATATATATGTGTATATATTTTTCAGAATAAATGTATTATTTTTCTATAGGGATTAAGAAAACCCAGTTTTATTGAGATATGATGCATGTGACTATAATTCGGTGGTTTTTCGGTGTATTCACAGGGTCGCGTGACCACCTCAGCCACGTTGAGGACATTTTCATCACCCCCAGAAGGAAACTCCCGTCCCCCATGGCACTGACTCAAATCCCTGGCCCCCGGCCCCTGGCAACCTCTGACGTGTTTTCTGTCCCTGGGATTTGCCTCTTCCGGACATTCCCCTAAACGGGGTCCTGTAACACGTGGTCCCGTGTGTCGGGCTTCTTCCGCCTAGCGCGCTGTTCTCACCCATGCCCTGGGGCGGATCAGAACTCCGTCCCTTGGTGTTGCCTGTAACACCCCTGGAGACGGCATGTACATATTTCAGGCTTCACGGTGCCCCCCAAAGGCTGCCTCTGCTCCAGTGCCCAGCAGGAGATGGGGGCACCCGCGTCTCAGCGTGGGCACTGGGCCTCGGTCCCAGTTGGGGTTTCTGCGGCGGGGGGAGGGTCTCAGATCCAGACAGGGTCAAAGCTAGGGAGGGAGGGAGCCCCAGGAAGGCAAACCAGAGAAATTTTAAGGGACCTTAACTTAAAAAAAAATTTGCCACGGTATAGAGCAGCCCCCCCTCCCCACTTTCCTTTTGTCGATGTTGGAAAAATTGACCTCGATCTCATAACACCTAACACAATAGAAGGCGGGATACCTTTTAGAAAGTGTGGTTGCTATGACAATAGAGAAGAGGCCATTAATATTTACCACGTCAGAGGGACTCAGAGACCGCCCCCCTGCCTTCGAGGCCGTCCGGCAGCCGGCGGGTTTAGGGGAGTTGGGACTGCCTCTTGGAGGCCTGTGGCGCCCACCGCGCTGCTGCAGGACGGACGCCCGGGCGCCGCCCCCGGCCTGTGCCCCGAGTCGAGCGTTGCCGTGGCCAGGCCCGCTCTGCTCCGGCTCTGATGCTCAGCAGGCTCTGCCGAAGAGACAGGGCCGGGCCCCACGCCTCGGACGGTCGGCTCTGCACCCGTCTTACTTACACGCGTCCCCCGTGCCCCTCCATTGTCAGGTGGCCCAGTTCACGGGCGGGGAGCGAGGCCTGAGGGAGGGCGTTCCCGGCCCAGAGCCCTGGCCTCACCTAAAGCGGACCTACCTGGACTCATCCTCGCCCCAGAAAGACAGACTCCTGGCCTCCGATGAGCCTGGGGCTCTCTGGAGGCGAGGCCTCAGCACGGGGGCTGGCCAGTGCGCCTGGTGCCATCCCGTCTTGCCCACCACCGTGACTGGAGCTGGCCGGGGGAGGGGGCCCCGGGGTTGCCGGCTGAGCAATGGGGAGAGAAGGGTCCGGTGGCTGAGGGCTGCTTTTGGGGTCTGGAATGGCTTGTTCCAGTCTCTGGAACAGGCAGATTTCCTCCGGGCTGGTTCAGAGTCCCCGCGAACGTCTCAAGGAAGCCGCTGGAACGTGGCAGCAAAGGCAGCCCTGAGCCCCACCTCCTGGGACACGGGACCCTCCCTGAGCTGAGACCCCATAAGAACGGGGCTCCCCAACACTTACAGGGATCTCTTCTCTTGAAGCGGACCAGGAAAGGGGGACCAGGGGGGCGCCCCGTGCCCCAGGAGCAGGTGGCCCTGACCTTGTCGCAGGGAACGGAGCTGCACCTGACCCTGGGCCCGTATGAGGAAAGGTGCTCACGAGACCTCTGTTCCCCAGTCTAGGCCTGCGTGCGATTAATATTTCATACCCCGAGAAGGCGCTGACATTTTGCTGGATGGCTTCAATTAGCTCCTGAGCCTCGTTCTCGCGCTAATAATCAGCTTGCTTATCATAATGGTTTATTAATCTGTTTCCCAGTGTGAAGTCACGATGTGCTTCACAGAGCCCTCCTGCGGCTGCCCGGAGTGAGCAGAGATGGCTCCGGCCCGAGGTTGCCTGTGAAGGGGGTCCCGTTCTTGGAGGGCTGGGCCGGGGAGTGGGCTGGGGCCGGAGGCCCGTGGCTCTGGCGTCTCTCTGTGCTCCCGGGGCTGAGAGGTCCCTTCTGGACCCAACCCAGGGACGAGAGGCCCCACACGGTGGTTTGGCTTTCTCTTTTCTGCCTCTGTCCCTTGGTGCCATGTCTTGACCCAAGGGAGTAGACTTTGGGAGAAATTTCTACATGGAAAACACGACGAGGCGTTAAGGAGAAAGGGAGATGGGAGAGAGCAGAGTCATTTGAGCGGGGAATCTTTGTGTTCCAGAAAGGATTTTTTTTTAACGTGTTGTTTTTTTGTTTGTTTGTTCTGTTTGTTTGTTTTTTGAGAGAGAGAGAGACAGAGCATGAGTGGGAGAGGGGCAGAGAGAGAGGGAGACACAGAATCCAAAGCAGGCTCCAGGCTCCGAGCTGTCAGCACAGAGCCCTACTCGGGGCTCGAACTCATGCACTGTGAGATCATGACTTGAGCCGAAGTCGGGTGCTTAACCGACCGAGCCACCCAGGCGCCCTTGTTCCAGAGAGGATTTTTACTCAGAGGCTGCATACTCAGTATCTTGTGGGCCACCTGACCCCAAGGCAGTCACCGGTAGACAGGCCACTACGGGCAGGAATCAGTCCCTCCGGGGGCAGTGGGCGTGGGGCTCCCCCTGGGGGCCGCTTGGCCAGTCGTGGGGTGAGGGAGGTGCCCGAGCTCCTGGAGGCGGGAGCTGTCTCCAGCTGGGAGCACCTCTGAATGAGGCAAGGTCAGAGAGCTCCGTGGAGGGGTGCGGGGGGTGCAGGGGCTGGGGAAGGGAGGAGGGAGGCCGAGGGAGGGCTGAGCCACTTGGGGCCCGGCTGGAATCCAAACAGGGTGCTTTCCTTATTATTTATTTTAAAGTAAAAGGAAGAGCCGCAAAATAGGGCAGAGTTCTGTGCAGTCCCCCTAACGCCCCTGTCCGACCAAATCTCATGCAATTAGCAAGAGTGAGACACAAGCACGGCTGTGACACTATGAAGGGCCCCGCAGGCCTCCCCCGGGGCTCATCCACTTTGCGGAGTCCCTTCCCGCCAGGACCGAGCTGCGTCGCGCCCATGTTCCGTCTTGCCCCTTGATCTCTGCCGTCTGCCGAGAGGTCTGTCTTTGTCTCTCTGCCTTTGGACTGTGCCGATCGGCTTTTTCACAGAATGTCCCCCAAATGGGGTCCGTCTGGTACTTTTTCACCACTAGTTGCGCCTGGGCAGGAAGACAGGAGAGCCGAGGTGGCTTTCTCACGCCCCGTCTTGGGGGGACGGGACGCCCACAGGTCCCCGTGTTGTTAACCTCGAGCCCTTCGTTAAGCTGCCGTCTGCTATGTTTCTCTACTGCAAATTTGTCTCCTGAAAAGTTATTGCAAGATATTTTCTCTTGCAAACCGTCTCTGTTTTCTCTTCGTAATTAGCCAGTGTCTTGAGGGAGATACGTTCAGGCTCTGCAGAGACACTGTTCCCCCTCAAACTTCTGTGATTTTGGGCGCCCATTGGCGAATCTTGGTGGCAGCGGGTCTGATGACGTTCTGTTCCCTCACTCCCTCCACGTTTATGAACTAGGACCTTCCCGAAGGAAGCGCTGTCCCTTCTCCGCGTAATCATTCGGTCGTTTATTTATGCCAGGATGGACTCGTGGACATCAATTCCGTCGTGGGTTAAAATGCAACACTCCTTTTCTTTATCTCTTGCCCAGATTGTCCCAGCTTTTGGAGCCAAGATGCAGCTCCTTGGGTCTGGCTCCCACGCCCTTTCCGTGGGTTTGTGCATCATTTCGCAACATCCCAGGACATTCCGGGCTCAGCTCCACCCCGGAGCCTGCCTCTTCCCCCAGGAGGCCAAGGGGATTCCAGAAAAGGAGGCCAAATGTGTCACTTTGGATCCTCTGCAGTACAGCTTCCAATGCCCTCTCTTCCAGCCGGTGGTGTTACTGAATCAGCAGAGAAGGTCCCTGCTCTCTGTCAGTCCCAGGGGGTGGTATTTTGCTGGATTGGGGGGTGCGCCCTTCATTTGTGTTGGCAGAAGACTGGAGAGAAAGAAGTAGGTGAAGACAGAGAATGATCTAGAAACTGATGGCCGGTGGGAGGGGTGGAGGGTGGTGGGGGCCGGTGGGGGCCAGTGGGGGTTGGGAGGGGAGGTGGAGGGTGGTGAGGGCCAGTGGGGGCCAGTGGGGGGTGGTGGAGGGTAGCGGGGGCCAGTGGGGGCCAGTGGGGGGTGGTGGAGGGTAGCGGGGGCCAGTGGGGGCCAGTGGGGGTTGGGGGGGAGGTGGAGGGTGGTGGGGGCCGGTGGGGGCCAGTGGGGGTTGGGGGGGTGGTGGAGGGTAGCGGGGGCCAGTGGGGGCCAGTGGGGGTTGGGGGGGAGGTGGAGGGTGGTGGGGGCCAGTGGGGGATGGTGGAGGGTAGCGGGGGCCAGTGGGGCCAGTGGGGGTTAGGGGGGAGATGGAGGGTGGTGGGGGCCAGTGGGGACCAGTGGGGGGTGGTGGAGGGTAGCGGGGGCCAGTGGGGGCCAGTGGGGGGTGGTGGAGGGTAGCGGGGGCCAGTGGGGGCCAGTGGGGGTTGGGGGGGAGATGGAGGGTGGTGGGGGCCAGTGGGGCCAGTGGGGGTTGGGGGGGTGGTGGAGGGTAGCGGGGGCCAGTGGGGGCCAGTGGGGGTTGGGGGGGAGGTGGAGGGTGTTGGGGGCCAGTGGGGGTTGGGGGGGAGGTGGAGGGTGTTGGGGGCCAGTGGGGGCTGGTGGGGGTGGTGGAGGGTAGCGGGGGCCAGTGGGGGCCAGTGGGGGTTGGGGGGGAGGTGGAGGGTGGCGGGGGCCAGTGGGGGCCAGTGGGGGGTGGTGGAGGGTAGCGGGGGCCAGTGGGGGCCAGTGGGGGTTGGGGGGGAGGTGGAGGGTGGCGGGGGCCAGTGGGGGTTGGGGGGGAGGTGGAGGGTGGTGGGGGCCGGTGGGGGCCAGGGGGGGGTGGTGGAGGGTGGTGGGGGCCGGTGGGGGCCAGTGGGGGTTGGGGGGGAGGTGGAGGATGGTGGGGGCCAGTGGGGGCCAGGGGGGGTGGTGGAGGGTGGTGGGGGCCGGTGGGGGCCAGTGGGGGTTGGGGGGGAGGTGGAGGGTATTGGGGGCCAGTGGGGGCCAGTGGGGGTGGTGGAGGGTAGCGGGGGCCAGTGGGGACCAGTGGGGGTTGGGAGGGGAGGTGGAGGGTGGTGAGGGCCAGTGGGGGCCAGTGGGGGGTGGTGGAGGGTAGCGGGGGCCAGTGGGGGCCAGTGGGGGTTGGGGGGGAGGTGGAGGGTGGTGGGAGCCAGTGGGGGCCAGTGGGGGCCAGGGGGGGGTGGTGGAGGGTGGTGGGGGCCGGTGGGGGCCAGTGGGGGTTGGGGGGGATGTCGAGGGTAGCAGGGACTGGTGGAAGCAGGAAACTGAGGCAGAGAAGACTGGCTCATGGCTGAGCCTGTCTGAGAGGGCACCGGACTGATCCTGGGCTGTGGGGGGTAGTGAGTGACCCTGGTTATACTACAAGCAAGGGACCCTGGCTGACACAAAGGACGAATCTGCTCCCACGCTGCCTGTGAGCACCGTTCCACATCCACCTGCAGCCATGGCTGTGCCCTGCGGGGACACTCCCTGCTGAGTTCTCCCCACTCCTCAGCGTCCCGCCGCCCCCAGAGCTGGCTCCACCATGACCTGAGCTCAACCTTGGACCTCAGCTACCGAGAACTCTGCATCTGGCCTGGGGAATGACCTTGACTCTGATCCCAGCCTCCTAAGATGCCCCCACCCATCGTCGCTCCCCGATCCGGACGGAGCCCCTGCCCCTTGACCATAGCTAGTCTCTGACCTTGCCTCTGCCTGAAGCCTGAGCTCTTCACCTTTCTGGTGCTTTTCTTGGTGGCCAATAAGGCCCTGTCACTTGTGAAGTCCTTGTAGGGCCTGTGCCGTTTCCTAGTATACCTGTGAGCACACACCTGTGAGCTCATGTCTGCTCACTGTCCCCGGAGGGACCCCCGAGCCATTTTAGCCCTTCCTGGCTTATTGGGTTTTCCTGACCACGCCAGCCCTGAAGACCCCTCCCGACACCTGCTTCCTGCCCTTCCCTCTCAGCCATGTCACTGGACCCCCACCCCACCCCACCTGCCACCCCTGGACAGGCTGGGGCCACATGGGCCCCGGGAGCTCATCTCTGTAACCGATTTCCTTCCTCCCTGCTGTGGGCTTGTGTCTGACTTTTAGTGCCGGGCTGCAAATCTTGGCAAAGGCCACCCCGTAAAAGCCACCGATGTCGCTGACAGCCTTCCTCCTCCGGGCTTCGCTGCAGAGGCAGGCAACAGGGAGGCCTGGCTGTCCAGAGGATAGAGGCTGCAGGGAGGGGAGGGAAGGGGCCCCAGTCCAGGTTTGTCTCGGGATGGCATCGAGGGCACCCTGGGTTTGGCACGTGCACCCCACCCGCCCATCCTGGGACTTGCCGCCTGGCCAGAAACCGGGCCTCCGAGTTCCCAGGGGGAAGGAGTAGGCAGAGAGGTTTGCTGCTGTGAAGGGGTGACGAGCCATGGATGAGGGCAGGCAGGGGCCCAAGGTCCAGCGGCCGTTGATGGGGTGCTCTGCCCAGGGACCCACCGCTGAGGGGGGCTCCGTAGGGGTCCGGCTGGGGCGGGTCCCCAGAGGCCCGGAAGCTCCTCCCTCTCCCCTGCAGACCGCTCTGGTCCTCTCTCGTCCGGACCCCAGCGAGACTCCTCCTTCCGTCCTGCCCCAGGGACCCCCCTCTCGCACAGCGGGTCTCAGCCGGGTCCCCGCCTGGCAGCATGAGCCGGGAGTGCGTCAGACACCCACACTCTCAGACCCCACCCCGGACCTGCTGCTTCAGAGGCCCTGGGGTGGGCCGGCGCTCTGGGGACCCCCGCCGCACACTCGGGAGCGAGGGGCGCTGCCGTGGCACAGGTCGGGTCGGCTCAGTCCCCACCGGAGCCGCCGTGGGTCCCCATCACAGCAGAAACACGGCAGGGGATTTACGAGCGCTTTCCGCGGGCTGGGGATCTGCTGCGTCCCCGTGAGTCTCACGGACGGTATACGCACACGCTGTATATTTCCCTGTCGTCCAGAGGTGGACACCGAGGGTCGGGGAGGGTCAGCGCCCTCCCAGAGGTGACCCGGCGCTCCTCCCGTCCGCCTGGGGACGCGGGCCTAGAGGGGAAGGTGCAGGTGCCCGCTGTCTGCCCCATCTGCCGAGGGCTGGTCACCCTCCCCGCTGCCCCAGCGCCGACCTTCACCCGCGTGGCTCGGGATGATGGGCTTAGGGCCGCTCTCCGTCTCCCTGCGCAGCCCGGAGAGACAGCCCCATGCCGCCTCCTCAGTGTTGCAGGCATTTAAATTGCCGTTTTATTTAAATTTATGTCCGAGGATACAGGCGGAGAAAGGGCCGTTTCAAAGTCAGTTTCTGCTTTATGGCTTTGCGGGGGATCACATCAGGCGGCTGTTGGAAATGTCTTGCTGCTCCCAGCACGGCAGAGGATCACGTGGGCTGCACAGGCTCGCGCTGTTCCCGCGAAGAGATTCCACCTCCCGTCCGGGGAGCTCGTGCTTCGTACCCTGCTCCAGACTGAGCCCTGTTCCTCCATCAGGCTGAGACCTGATCCCAGCCTCAGGCTGAGCCCTGATCCCCAGCCCCAGGCTGAGCCCTGGTCCTAGTCCCAGACTCAGCCCTGATCCCCAGCCCCAGGCTGAGCCCTGATCCTAGTCCCAGACTCAGCCCTGATCCTTACCTCAGGCTGAGCCCTGACCTCAGCCCCACACTCAGCCTTGATCCCCAGCCTCAGACTGAGCCCTGATTCCAGCCCCAGAATCAGCCCTGATCCCCAGCCCCAGGTTGAGCTCTGATTCCAGCCCCAGACTCAGCCCTGATCCCCAGCCCCAGGCTGAGCCCTGATCCTAGTCCCAGACTCAGCCCTGATCCCCAGCCTCAGGCTGAGCCATGATCCCAGCCCCAGGCTGAGCCCTGATCCTAGTCCCAGACTCAGCCCTGATCCCAGCCCCAGGCTGAGCCCTGATCCTAGTCCCAGACTCAGCCCTGATCCTAGTCCCAGACTCAGCCCTGATCCCCAGCCCCAGGTTGAGCTCTGATCCCAGCCCCAGGCTGAGCCCTGATCCTAGTCCCAGACTCAGCCCTGATCCCCAGCCCCAGGCTGAGCTCTGATTCCAGCCCCAGACTCAGCCCTGATCCTAGTCCCAGACTCAGCCCTGATCCCCAGCCCCAGGCTGAGCCCTGATCCTAGTCCCAGACTCAGCCCTGATCCTAGTCCCAGACTCAGCCCTGATCCTTACCTCAGGCTGAGCCCTGACCTCAGCCCCAGACTCAGCCTTGATCCCAGCCTCAGACTGAGCCCTGATTCCAGCCCCAGACTCAGCCCTGATCCTAGTCCCAGACTCAGCCCTGATCCCCAGCCCCAGGCTGAGCCCTGATCCTAGTCCCAGACTCAGCCCTGATCCCCAGCCCCAGGCTGAGCCCTGATCCTAGTCCCAGACTCAGCCCTGATCCCCAGCCCCAGGCTGAGCCCTGATCCTAGTCCCAGACTCAGCCCTGATCCTTACCTCAGGCTGAGCCCTGACCTCAGCCCCACACTCAGCCTTGATCCCCAGCCTCAGACTGAGCCCTGATTCCAGCCCCAGAATCAGCCCTGATCCCCAGCCCCAGGTTGAGCTCTGATTCCAGCCCCAGACTCAGCCCTGATCCCACCCCCCAGGCTGAGCCCTGATCCTAGTCCCAGACTCAGCCCTGATCCTAGTCCCAGACTCAGCCCTGATCCCCAGCCTCAGGCTGAGCCATGATCCCAGCCCCAGGCTGAGCCCTGATCCTAGTCCCAGACTCAGCCCAGATCCCCAGCCCCAGGTTGAGCTCTGATTCCAGCCCCAGACTCAGCCCTGATCCCCAGCCCCAGGCTGAGCCCTGATCCTAGTCCCAGACTCAGCCCTGATCCCCAGCCCCAGGTTGAGCTCTGATCCCAGCCCCAGGCTGAGCCCTGATCCTAGTCCCAGACTCAGCCCTGATCCCCAGCCCCAGGTTGAGCTCTGATTCCAGCCCCAGACTCAGCCCTGATCCTAGTCCCAGACTCAGCCCTGATCCCCAGCCCCAGGCTGAGCCCTGATCCTAGTCCCAGACTCAGCCCTGATCCTAGTCCCAGACTCAGCCCTGATCCTTACCTCAGGCTGAGCCCTGACCTCAGCCCCAGACTCAGCCTTGATCCCAGCCTCAGACTGAGCCCTGATTCCAGCCCCAGACTCAGCCCTGATCCTAGTCCCAGACTCAGCCCTGATCCCCAGCCCCAGGCTGAGCCCTGATCCTAGTCCCAGACTCAGCCCTGATCCCCAGCCCCAGGCTGAGCCCTGATCCTAGTCCCAGACTCAGCCCTGATCCCCAGCCCCAGGCTGAGCCCTGATCCTAGTCCCAGACTCAGCCCTGATCCTTACCTCAGGCTGAGCCCTGACCTCAGCCCCACACTCAGCCTTGATCCCCAGCCTCAGACTGAGCCCTGATTCCAGCCCCAGAATCAGCCCTGATCCCCAGCCCCAGGTTGAGCTCTGATTCCAGCCCCAGACTCAGCCCTGATCCCACCCCCCAGGCTGAGCCCTGATCCTAGTCCCAGACTCAGCCCTGATCCTAGTCCCAGACTCAGCCCTGATCCCCAGCCTCAGGCTGAGCCATGATCCCAGCCCCAGGCTGAGCCCTGATCCTAGTCCCAGACTCAGCCCTGATCCTAGTCCCAGACTCAGCCCAGATCCCCAGCCCCAGGTTGAGCTCTGATTCCAGCCCCAGACTCAGCCCTGATCCCCAGCCCCAGGCTGAGCCCTGATCCTAGTCCCAGACTCAGCCCTGATCCCCAGCCCCAGGTTGAGCTCTGATCCCAGCCCCAGGCTGAGCCCTGATCCTAGTCCCAGACTCAGCCCTGATCCCCAGCCCCAGGTTGAGCTCTGATTCCAGCCCCAGACTCAGCCCTGATCCTAGTCCCAGACTCAGCCCTGATCCCCAGCCCCAGGCTGAGCCCTGATCCTAGTCCCAGACTCAGCCCTGATCCTAGTCCCAGACTCAGCCCTGATCCTTACCTCAGGCTGAGCCCTGACCTCAGCCCCAGACTCAGCCTTGATCCCAGCCTCAGACTGAGCCCTGATTCCAGCCCCAGACTCAGCCCTGATCCTAGTCCCAGACTCAGCCCTGATCCCCAGCCCCAGGCTGAGCCCTGGTCCTAGTCCCAGACTCAGCCCTGATCCTAGTCCCAGACTCAGCCCTGATCCTAGTCCCAGACTCAGCCCAGATCCCCAGCCCCAGGTTGAGCTCTGATTCCAGCCCCAGACTCAGCCCTGATCCCCAGCCCCAGGCTGAGCCCTGATCCTAGTCCTAGACTCAGCCCTGATCCCCAGCCCCAGGTTGAGCTCTGATTCCAGCCCCAGACTCAGCCCTGATCCCACCCCCCAGGCTGAGCCCTGATCCTAGTCCCAGACTCAGCCCTGATCCTAGTCCCAGACTCAGCCCAGATCCCCAGCCCCAGGTTGAGCTCTGATTCCAGCCCCAGACTCAGCCCTGATCCCTAGCCCCAGGCTGAGCCCTGATCCTAGTCCAAGACTCAGCCCTGATCCTAGCCCCAGACTCAGCCCTGATCCCCAGCCCCAGGCTGAGCCCTGATCCTAGTCCCAGACTCAGCCCTGATCCTAGCCCCAGACTCAGCCCTGATCCCCAGCCCCAGGCTGAGCCCTGATCCTAGTCCCAGACTCAGCCCTGATCCTAGTCCCAGACTCAGCCCAGATCCCCAGCCCCAGGTTGAGCTCTGATTCCAGCCCCAGACTCAGCCCTGATCCCCAGCCCCAGGCTGAGCCCTGATCCTAGTCCCAGACTCAGCCCTGATCCCCAGCCCCAGGTTGAGCTCTGATCCCAGCCCCAGGCTGAGCCCTGATCCTAGTCCCAGACTCAGCCCTGATCCCCAGCCCCAGGTTGAGCTCTGATCCCACCCCCCAGGCTGAGCCCTGATTCTAGTCCCAGACTCAGCCCTGATCCCCAGCACCAGGCTGAGCTCTGATCCCAGCCCCAGATATAGCGCTGACCTGGACCACATTAACTCTTTTATGAGGTCATGCGATTACTTACCAGGGCAGTAGTGTCGTTTGGAACTCAAGCGCCTCCGTAAACATCTCTGCACCGACCTACTACGCAGAGGTACGGCTTAACCACACTGGGCTCTGGGCAGCCGCTCTCCACAGCCGGAGGAACACCCGCCCACAGGCCGTGAGCTGATGAGGCTGCGAACGGTTGGCTGCTTCTGACCTCCCTTCCTCACGCGTGGAGCGTGTCCGCGGGAGCCCCAGGAGGCCTGGCTGACACGGGGCTCTGACTGCACCCCTGCAGAGCCGGCTTGCGGGTGGATCACGCGTGGAGGGGCGCTTCCTGAACCCCGTGAAGGGGGCCGCTGGAGTCCGGCCGGCGCCTGCGGGGAGGAGGAGCCCGGGGCCTGGTGTCCCAAGGGCTGGGTGACCTTGGGCTCCTCCTCTGGAGCAGAAGCTCTTACCCCAGCATCTGGGAAAGGTCTACTTAGGGGGAGGTGGGGCCGGGGTAGGAAGCACGCTGGCCCAGGAGGCCCGGATTCTCCTTGGCCCCCTGGCACCAGACCCCAGGCTGCTTCAGCTGCCGGTGCCTCGGTGTCTCCGTCCGCAAAGTGGGCCCAGCACGGGGCAGGGTCAGTGTTTTCTGCCCCGGATCCAGGCCTGTGCCGGGTCGGGTGAGGCCCCCTCCCTGCAGGTCCCTGACCCTGGGCCGCCCAGCGCGTACCCGGGCTGGGGGCTGTCGCGAACCCATTTCCCCCGAGCTCTCTGAGCTCCCGTGTCTTTTCTCTCGTCAGCTCCAGATTCAGCTCAGTACCCGACCAAACAGGGGCAGAGGTGAACACCGGGCAGGATGAGTGTAGACCGCAGGAGGCCGGTCAGAGGCCGCGAGCCTTGGGTGTGCTGCCCCCTCACCTACTAACAGTGTCCCCGCACCACACAGTCGAGTCCCTACTGGTGGGAGAACGGTGGGAGCCCTGGCATCCCCCGGAGCGAGGCAGAGTGCGTTTTAACCAGAGAGCCCCCTCCACCTGCCTCCCCTGCCTCCCATACCTCCCCCTGCCTCCCTCTGCCTCCCCCCGCCTCCCCCTGCTGCCCCTGCCTCCCCCCGCCTCCCTCTGCCTCCCCCAGCCTCCCCCTGCTGCCCCTGCCTCCCCCTGCCTCTCCCTGCCTCCCCCTGTCTCCCCCTCTCTCCCTCTGACTCCCCTGCCTCCTCCCACCTCCCCCTGCCTCCCCTTGTCTCCCTCTGCTTCCCATGTCTCCCCTGCTTCCCTTGTCCCCTCACTTCCCCTGCCTCCCCCATCTCCCCCTGCCTCCCCTGCCTCCCCTTGTCTCCCCTTATCTCCCCCTGCCTCTCCCTGCCTCCCCCCTGTCTCCCCCTCTCTCCCTCTGACTCCCCTGCCTCCTCCCACCTCCCCCTGCCTCCCCTTGTCTCCCTCTGCTTCCCATGTCTCCCCTGCTTCCCCTGTCCCCTCACTTCCCCTGCCTCCCCCATCTCCCCCTGCCTCCCCTGCCTCCCCTTGTCTCCCCTTATCTCCCCCTGCCTCTCCCTGCCTCCCCCTGCTTCCCATGTCTCCCCTGCTTCCCCTGCTTCCCCTGTCCCCTCACTTCCCCTGCCTCCCCCATCTCCCCCTGCCTCCCCTGCCTCCCCTTGTCTCCCCTTATCTCCCCCTGCCTCTCCCTGCCTCCCCCTGTCTCCCCCTCTCTCCCTCTGACTCCCCTGCCTCCTCCCACCTCCCCCTGCCTCCCCTTGTCTCCCTCTGCTTCCCATGTCTCCCCTGCTTCCCTTGTCCCCTCACTTCCCCTGCCTCCCCCATCTCCCCCTGCCTCCCCTGCCTCCCCTTGTCTCCCCTTATCTCCCCCTGCCTCTCCCTGCCTCCCCCTGTCTCCCCCATCTCCCCTTGACTCCCCTGCCTCCTCCCACCTCCCCCTGCCTCCCCTTGTCTCCCTCTGCTTCCCATGTCTCCCCTGCTTCCCTTGTCCCCTCACTCCCCCCTGCCTCCCCCATCTCCCCCTGCCTCCCCTGCCTCCCCTTGTCTCCCCCTATCTCCCCCTGCCTCTCCCAATCTCCCCCTGCGCCCCTGCCTCCCCTGCCTCCCCCTGCCTCCCCTTCCTCCCCCTGCCTCTCCCTATCTTTCCCTGCCTCCCCCTGCTGGTTCCTGACTTTGGCCACAAAGAGCTGGGCTACAGAGAACCAGAGACTCAGTCGGCACCTGGGATGTTTTCAGGTGAAACCGGGAGGTTTAACAACTTGCTAAGGGAGCCCTGCCAGGGACGTGGTGGGTGGGACACGGGAAGAAGTGTCCCCGGAAGTGGGGACCTGCACAAAGTGCTGCCTGGCCACCCTGCCTTCTGGGCGGAGCAAAGGGCAAAGATCCAATGAGGGCCTACCGGGTGCCTGAAGGCCGGGAGCAGAGAACTCTAGTGTAGGGGACGAGACCATAATACCCGGCCTGGGTCTGAGTGTGGGGCCCCGGGGCCTTCGCCGAGGCATGATGTCTGAGCCGAGGCCCGAGCGGAAGAAGGTGCCCCCACACACCCAGGCTGGGGCACACGCATCCAAGGGGAGGTCGAGGCAGGCCCGGGGCCACCTGCCTCGTTTCTGTTGAAAGAATTGAGAGGGTCCGTGGGGCCCGGGGTGCTGGGGAATTGCCTGACAGTGGACACTGGACAGATGCCTGGGAGCAGAGTTGGCATCCGAGCTGGGAAAGTTGACGCGGACTCAGCTGAGCCCTCCGCAGAGGACGGCGGGGGTGGGGGGGGGACTAAGGCCAGTGGGACGTGTGGCCGAGGAGGGCGGTGAGGCTGACACGGGGGGAGGGGCAGCGGCGTGCAAGTCCGACCTGGGCATCTCCTGCAGGGGAGGCCACTGGTCACCCCGGGACTTCGGAGGCGTGGCCGAGGAGGTCCAGAGAGGCGGGCAGCTGCTGGGAGCGGAGAGTCCTTGGAATCCGGAAGCCAGATTGGAGTAGGCCGGGGAGCGAGGGGGCGGTGGGGGATGAGACAGTGGGTGCCTCCAATTCTGATTTTTTTTTGTCATTCCACTGTTTTATGTACACAATCAGCAACGGGAACGTTCTGGAACACCAGCTTTAGTCCCTCTCAAGCCCACCGTTAGCACAAGAAGTCAAACCGTAGTGTAACGTGGCCCGGCCCCTGGTGCCGACTCAGGTGGCAAAGTCCACCTCCCGTGTGGCCCGCGCCCGGGGGGACGTCTGAACCGGCGCGGGCCGACGGCAGAAGCTGGACGGAGCCCGCGTCCGCGGGGGCGTTGGCAGCGGGCTCGGCACGATCAGGCCCGCCTCTCGCTGCAGCTCAGCGAGGAACAAGGCAGCCCACGGACGCAGCAAACACGGCCCACGAAACAGATCCCGTGGCGTCTCCGAGGCACCGGGTTCCTTGATCGCGCCGAGGGGAGGATGGGCCGTGGGGCTGAGGGGCGGGGCAGGCTCCGGGTGCTGGAGGCCCCGCTCAGGACTGGGGCTGGGCCGTGGCTGCAGTCGAGGGGCCGGGGGCCGGGGAGCACTCTGGTCCTCACGAACTCCCGCCCCCACCCCCGCGTGGAGCTGCTCGGAGGTTCACATGCACCTGCACGCACACACACGGCCGCGTCCACCCACGCGCACGGGGGCACACGCGTGCCGACCCGCATGCGCGGCTGAGCTCTCGGACCCACGTCTCCCAAAGGGACAGAGGAGCCCACACCAAGTCCCTCTTTCCCAGAACCAGAAACAGGGCTGAGAGACGCTGGTTCAGAGCGGAAGGCCCGGCCCAGACTCGTTCGTTCGTAACCCAGCAAGCGCCCCGCTAGCCTGTCTGGCGGTGTGGCCCCGTCGAAGACGAGACACAAAAAGGGAGGGGGCGGATTTTAATTGTCCCCGCCTGTAGGACACCCCCCACGTCCCCCCAGCCCCTTGCTGGTGCCAGACCAGGGGGGGGAGTCTGGGGTCCGGGCAGCGCCCCACAGAGAGCCGTCTCTCGGGCCCGGCGGCCTTACACCCGTGTCTCCACCTCGGGCTCTCACCTCCGACATCGAGACAGCCAGCCCGTCCCCCTTGCGTCTTGCCTATGAAGCCCACTGACGTCGCCTTCCCCTCACAGCTCTGAGGTCCCCACTAACTGCTGGGCAGGGTAAATTTGGGATTAAAACAGCGGTATCTGAAGGGCACATTCACATTGACATAAGGAGTGAGGGTCCCAGCGGGTGGCGACTGTCCCACCCCTGCGAGGGGCCGTGCCAGCAGGGGGCGCCCCCGTGCCAGCCCGTGCGTCCGTCCTCATTGGGGTGAGGAAGGTCCTGGGAAGGCGGGCCTGGGGTCTTGGCCGGCTCAGAGGCCCCCCGCTGCCCGCTGCCCTGCAGCCACCTGCCGAGAGGACTCAGGGGAATGCCGCCGTGATTGCAGCCGGAGCCCCGTGGGGGAGGGGGGGGACCCAACACCAACGCAGAAACAGCTTCTCATCTGAGACTGGGTCCTCCCCGTTCGCCCTCCCTGGTGTCCACGGCGCCACGACTGGGCCGGGACCGAGGGAGGGGATGGACTTCGACGCGCCTAAAGCTTCCTGTGTCCAGCCCTGGCTCCCAGGCGTGGGGACCAGGGGTTTTGAAGAGATCAGGTCTTAAGGAGAAAAAGCCCAAACCTGTCTTTTCAAGTAGTCAGTGGCTGCCGCGTGGACAGGCCTTTCTGGGACTCCGTGGAACTTGAGCCTTACGTTCTTTTGTGTTTTGTTGAGGGTCGCGTGCCAGAGACAGGTGGGCGTCGGGCTGTGTGGTGCCCTAGAAGGGGCTTCTGCGCGGCTGGTTCGCTCCCCTGGGCACTGGGCTGAGCAGGTGCAGGGGCCAGGCCGTGGACGCCCGCCTGCAGGCCCCGCCGCTCCCGCTAGGTGGCGCTGCCGCACGTCCGTGTCCTGCTGTCACAGCTCCCGGGAGGCTTGAGGAGGACGGTCACCTGCCGGCCCAGGGCCTCAGCACCGAGATGGGGACAGAGCCTCCCCCCTCCCAGCGGGCTTGAAGCCCTCATTGCTGGGTTCCGGGAGCCGGTCGGCGTGCAGGAAGCTGTAGGCAACTTGGGGGTCCAGAGAGCACGTGACCCAGGCTGGCGCTGGCCTTTGGGGGACTCGTTACCCCTGTACCCACCTGCCTCCACGACGCCCCCGCAGGGACCTGCTCAGCCGCACAACCTCTTGGAAAGGCCACAGACCCCCCGAGGAGGTCGGCACGTGTCACCCTGAGACTGGGCATCTGTCTAGAGGTCAACTTGTCCCGGCCCGAATGCGGGGACCCCGCGACCGAGCCTGCTTTGTGCATGGAGGTGACCGCCAGAGCCTGGGCTCAGCCAGCACCCTGGTTCTCCTGCACCCTCTGCTTCTGATGTCCGCCAAGGTCCCCGAACTGCTTGCACAGCCGTGGCTCTGGAGGGGTGGCTCTGGAGGGGTGGGGCTGCGGGGGAACAGACAGAGGGCCCTCTGTGGCTTCAGTCCTGGGCAGCCCTGACATCAGGCTTGTCTGTCTTGGGGAGGGGCCCCAGGGAGGTACAGATGCGAAGATTTCTTGACAAGAGGAGACTTCTCTGCTGTCTGCCCATCGGCCCGGGTGTCGGGAAACCCGTCTGTGAGTGGGCGTGGCCCAGGCTGTTTGGCCAGTGGCGTCCTCACGCTGGTGGTCCTCCCAGAGCCAAAGCCGGGCAGCTGTCCCTGGGCAGGGGCAGGGTGGACAGACCCACCAGGCACAGTGGAGGCGGTGCCCAGGGCTCATGAATGTCGCGGTGTGGTCTTACGGGATGCTTCTGAGGAGCTTGGGAGCCCTGGGGGAGGGTGGGGAGGAGGCGGGGGGGGGCACAAAGGCACTACAAGGACCCCCCAGGGGCCCTTATCCAGAGAGCATGACACGGAGATGCTGTCCCCAACGCAGTGTGTCCTCAGTCCCCCGGAACATCGGGAGTCCCATGCTGCCCTCAGCTCCCTCGGGCACAGGGTCATCCCCTCGCATGCGGCCAAAGGCCCCTCGGGTCGGTCTCCCTGGGCTGCGATGGTAGAGAGGGGAAGTAACACTAACAGGAACATCAGGACGCCTGTCACCACCAGGCCCAGCCAGGGCAGTGTCCTCGAGGGTCCTCGAGCCACGAGGCGGCCCCTCGGGGCTGTGGGTAGGATGATCTGTGATTATCCCGTTTTGCGGAAGATAAGTGGAGGTGTGGGGGTCGGGCAGGGGGTACAGAGCGCAGCCTGTGGCACTCGTCTGAGGCCCTGGCTGCTCGAGGCTTGAGGGTACCGGCCCATCAGCCCAGAGAGCAGCCTCGGTCCCGCCCTGCAGCCCCGCCTGCGTCCGGACCGGCCCCGCCTGTCATTCGCCCCCTGACCCTGGCTGGTGGGCGCCCGGAACAGGCTGCACGGATGAGGGGCTTCTTGCCGGACCCTGGCCGGGCGTCCCCGCCAGGCCCCCGAGCACCTCCCGTGCCACTCACCCGTCCGCCCTTCATCTCGGGTCCTTGGTCACGTGGGCCCCACGGGCCCGGGCCCCTCTGTGTGTGTCCGCCGCTCCCCTCGCCGCCGCTACACCTGCCAGCAGCCAGCGGCGCCTTCCGGAGCCTTCCGGAGCCTTCCAGCCCCAATTAGGTTCTGTAAAAGCCTGTCTCTGCCAGCGGCCTTCTGTACAAACAGGCCTCCATTAGCGACTGCAGAGGAACTGCATCTCCCTGCTGAGCGCGGGTGGCGCCTCTCCCGCCGGGCCGGCGTCCCCCGGGGAACGGGGCCCGTCGCCATGTACAGAGTGCCCGCCACGGCCACCGCTGCAGCCCCGGGTCGGCCCCTCCACCCTCTCCCGCGGGGCGGCTGCGGGTCCTGCGGCCACCCTCTGGCACCTGGCCAGCCCCCCTCCGCGTGGCGGGAAAGAGCCGTCCAGTTGCAGCCGCACGGCTCCTACGACGGACGGTCCGTCGCCCCGTCAAGCGCACGGTGCCCGTCTCCCGCGATTATGCTGCGGGACGCCCGGCCCGGGCACCGAGTGGGCACCGGCCAACCCCCGGGCCCGCGGCTGCTTCCTGCCGACACCCCCAAGCCGCGGAAGGAGGGGCCGAGGCCCGGGTCCCTGGCGGAGCAGGCGCCCGGACCGGGTTGGCTTTTCCAGGTCCCGAGGGGGCCTCGGGGCTCCCCCGCTGCGGCCGGCTGGGCCCCACCACACGCACTGGGAGACCACTGGCCGGGAATTCCCCAAATCATACTTAGATGGCGTGTCTCCTGGAGGTGAGACGGGGCTCTCCACTCGTTCAACCAAAACACATTGCAAGGGAGGTTGGTGTTCATGAATTTTTACGACGACACGTCTGCATTTATCTGGCCTTTGTTTTATTTTAATTTTCGTCTTCGCACCTTCCTGTTTGGGGCCGGCGCGGCTGTGGGGCGGGCTTTGCCCGGAACCCTCGGCGTGGGCTGTCTAAATATTTTATCCGCCGGCTGCTAACAGGACGTGTCATCGGGAGCCCGACCCCTAGCCGCACCAGGGAAGGGGGTCCCCGCCCGGCCCCGTCCTCTTTAGTCTTTGGAATTTTCGGCGTTTGGATCACGCAGCCACTGGGAGCAGGCTTTTTATCTTTATTTTTGACGAGAACGGAGGCAAAGGTTTCTGCAGGTACGAAATCCCCCCGACTCCCACCGACGCCCCTGAGACGTCCCTACCTACCGTTTGCTTTGTTTGGGCCACCAGGCCGGAAGGCTCGGAGGCAGAGGTCAGGGGCAGAAGGGGCCGGGCTGTGGGAGGAGGGGGCGGGGAAGGAACTTTCTGGAGATAACAAAGAAAACCAGAGCTGGGAGCCCGTGGGGGACTGGTCGTCCGCTCCTTCGGCGGGACCGGGACGGCTGCCCCTCTGAGTCCTTCATTCTCCTCGGGTGACACCGGGCTGCTTGTCCCTCAAAAGGTGCCTACCCTCGGGAGGACCCTGGATACCTGTCAGTGAGACTGTCCAGGCCTCTTCTGGTTGGGAGAAGTGCAGGGTGCAACCTGCACAGCTGTACGTGGAAGCCCTAAAGATCGGCTCTCCTCCAGGGCCCGTGTCCACCTCGGGAGCTCCTTCTGTGGGGTCCCACTCTCGGCACCCCTGCAGCCTTGCGGTGTGAGCGTGCCCCTCAGGGATCCCGGGACCTCACCCACAGCAGGCGGGCATCCAAGCTCGGCCAGCTTTGTTCTGAGGGTCCGTGTCCACCTCTGCTTTAGGCGAGCGTGTCTGGGGCAGCGCTGGGCTGGATCCCCTCCCCGCCACCTGCCCCGGCAGCTCCCCGGGCCGGTCCACCTCCCGCCTCCGGCCAGCCTCCTGGTGCTTCCGCTTTGACCTCCCCGTGGCGGCGGGACCGTCCCCACCCCGCCAGGTGAGGAAAGCCCGTGGGAAGGGCTTCCTGCCCCCGGCCCCTTGCAAGAAAGGGCCCCCTCGATGCGTGGGCCTCGGGGGCCTGTGCTCCTCAGATGTTCCCGGGTAATCTCTTTCCAGATTGGTGGTTACTGCTGAGCTTGTGGAGCACCTCCAAGCAAGCCACGCTCGTCCCGGAATCAGGAGAGGGAGAGGGCGGCTTGGTGTAGAGCCCACTGGGCTCTGTCTCCGCAGTTTGCAAACTTCAGGGCCTTTTTACGGGGATCGCGCTCTGCACAATTCCACGGCCTGCTCTTTCTCCTCTGGTCCCCAGGGAGCATCTGGCCCCGTCCAGGTCGGACACGCGCTTTATTAAAGGTGCTGTGAAAATCTGCCGTCTAAGTCCGTGCCGTCGTTCGCATAAATAGTCTCCTGCGGTCGAAAGTTAGGCTGCTTCCAGTCTTGACTTTCCGAAACAACACTGGAGTGGACGAGCCGTGTGCCCGGATGTTTGTGCACTTGCCGGTGTCCAGAGCGTCTTTGGAAGTTGAGGACGGCGCCCGGAACAGCCCAGAGCTGGAGTGGGTGAGGGGCCCGGCGAGGGGCTTCTCAGCTGGGTTTGCTGCGGGAGCTGGGACAGAGCCGATCTCAGGGTTTCCGCGTACAGCTGTGCAGGTTGCACACTGCACTTGTCTAGGGACCGCAGTCTTGTTGAGACACAGCGTCACTGGCGAGGCCTAGAGCTGTGTGTGGTGATGGTCCAGCTGGGAGAGGCCGGGCAGGGGGAAACTGAACATTCCTATGGCCTCTGCTGATGGGATCGTGAGCCCAGGGAGGCCAGGTGCCGGCTGGGCTGATCATACACGCTTCTGCCCCAAGTCCGGATGGCTGTTTCCCTACCTGGGTGCGGTGAACATGTGTCTGGACGTTGTTGGCCCTACAGGTGTAGAAAGTTCTGGAGGAGGAGCGAGGGTCCTCTGGCTTCCACACGGCCCTTCCCCTCTCTTGGCTTTTGCTGCGGACCCTCTCTCCTGGACACTCCCCACTTTTACCTCTTGTCCTGCTCTGGCTCGTTCTCCAGACCCAAGCCACGGCCCTCCCAGGCGGGCCCGGGACGCCCCCAGAGCTCTCACGGCTGAGCTGCGGGAACTCAGGGTCTGCTGGACCTCCAGCTCCTCCGGGTCCCGGGCTTCCCAGCCCCCCAGACACAGGGCGTCCCGGGAACGCGGACAATCTGCCTCCCCCCGCCATCATCCCAACAACCTGGTGTATGTCTCAGCCTGGCTACTCGCGGCTCTCTGAAGCTTCCAGAAGGCCTCCTTTATCAGACAGACGGACCGGTACTTGGCGAGTCAGACCCCCGGGCTCAGAAATGTCTTCTGCTTCTATGGAAACGACCTTGTGACTCGTGCGCAGTAAGCGGCTGCACCAGGCTCTTGGGCGGGTGAGTGCCACCCACGGCGGTCTTATCACTGCCATTTGTCTGGCTGGCCAGCTGGACTCCCTGGTGACCGTGGAAGAGCTCTTTCTTCCAGGACACTTCAATCGCAGCTTGGCACTTGCCCAGATATTTATATGTTTCACGGAAATGATTGATCTTTGGCTGCTTCACAGTTGCATCGTTGTTAATGGGGCTGCTCTGTCAGGGCAGAACTGCTGAACCAGAACCCTTGATCCAGGAGCATTTACAGGCTGGTCGGTGGCGTGGCCGCCCTCACCTCACTCGGCTTCCCTCCGTTCTCTGTGGTGAGAATATGCATCCTGATAAAGCACTTGCCCACCCACCCAGTCATCTTTCCATTCACCCATCCACCCACTATCCATCGGTCTAACGTCCATCCGTCCATCCATGCGCCCATCATCCACCTGTCCATCCACCCATCTACCTATCCATCTAAACACCATCCATCTGTCCATCCATCCATCCGTCCATCCATCTAAATACCACGCATCTGTCCATCTGTTCATCCATCCGTCTGTCTTTCGTCCATCCATCCATCCAGGCACCCATCATCCACCTGTCCATCCACCTATCTATCTATCTGTCCATCTGTCCATCCATCCATCCATCTAAATACCAAACATCTGTCCATCCGTTCATCCATCCATTTGTCTATCCATTTGTCTATCGTCCATCTATCCGTCCATCCATCCATCATCCACCTGTCCATCCACCCATCTATCTATCCATCTAAACACCATCCATCTGTCCATCTAAATACCACACATCTGTCCATCTGTTCATCCATCCGTCTGTCTTTCGTCCATCCATCCATCCATCCAGGCACCCATCATCCACCTATCTATCTATCTGTCCATCCACCCACTATCCATCCATCTATCATCCATCCATCCATCCATCCACCCATCATCCTTCTGTCCATCCACCCATCTATCTTTCCATCTGTCCATCCACCCACTACCCATCCGTCCATCCATCCACCCATCACCATCTGTCCATTCACCCATCTATCTACCCATCTGTCCATCCATCCATCTATCTGTCTTATAAGCAGTTAGTCAAAGTGCTTCATCTCTGGCCTTTATTGTGTCAGTTGTGAAAAAGGAATAAAGATGCCCGGCTTACACAACTGTGATGAAGGTAGGTCAAAGGGTGTAGAGGCTGTTGGAACGGGGCTTGGCCGTGGTAGCAGGCAGGGCACTTATTTTTGGAGGCATCCCCGCATGTTAGCATCCAGCATGGTCGGTAGGAGCCGGGAAATGGAAATTGTCTTCGCTTTGGCTCCTGGCCGGTGACCTTGCTAAGTCCTCGATCCTCTCTGAGCTTTGGTTTCTCCAACCTGGAAAAGAGGGCCAGTGACATCTCCTCAAGACGTGCTGAGTCAATTAAATGAGGTATGTAAGGTGCTTATCCCCGGGTCAGGTAAATACAGATTGTTCATCGTCATTGTCATCGTCATCAATTTAACAGGAATTTATCGAGTGCCATGATGGGCTGAACTGCTGAATTACGTGCCCTCTAAAATTCGTACGTTGCAGTCCTAGCCCCCAGAACCTCGCAGTGTGACTGTGTTTGGAGATGGGGGTCTCTAAAGAGCAGATTAAGTTAAAAGGAAGTCATCGGTATGAGTCCTGATACCACGGGCCTGGTGTCCTTACAAGGAGAGGAGAGTAGGACACAGACATGCCATGGGAAAGACCATGCGGGGACACAGGCAGAAGACGCTGTCCACAACCCAGGAGAGAAGAGAGAGGACTCAGAAACAATCGCCCTGCCGACACATACCTTGATCCTCCAGCGGCCCAGGCGATGGCCTGCGGCCGTGGGGGAGACCCACCCCTCCCCCCTCAGGGTGGGAGGTTCCGGTGCCCTGGCTTGGCTAAGGACACCCATGTCCTGGACGATCTCTTCCCCGCCCCCGGGGAGGGGGCTTCTCTTCATGGAAGGAGGAGGGTCATGTACAGATCATCTCAGCACAGCTCTCCCCGAGCACTCTAGGCTGCAGAGCCGGCACCTGCCATGAGTTTTAACAAACTGCCACAGCGACTTGGAGGGACGAAGTCTGACGGGGTCACTCGTGACCGTGCTCAACGGGAGGGGGCGTGCTGCCGTCTGGCTCCACCGTTCCCTTGCTGGTGGCCCCGGGGACGGGTGTCCCCCCAGCCTGAGGTCGCCATCTGACCACAGGGGCCGAGGTGCCACCCGGAGCAGCTTCAGGAGCACCTGCCAAGCGACCTGCACTCTGGCCAACGGGACGTCCACATGGTCAGTGCTGCCTTGCAGCCCGGTACCCCCGAGGCCGGCCTGAGGAGGCTCCGTTGCAATTCCAGAAGCTCCCGCCAGCCCAGAGCCACATGCAGCTCAGCGTGGGAGCACAGCTCCGACCCTTCCACGTGGTGGGGACCTTGGAGGAAAAAAATGTGCTATTTTTGCTCAGAAAGTGCGTTGAGGGTGAGCCTCCTCTTGTGGGAGCAGCTGGATGGGCGGGAATAACGGTAATGCCATCGCAAGACGCGGGCCGTGCCGTATTGTTAACTTGTCCGAACCCTCAGCACAAGCCTGAACTAGTCGCGATCACTTGCCCTGTTTTACCGATGAGGAAACAGAGGCACAGAGAGCGTCCCGGGCCCACGGCCACACCTCCTGCCACCGGGGTCGCACCCACTGCTCCCGGCTGCTCTTAGGATGTGGGGGAGGGTGTGGTGGCCCTGCCTTTGCGCGGCACTGCTGGGGATTTTAAGTGGTGGCCTTGCTGTCTCTTCCCCGCCGCAGCCACCTTGAAGGCCAGGGCCGGGGCCACAGAGGGCCACAGGCCAGGCCTCCGGGTCTCAGCCTGGGAGGAGCTGCCCCGACCGCCACCGGCCACCGCGGACGTTGTTGCAGGAAGGCAAGTCGGGTAGCGAGCCACGAGATCCCCAGGATTGTTTGTTACTTTGGCAGAAGCCCCGCCCCGTCCCGATGAATCTCCTGGGTTGGGCCACGGACCCTCTGCCAGGACGAGGCATCGTGTCTTCTGATGCTTCTGGTGAAGCGGGCACAGCACGGACCCTCTTAGCCCAGGAGTCCGGGAGCCAGGCCCCAGGGCAGGGGAGCTTCCATGCGTGATGTGAGAGTCGGGGTTCCTGGGGGGACCCCGAGTATCGGTGTGAGTGTTTGGGGCCAGCGGTCAGGAGCTGTCACCGGAAGGATCCGCGGAGGCCAAGGGCTGCCCCAGCCCGGCCACCCTGGGGAGAAGGGCTCGCCCCAGGCCTGCGGTTTAGAGAACTCCCCGGAAAGGAGCTGCAGGGGTCAGTCCCTGGCCCCAGGATGACAGAGCGTCGCTCCCACACTGTGCCTTTTAGAAATGGGTCTCCCCCCCTTGGCATCGTAAACATGAGCAGCTTGCTCACAACGGTAACGGGTGAGGCCTGTGCACGAGCAGTCTTGCCGTTACTGGAGGCGGTAGGATTTAAAGCGTTGTCTGCGAGCAAACGTACCGCCTTCATCACGGGTCATTTTTTCTGGATTCGATCAGAGGAACGATTTGTAAGGTTTAGAGCCAGACACGGGCACTCGCACGCAGCCAAGTGTGTTCATCATGCCCATATATACGAGTATTTAAATACCCTCCCTCTTGCTCCGAGGTGGATGGTGAATACTCACCAGTCGCACAGCTGAAACCCAGAGCCTGTGGGTGGGCTTGTCGGCAGCGAGTGAGGCTTACCGGCTGCTGGTGGGGGCCGGTGCGGCGGGGAAGGGGGTTGGGGTTGAGGTGCCAGGGTGATGGTACAGACATGGCTGGGGTGTAGACATAGCTGTGGGTGTGGACGCGGCTGGGGGTGTAGATATGGCCGGGGGGAGTCCCCAGCGGGGTCTACCCACAGTCCCTGAGCTCGGTCATCCGTCACTCGGCACACCTTCCCGAGCTGCAGACAGACGCTGGTGATTTGGGCCTTTTCTTGGCTTGGAGGAAGCGGGGCCTCAGGGGACCCCGGGGGCGGGGCGGGGGCTCTGAGCAAGCGCGGAGAGATGACCGCCTTCACCTCTCGAGGGCAGTGTTGTGTTTGCAAAGCCCTTCTGTCACTGTTTGCGCATTTGCTGGACCCTGTAACTTTGTAAATTTACAAATGACGGGATCCTATGGCCGGGATTGAGCCCTGGGCTGGCACGGAATGGCTGTGTGGCCTTGGGAAAGTTCCTTAAGCTCTCTGGGCCTCAGTTGTCTCCTCTGGATACTGAGCATAATCGTAAGGCCCTCCTACCTCTCAGCACGTGGAGGGGATTAAGAAACACGCTGCGTGCTCAGCCCGGGGCCAGGCAGGGAGTCGGCGCCTCTCCCCTGTCATCCCTCTCCCCTTCCCGCGTGTGCTCCGTGCTTCCCGGCGAGGGGTCGAGGCTCGGAGACGATGTGCTGCTCCAAGATGTGCCGGTCCGTGTCCTGGGGGTTGTGTCCCTTGGCCACCCTCTGGCACCACGGCGTGACCCCACCACGCAGCCGGAGCCACCAGCCCACTCCCTGCTCGGTCCCCTCAGGGCTCGGCCCCTGGGGGAAGCCCATCCGGGCCTGCCTGTGCCCGGCGGGCGAGGTCACCTGGCATCCAGGGACCCCAGCTGGGGTGGCACCTGCTGCGCGTGGGCGTCTGGGTGTGCGTATGTCTGTGCGTGCGTGCCTGCGTGGAGGCCGCTGTGTGCACACGTACGCCCAGGTGGGTGCGTGCGTGTGCACCGTCTCTCCTGGCCGTTGCGATCCAGCCAGGCCTGGCGAGGGGCACGGGCCCCCGGGGCCGAGTGCGGGCCGCGCTGGGCATCATTCGGGGCTTTGTGGTCAGAGCAGAGCTGGCTGCGTGTCTCCGTGCAGAGAAACGGGACCCCCCTCGCGGCTGGTGAGAGTCCCTTTGCCGGCACGTCCCAGGGCCGCCCCTCCTGCCCGGGTCTCATCTCAGTCCCAGGCCAGAAAGCCCGGAAAAGGGCAGGTGGGCGCTGGATCCTGGGCAGGGCACACGGCTCCCTGATGCGGGACAGGGAATCTGTCCCGTGGGAAGACAGCACAAGCTCCCATAACCCGGAGAGGCCACTCCTCCCCCGGCCCGGCCCCCCGAATCTCACTCCCGCCGCCGCCTGTCCCCCGGAAGACGGGGCCCTGCAGCCGGGGCCTCCCGGGCACGGCAGATGGCAACCTTGCAGGGCTGTAGATATTTATTCTGTAATTATCACACCAGGACCGCACACTCGACCCAAAGCACCGAAGTCGTCAGAACACGATCTTTTTACGGGTAGCAGATTGAAAATCCATCAGTAAGTTCCCATCTATCACCGCTGCTGACAGAAGCCACCGGAAAGAGAAAAACAAACGTAAATAAGCTTTGTCCACCCGGGGTTTGTCGGAGGCCGCCGAGGGGTCCCTGGGGGCTCTCGACACGGACGCCGACGCTGAGTGCGCCCGCGGCCTCTGGCCCCCAGGGCGGAGAGGAGGCGGCCCAGGCCACGAGCCGCCCACCGGCCCCCGCCTCCTGCCCACCAGCACCTCGCTGGGGCCTCACTGCCTCCAGAGCCGAGGGTGGACGAGCACCCCCCCCCCCGGACACGCCCCCAGCTGGGGGCCGGGAGCAAGTGACCGATGGAGTTGCCTCCCAGCTTCTGTCCCCTCCCCCCCAACCCCTTGTCTCGGAAGAAAGCTCCATCCCAACCTCCATTTGATAAGGCTCCAGTATGGTCCCAGACCAGGGGGCGGGTGCAGAGGACGAGGGGCCTAGAGGTGAAAGGGTAGCAGGGGTGTCTATGTGGGTGAGCTCCTTGTGGGAGCCGGTGGGGGCCCGGGGCTGGGTGAGTCAGGGGCTGCGGTCTCGAGGGTGGGGGCTGAGGCCAAGCCCCTCCTCGGGCCATGACCGTTGTGCTCGTTGTTAAGGATGTCGGTTTCGCGGGTGTCCTCGTGGTGTCGCCAGCCTGACCGCGCCTCGGCGTCTCGGCCGTCTGAGCGGACACTCGAGAGGGCAGGAGCCATCCCCACCGACACCAGGATTCTCCCAGCATCCGCCGCGTGGCCGTCACCTGCCTCATGGCCGCTGAACCCACAGGGGCCTGGGGGGCCATGACTGCGGCTCTGGGACCGGCCGGGCGGGCGGGGTCGGAGCTGGGGGCCAAGCCGGGAGTCCTGAGTCCGTCTACCGGATCCCCGGGGAGACGGAGGTGACTACTAATGAATTAGGAATCGATCTACAGATTCATCCACCCCTCAAAGCATGTCTTCTGTTTTTACACTTAGTTGCTCGTGAAATTCTATTAACACCAGGATACCGGTAACAAGCGCAGGACGGACGGTTCTTTTTCTTGTTTTCTGCTAACAGCGTTTTTGAGATCTAATTCACCTTCTGCACAATCCATCCACCGGAAGTGCACAATTCAGTGGCTTTTGGCTTGTCTGCAGTTGTGCACCCGCCGGAATCGATGCTGGGACGTTTTTATTATGCAGAAAGGAGCCTCCTTCCTACTCCCTCGGCCCCGAGCAACCACGGACGTCCTCTCCGTCCCCGGGGATCTGCCAGTCCCGGACGTTTCCCACAACGGGAATCAGGGGCGCCGTGGTCCCTGGAGTGTGGCGTCGCTGACACAGCGTCACGTGTCCCGGGTCCGTGCACGCGGCCGCGTGTGGCTGTCCTTCCCTCCCATTTAAGGCTGAATGACGTTCCATCCGACGGATGCGCCGCGTGTTGCTTGCGCGATGGCCTCACGGCAGGCATTTGGGTCGGCCCCGCGCCCTGCTTCCTGCGAACAATGCTGCCGTGCGCACGGGTGCTCGAGTTCTCGTGTGGACGGATGCTTTCGCTTCTCTCGGAGCAGAGTTGCGGGGGCAGAGGGTGGCTCCGCGCCTGACTTTGGCGCACCTGCGGCGAGTGGGGGCCCTCCCGTCCTCACAGCCTTGCCAACGCGTGTTACCTGCTTCTGGTGCTGCCGTCCGGGCGGTCTCTCATTTGGATTCGATTCGCATTTTCCTGACGGCTACGGACGCGGAGCGTCTTTCCACGCGCTCTGGCCACGCTGAGCCCCTACCCCCAAACCCTTTCCTCGATCTCCAGCACCCACAGGCGGGCAGGGGACCCCCCCCACCACCACCACCCCGAGGTGAGGGAGCGGCAGCCCTGGGCCACAGCCCAAGGTCGCGTGGCCCCGTGACAGAGCTGGATTCAAATCCAAGTTGGACCTCAAGCCGCGGATCGGCCTCGGGGAGGCAGTGGCCTGCCGCCTGTTGCCTCAGGCAGGCCCCAGAGAGCATTTAGCCCTGTCGGCGAGAAAATGACGGGCCAGGCATCTATTTCTTCTCTCAGCCAGAGCAGCCCCGTGTCTGTCACAGCCGAGCAAATTTACATTAGCAGCTCAACTGTCAGACCCCACGCTGCACGGGGGCCTCCTCGGAGCCCCTTCTCGCGCGCTTTCCGCTGATTAATAAATTAAATTAAGCCCATCAATCCACGCGGCGGCCGCCAGCCTCCTCTCTGCCCTCCTCATTAGAAGCACCGCCAGCCTCACGGCCGCAGGGCGCAGGCACCGTGGGCGGGTGGGGGCCGGCCACCCGGCCGGCGTTTAGGGCTGTACGTGGGGCCCCGGAGGCCCCGGCGGGTGCGTCCGGTTCCAGAAGGGGACGGAGGCCCCACGGGAGGGATTCGGGCTCTGTGACCGGGATGTGGCCGTCGTGGGTGTCGGGAGGCTCACCTGTGCCCGTGGTCGGATGTTGCCTTTGGCCCCGAGTCCCACGTGGCTTGTGCCAGCCACAGTCCTGACCGCCACTGATCCTGTCTCTATTTGAAGCTTTTGATGTTTATTCGTCGTGGGTTGTTTTTTTTTTTTTTTCTTTTCGGTATTAATTTTGACTTGAGATGCAGTGTGTTAAAATAGCGTCTCTTGTGATGATTGGTGCCTTGGCTCTCCCTTCAGTTTCGTGCCCCAGGTGTGTGCCCGGCGCCGTGCGTCCAGGGCCCGCGGTCGTCCGGGGAGGCGGGGGCGCCCCAGAAGGGTCCCGCAGGGAAGGCCGCTGCCCGCCCGCGGAGGGAAGCTCACCGTGGCCCAGGAGCGGGGGCAGGAGAGAGGAGAGCCTGGTGGCAGTGGGGCATGGGGACGGGTCTGTCTGCGCACGGGCTTCCGGGGGGTCGCGCGCAAGACGTCTCGCTGCGGCCCCGCTGGCGTGGGCCGGGCCAGGCTGGAGCTCGGGCGGACGGAGCGTGGCCAGGAGCGCTGAGCGGGCACAGCGCCATCGGCGGGGGGAACCACAGCCATCACCGTCGGGCCGTGGGGGGTCGGGGGGCTCCCACCCCATCACGCCCGTCCTCAACGGTGGCAGCCTCGCTCTCTGCGAGGCGGCGGCCACCTGCTCGCGGGACACACAGGCTGCTCGCAGGCCGACCTTTGGCCGGGTGCACCCGTCCTCCCCCGCCCCTTCCCAAGCTGCTGGCCGCCCGCAGTGAGGGACCCTCCACCCTGCCGGTGGCCTCCCCGACTCACCCGTAGGAGCCGGGGCTCCAGCTGGGCCCCCTCCCGGCCTGTGCACGTGACCCCCCATTGTACACCCGCCAAATGTGGCTTACGAAGATGGTGTAAGAGCTTGGCCATTCTCCTGCTCTCCGGCCCTGTCTGTCTCTCTCTCTCTCTCGTTCCCAAACCGTCCAAAACCAGGCTGCAAATCTCAGAGTGTGGGGGGCCCACCCCCTAATGGAAACGTTCTCTCACACAACCACAATATATTGTGTCACCTAAAAATTATTAGTTCGCAGCCGGAAGCCGGTCCGTAGATGTGCAAGCTGTCCCCGAATGTCCTTCATGGCGATTTTTGTGAACTAAAATTCAGTTATCATTCGTGCATTGGTTTGCTTATGCCTCTTCAATGGCTTTTAGGGCTAGACACGCTCGCTCACTTTTCGGGGTAACATTCGCTTTTTTGTTTATAAAAATGAGTTTTATTTTCTAAAAGCCTAAAACCGTTGTTGACGAAACGGGGGCACAAAATGACACTGTGATGTCAGGTGTGACTTCTCGGCCGAGGGCTCGGGCTGGGTCCCTGCCGCACGTCCCACGCTCGGCTGTTCCCCAGGCGGGGCGCAGTCCATTTCTCATCCCTTTGCTTCCTGAGTCACGGAGTCGCCTGTAAAGGCTCCCCCGGAGTCAGGTTGCAGGTTTCCGGCAAGAGGATCGGGTAGGACTGGCTCCCGGCAGTGCCACGCACATCAGGGCGTCCACACGCTGCTGTCACTTGGTCCTTGGACAGATGTGACTTCCTTATGCCTTAGCGAGTAATCTGTGGGGGGATCCTTTTTTCTGTGGGATTCGATTCTGTTTGGGGAAAGATACAAGGACAGAGATGTGTCAGATCCATGTGAGAAAGGTGTCTTTGGAGAATCTTCCCCTCCACCCGCCTCCGCCCTCCTGGGGACCCATCTCTGTGGCTCTGAGGGCTGAGCGAGGCCGTGCACGTAGCACCCGGCCCCCTACCTGGCAGGTGGCCCTCGCTCAGGCGAGCCCTGCCTCGCGGTCACCCTTCAGTGGGGTTGGAAGCTTCCAGAAGCAATGTCTGCTCTCCTCTGTCTTCTCTCTGTACCTTCACCTCCTCCCTGCCTGCCCACCGAGAACGTTCCGGTTGACACACAGCAGGTGCTCAGAAGCCTGAGCGTCCAGAAGAAGCCGCAATGATCCCTCTCATCTCTGCTCACCCCACGCGGCCAATGGCCTGGTGACATGGGACATGCTCCCTACGCCTTTATCTCCAGCCCTTGCAACAGCAGACTGGGGCTGGCGAGGCAGGAAGCCTTGGGCCAGAGTGGCCCCAAAAAAGGTGGGAATGAATGCCGGGGGTCTGACCCACACGGACACTTCCCCGCTGAGCCCCATGCGCCCCAGCGGCCCCCGTGCCTGACAGCGGGGTCTGCCTGCAGTGGAACCTGTGCACCTGCCCTCCTGTGCTCTCCTGCAGGTGTGCATGTTCCCGTGCAGGTGGAGGCCATCGGGGGTGTCCCAACTCCTGGACACCGGCATCAGAGCCGGCCACAGTCTGCCATCAGCTGCACCTCTGATTTCCAAACCTCCGTGCCAGAGGCAGCACCCTCCCCTCCTATCAGAAGGAGGTTGTCACCCTCAGAGACTTGTCGCCCAGTGGGGGCTGGGAGGAGAGCTGTGGACCGCCTAAATCCTGTGACCCTAAATCCCGGCTTCCCGAGGGCTCTGAGGCCGGCCCAGTTGGTTCCCGTGGGTCCTCAGAGGGCTGGAATCCTAGCCCACTGCACCCTAGCTGGAGCCCAGCAGGGGCTCCCAGACTTGAGAGCGTCCGGAAGGAAGCGCGAGACTGTGGCGCCTTTCCCATCTCAAGGCCATCCTACAGGGGGGAGGAACCCTTTGGGAGCTTGGCCAAGTCCTCATCCACCCCCAAGGGCCCCGGGGGGACGGCGGGGTGCCCCAGGCCTCGGGGCTCCAGGCCTCCTGGGGCAGGAGGCCAGCTGGGTCTCCCAGACGTCCCCAGCGCTGGTGGCCCAGCCTCGTGGGGCAGCAGGTGTCCCGGCCTGGGGCTGGGTGAAAACCTCACGGCAGGCGGGCACCTACCTCCTCGTGTGAGTTCGGTGGAGACGAGAGAGTCCTGTGCACTTGGGGGACGGCCAGGGCGGTGGGGCTGGGGGAGGACTGAGCGCGGGCTTGTGGCTGTGCCCTCGCTGGAGGTGCCCTGCGAGGGGCTGTGGGGCGCAGGCGCAGTGTTCCCACCCTCGGAGGTCCCCCCTGTTCCCATGCGGTGGCCCCGGGCATTTTTCACACGGGCGGAGGCAGGCATCTGTGGCGGGTGAAGGCACCAGCAGGTCACCGGGAAGGTGGGGTCCCTGGTGGACCACCAAAAAGAACAGAAGATGATACCAGAACCCAGGCCCCTGACTCCCAGCGCCCAGCCCTTGCCCCTGCCTGGTTGTGGGACCGTGTGCCCCACAATCCTCCTCACGTGCAGGTGACGTGGGCGGGGTGGGTGAGATACGGCGGTCTCCCAGATGGTCCCAAGGGTCGCCCGCCTATGTCCCGCGTCACCTCCATGGGGAGGGCGGGGACGGCGTGAGGGGTCGCCTGCCAGGCCCGCCCGCTCCTGCCTGTCCCTGTCTTTTCCTCTCTCAGTCTGTCTCTCAGACTGATTGGCATTTTTCGATTCGGCACCAGACATTTTGTATGAAAACTTGTCGAGGCTCTGGATAAAATTGTCTGGGCCTGCTGCTGTCTCCACGGGGAGACGTTGAATTATGAATCCGGCGTCTTCAATGGTTATGAGATGATTTGGGTTTTCTATTTATGGTGGAGTCAGGATTCAGAAGGTAATTTTTAATCTACGAATTTGTCAATTGCACCCACGCTTTCGAATATGTTGGCATAAAACTCCTGTTTATTGACACGCTATCTTCTCACCTCTGCAACCACGGTCACACACGTACGTGATTATGTGTTCGTCTCGAGTATTTTTTTTTAATTTTTTAATATATTTATTTGCCCCGGTCGCCTGATGGATAAGGCATTGGCCTCCTAAAATATTTATTTATTTCTGAGACAGAGAGAGAGAGAGAGAGAGAGAGAGAGACAGAGCACAAGTGGGGGAGGGGCGAGAGAGAGGGAGACACAGAATCGGAAGGAGCTCCAGGCTCCGAGCCGTCACCACAGAGCCCGACGCGGGGCTCGAACTCACGGACCGCGAGATCGTGACCTGAGCCGAAGTCGGACACTCAACCGACCGAGCCCCCCAGGCACCCCATCGTCTCAAGTATTTTTAAATCTGTTTCCTATCTTTTATTCTTGATTGCTATTTCCAAAGATTTGTCTATTTTATTATTAATGTCCCCCCGTGAACTGGTTTCAGTCTTTTTAACGCTCTCAGGGGCGTGTTTTTCTGCCTCCTTCGTGATTCAATTCGAGCTACTTTCTTTGTTTTAGTCTATCGTCCTTTTGGTAGTATTTCAGGCGGACACACCTTGGCCTTCCCTCTTGCCTAAAACAATCTCTGGGCACCGTGCATTTCCTTGTACTTATGCGTTAGCTGCGCTTCTCAAGTTTTGACCTGCAGTCTTTTATTACCTTTCACTACGTTCCAATGTCTGTTCCAACTCCTCCGTTGAGCACACGTGACTCAGATTTTCTCGATCGTTGGCCTTGATTTCCCGGCGTAGAGTTTTCCCCGGTTGCTGAGTTAACCGTTTTGTGCCCAGAGCATGGGGCCTCGTGTGTTGGCGAGGCTTGCTCCCATCCGGGCAGGTCACCGGTTCTCAGAAACGCTTCCCTTCGCGCTGGAAAGATCGCCAGCTCCCAGCTCTGGGGTGCCTGTTTCGGCCTCTACAGGTTCTTGTGCGTTAACCGTGTCTTTCGAATCCCCTGCGCCCCGGTGGCTGTCCGCGGCGCCTGGTGTGCCTGAGTCCACGTCGCGGACGGAGGCATGATAACACCGGTCCGGGGCGGTCACAGCCTCTGGATGAAAGGCTTTCCTGGGTCCAGTGGCGCCCGTGGTGGGAAGGACTACCCCACGGTCTGGAGCGGCTGTCTCGACGCTGTTTGCCTTTCTCCAGCCTCCTCCTTCCTCCGTCTGTGTCTCGCTGGGTCCCGCATCCCGCAGTGTCTTCTCCACACGGCGCGCCAGCCCCGCGCCCACCGACCCGCTCCCTGGGACGCGCATCGCCCGCTGATGCGCTGCGCTCTTTCAGAGCTCTGCACTCCCCCCGCCTTTCCTCTTGCTCGTTTCCTCCTCCTCCTCTCGTTCCCCCACTTCGGATTTCCTGTTAGTCTGGCTGCCGTGGCCCGTATTTCTGGTCCTCGGGTGTTGGGGCTTAGACACTGGTGGCTGTAACTCCCCAAGGACAAGGTAGGCCAGCCCATGTGGCCCCTCCAGCACCGCAGCGGCCTCAGTGCCCACGTGCCCTCCTGCCCTGTCTGTGCCGTGGCTCCTGTCTGGCTGTGGTGTCGGAGAGAACCCAGACGCATTCGGGTCCCCTCGGATCTGGCCTCTGGGGGCTCACGTGTCCCCCTGGGATCACCTCCTCTCAGGGTGGGAAGTGAGGTGTCACATCTGTCTTCTAGAGACAGCCAGACCAGGGCAAAAGGTGTCAAACCTTTCCTTGAACCCAGGGCTCTCAGACGAGGAAGTCGAGGAGGAAACCCCACTATTCTGGAAGCTTCTGTGGGAAGGGGGTTTCCTCACCCACTCACAACTCCCCCATAGCCCTATAGGTCCAGACCAATTGTCCCGGTGGCCGGTGTGGCTCAGGACCAGGCCTTCAGGTCCGCCCCCGGCCCCGGCTGGGTCCTGCCTCCTGTCCTGGGAGAGGCTCCGCCTGCCTGCCACCCGCTTTCTGAGGGTTTCCTGGTGCTCCCAGCTGACGGACGGAGGGTCTTCTGAGCCGGCTCACCGGCCCCTCCACCCCCGAGCCAGGCTGGCAGCCCTGGGGCTTTTCCCCATTCAGAGACGAGGAAACTGAGGCTCGGGGGGCTTAAGCCCAAGGCCAGACGGCTGCACGTGTGGGGATGAAGGCACCCTCACGCCTCTTCCCTCTTCTCAGACCACCCTCCGGGCTGGGGTCAGGGCAGCCGCCACTCACCCCTCACGCTCCGTAAATCGGCCTCAGTTTCCCTGTTTGACCACGCGTCTGCTTCCTGCTGGAGCGCACGCGGGACAGCACACATGCTGGGGAGGAGGCGGGAGCAACCACAGCGCTGCGACAAGATGCGCGGCCAGAGAACTGCACGGGTGGGGGTCGCAGCGGCGAGGACGCCTGCAGGCGGGGTGGGGGGACGGGCCGGCCGGCGGGCGAGGCAGCGCGCGTGCACACGGCACTCCGTGGGCGGCCTCTGGCAAGGCGAGCGACGTGGAGGTGAGGGGTCCCCGGCCCGTCTTTCGCTTCTGACCCACCCTGGCTCCATGCATACCGGGATATTCCGGAACGTTCTCCCCATGCCGCACCGTTGGAAACTGAAATGCCAGGCAGGACCCGCGTGCCCCAGGAGGAGGATGACGAGGAAGCCGAGGTGAGGTCTGCTGGCAGAGGAGGGCGGCAGCAGGGAAGGCGTGAAGTCCGCAGCCACGGGCGTCCACGTGGCCAGGTGACCCAGCAAGCGGAGATGCAGAGACACGCTCGGCGTGAGGACTATTGTGCCAACAGCAAAGCTCCCAAGGCAGCGAGACATGGTGTTTGTGGACACGCACGTGTGTGGTGAGAGCATGGAGCCCGCAGGACGAGAGACGGTGACGCCAGCAGGGCTGGGGGGTGGGGAGGGGACGGGGAAGGGACAGGTGCCGTCTCGAAGGCTCTGTCTCCTCCCAAAGAGGGATGGTTTGGAACAGATGGCAAAATGTTAACATCTGTTCCATCTGGGTGGTGGGTACCGGGGTGTTTTTCACGTGAATTCTCGAGCACTTGGAGTATTTCATAATCAGAAGCATTTTAGAGGCTTGGCGGGGAGGGCCCTCTGGACAGCCCTCCTAGGGCATCACTGTGATGCACCCAGCAGGGCTGGGTGTGGGAACGGCCTGCACACCCCTGTGGGCTGCATGGCGGGGTGGGGGGCGGCTTTCTGATCCTGGCTCTGTCCCCAGTCCCGGGCACCCTGGGCAGGGCCCTTGGCTCTGAGCCTCAGTGTCTGTGTCTGTAGGTGGGGGCCAGCCTGCGGGAGCACCTGGGGCGGTGTCTGTGGAGCGCCGGGCACACGGCCTACCGTTCAGGGTGCACAATGTTGCCGCCCGCATGAGACACGCGTGCAATTTCCCACACAAGCCGTGTTACCTCCCTAGAAAGGGCAAAACGAACCAGAAAGAAGTCTGAAAGACGTCCGATCATCATCCCTGTCGCCTGTCTGGCTGGCGCGGGTCACGGAGCTGGCATCGCGCGGCTGGTGGGGAGGCCGGCGGGCTCGGTCCCCGCGGAGGGAGCGGCCGCCGCGTGCCCTCGCCCCGACCCCGCGCCGCCCTTTCCCCGAGGTCACAGCGTCTTCTGTGACGGAGCTGTCCGAGCCACGGTCACAGTAACCACGGGTCCGCGATGCTGTCCATCCTCCCGACGCTGGGGGTGAAGGTTCGTTCACCTGCTGTCCACTCTCAGGGCAGGTCAGAGCCGCGGTCACCGGGGTGGGAGGCCCCGAGAACACACGACGTCACCGCTGGGGGTCTCCTGCCCCAGAGGCGCAGTGAGCAGTCGTGACCGCCAGGGGACAAGCCCAAGCAGGAGCGGTCGTGGGGACTGCACCCCTCGCTCCTTCAAACGTCAGGCGGGAAGGACAGAGGCGCCCGAGGGCCGTGCCGGTGACTGGGGCCGCGGGGCCGTGACCGCGGGCGGCGGCTGACGTTTGTGGGGACCGCACGCGCAAGTGATGGCTGCACGAGAATGGAAACGTCTGGTTCTAAGAAACGCACGCGGGGGGGACCGGGGGTGAGGAGGCCTCGACCCAACAGCGCCCTGTGGCTCAGAAGGGTCCCGTGCTCGGACGGCAAGACCATAACCGTGAGGGGCGGGCTCGCTCGCGGGGCTTCTTCGCGTTATTCTTGCCCAGAATTATATCAAATACAAATCCCGAATGAGTAACATAAAAGTTATCAAAGAAAGAACAGATAACAATAGAAATGGGAGCCTCGCAGGGCTGGGGTGGGGGGTCAAATGGCAGACCTGGGTGCCGGTACATCTGTCTGTTTGTCCTGCGGCCGTCGGTGGCCACGGGACCACAGGGGCCGAGAGCAGGGGCCACTATCCCCTCACACCCCCGTCGGTGGAGGTCCCACCGCCAGCTGTCCCCACAATGGGGTTTGCCCGGCGGGCGGCCGGGGTGGGAAGTGCAGGCGGGCGGGGGACTTTGGGGTGTGGAAGGCAGGCCCTTTGTGGCCACAGCCCAGGGTCCAAGTTGTTTAAAAGCAATTCCAAGATGTGCTGATTTTCTGAGCCTGGTGAAAGTCACATGAGATGCCGGGGAGTGACTCTGGGGGGGCGTCGTCCTGATGGGGAGCGGCTTGGGGTCCCACACACACCCTCTGGCCCTCCCGCCCCCTCGGGCTCCAGCCTTGACGGGGTTGCGGGGGGGGCTGCCCAGCCGGCTGCAGAAAAGGCACTCTGCTCCTTTGAAAGGAAGAGGTCTGTTTCTCGAGGGGCTCAAAAAACAAAATCTCCACATATAAAAGCAAATGTTTGCAAAAGAATCACCATTGCCTGTTGGTTTCTCGGAGCGTCGGGAGACCAGCTTCCAGGCAAAATAATGGTCCCCAGACAGGACAGAGCTTGTAGCCGGTGAGCGCGGTGAATAGTGGGGGAGACGGGGCTTCAGCCCGAGGCCAGCAGGTGCAGCCCAGCCCCGAAAACCCACGGCTGCCCGAGAACCCCAAGTGCGGTCCGGACAGGCCCCGGGGGGGCCCGGCTGCCTTGCCAGGGGGCCGCCCGCCCTGCCGCCTCTTTCGTCTGCGGCCTCCGGTGTGAAGTTCCCGGTGACAGACCTGCCCGCCGGGCACGAAAGCAACCAGGAGGTAATTAAATGCTAAGTCTGAGAAAAGCCTCTGCCGGCCTCTGCACCTCTGGGCGCGTCTCCGCTCCTGGTGGCGGCCGCCGGGTTGACCAGGAGGCTTGTCAGGATTTCAGAGGAACCCGGTGTGACGGGGCGGGGAAGGGACAGCCGGGACTGACACCCGGGTAATCACCAGAAATGAGACCGTCTGCACGCGTCTCTGCGCCTCTGTGCCCGCGACACCAGCTATTTTTACGCGGGGCTGTGTCGTGCGGTTGACCCGCCAGGTCCCGGCTGAGAGCGGACGCCTCCGGGGCCCCTGCCCTGAGCCCCCGGCTGTGGCCGCCCCTCTGCAGAGGCCAGGAATCTCGGAGTCTCCTTCCAGCCTGTGAACCGGCCGCCCTCGGAGGCCCATGTATCATAGCACACCCGATCTCATGTGGCTCGGGGAACCCAGCCCATTGTGCTCCTGACTGTTCCCCTCACCCTCCTGCCTCCCTGGGGGACCAGATTCGTTCCCCGTATGACCCGAGAGAGAGACAGAGACAGAGACAGAGACAGAGAGCTGGAGATCAGACATCCTCACCTGGGGTGCCACGCTGTGGCCGGGCATCGGGAGACCGCTGACCCCTGGCTACTTCCCCAGAGTGCCTCCCACCAGGCAGCCGGGTCCCTGTCTCCTGCTCATCTCCTGGGGCTGCGGGAGCTCTGACCCCGCACCTGGGCGGGGAAACGGATGCCTGTCCTCCTAAGACAGGTCCTGGGCTCAGGGATGGGGCCCGAGGGCGTTTATTGGGGACTGCGTGGCTGGTGGTGGCGGGGAGGGACAGAACAGCCCCTTGGCCGCTCTCTGCCTCTCACGGGCTCAGCCGGAAGAAGCCAGCTGGGTGCCCGGCGACTGAAAGCACATTCCTTTCTTGCCTCCCGAAGGGACCCAGGCTTCTGGATTTTAGTTTTCAGCAGCCAGCTCAGGTGGAGAGAGGCTTGTCTGGGTCTCTTGCCTTCAGGCAGAGCCTCCCCTTTGACAGCCAACTGTCTGCTACTGAGGCTGGGCCCCAGGTTAGCCCTTCCCTGTCCCTGTGTCCCTTCTCCCTAGAGAGAGGGACCTCTCTCTGTTCCTACTAGACCTCTGGCTGGTGGGTGAGAGATGCCCTGCAGACAGAGGCTGGGACGTGCCCCCCGCCCCCCCGGGGAGGGAGCCCAGGTCAGGGGTCTGCCCACGGGACAGGGGGTGCAGGTTGCAGGCCTGTGGCCTTGCCTCCCCCACCCCACCCGCCCTACGGGGCCTCCCCCACGTCTGGAGGCCCAGCCCCAGTGCCCTCCAGGGTCTGGCCCCGCCTGTGTGTTCCAGTCATAGGTCCTGCCGTTGGTGTGGAGGCCTGGGGTGTCCCTGGGATGGCCCTGCAGACTAGTCGGTCCTGGATGAACAGGGGGGAAGCACATCCCCTTTATTTATGTGAGGCCAGCCAGGCAGCGAGAAGAGAAGCAAAGCCCAGAGTCCGGGCCTGGTGGAGAAGAGAAGAGGGCCCCGGGGAGCCTGATGAAGCAGGGAGGAGGGAGGGCGTCCCCCAGACCCTCGGGCGTTTCCTGTTGGAGCCCTGGAGGCAGCGTGGGTGTGCGTGTGCCTGGAGGTCCCCGACTGAAGGTGAAGGTCCCGTCCCTGGCGGGCGCGGCAGCCAAAACCCAAGGGGACCTGTCTGGGGCTCCACCTCGGAGCCCTGGGCTCCCCGGGGTTCTGAGTGTGGCTTCTGCCCCCCGCCTGCGGGCCCCTAAGGCGTGATCTACACCTGCAGGCAGGTGACGGGCGGGAGCGCACCTTCCCCGGGCGCTGGCCCGGAGGATGCCCTCTGGAGCCCCGGGAGGAGCCCAGGATTCGAGACTGAGCTACCCCGTCCGTCTCCTGCTGTGTAGATTCCAAGTCGTCAATGCCCGGGGTGGGGGTGGCAGGACTGGGCTCTTCCCTCAACAAGCTTCTTCTCCCGCCCCATCTGTCAGACCACACTCGACAAGGAGTCACCGTGGCCTCCGAAGGCACGCAATCAATCTTCGATGGAGCGTCCACCCCAGACCTCAAAGATCCAGGAGTTTAGCTCCGGATTCAATACAGCCACAAGGTTTCAATGAGGCCATTCGTTCAAAACCAGTCATGTCTGATCCCTTGGAGAGCACGGTGCATTTGTCCGCATCCAAGGGAGGCAAACAGGCCAGGTAGAGACATCGTGGCCGCCTTCCGCGTCTGGGGTTGGTCTCTGGATGTGCTCCCCAAAGTCTAGGGGGGCTGGGGTCCTGCGTGGTGGAGGTGGAGGGGAGGACCCTTGCAGGTCGCCAGCTCATTCCGCCCATGTTACAGATGGGAAAGCCGGGCCCGGGAAGGCCCAGCTCACACAGCCCGTGAGGGCGGGATCCAGCTCTGGGCAAACCGGACGGTGGGTGTTGGTTGTAAGCCACGGAACAAGGGTGGGGGAAAGAGGGACGGGCACTGACGGCTTCCTCAGTGCTCAGTGGCTGTTTACTGGACGCCATGACATGCCCAGCGAGCGGGGAGCGGCCCGACAGATCTGGAGTGGAGGAAGCCCGGGGCTCGCGGGTCCCTGGTCACCCCCCCGCCGCCCGCCCTGTGCTTGGAAGCTTCCGGCACGGCCGCGGGCAGGCCAGCCAGACCGCGTCTGTCCCGCCACCGAGCCGGGTGCGGACACGGACTGACAGGTGGGCAGGTGATGCCTGGGCCTCTCTGGCCCCGCCAGGTTCCCCGCCATTCCCCAGGGCGTGACACCGCCCACGCTTGGCTCCCACTCCTGCTGGGGCACTTTTATTTCTTTCCAGTTTGGGGCCGTGATGAGCGAAGCTGGCTTGAGCGCTCACGGACAGACCGTGGTGTGGACGCACGCTCAGCCGTCCTCCCTAAGTCCCCTCGGAGCGGAATTGCTGGGTCCGGTGGTAACTCCAAGCGTAACTTGATTAGAAACCGCCAACGGTTTCCCAGAGTGCTCGCAGCGAACGAGAGAGTTCCGGCATCTTCCCTCGCGTGCGTGGTGCGGTCAGTCGTTCCGCGGGTGTGGCCCGGCGTCTCCGCGTGCTCCCTGCTCAGCAGTGGGAGCTGACGATGAGGGTGGGCAGGCGGGCCTTGGGGACCTGGCTGTGACAGGTGCACAGCCACCTGCTCTTTGTGTCGTCCGTCTGCCTGGTTCCAGCCCAGGCGCTCCTCAGGCTTCCGTCTCACCGCTCTGGGTCTGGGAGCGTGGGGCATCGTGTCCAATTGGGGGGGGGGGCGCCTGCGGCTACGGAGGGGCATCCTGGGACCCGGAGGGGCCCCCGGCTCTGGACGCAGGGCACCCACTGGGAGGCCGATCGATTTCTGCATCCAAGCCCTGGCCTGAACGAGCCCCTGGGTGGGTGAAGGTGAGGGCCTCTGGGGCCTTGCTTTGCCCTTCCTTAAAATGGGAATACCTCTGGAGGTTGGAGATGTAAATGAGGTTGCTGTTCCCCTGAGGAGGTCGTCCTGTTGACAGAATGGTGGCTCTTCCGCAGGGAATCCTTTCAGCCAGTGTTACCCAGGGGTGGTCTGTGAGCCAGCCGTTAAGTGCTAAGCGTTTAGGCCAGAAAGCCACAGAAACCGAGAATGTCTTAGAGCCACTTGACAGGATAATTTTGTCTGTTGAATCTAAGAACAGAACGTTGGGGTTTATGATTTGTGGGTTTTTAAAAAAATGTTTCTCTATGTTTGAGAGAGAGAGAGAGAGCGTGAGCAGGGGAAGGGCAGAGAGAGGGGGACAGAGGACCCAAAACAGGCTTTGTGTTGCCAGCACAGAGCCCGACGCAGGGCTCGAACCCTCAAACCGCGAGATCACGACCTGAGCCGAAGTCGGACGCTCAACCGACGGAGCCACCCAGGCGCCCCAATTTGTGAGTTTTTGTTAATGAGTGTTTGGGGGGGCTTCGTTTTTCTGGTATTGGTCTGTGCTGATCGGAAAAAACTACCCCTAGTCTTTGCCGTGGTGGGTTTGGGAAACACAGATGAAAACTGTGAATAATAAACTTTTCTCTTTACAAAAAGCAGCATGGGGGCACCTGGGTGGCTCCGTCGGTTACGCGTCCGGCTTCGGCTTGGGTCTCGATCTCGCGGTTCGTGGGTTCGAGCCCCGCGTCGGGCTCTGTGCTGACGGCTCGGAGCCTGGAGCCTGCTTCGGGTTCTGTGTCTCCCTCTCTCTCTGCCCCTCCCCTGCTTGTGCTCTGTCTCTCCTTCAAAAATAAACATTAAAAAAATTTTTTTAAAAACCTGGATGGGGGCGCCTGGATGGCTCAGTCAGTTAAATGTCTGACTTCGGCTCAGGTCATGATCTCGCGGTTCGTGGGTTTGAGCCCCGTGTTGGGCTCTGTGCCGACAGCTCCGAGCCTGGAGCCTGCTTCGGGTTCTGTGTCTCCCTCTCTCTCTGCCCCTCCCCTGCTCATGCTCTGTCTCTCTCCCTCTCTCTCTCTCTCTCTGTCAAAAATAAATAAACAGGGGCGCCTGGGTGGCCCAGTCGGTTAAGCGTCCGACTTCAGCCAGGTCACGATCTCGCGGTCCGTGAGCTCGAGCCCCGCGTCGGGCTCTGGGCTGATGGCTCAGAGCCTGGAGCCTGTTTCTGATTCTGTGTCTCCCTCTCTCTCTGCCCCTCCCCCGTTCATGCTCTGTCTCTCTCTGTCCCCAAAATAAATAAACGTTGAAAATAAATAAATAAATAAATAAACATTAAAAGACATTTTTTTTGAAAGCATGGCAGCGACTGTCGCCGAGCGCCAGCGTGGGCCCCAGCGGGCGTTGGTGGGGGCACTGCAACCCACCTGCCTTCTCGACAGACGTCGGGTGAGTCCGTGTCAAGGGCCTGCCGAGGTGACGTCAAAGGAGCGACCGCGGGGACGCCCAGCACCCACCCTCTGGGGTCCTGCAGACCCGGGGCGTGGGCCCCCCCAAAACACAGCGGCTCCTTCACACGGTGGGTCCCCGGGTAGCCGTCGGAAGCGTTGTCGGCACAAGATCGCAGAGGAGGAGGTGTTCCTCCTTCCGTGCGTTTGTGCGACGAGTGTTTACTGATAACGTGCGAGGTGCCTGGCAGGTGCCTGGGAGACGGACGTGTTTACTGGAGATGGCAGCCTCCGGGCACCCAGCGGCCCTAAGGTGTGCAGGGAGACACGGGTGCCCCAGGCACTGCCGGGTCCTTGAGCGGGTAGGGGGCAGGGGGCGGGCTTTGTGTCTTCCCTCGGCTTCCCGGTGCGTCCCACGATGTTCCGTGATGAATGTATGTGGCTCAGGAAATTAGATTTGGAAATAAATGCGATTTCAGAAGGCTCCATTTGCATATAAACAAGGGTGTGCGGCAGGAGGCCCCTCGTAAGTCATCGGGTCCTGTCTCCAGGCCTCTCCCTGCCGACCCTGCAATGGGTTCCCGGCACGCATGCCCGGCTTCCCCAGCCCCCGCTCCCCAAGGCCCCAGGACATTGTTCCATCTGTCTGAGTGTCAGCCTGTGCCCCCGACCCTCCTGGGGAGCAGAGCCCTCCCCTGGCTCTCTGGACCCCCACCCGGCCCCTGGCCCTTCAGCCCGCTGGGTGTCATGGGCCCAGGCCAGCAGAGCCAAGGTCCTCCTGGGGGTCGGCTGCAGGTTTCCTGGCCTCTGCTCCCATCCCAGCCCTGGAGCACTGGTCCCCACCTGGTGAGCGGGGACAGCTCACCTTCCCGGAGGGGCAGGGGGCTCTGGCTGGGGCGGGCTTCCCTTCCACTGCGTCCTCCTAAAGATGCCCCGAGGACGGTCCCCGCGCAGTCCCAGTCACCCGGCTCTGGCCAGGCCGCACATCACTGGGGTCCTCACGGAAGGGACTTTGTGCTGCTGGCTTTCTCACCGGCTCCTTCTTCCTGTAGCTGAGCCATTCTGCAGAATTCAGCTCGGACACCACCTCCCCCAGGAAGCCTCCCTGGCATCTTCCCTGGGGCTGCCCGGCCGGCCCGCCGCTCCCCGGGTTCGGGACTTGCTGCCCCCCCGGCCCCGCGGGAGATTCTCGGTTCCCCCCACCGGTGGCAGTTCCACGGGGCCCCGCGTGTCTCAGCCTCACTCTGGGCACGTGAGCGACGGGCACAGGGCGTCAGCTCTGCCCGCGGCCTCGGAGGAGTCGGTTTCCCAGGAAGCGCGCCCGCAGGGAAGCGTCTGTGCCTCTCCTTGCCGCTCTGCCTGTCCCAGTGCCAAACATCTGACGTGCCCTTTTGGCCACAGAACAGTCAAAGCCAGGCTCGGGGCGCTGGGTCCTCAAGGGCCGTGAACAAATCCTAAATGGCTTGTGTCCGCGAGCCGTAAAGCACCCCCTTTGCTCCCGCTTGACCCCACACGCGCGCGTGTCAGGGCAGGGGAAGGGGGCGTAGTGCCTGGGGGCTCTCCGAGCCTCCCTCCCCTGTCTCCTCGCCTCTAAAACTCGGCCAGATGCTGTTTCCATGGCAACCCTCTCTCCTCCCGCGGCAGCGATGCTGGAAAAGCCAGTTTTCAGCTTAATCTTCCTGGAAGTCTGGCACCAGGGTGCTGTTTCGGAGGAAGCGGGGGCCGCCCGGCCCGAGCCTGCCCGCCGCCTTGCCTCCGAGGTTTGGGGAAGCTGCCGCTGCTGCCGTTGCTATCTTGCTTCGTGCGGTGAGCGGCCATCGCCGAGTGGCCCCGGGGGATCGGCCCGACCCCTCTGACCCTAGGCTTCAGACGTCCGCACGGTTCTGTTCGTGCCTGAGTCCCGCCGCGGAGGTCTCCCGGAGAGGACCGGGCCCGGCCAGCTTCGACCGGAGACAGATGACCCTCGGGTGGGTGGGTCTGGCGATCCCCCGCCTTCAGCTGTGTGACCTCGGGGAAGTCACTCGACCTCTCTGAGCCCTGGCTCCTTCAGCTGTAGAGTAGGGGGAGTAACGAGGATCGGTCCCGGATAGTCGTGGGCAGAGCGAGCTCTCAGGAGTCCCGAGCTGCCGCCACTGGCCCCGACACCTTCCTCGTCACCTTCCAGGGGACACGTTGCCTCCCACCCTGGCAGCCGTCCCCTCCCGCAGGTGACGAACCTGAGGCCCAGAGAGGTCGAGGCGCTTGCTCAACGGCGCGCAGCTGGTCTCGGCGAGCAGACGTGCCAGCCCGAGCCTGTCTGAATTCGGGGTTCGTGCGGTCTGAGCACACGCCGGGCCGGGAGTAAGCCGAGTCTTGCTGGCTGCTGTCCATCCCGGGTCCTCAAGAGGGGTTTTGGTGTTTGTCTCCGAGGTGGTGGCTTGCTCTGTGGGCTGTCGGCTTAGGTTAGCGGGGGAGGTGCAAGGAGCCCACGGCGTTGGCAACTTCTCGGCTCTGGAAACATCGGCCTCCCGGCGAAGACGGTGACGCGCGGGCAGACGGCGCCCTCCCAATGTGTAGCCCCGGCGTGGCCACCGCCACGGTTCGGACGAGGGACAGAAAGTGGCACTTGTCCCCGCAGGAGGCAACATCCCGGGGCAGTGCGCGTGGAGCCTGCCCTGAGCGGCTTGCCCGTCACTACCGTGGGGCCCCCGTCCCCCGCCCGCGGGACAGCTCTGACCCGGAGGAAGCAGCAGACGCCGGTAGCGCTGGCTTTGTCCGCTTGCTGTCTGTACGACGGGGGCTCCTGGGCACCTGTACTGGGGCTTCTTGTCGCTCACAAGCTGTCCTTTGCCTCGCCTCCCCGTCTCTCTGAGCCTGAGCCTCCTCATGGGAAGAATGGGCCCGAGGGTGGCTGTGACCTTGAGCACCGTCGTCAGGGTCGTAGCGGATGGTCCCCTGGGCGCTCCCTGTACCCCTCCTTCAAGGACACACGCGCGGAGTACGGAGGCCGCGGCGTTGCCTGTGCTGGGCGGTGGTCTTTTGAAGACGTCCTCCCTGCTGGCTACTTCATGACCCCGTGAGCGGACGAGGCCCCGTTTTTCACACGTGCTCCGGACTCCTGGCGGCTTTCCAGTGAGTCTTGTGGTGCTCACGAGTGTCCTTTGTCGGGCCGGTAACTGGTGTGTTATGCAAAAGTCGGGCTGGTTCTAATGACTTTGGCTGACCTTGAAAGGTGGGTCAGCTGCCCTTGGTGATGTGGTGGGCCCACTGCGTTTCTGGAGACCGGTGTCCAAAGCCAGCTGGTGCATTCATTGGATTTTACAGGAAAAAAAAAAAAGGAGGGAAGGAGGGAGGGAGGGAAGGAGGGAGGGTGGGAAGGAGGGTGGAAAGGAGGGAAGGAAGGAGGGAGGATGGAAAGGAGGGAAGGAGGGAGGGAGGGAAGGAGGGAGGGTGGGAAGGAGAGAGGATGGAATGGAGGGAAGGAGGGAGGGAAGGAGGGAGGGTGGGAAGGAGGGAGGGTGGAAAGGAGGGAAGGAGGGAGGGAGGATGGAAAGGAGGGAAGGAGGGAGGGAGGGAAGGAGGGAGGGTGGGAAGGAGGGAGGGAGGGAAGGAGGGAGGGTGGAAAGGAGGGAAGGAGGGAGGGAGGATGGAAAGGAGGGAAGGAGGGAGGGAGAGAAGGAGGGAGGGTGGAAAGGAGGGAAGGAGGGAAGGAGAGAAGGAGGGAGGGTGGAAAGGAGGGAAGGAGGGAGGGAGGGAAGGAGGGAGGGTGGAAAGGAGGGAAGGAAGGAGGGAGGGAAGGAGGGAGGGTGGAAAGGAGGGAAGGAAGGAGGGAGGATGGAAAAGAGGGAAGGAGGGAGGGAGGGAAGGAGGGAGGGAGGGAAGGAGGGAGGGAGGGAAGGAGGGAGGGTGGGAAGGAGAGAGGGTGGGAAGGAGGGAAGGAGGGAGGGAGGGAAGGAGGGAGGGAGGATGGAAAGGAGGGAAGGAGGGAGGGAGGGAAGGAGGGAGGGTGGAAAGGAGGGAAGGAGGGAGGGAGGGAAGGAGGGAGGGTGGAAAGGAGGGAAGGAGGGAGGGAGGGAAGGAGGGAGGGAGGATGGAAAGGAGGGAAGGAGGGAGGGAGGGAAGGAGGGAGGGTGGAAAGGAGGGAAGGAGGGAGGGAGGGAAGGAGAGAAGGAGGAGAACAGGCCGCTTGGTGGGACCTCCCACTACTGAGAGGTGTTTTCCACCAACAGAGACTGGAGGAGGAAACCGTGGCAGTGATGGGGGGTCTGCAGGGGGGTCCACAGAGCCCAGGGACGTGAGGCAGCGGGACCCCCGCGTCGGTTCCCCTGGGCGGTTGAGGGTTCACTGGCTGGTGCACCTGCAGGAATGAAGGCCTTTCCCCCACCCCTGGCCCCTCACCCCTCACCCCTCACCCCTCACCCCGCTGTCTTGTCTGCGGACTTGTCTCTGTTGGGATGTTGTGCTCAGAGAGCTCAGAGGCTCAGAGAGCCTCTCTGTGACGGTCCCCTCCCTTACGCCCCTGTGGCCGTCCCGGGAAACCGCCCGGGACTTGCCTGCCGGGTCCCTGGCCCTGTCCCCTCCAGGCCCACGGCACATTGCCCAGGGAGCACCAGGCCGGGTGGTCACAGCCATGATGAAACTGGGCAGAGAAGTTCAACCAGCTGTTGAAATGTGTGCAACAGTGACCTGTCTGGTGATAGAAACAATTTCTTTCCACCTTGAAATGCGGAGCCGTGGCCAGGAGGACGAGTGGGCTCTCGGCACGGCATCTGGACGGAGTTTGGGTGCGACGCGACGTGGCCGTGGGGGCCCCTTCGCCCCAGAAGCGTGAGAGACCGTCTTTAAGCCAATAGCACGATTGGAAAACCTTCTTCGAAGTGATCAGCGCTGAGATCGCTTTTGCCGGGTCGAAACTCGTCCTGGTCCTTCTGACCGAGCGGCTTCCTGCACGGACGTCCGCGTGGGGGCCCCCAGAGGAGGGAGCGGGCCTCCGCTTGATCGTTGGGGTGCAGGAGACCGCGTGGTCCCCTGGAGGTGGAATCGAGCAGGACAGGGGACCTGTGTGGCAGAGGGTCAGCGGTGGCTGTCACACCTGCCACCATCCCCCACCTTCTGGGCCTGAGCGGGAGGCCACCCTGGGGCTGCTCAGCCCCCGGCTGTTTGTTTTACTGGGGATCGGACCCTGCCAGCACCTGACTCCGCCTGCGACGGCCGCTCTGCTTGGGCCCGGCTCCTTAGCGCGTTCACAGGGGTAGGGACCCCACCCTGCTGACATCTGGGGTCCGGCCGCGGGTTGGGGGTGGGGGGGTGTCAAGGCAGATGTGTTTGGGTGCCCAAGGGGGTCGTGTCTGGCTCCCAGAGCCCCGTTTTCCTGCCGTGAGGGGCAGATCCTCTCCTGGCTGAGGCCTCTGCCCCGACGCGGCCTCCAGGCTGTGATGCTAATTCCGGGACCATCTGCCTGTAACCTCCCACAAAGGTCTGCTTCTGGTGCTTCTCTGGCCTCTGTTTCCCCAGCTGTCATTTCAAGGAACGTGTGCTCTCTGCAGCAGGCAGGTGGGAGAGATCTGCCGCCTTGAGGGGAGGGGCCAGGAGCCAAGGAGGCGGGAGTTTCTAGAACAAGGAGGGGCAAAGGAGGGGATTCTCCCGCCGCCTCCGCGGGAGCCTGGCCATGCCCACACCTGGAGTTCAGCCCAGCGAGACCCATTTCAGAGCCACGGGTAGTTGAGGTGCGCGGTGATGAGCGCCGTGTCTGTGGCTGCACGTTGCGGCCGCAGCAAAGCCGGCCGAGGAGGGGGAGGAAAAGCAGGACCACGAGCTGAAGGGCAGGCCAGAGGGGGCCCTGGACTTAGCCGCAGGGCACGGGGCAGTCACGGATGTGTCCGAGCAGCCGGTGACCGGGTACGAGTCGAGGTGCAAAGGGGCAAGGACAGCAAGGGGGCAAGAAGGGAGCAAGGGGGCGGGAGGGCCCCGGCCCCGGCCCGGGAGAGAGGCTGGTGCAGAGAAGGCCTGGCACTAGTTTATGGGATTTTGCGGCTGAGTTGGGAGGTTGAACTCGGGTGGTAAGGGGTCGCCCCGAAGGTGATGCTGCAGGGCTGTGGCGAGATGGGGTGGGGGGAGCGGTCAGGGGTCTGTTTGTCCCTGTCGGCCGGGGAGGGGTACCGATCGGGTCTGGGGGCGCTGGCGTCCAGGAGGAACACGAGGGGCTGTGGACTAGCAAACCTGAACTTTCGCAAACAGATGCACCGCCCCCCAGCCCCCCGAGAGCCTGCCGGAGCCCCGCCGGTCCCGGTCGTCCCCTCTGCCCTGGGCCGTCGAAGGAAGACAACGCAAGGAGGGAAGAGAGGTACTTTGTTTTGCCTCTTCCGCGTACGGGCCCCCGATGGGCCTTCCCCGAGGACTGTGATCCTTCGTCCCCAGGACGACAGGGGAGGACGAACCCTTGTCACCGTCCCCACTTTGCAGGTGAGGAAACCAGACCTTAGAGGAAGACGTCATCGGCCAAGACCAGACGTCGGCTGCCCCGTCCACGCCCCCCAGATGCTGACCCCCGAAGGCAAGAACGCGAGGGAGGCAGAGTGTCCGGACAGAGGAAGAAGAGCGGGGAATGTTCTCTGTTAGCATTCGCTGCGCCCACGGCACCTGCCAGCACCTACTGGGCACGGGGCTCCGGAGACCCTGTCTCTAGAGGCTCCCCAAAGAGGGGAGATTCCACGGACGGGGGTCTCTTCTCAGGGAGGCCCACATGCCTGTGTGTATCTGCATGGACCGGCCCCTTTCGGTCACGCCAGGGTGGATCGCAGGAACCGGGTCCCCACTGCGACCCTCCGCGGGAGTCCCGCCCAGGCAGCTTGGGCACAGAGAGGAATGCATCACGAGCTTCAGCTGGACAGCGGCCCTGCCGTCCGTTCCCACCACCCTCTCCCTCCCCGGACGCTGGCCGGGCTGGCTGGCTGGCTGGCTGTCTGTCTTCTCTCTGCGGCTCAGGTTCAAGGTTCCCACCGTAGGGTCTCAGGTCCAGCACCGCGCTCGGCACCACCTAGATAGTCATTCACTCGCCCGCTAATTTGAGGGCCCACCGTGTGCCACGCACGTCTGTGAATGAACAACTGAAGGAACGAATAAATGCTTGCGATGCAAAGTCTGGCTCCGTTCTCCCCTCCGCCCCCACCTATCTGGATATGTCTGGGCCTCAGTTTCCCGTCTGTGAAATAAGGGGTTTGGTGACCTCTGCGCTCCTCCCTGCGGGGCCATTCTACGACTGCCCAAACACGGCAAAATTCAAGGGGTTCCGGACGGTTTTGGTGTATGCTTTAGGCGGGCTGCTCAACCGCTCTGTGCCTCAGTTTCCCCCTCTGTAAAACTGAGTCCTTCACGCTCTGTCCTCACGACCTGGGCTCTGAGAAGACCAAGCCAGGCGCCGCTCCCTGGCACCTGGCGTCGCTAAAAACCCCACGGCTGGTACTTACGGCCGTTGTGACGAGCGACCTGGGGCTCAGACGATTCCCCACCAGATGGCTCCTGTCACGGCCAGATGGGCCTTCGGATGGCCTTCTCCTTCTCTGCAGCCCCGCTGGCCCCACGCTCCCCGAGAGCAACCCACTCCCCCGTCATCTCTTTAAATATTTACGCGGGCGTGATGCAAGGCCGGGCGCTGATGGCCGGGCGCTGACGGCCCGGTCTGGCACTCAGGCCCCGGTGGCAGCCTTTCAAGCTTCATTTTGATATTTTGTTGGAAGGAAATTGACCCAGAGAGAAAGCAGAAGCTTTTAAGGCATTACGATGCCGAGAGCTTAAACAGACCTGGCAGGAACTTCACTTAAGAGGAAAAGGGGCCAGCTCTGCGAGCCTTCCCCTGGGCCTGTACCCCCTGGGCCTCTGCAGCGGGGTCGGGGGAGACGGGGACAGCAGGCCCGTGATTTCACGACAAATGAGGGCCGTCTCGGGTGGACGAAGCCCTGGACTGGAGGGAGGCTCCACACCCCGGGTCATCAGCGGGGGCTGCCGACGGCTTGAGATTTCCTGCTGAGGCCTGGGCTGGGGAGGGGGGGGGGGGTTGGTGAGGCAGGGGTGTTCTGAGGTGACTCTGCTCTGCGGGGCCAGGAGAGCTGGGGCCGGGCTCTCTGGGGGACAGGGCCCGGCTCAGAGGACAGTCCCCTGCCCACAAAAGGAGACAGGAGACCAGAGACAGCTTTTGGCCCCGGGTCAGGTGCCTGGACACACCTCGGCCCGTTGCTTATAAATATGATAAACGACATCATCCCCCTGCAACTCGGTTTCCTTATCTGTAGACGAGGCGATCAATGTCCGGCCGGCCGGCCCCCCTGCAGGGTGAGGGGGTCCGGGACAGTTCAGAGCTTAAGGCTGGTGGACGCGACGCTGCGTCCTGGGTCTGCTTCCTCTCGTGGCCCCGGGGACCCGAGCCTCACTTGTCTCATGGGTACGGTGCAGGGTGGGGGGTGCTTACAGGGGTCCCCTTGTAACATCACCGAGATCCAGGGACATGCCTCATGTGAAGCCACGCGGCCCTCGCGTGAAGACGGCCCTCCAGAATGGGGACGCCCTCCTGCCCATGACTGGCGCCCCACAGCAGGCACCAGCAAGTGGTGGGAGCGCCCGCCACGCTCTCCGAGCCCGCTGGGACCAGAGCCAGAGACCGAGGCCCTTCCCAACCAGCAGCCGAGTTCCGCCCCAGCAAGGACACGGCTGCTGATTGAGGATTCTGTGAGTAGGCTTCGGGTCAGGGCTGACCTTTGCTTAGCAAATGCTTTTCCAAGGCATCGCAAAGCCATTACGCCAACGAGTTTTCCAGGGTGATAGCAAAAATAGCTTACGGAGCAAACATCTCTAGAAGCACTTACGAATGTCCAATCGAACCGCAGATTACTTGAGTGCTAACTTCGATAAATTCTTGTCTGTTCATTAAGAAAGTTCTGGAGCTACACAGAGCCCTCTGCAACCCACGCAGGGGACAGGGGACGCATCACCAGGCTGGGCCACAAAGCCAGGTGCACTGGCCGTGTGGCAGAGCAGTGTTTCCATTAGGTGTCCTCCCTTCTGGAAGAGTCTGGGCATCACAGAGTCCCTGCTGGTCCCTTCATCCTGAGCCGGCGCCCCCGGGGACGACGCCGAGGAGACGTCCGGCCAGGCCCACGGCGGCCCTGAGAGGGGACCCCTGCTCCGGCTCCGCACTCGCGATGCCCCTGCTTCTGCCTGTTATTAATGAGATAGTCGGTTTGGCCTGGAAGCAGATTGTACAGCTAACTAATGTGTCTGTAGCTGAGAATTATTTATTGCCTGCGATGGCTCTGCCCGGGTTTTCAATACATAATTCATATTTTGGAGAATTCTTTTTTTCCTGAGCTCAGAGCTGGGAGGAACACGAAGCCTCGAGTCAAGGCCACGTGTGAGTGTCCCCAGCGCGGGGAGAACGAGGCCTTGGCTGGGGATGCGGGCCGTCTACTGCCAGACGGGATGGGGTGCTGGCCGGGGAGCCCAGAGGACCCGGGGGAGCCTTCTGGAGCTTCATGCCCCAGCCTCGGTCTCTTAGAAGAGAGACTCGGGTCCCCAGGAGTAAGCTTCCTCCTCCTCCTCCTCCAATTCGGAGGCTGCTCTCGAGGCGGCCCTCCGTGAGCAGACAAGCCAGGCCTGGACGGCGGGGTGGTTCTCAACAGAGGGCAGGAGAGCCGGGGGTGAGATTCGGGGATCGCCGCCAGCGCTCGGAGAGGAACTCAGGACGGGTCGTGACCTCTGATTATTGGAGATGTCCCCCGCTCTGGACTAGCTCTGCCCGGGGCCAGCTTTCTGCTGGAAGGCTGGGCCTTACGGACCCCGGCGTGTCTCCTAATCCCTTGATTCTACAGTGATCACTGTGGCCAAAATGCCCCGGAGAGCAAACGTAATAAGAAAGGAGGCTTTGAACAAAATTGCTACCAAGAGATCAAGCGAACTCAGTTTGGGAGGTTTTCTAGTGGCGGGCGGCGGGCGGCTTACCTCCGATGATGAAAGCGGCCGGGGCCCCAGCCAGCACCTCGGGTCTGGGCCGTAAATCCCGGCTTCTGTCGTTTGCATTCATTCTTGTAAAACCTCAGCCTCAGAAGGACAGCGGGAACCACAATAGCTCGGCGAGGATGTGAGCAATGATATTAGGGATGAAAAGGATACAGTCCCGGTCTGTGAGGGACCGGGGTGGGCAGGGAACAGAATGCCTGGAATACAAAAGCGGCAGCAGAGCTCGGGGCCAGACGCAGACGTGTGATGGGAGAGACCACATCCAATTGCACCGAGACATCTTAATCCGAGCTCATTTCTCTCCTGCGGACTAGGGGTAGGTGGTGGCGGGGCCGCAGGAAACGGGAATAGCTCTTGAAGGAGGGCGTGTGTGTGCCCGTGCCGTGCGGGCATTTGTGTGCGTGTGTGCGCAGGTCTGTGCCTGCGTGCGAGCACGTGTGTGTCCTATCTGTGCGAGCACGTGTGCACTGTATGCGTGCCTGTGCGCACAGGGGTGGGTGTGGTGCATTTGCACTCGTGGCCGTGCGTGCATGCCCGTGTGTGTAGGAGCGCGCGCACGTGGCTTGCGTGTGGTCGGTGGTGAGATATCGAAGACGTCCGTGCGTCGCAGGGATCCGTCCTGGGGCCCGGTCCCGCGGGAGCACCAAGAGGGTGTCACAACCCACCAGGCACCTAAACTGTCAGCCGGGTTGGCCAGTGGCCTCCGGTGATAGGCGGACTCTGGCTTCCTCGGGAAATGCAGCCAGGAGGGTACTTCCCAGGGGAGGTGTGCCTGGCGTTCTACGCCGCGTCCCAGGCCAGGGGCCGCCCCCTTGTGGGCGTCCCAGCCTTGGGGAGTCACTCCGGGGCATCCAGCCCTCCCCCAGGCCGGAGCAGGCCTCCCGCCTCCGCACTGTTGACATTTGGGTTGGGAAATCCTCCGTCGTGGGGCCAGCTGTGCATCGCGGGATGTTTCGAGCGTCCCCGGCTCCATGAGCTACAACGTTGGTGGCGCCTCTCCCAGTGTTACGGCCCCAAATGCCGCCGGCCGTTGCCAAGTGCCCTCCGGTCTGGACGTTCACCTGTTCAGCTTCAGGCCCCGGGCTCTCGTGGGGTCGGTCGTTAATCGGACAGGGAAACACAGACCACGGAGCGGCCCAGCTCTGTGCCCGGCTCGGCGTTGAGGCTTTGGGTACTCTGACAGCCAGCAAGGCCAGGCCCTGCCTTTGGGGCTCAGGACAGGGCAGGACAAGTTTGCCCCTCCCCTTCATTGTCTGGACGCCAATACCGTCCCCTCCTACTCCCAGAGGCCGGTGTTTGTGTCCGTCGTCCCTGTCCTTGGGGCCAGGTCAGCCAGCTCCGAGGCTGGGATCTGCGGGGTGCCTTTGCTTACTCTGAACCCCTCTCAGGGAGGGCCTCTGTAGCTTTGGACTTGGGTCCTCTGCCTCCGTGGGGGGGCTGCCCCTCTTGGGGCCAGTGATCGTGGGACCACACGGACCGCTGTCCCCAGGATCCGTCCGGTCTGGCCATCTGTCTGCTCTTAGGGAACCTGGACACCCAGCCGTTTCCCGGGGTCTCAGCCAGAGCTACCCAGGGCTCGAGTGTCGCTGTGGTTGTGCGGTCGGGGCGCCCAGGGTCTGCTTCCGCTGGACCGACGGGAGCCTGGCTCCCCTTGGCCGCCCAGAGAAATCTCCCTGACCCCACTGAGCTCTGTGGGGCGGGTACTGAGCCCCGGCGCTCATCAGGCAGCCCCCTGAGTCTGCTTTAGGGGAAGGTCAGGCCACACCGCCCAGCAAGGCGTTCACCAGGAGAGACGCCGGCCCCGAGTCCTAACAATTTGCTTTAGCACTAATTCTCCCCAGAGTGTGGGCGAGCTGAGCAAAGTTAATTCAATAATAAAAAGCAAGCATTGCTTCATCCGTAGAAGACTCGGTCTCTTCAGGCTGCTGAGTCCGGATTGGATGGAGGCTCCAGTGAAGTATTTATTTCCGGGGCATGGTGTCTGGGTCCCTAACGTGGGGAGGAGAGGACAGCAAGGCCTTAGCTCGGACGGTTCTTACCCAGTCCTCCACCGATGCTGGGCCCTCTGAGCCTGTGCTAATCAGGTCCCAAAGATCTGACACATCTCTGCGGGGGGGAAGATACACCTCACGGCGTCGCTCAGGGACCAGCTCCTAACTCAGGGCTCGGACTCCCTCGTCTGGCCACCCAGCTCTGAGTCCGGCTAAGAAAATTCCGAAGGGGTAATGGGAGGAATCCGGGCCGTGATTGGGCCACACGCAGAAGAACCATCTTGGAATTGGCCTGCTATCACCCAAAGTCAAATCCATTTTTCCTGAATTAGGCTGAGCTGTGATTATGCCGCGTCTCCTTGGACCGCTGTCATCCCCGGGGCTCGGGCGGGCGCCTCGCCAACTGTGTCTAATTAACCATCACAATGGTCCCTGCGGATGGGGTGGGCTGAGCCTGGGGGTGGGGGATGGGGGGTGGGGGGCGGGAGGAAGGAGCCCGTGGAAACAGAGCCCTCCACCTGCGGGGGATGTGAATAATTCACATGCCGCCTCCGCAGGTAAGTGCGGCCTCTGGGGCTGTCAACTGTTCGGGGACATCTGAAGGCCCCAGGCTGGGAACCCTCCAGTGGGTTCTGCTGCTTCCTGTCTGCGCGTCTCTGAACAGCTGGCCTCTCTGTTATAAATGCCACCTCGCCGAGTTGGGGAGGCCACAACAGACAACACAGGGGACCGAGCTTGGAGAGCTGTAACGTGCGGGCAAAATGTCAGGTCCTCTGTTTGCTGAAGGCTGAGCCCAGCAGGAGGTGGTGGGGGGGGGCAGCGGAAGAGGCCAGAGACGGTGTCACCCTCCACTGTGAGGCTGGGGACACGTGTGAGGCTTGTGGGACCCTGGTCACTGTGTCCGCAGAGTGGGTGGGTCCTGAGGCTCCCCAGGCCAGGCGGGCGGGAGGGCCACCGGCCGTCAGCGGGAAAGGGGGCCGCCCAAAGCCAACGCTGACTCTGTCTTCCAAGGTCCCGGTCACCTTCCCACAGGAAGCCCTCACTCAGACCACACCCCTCCCCGGCCGGGTGGAGTCCGGGTTTATGAGGGGCCAGGGTCACCCTTCAGACAGTTCCGATCTTGGTAAGCTGGAGCCATCGGGATCGCACAAGAAGGACTCCTTGTATGGTCGTCTGTGCAACAAGTGTTTATTAACTTCCAACTGTATACAAGATGCCGTGCCTGGGATAGGATAGGAATAGAGCTGGCTCAGAGAAGGAGGCTGTGCTCTGAGTGCTATGAAGCGGACAGGAGGCCGAGCACCGGGGCCCCAGGTGAAGTGCAGGGCAAGCTCAGAGAAGGAGAGAGAATTCCACCCAGGAGAGGCTTCCCGGAGGAGGCGGCCCAGATGGGGGGTGGGATTGGGAGGTGCACTAACGGGGAAAGAAGGGAGACCTGAGGCTCTCCACGTGTCCCGGGGACGTGTGGGGTGTGGACGGTTGCAGCTCCCGAGCACAGCTGGACCTCTGCCCTGGCCGGGCGGCCCTAGGGTCCCGGCTCTGAGCAAGGGGACGCTCTCCCCGGCCTTGTGCTTCATGTTGGGGTCTCGGCAGGAAACGCCTCCTCTCCAGGCAGGTCCCTCCTGGGGACCCTGGGATCAGGAGGTACGTACGTACGTGTGCATGGAGTGCATTTGTGCACGTGTGTGTGCAGGCACCTCAATCGTCATCCCGAGTGCCTCACCGGCAGCCCCCTGGATTCAGGGGTGGGAGGCGGCCCCAGGGAGGAGCCCATCTGGTGCTGGACGAGCGTCCGCGAGCCGAACTGGGTGCTTTTCCTGCCGGCGCGAGAAGCTGAACCCCAGCCCCACCACCCGCAGGCGACCTCCCGGCGGGTGAGGCTTGTCCGCCTGGTCACGCCACATCCCGTCCTAGCTGATGGGTGCGACTTAGTGGCTTAATCATTCAGCAGGTCTGTGCACGTTTGGACGCCCTGGAGGCACCTGCTTTCGGGCACTTTGAGGGCTTTTCCTGTTTCCCCTTGCCGTGGCCAGCAAGATGGCCTGCGGCCCAGGAAAGGAGTGTGCACCCCCCGGGGTGCAGGACGCACAGCAGGCCTGTCGGGGAAGGGAATGAGTTTTGGGGGGGGGGTCTGTGACAAAGGACCCCAGAGATGTTTTGGTGGCACAAAACGACAGAGATGTGTCCCCTCCCAGTGCTGGAGGGTGAAGTCCCTGGTGGAGATCTGGGCAGGATCTGTCTGTCCTCTCCCGGCTCCTGGTGGCCCGGGGTCCCCTGGCCTGCGGCCTCCTCACTCCAGCCGTCAAGGGCAGCCTCTCCCAATCCATCTGCTCCGTCTTTCCTCAGGATCTCTGCGTGTCAAGCCCCCTCCTCCCCCCTTAGAAGGGACTATGTGCCCACCCACCCTCGGTGCCCCGGCGGCCCGGCGAGGTGGGACAGTCGGACTGTGGAAGGCTTGGTGGGGGGGGACACTCGCGCACAGGGTTTTGCCTACACTCTCATTTCCATTTGTCTGTCCTAAACGCGCAATCGCGCGGGACCGTATTGTGGGCACACGCTCCGATTCTAGAGAAACCACCGGCCTGTTGTCCGGAGCGGCCACGACGTTTCCCACGCCCTCCAGCAAGGTCTGCGTGACCCGGTGTCTCCTCAGCCTCCCCAGCGTTCGTTGCTGCCACGGCTTTTATTTTAGCCGCTTGGATAAGCCCGAGCCCTCCTTCTCAGCTCCGTTCCTCCGGGCCTCGGTTTCCTGGACTGTAACTTGGCGAGATTCCTCACCCCGACTAGCTCAGAGCTTTCCCTGGAAGCCATCCAGGCCGCGAGGAGGCGGACGCTTTGCAAAAAAACCTGCCTCCACCAGGGTTCTGTCCCCAATTCCGCGCAGGCAGCGAGTTTAGCCTGGCCGTGGGAGAAGGGCTCTCAGAGGAGGTGTGACTGGGACAGGGACAGGACCGTCACGGAGAAGGCAGCTCAGGACCGGGGCAGGAGTGTGCTGGGTGTGCAGAGCCTCCGGGGGGGGTGGCCGCCTGGCCCTGGAGGGACAGAGAGAAGCTCAGGGTGGCCAGTCCTGGAGGGAAGGAGGTGGCGGCACCAGGGCGGGAGAGGCGGTGGGGAAGCAGGGGACAGATCTGGGCTATATGTTGGAGCGGGCGGGGCTCCCGAGGCTGGGACGGGGTGCAGCGAGTGGGGGGACGGAGAGCCCCCCGTCGTGTGGATGGTGGAGCCATCTACCCGAGGAGCGGAAGCCCGGAAGATGCAAGCCGTGGGGTGGGGGTTAGGAGTCCCGTGTCAGCTTCCATGAGCCGGTGCTCCCCACGCCGATTCCCCTCCTCCCCAGGTGAAAGCCCAGAGCTACTTTGGCCAGACTCCCCCGCGGCTCAGGTGTGGCCGTGTGACCTGACTTGGCCCGTCAGCGGCACGCATAAAAGCCAGTGCAGCGGAGAGCCCAGGAGGCTCTGGGAGGCCGGTGCTGGTGACGGTGTCTTCAGAGTGCGGGGGCAGCGTTGTGGGGCTCCCGACACCGGGTCCCAGCCTGATGAGCGGGGAGCAGTGGGAGGCTGGGGCAGTGCTGTCTCCGCTGGACCGGCCAGCGCGTGGGTGGACGTGGCTCCGGCCGTGTGCTCCTGGTGGCGGCATCCCCCCCGGATCGTCCCACCTTCCCGAATCCCATCCGTGGTGCCAACGCCGGCCCCCAAGGGCTGTCCCACCGCTGAGAACAGAGCCCCACATCGCTTCCCACATAACTGTGTCCAAGAGTCCCTGGCCACCTGGCTGCGGCCCGGGTGCTGCTCGAGGCTCTTGGTTCCTTCGGGGAGACCGGCTGCTCACCTCCACCGGCGGCTCTACCTGTGAGGCTGGGCAGGCCCGTCCCACGGCGGGTCGGGGCTCACGGCCAGGTGTCGCCAGACGCCCCTGGGCTGGGTGTCAGCAAGGTGGGTGGCCGTTTACGGCCGGGGTGTAGCAGAGACCGGGGCGGGGACGGTCCCCGTGAAGTCCCTGAGTGAAGCTAGTTCCGCTCCATCAGCAAAGCGGGGGGGGGCCGTCACCCTCCTCCCAGCAATTAGGAATCAGGGAGCCCTCGGTAAACCTGCGACCAGGCAGAGGAAGCTGGGGGGAGGTTTCTGGGGGCATCTGCCGACCCGTGTTGTCCTTGCCCAGGGAAGACAGGCCTGCCGCAGAGCCCCTCCAGCACCCCCCACCCCCAGGCCGCTGCCCTGCTTCCTGGGCCTGGACCATAGGCCGGCTCCTACCCTGGGGTGTGGGGGGTCCTCCTTAACTTCCGGGGGCCCCGTCTGAAGAGCCGTGACGCTGCGGACAGCTTCTCCTTTGACCCATGGGGCCCCGGGCTCCAAATGGGAGTTTATGAAGCGTGTGCGGGGCGCTCAGTAAGGGCTCTCTGAGCACATGGTCCTGCGTCCCCCTCCACCAGGCAAGCTGTGTCCCCCTCCACCAGGGCTTCTGTCAGGCTGCCGGTAGGAGGTGGGGGAAGATCCGAGCCGGCCCCCGCTGTCTGCTTGCTGCCGTGCCGCGTTGCCTGGTCGAGGAAGAGCTAGAACATTCTAGAACATTCAGCTAGCCTTTGGCTTCTCAGCTGAAAGCTTCCCCTTCCTGCCGACTTGGGACTGGATGCGGCCGGGGCGGGGGGATGTGTGTGTGTGGGGGGTGCATGGCCCTGCCTGGAAATGGGGTTGCCTCTCTCCAGCCCACCCTGCTTCCTGGAGTTGAGCTTGGAGGGTGGCTGCAGGACCCCCAAGGGCTGCAGGGTGGACTGTCTTGGAGCTCCCGGGGCCCCAAGGCTTTGTCGCACCTCCTTCTGCAGAATCGCACAGGCTTCAGGGCATGTAACCAGAAGGGCCGACTGGGCCCCGGACTGCCCGGAAGCCCCGTCTGCCCCAGCCCGTTCCCCGCAAATTCCCATACTAACACCGAATCCCTAACAGATGGAGTCATGAGGTGGGACCTTTGGGATGTGATCCGGGCCATGAGGGTGGGGCCCCCACAAACGAGATGAGTGCCCTTAAAAGAATTGGCCAGAGAGCTTGCTCACTCCTCAGCCGCCACATGAGGTCACGAGGAGTCGGCCACCCGCATCCCTGAGCCTGACGGTTCCGGCACCTTGGTCTCAGACCTCTGGCGCCCAGGACTCCGGAAATAATTGTCTGTCGTCGATAAGCCCTTGGTGACCCACCTCGCAAGGCTGCACACGAAACTCTCTCTCGCATCCCCTGTCCCGATGGGACCTCGCAGCCAACACGTGGGGCTTCCGCAGGTCAGCGGGGGGGCCGAAGCAGCTTGCCTGGGGCACTTACAGCGCCCGTAAATCTCTCTCCTCTCCCTGCAGCCTGGACCGTGCCCCACACGTGTCCTGAGTCTCCCTGGCGCCTCTGACCTGCGGCCCCTTCCAGACGGCTGGAGACTTCTCCCCCAGGGACACCTGCGGGTGTGAACAGTCCATTTCAGGTGGGTCTGAGGCGGGGGCGCCGGGCGTCAGCAGGGAGGGTGGGGGATGGGCCTTCTTGAGGTTCAGCAAGCAACGAGGGCCAGGACCTGATAATCGCCCACTTTGCCTCTGGGACCCACAGTCCCCACGGGTCTCAGGGCAGTTCAGCCCACGGTGCTGGGTGCCTGGACGCAGCCACTGGCAGACGCCGAGGCCACTGGTCACGCTTTGCTTCTGCGGCGTGGGGCGGAGAGAGCCGGGAGGCGTGTCGCTTCAGAAACTGCCCAGGGCAGTGCCCGGGAGCGGGGCCAGGTGAAGCAAGGGGACTGTGTCCAGCAGCACAGAGCTTCGCCTCCAGGGGCAGGGCTGTGTGGCTGACCTCACCGCTGCAGACATTCTCACGAGCGCCTGCCCTGCTGTCCCGGGCTGCCGCCTGGGGCCGCCTGGTCATTCCGACCTGCAGGCAGTCGCTCTGCCTTTGTCCCCTGGCGCTGGCCCCTCTGCTCTCCCCGAAGTCCCCGTTCATGGGCCGGGGCTCGGCCGTGTCCCCTTCTCCGTCCGCAGGTCTCGACTGCTTTCGGAGTCCCCTGCTCCTGGGGAGTTGCTCTGCCTCCTGCCTCGGTCGTCCCGGCCTGCGCCGGCTGGGAGCCTCTGCAAAGCTAAGTTACCCGCCTTTTGTTGCGACGCGGGCCCCGGAGGACTGAAATCGAACGCGTGGCTTCTGTGGAGGAAGAGGGAGAGAGGCGGCTAATGAGCGGCTGTGCACATCCCAAGTCCTGGGGGTTAATTCCCAAAGAGCCGGATCAGAAACATGCCTAAAAGCCCAGTTTGATAAATTTCCAGGACGCCAACCCCGAGTGGAGCTAGGAGAGCTTGAAAGGAGGCGAGGTGATTGATGTGTTCCTCTTTGTTTTCACTGAAGCTGTGGCTGGGACGCGGCTGGGACGCGGCTGGGATGTGGCTGGGATGTGGCTGGGGGCGTGGCTGGGGCGTGGGTGGACGTGGCTGGGGGCATGGCTGGGGGCGTGGCTGGGGGCGTGGTTGGGGCGTGGCTGGGACGTGGGTGAGACGCGGCTAGGGATGTAGCTGGGGATGTGGCTGGAACATCGCTGGGTCGTGGCTGGCACGTGGCTGGGGGCATGGCTGGGCGTGGCTGGAACATCGCTGGGAAGGTCTGGGATGTGGCTGGGGCGTGGCTGGGGGCGTGGTTGGGGCGTGGCTGGGACGTGGCTGGGACGGCCTTTGCAGAGCTGTCTCTCCTCCGTTCTTCATCCTCACTCTGTCCGCTTCATCTCCACCTGACCCCCCCCCGGGACGCTGACCCCTGAATTCCAGGATGGGCGCACTCAGCAAGGTCATCCTTCGTGTCAGTGTCCATCCCGAATCCACGTCCCAGGAGCCCGGGGAGCTGACCCCAGTGCGGCCTGGCTGGACCGCCAGGAGGTGTGGGGACAGGCTGCCCACCGTGGAATCAGGGCTGCAGCGCTGGGCAGCGGTCACGGCCGGCACCCCGCGGGCCCTGGGCCCAGGCACGCCCCGGGAGCGGCAGGAGGTGCTGGTGCTGTCGGGGCCCCTGGGGTTCAGTCTCCGAGCTCCCCCAGAGAAACTGGGGCCAGCAGGACAGAAAGCCTCTCAGAATCCTGGAGGCCTCTCCGCCTCCTGAACCCCTTGCCCACGTCCCGCTTCCTGGTGTCTGCATCCCTACAGACCCGTGCTCTCCCTCCAGGATGCCTTGAAACCCAAACAAACAAGACAACTTCTCCCTGGTCCCGAGCCCTGGCGTTCCTGTCCTTGTTAATATTCTTCCCCTTGTGCTAAGTCTGTTTCACGAAACAACACAATAGGCCCGCCAGCCCCAGCAGCCTCCTGGGAGGGCGCGGGAGGAAGAGCCAGCGGGCAAGCCGGCTCATGGAGCCTCCTGAGAAGCCGGGGCGGCGGGAAGGGGGGCGGGATGGGGGCCCAGCTCATGGGGTGGGGGGTTGGGCAGCAGCCGGTGGTATTGGCCGGACAGGTCACAGCAGGGCTCCGGGCAGGAACTGTGGGCCCCCCGCCCTCCGCTACCAGGGCCCCCCTCCCTTCCTCTCTCTCTCCTCCTGCCCCTGCAGACAAGGCCACTCCCAGGCCTGCCCCTCTCCTTTCTTGTAGCCTCTCAGGTCCAGGGGCCAGGCCGGTGCTCCCGGGCCAACGGTGGGTGCCGCCCGGCCCTACTAGCGACGGAGGGGATTAAGTCAGCAGTCCAGGGGTTCCATTCCCGGCCTCACCATCTGTCCACGGAGGATGAGCAGAAGGGAGGAGAGAGAGGGGGAGGCTTGCAGCCTAGGCCAGCCCGCCCCCAGCCGGTCTCTCTAGAGGCACCCCCCAAGATCTAAGCAACCCAGCTCCGCACCTGCGAAAGATGCCGTCCACACACCGCTGGGCCGAGCCACCGGGGGGCCACCCTGTGCCCACCCACATGGAGAGGACCCAGCCCCAGCCTGTCCCTGTGCCCCTCACCCCCAGCCTCCCACCACCTGCGGCTCTCCTCCCCATCACCAACCGCCCCTGCTGCGCCCTCGCCTCCAGATGGTCCCCTGGGTCTGTCGTCCCCAAAGCACAGCTTTTGAAACATACATCCCAGCCCCGTCTGCTGTTGTCACCACTGCGATGATCTCACCCAAGGCGTGTTTACTTATCTGCTTTTTTATTTATCCGGGAAGACACAACGGCGGCGGGGGCTTCTTGGCCCCTCGCGGCTGCCCACAGAACGTGAGGACAGATGCTCTGTCCCTCCTCCACAGACCCAGCAAAGCCCCGCCTGGCTGTGGACCTGGGCAAGCCCCGCCCCCTGTCGGTCCTCGGTTTCCCCTGCTGTAAGCTGAGGCGGTGGGGCTAACTGAACTCATCAGACCTCCTCCCCCGATCCTGATTCTGACAGTTTGGTCAGCAGCTGGCTCTGTGCCCATCCCTTCAGGTGTTCAGGGTGTGAGCCCTGTGCCAGCTGATAGTGCCCCCCAAATTCATGTCCATCTGGAGTCTAGAGAGTGACCTTATCCATCCCAGATCGGGGCAGGCCCTGCATCCGAAGCCTGGTGTCCTTACGAGAAGGTAGGGGACGCAGACACAGAGCGACAGGCCATGTGATGACAGAAGCAGAGAAGGAAGGCAGGCGGCCACAGGCCCAGGAAGAGACAGGAAGACTCCTCCCCGGGAACCTCCGGAGGGGACACCGTGATCTCCAGAATGGGGGAGCCACCCCCATCACGGGTGCTAAGGGAAACCCAGAAAGACTACCACCGGGAGAGCCACCGTGTCCCCCACCTGTGCACAGAGGGGCCCCACTGCAGATGGCTAGTGAGCAGGAGGCGGCCACCCCCCGCTGGGTTTCGGGACAGGCTCCCTCGAGGAGGCCACTTTGTCACAGCTGCTCAGTCCCACGCCATGAGTGTGTTTCGTCATCCCCCGAAGGGGAAGGACACTTGTTCTGGCCCTGGCTCCTGTGTAGGGCCTTCGAGGAGACAGGGAGACACTCCTCGGCTAATTCACGCCTCTCAGCAAGTGGCTTTGAGCCCTCCTGCCTGGGCTCGCCTCGGGCTGCGTCCAAGCACCTTCCTTCTCTGTCTGTGGGTCCGCTGAGCAGTGACTCTGTGCCAGACAGGGGTGAGGACAGGAGAAATGGGAGGGCCACGGCTCCAGTGGAAACAGCAGCCAGCCAGGGTGAGATGAATAAGGGACAGCAGACCCCCAGGACTCACAGATCATTTATTCACTCCTTCATCAAACACTTGGTGGGGGCCCTTGATGGGTTTGTGCTGAATCCTGGGACACGGCCCCTGCCCTGGGCTAAGGGACATCTATCCAGACCCGTGAAAGGCCGAACGTGGTGGGGGGAGGGGTGTCTGCCTCCACCCTCGTGTCCGGGACAGACCCTGTGGGCTGAGGGGGAGGGATGGGTGGTGGAGGGCAGGAGGTGTGCAGAGACCCAGAGGCACGTGCGCTGAGCCATGCGGTGGTGTGTGTGCAGCAGCAGGAGGGAGGGGACGCCAGGCCGTGAGCCCCACGCGGCAGGTGTCCCTGGAGGTGGAGTTCAGGGGCCCGTTCGGTCCTGAGCAGATGAGGGGCCGCAGACAAAAGAGGCTCCCCTAGGAGTGTGTTTGATTGCCCCGTGGGGACAGAGTGGGGGCAAGACTGAGGTATGGTGACGAGGCAGGCATCATTGGTGTCCTCCAGGCAGAAAAGGGACAAGGGATGAGACAGCGGAGTGACCACTGAGCACCAGAGCTTGGAGATGGCAGCGTGGGGTGGAGTGGCTTGGCGGGTGGCGAGCAGGCGAGAGCACATGGAAGGGGTCTGGGGGAGATGGTGCCTCCCCGAGTCCTGCTGGGGTGCCCTCCTGTGCCCCCACAGCCCCGAGCCCGCACCGAGTGCTTGGCATCACTGTGGCCAAGACAGATCCGGGCACCACCCTTGGGCTGCAAGGCTGCTGGGTGTTGGCATCATGGGGTCTGCCTGTGCCTGCGGAGGGGGCGTTCTGCAGCCAAGGGGGCCAAAGGCTCTAAAGCAACGGGCCTCCCTGGCGGCGGGTGACTGCCTCTGTTCCAGCGATTGCTACCTTCCAGAAATGCCCCCAAATGGAGCTCAGTGCAGGTTCTGCATGGCCAGCTGCGGTCTAGCGATCATTAATATTAATACCATTCATTAATATTGATAATGTCAAATGGGCTGCAGCTCAAGTTATTCTCAGAAGCACCCCGAGGGCCACCCTGCTACTCAGATCAGGAAGCCGGGCTGTTTGCCTACGTCACTCGGGTCTGTGGGCAGAGCTGGGGTCCACACTCTGATCTGTGTGGCCTGGAAACTGCAGCTGTCCCCTAAACTCTGCCCTTCCCCCACAACTAGAGTTGCCCCGCCCCCTAGACTCTGCCCCACCCCCCTAGATTCCTTCCTACCCCCTAGACTCTGCCCCACCCCCCTAGATTCCTTCCTATCCCCTAGACTCTGCCCCACCCTCTAGACTCCTCCCTGCCCCCTAGACTCCGCCCCACCCCTAGACTCCACCCAATCCCCTAGACTTCTTCCTGCTCCCTAGACTCCGCCCCACCTCCTAGACTCCGCCCCACTCCTTAGACTCCGCCCTGGCCCCTAGACTCCACCCTACGCCCTAGACTCCGCCCCACACCCTAGACTTGTTCCAGCTCCCTAGACTCCGCCCACCCCCAGATTCCTTCCTGCTCCCTAGACTCCGCCCCACCCCCTAGACTCCGCCCCACACCCTAGACTTTTTGCTGCTCCCTAGACTCTGCCCCGCCCCCTAGACTTCGCACCACCCCCAGACTCTTTCCTGCTCCCTAGACTCTGCCCCACCCCCTAGGCTCCGCCCTGGCTCTTAGACTCCGCCCCATCCCCTGGACTCCTTCCTGCTCCCTAGACTCTGCCCCGCCCCAAGGTGCTGCCACTGCGGCTCCCTGGCACTCTTGGGCTCTGCAGATACTTTTCATTTCAGCTTCTTCAGAGGCGTGAGGGCCCTTCATGCAACGTGTTGGTGAGCAGGGACAGCGGGGGCGCCTGGCCTGATTGGTCTGGGGTGGGGGATGTCTCCGAAGCTGCAGGAGAACCATCCATCACCGGCCCGGCCCGGGAGACCTGCAGAGCCCGGGTGTGACGGCCGCCTGCCGGCTACGAGGCCAGAGGGCAAAACAGGGTTCAAATCAAGAAACTGAGCGAAAAGAGCCTTCTCTTTGGAGTGAAGGAGCAAAGGAGAAGATCGTTTTCTAAAAGCTAATAACTCTTTGAGACCAGAAGAGTGCCTCCCCTTAGCTCACATGAGACGTCATGAGACACACTAGCTGAATTATAGGAACTTTCTAGATCACAGACGGGGAAAAAGCCCCATCCCCAGAAAGGAAACCACGCGCCGCCTGAAACGTTGCTGAGTCCCGGCTGGGGAAGTGTGAGCCCGCACCCGCCCCGGGCCTGCTGGGCGCTCGGGCTGTCCTGAGCAGAGCCGCCACGAAGGCAGAGGTCCGGACCGGGCAGAGGGTGGCCAACCGTCAGCTGTCCTGGAGTCCATTTCAGCCGAAGCAAGAGGTGGGTAGGCTAGGTCACCGGGCCTGGAGTCAGTCCCAAAGACCAAGCTGGGGAGGGGGCCCGAGGGCGCCATCCAGCTGCTGCTGCCGGTCTGGAGAGGCACTGCGGAGCCAGGCTGCTGCCACAGGTCCTTCACCGTGCTACCCTCGTGCCGAGCCACGGAAGTGACCTGAAGGGGGACCCACAGGTGTAGCGGGTGTGGGTCCCTCTTCAGGCTTGGGCTCTGAGAAATGACGTGCCTGGTTTTGCTGAGCCAAAGGGAGCGAACAGGGGCCTCCCAGGAAGCCGTGCCCGCGGGCTCTGGATGGATGAGTTCGGGGCTCTCAGGTTTTCGAGCTGTCCTGGCAGGCAGGGTCCTACTGAGGTCAAGGTCAGCATTTGGGACCCCAGAGAGGACAGTTTGTGGGCATGGAGTGCAGTGCTGGGTACACGGGGCGGAGGGGGCATCACCTGCCAGAGATGGGCCACAGACTGTGTAGAGCTGGCTAGAAATAAGTCACCTGGCAAGATTCACCCGCTGCCCTGGTAAGGAGTAAGCACCCCGTCACTTGAGGTATTCAAGTGAGCACGGTAGTCATGAAGGAACTGTGGACGAGTCGTTGGAGAGGAGAGCTGCAAGGGACCTCAGGGATCATTTGTCTCACTCCGTGATTTCCCTGAAGAGGAACCGCATTGGGGAAAGTCAAGGTATTGGCTTATTGGCAGGACAGTGGCAAATATGGGCCTGGGGGCCCTTCTAGAGTCTCCCTTGTCCTGATGCAGGAGGCTCGCATCTGCAAATGAAGTGTAAGTCTTAACCTCTGACTGTAGGGCTCGCTGCTGGCCGCTGCTCCCCCCCCTCCCCTGCCCCCGCCCCAGGCTCCCGTCATCCCTGCACAGCCCTGGGAGCAGGCCATTTCCTGACAACAGCTGGAGTGTCCCCACCTTCATCATGAGCCCCTAGGTTCGGGCCTCAGTTCTCTTGATTTCAGGAGGATATGAAAGTCCAGGCCAGGAACCCAGAGCCAACCGTCCACAGGAGGTTAAAGGTGGGGTCTGGCTGCTACCAGGGAGGGGTGAGGAAGGGGAGGTGCCCTGAGCAGGGAAGGAGGGTGCTGGAAGCCCAAGGAGGGGCAGCAGGAGGGGTGGGGACTGGGAGAGAGTGCCAAGTTCCCAGGCCGGGCTGGGTGGCCTAGGGGTGGGACCGCAAGGAGGAGGAGGAAGAAAGGCCACTATAGGAAGCTGGGCTGGGGTCTGAGCCGCTGGTGGGGGGCAGGGAGAGAGCATGAGGACAGAACTGGGGGCTCAAGGGGGGCATGGGGGCGGCCGAGAGTGGAAGCAGATTGGCCAGGACGCCTACGGGGCATCGGGACCAGGACGCACACTCGGGAGAGAGACACCATGGGCTACCTGTCCTCCTAGGAGTTTTACAACGACCCCCCCCCCTCCACAAACACGCATAAACCTCCAGATTTCTTCCTCAAGCACCAAACTTCCCTGGCCAAAGCCCAAGAGTGCTGGTGGGTTCTCCCCTCCACCCCCATCGTGGCCACTCCTGTACCCCCCGCAGGCTGACATACCCCGCCCGGGGAGCAGCCATGCGGGGCAACCGTCCCAGACATGCTCGGCTTGGGGGCGCTAGGTGAAGTGCACGGGTTGGCTCATCTCAGAGCCCCAGGAGAAGCGGAGAGGCAGGCCAGGCGTGAAGCCCTCCACGTACGCGGTGTGTCCAGTAAAAGCACAGGGGACAGCGGCCACGCCTTCCGCAGAGGGTGACAGGCTGTTTGCTCCATGGGAAGCAGAGCGAGATTAGATTTGTCCTTGAGAACCCTCCCGCCCAGATCCCCAGGGATGGCGGGCCCTTGGCCGGCTCCCACATCAGGAGCGGAGCCGCCGCTGGCCGTGGCGGGCGCCCCTGCCACGCTCTGGGCACCTTGGCCACCAGACAGGGCTTTCCTGGAGGATTAACACGCGGGGGGCCCAGGGCTGGGGCCGCTTTGGTAGGGGCTGACCTATCCGCCACATTCTGGTTTGGGTGGGTCTCCGGATCCCCGAGGGGAGCCCTGTCCTACTTGGGAAGAACCCACTGGGGCCCAGAGGCCGCCTCGCCCTCGCCTCTTCCAGCCTGCTGGCCCCTTCCTCCCGGCTGCGGTGTGGGCTGTGCTACCCCGCAGCAGGCATGGCTCCCTTGGGCCAAGCTTCAAACGTCCACGCGGAGCGTCCCTAGACCGAGCTCCCTAGAGACCGGAGCGTCCCTTTTGGGTGGCTCTGAAACAGAGACTCCACACCGATTTGTGCTGGGGTGACAGCCTGCTGGGTCCCGCGCTGTCCCGCGGTGGTTTACGGGCGCCTCCCGCGTGCCGGGCGTGTTCCCGCACACGGCTCTCCTTGGCGTGGGGGCGACTGCCCCTGGTTCCGCAGGAAGGGCACCGAGATGAAGCCACTGGTCTGCGGTCACATGTTAGAAAAAGAAGGGCCAGCCTGGAGCCCCGGCCCTGATGTCTGTGCTCCTTCCAATATAGGCTGCCGGAGCTGTGGTAGAGATGACCTTGAACATCCTGGGGGGGTGGGGGGGTGGCCTTCAAAGGAAGGGGAGGATCCAGTGAACCTGGAAGGCCCCGGAGCCTTTAAAATGGGTGTCAGAGGCGTGGCTCCCTCACGTGTCTCACAAAGACACCGCCAGTTCTCCAAATAGCCGAGTTCCCCCCGCGAGGATCAGATCTGGAGACAGTCGGAAAGTAGGACGGGGCAGTGGGGAGTGGCTTTCAGCAGAAGGGTGGCTTGGAAGGCTCTCCCCTTCTGGAGCCACATTGCGAGGGGGCGGTGTCGGCCGGGAGGCGGCTCCGGCAGCTGAGAGCGGCTTTATATTTAGGTGGGGTGGGTTGCTGCCTCCTCAGTGTGATTTCACAGGCTCCGGGGGCCCCTTCCAAGCCCCAAAATACCTCCTCCACCTGCCTCTCGGTGCCGGCAGGCACTCTCTCCGTTAAGGATGGCTTTCTGTCCCTGGGTTAGAGAGAAAGCCGTCAGGGCTGCCGTTGACCTCAAGGCCGCTTTCCATCAGGCCCTCAAGTCCGGACTTCTAGGTTGGGAGGGGCGCTCAAGTCCTGTCCGGGGCGACGGTGCAGATTCCCCTCCTCGGACTCCGTGTCTCCTGCGGGAACAGTAGGGGCTAAAGGCAGTTGCGACTTAGCGGACGCTGAGCTCTGCCCTGAGCCAGGCTCTCTGCCAGATGCTGGGGGTGCTCCGGGCAGACTCCGCACGTCCCCGCCTGGAAGGGTGCTGCTGTCCGGAGGGAGAGACAGCTGAAAGTGACAGCCTCACCCCTAAATCACTTCTCATCGTGACATGCGAAGAAAGAAAAGTACAATGTGCCACAAGGCACGTGACAGGGCATCCCGGTTTTCTGTGGTGGCTCCAGAAGGGCATTTTAGCTGAGGCTCTGTGGGTGAATAGGAGTTCTCTAGGCAATGAATGGGGACGAAGTTTCCAGGCACACGGGACAGTTCAAGGCAGGAAGAAGCTGGCATGATAAAGAACCCACAGAAGCCAAGGGGCCCGTCGAGGGAAGGCAAAGTCGGAGCCATGAAGCTGAGAGGGGAGCAGGGAGCGCCTGGACCCTCCGTCGGTCCGTGCACAGCAGCATCACAGCCAAGGCCCCGGCACCTGACGGGGACCTGCTGCCCGGCCCGCTCCAGCGTCCCGTTTCCAGCTGATCCGCAGGTAATCACGTACACGTTCGCGTCTGAGATGCGCCGCTCCAGGCGGGACAGAGGACAGGGCCTCTGTGCAGAGACAACGGGATCAGCCCGAGAAGGCGACGTGTGCCCGGCTTCCTTCACCCCGCAGGGTCCCCCCCAGGCCAGGGGGCGCAGCGCCCAGCTCTGATGGGTGCTTCACGGAGGGTCTGTTTTGTTTTCCTTTTACTACAACGAGAGCATCCTCCAGACAGACGGCGCACATTTGGCTCTTCTGTATCCTTCAGAGAACCTGATTTAATTCCGGGCCCGACAGACACGTGTTTAGGACGCACCATGGTGCAGAAAGCAACATAGATCCGGCCGCCTGCGGGGCTGTGTGCTCAGATTTCTACGGTTTACTCTTCTGTAAACTTTTTTTGTTGTTGTTTCCCCTCCTCTGACAATAAAAAGCTTCAGATCATTAGGACAAAAATGTTCCAAGCAGAGTGAAAATTCATTAATTCAGATCCAGCTATTTGGGAACGTGGAATACGAAAGCTCTGAGCACCTGGCTTGATAAACCAGTTTACGATGTAAAACACTGGCAATTTTTAGCTTTCGTGAACGCCCGGACCAGCTGCTTACCCCACCTGCTAACCTTTCGGTGTAAGGTTCTGCGGAAATGTTCTCGTTGCCGGGTTGGAGCCCTCTTCCGAGGCGCTCACGCGGTCGGTGAAGGTGTGACCAGCTGGGGGTGTGGGGCTCAGAGCCGACTGGCACCTGGGTCCTTCCTGCGGTGGCCTCTGCACGTCCGGGCCCTTGTTAGTGACGGCAAGGTGGCCTTTGCTCTGCCCTGCCACGGTCGGTCACGGCTGCCGCCGTAGGTGGGGGTTGGCCTCAACCCCGAGTACGGCCAGGTGCAGAGGGTGGGGGTCAGTGGGCGGAAAAATCCCTAAGGGGACCTTGCTCAGGGGTCGTTGGGGTGGGTGTTCTGCGAACCTGGCCCACAGGGCTCTTCCTGAGGGCAACCCAGGACTCGGCTGTGCGGGGGGGGGGGGGGGGGGATGAGGAACCCAGTGGATCTCAGGGGGGAGGATTCTCACCTCCCTACTTAGCAGAATGCCTCCTGAAACTGGGCTTTGGAAGACAAAGATAGGCCTCAGGGTGAGCCCCGCTGAACAGAGGGCTCAGCAGCCCGTCGGACATGGGGTCAGGGAGGGAGCCCTCGTCAGCCCGTCGTGGTGAGCGGACTGGGCAGGTGAGCCAGGTCGCGAGTCACCAGTCATGAGGCCCGATGCTCACAGACACAGGGCGCGGGAGACGAGAGATCTGGGCAGAGCCCACAGCTGCCGGTCGCACAGGGACATGGGTCACTTCTCTCTGACCTCAAGTTCTGCGTCTGTAAAGCGGGCACGAGAATTCCAGCCCCGCGGACGTGCAAATGCGTGGGAAGCGGGCAAACGGTGTCCTTTACTTGCTGTCAGTGCTGTTGTTACGTAAATGGTAAACACGATTTGATTTTGGATCATACAAGTAAAGATGTGTGTAGCTGGACGTTTCTTTCTCTGCCACTCGCTCCAACTAACCCATTAACTGCGTACTCGGTGGTGTTTCTCCTTCCAGTCCTGTTTCTATGCATTTATAAATGAGGTCGCTCCGACAGTATGAAGAGGCAAGTTTGTTCTTGATGGCTGAGTAGCATGTCATTGGCTTAGAGCAGCTTTTGTCTTTTTTTTTTTAATTTTTAATGTTTATTTATTTTTGAGAGAGAGAGAGAGACAGAGCATGAGCAGGGGAGGGGCAGAGAGAGAGGGAGACACAGGATCGGAAGCAGGCTCCAGGCTCCGAGCTGTCGGGACAGAGCCCGAGGCGGGGCTCGAACTCAGGAGCTGCGAGATCATGACCTGAACTAAAGTCAGATGCTTAGCTGACGGAGCCAGCCAGGTGCCCCGGCTTTTGTCTTTTTGGGGATCCATTCCCATAGTGATGGACACTGGGTTGTTTGGCTTTCTACTTTTGCAAATAATGCTGCAATTTACATCCTTGAACGACCTGTGCGGTAGACAGACTACCGCCCCCCCCCGCAAAGATGTCCACCTCCTAATCTCCAAAGCCTGAGAATTGTCACCTTACGTGGCAAAAGGCATTTTGCAGATGCGATGGGATTAAGGATCTTGAGACAAAGAGGTTACCCTGGATTATCTGCTAGGCCCAATGCAGTCACGAGGGTCCCCACAAGAGTCCTGTCGACACCTTGATTGTAGGCTGCTGAGCTTCACACTGTAAGAGAATAAATTCGCTCTTTTTTAGGCCATTAGGTTTCTAGAAATTTGTTACAGAAGCAACTGGCAACCAACGCATCCGTCTTTGGGGACGTGTGTGAATTTCTGTAGGCTAGATTCCTAGAAATGAATTTGTACGATCAAAGGATACGCACACTTAACGACTTTTCTTAACGTTGCCAAATGGCCCGATAAACAGAGTTCACAGATGTGCACACAATGACACCCATCTGGTCTGACTGTTTGCTTCGTCACACGGGAACCAGATTTGGATGTTTTCACTATTTTAAAATTTTCGTCAGTTTAGAGACCAAATGTTATCTCGCTAAAGTTTAATTTTAATTTCTTTGAATGATGCTAATCACATATTTCCCCCCCTCTGGAACTCGCCTGTTTACAATTTTTCTTTCGCTTTGTTTGTCATGATATCCTTATTTACTTGTAAGGACTCTTTAGATTTTCTAAAGAGTAATCCTTTATTTATTTTAGAGGTGGCAAATGTTCTCGCAGTCAGTTACTTGTCTTTGAATTTTTTTTTTTTTTTTTTTTTTTTTTTTGTCTTTTGAACTTTTTAAAAACAGCATCATTGGTCAAGTAGAAGATATAAAAAGGTTTTACAAGTGAAATATGTGCATCATTTTCTTTATGGCTTCCAGGTTTTTTGTTTCCTTTACAACCGTTTTTCTTTCCCAAAGAATATACAAACGTACTCCTCTGTATTTTCTAAAACTTTTATAGTCCGTTAAAGTGTTTAAATTGTTAGTTAGCCTTAATTTTTGTGAAGGGTACGAGCTCGGGATCCAATTTTTTTCTTCAGATGGGTAGCTAATTGTGTCAGTGTCATTTGTCAAAAAAGAATATTCTTCCCCTTGTCTTTGCTGCATTCTTTCCCAAAACCAGTGCCATGTATATTTGGGTCTGTGTCTGGAATTTCTATTCTGTCCCGTTAATCTATACATCTATCTGTACATTAAAACCTCTTTGTCTCAACTACTTATAACCCAATAATAAGTCTTGAGCCAAGTCATGTAAGTCCTCTATCTTTGATCTTCTCTCTCTCTCTCTTTTTTTTTTACCTGAAATTTCTGAAATTTTTTATCTGAAATATTCCAGTTGTTTGACTCGTCAATTTCTGGGATTTCGATTGGGATTGTGGTGACTCTATAGGTCAGTTTGGGGAAAATGGATACCTTAACAATATTGACTCTGCCGGTTCATCACCACGGTCTCCCTCCATTGGCTTAGGATCTCTGCAGTGTCTTTCAGCAGAATTTTGTCATTTTCAGCGTACAGATCTAGAACCCGTTCTGTTAAATTTGTTCCCAAGTACCCCATTCGTGCCATTTTACTTGGCGTTTAAAAAGAAATGTCCATTTCTGATTGTTTGTTGCTGGCGTATAGACGTAAAGGTAACAGCATCCCCTCGTGTCCTGGGGAATTTATACACCGACTTGTTAAATCTGGTAGCTTTGTGCGTATTTCTTGGGATCTCCTCCCTAGACGACCTTGTTGTTGGCGAGTGGGGACCGTTTGCTGTCTCCTTGCTGATCCGGGTGCATTTCTGACTGCAGAAATTCTTTCTAATCTGCCTGCCTGGTTGCACTGACCGTGATCTCCAGGACAAGGCAGAAGGGACGAGGGGCCACCGTGCCTCCTTCCCCATCTCTGGTCACACGCACGCGGTCCGTCAGCACCGAGGCTGGTGACAGCTCTAGGTTCCGCGTACACACCCGTCACCCTTCTGTTCCTAGTAGCCCAAGATTTCACATCACGAATGGCTGTTGGCTTTTGCCCGACGATTCTTCTGCATCTGTTGAGACGCTCGTTAGTCGATATCAGTATCCGTAACTCGGCGTATTAGTGGAGCAAATTGACTGACTCACCAGTGGAGTACCAACCCTGCATTCCTGGGGTAAAACCTACGTGGCTACGGTGTCTTGTCCTTGCTAGGTGTTGTGGCTTCCCGCTTGCTGATACTTCATTGAGGATCTCTGTGGCTCTGCTGTTGGGGCGACTGGCCTGCCGTTTCTTTTCCCGCACATCTTTGTCTGGTTTTGTCTGGAATCAGACTCATGCCGGCTTCACAGAAGGAGTTGGGAAGTTCTCCCTCCTCCTGAACATTCTGGATGAGTTAGTGTGGGAGCTGGTGGTGATTCTGTTGGACATCCTTGGTAGAATTCAGCAGCGAAGGCGTCTGGTGCCCTTTGGCCCCACCGCGAGGCCAGACCCATCCCTCACGCCCTGTGTGCCAGGAGGTCGGGGCTGCAGTGTGGGGTCCCTCCTGGGGCCCCGCCGGGGGCACGTGCCGGACTCCTGCTCTCGCTCTCCTTCTCTCTGGGGCCCCTGTTTCCTGCTGCTCATCAGACTTTGTCTGAAAACCATCCCTTCCTCTGTCTGTCCTGCTTGTTCCAGCAGCTTGAGGCAAGAGCTGAATCCAGTCCCCGGTTACACATTGTGGCCGGAGCGGAAGGAGGCTGGGATTTCTTGTTTATTTATTTACTGCTGGAAGTTTCTCTCTAAAGGGATCTGGGAAGGAACGGAGGTACATTCATCTGCTTTGGCCCATCATCTCAATGAAAACTTCTGAATTTTCATCTGAAACTTAGAGCAGGTCCAAGATGATCTGTACAAGGGCTCACTCTGGATGCCGTGTCCCCCAGCGTGCCTTGGGGTGTGGGAGACGAGAGGGTGTCTCCATCTCGCGCTAGGAGGTGCCCTGGACCTTGCCACCGATGGAGGCGGGCCCGGGGCTTGTGGGTCTGCCACCTGGCCTGCCCCCACACCTGCAGACACGCCTGTGCGTGAATTAGCGAAGTCGAAGTGGGCTGCCGGTGGGTTCCAGCAACATCTCTCCCACGCATTACGCCGCTCGGCTGTCCTCAGGCCCATCAGAGCCCTGCAGGCAGGACGCAGCTCAGGAACACAGGGACACGAATGGCTTGCGAGGAGGACCACCCTGGAGGCTCCCTGCGGGTTCTCCAGGGAAGGGACTTGGGGACAGGAACAAAAACCAGGTGCCCTCCCTCAGGCAGCGAGGGGACCCTTGTAAGCAACTCTCACTTTTTGCTCCTGGTTTAACTGAGGGGACCTGGGGATAAGGGCCAGACCGAAAGCGGGGTGACTTAAAAACCCGGCACTCAGGTCTCCGGGCTCAGCCGCAGTCAGAGGCATGGGAGGTCAGAAGGACCCAGACCTGAGTCTGTGCCCCCCTCCTCGGGACTGAGGGCCCCACCTGCCCTGTCTGACCCTGTTTGTCCGCCTCCGGCGGTCGGACGAGAATTGCACCTTGCAGGGATTTGAGGCACTGGGGGCGTCAGGGACTTGACCTTCTTACGTGCTGCTCACGCAACAGCTCCCGGGCGCGAAGGGTCGCCCAGCCCATCACGCCTGCAGGGCCCCCTGTGTGTCATTCACTGTCTTTCTCCACGGCGACAGTGAGCCCTCCTGTGACAATGTGGCTGCCATCACATCTGTGACTGCAGGGGCTCCTTCGAGGACTCGCGGGCCACCCCTGACCTCCCTCGAGACTGTCGCTCTGTGGGCCTGGTGGACGTGAAGGCACTTGCGGCTTTGCTCTCACGTCCAGAGGGAGGCCGGCCTCGGCCTCGTCGGGCAGGTGGGCACCAGCGGCAGGCAGGAGGGGCGCTCGCCCACGGCCGCCGAGCAGGCTGGTGGCAGGGTCCACGCCACTGGGCCGTTCTCCGTGGCCTTACAGCATGCCATCAAACAGCCGAGTGGCTGAAAAGAGCAGGTCGTGCAGCGGGACTGGGTTACGCTTTTCAGCCACGTGATCTGGTGGCCCCACAAGAACCCACCTGCCGAGTGAGGACCCGGTCACCTTTCCTGGAGGTGACAGCACATCCTGAGGCCGGCGATGTCAGATCTGGGGGGGGGGGGGGGGCGACGGCCCCTCCCCCCACCGTATCCTCCCACCGGTGCCTCCCTGGAACGAGCCCTTCCGTGTCACGTCCACCTCCTCACCAGCCCTCTTGCCCACGCCTGGCCCTGTGGCGCGTCCTGCCGGCCCCGGTGACGGGGACGAGCCGTGATTGCACGAGGAGGTAAGACACGCACTTTCCTCCCAGAGAAGAGCCACTCCTTTGCCGAGCGTGGTCTGCCTGCTTCCCGCCCACCCACCCCCGCGGCAGGAGGGAGAGAGCCTCTCATGTGTGCGTTGCTGCTCTGGCCAGCAGGGAGGGTTCTAGAAGGTCAGACGACACAGCGTGCAGCTAACTGCTCAGCCCTGTGCCTTCGGGTAGCAGGCAGCCAGCCGCCCTCACCAGTGGGGCCGATGCCCTCCTGGCCGCCGTGAACGTGACTCGGGTGATTCAGGGCTGCGCCCCCCAGTGCCAGGAGGCCACTGTGGACGCCCCTGCCCTGCCTCACCACTGCTCCTGCCCGGCCTTCCTTACCAAACCACCATATTCTGCCACGGGGCCTTTGCACGGCTGCTCTCTGGGCCGATGTGCTGCTCTCACCGCATCCCCGTGGTTTACTCTCTGTAAATTCCCCGCGGAGGGGGTTCCTGACCCCATGGCATACAGCAGCCCCCTCCCCCTGCCTTGTTCTTCCGTGCGCGTGCATAAGGCGGACAAGAAGCACCCTTCCAGCCTCTGCTGGCCTTGCTGCACGGCCGCTGCTTTCTGCCGGCTTCTTTCTCTGCACAGCGGCCCAAGTGGAGGGGCACCGGGCCCAGTCGGAGGCGATTTGCCCCCATCGTGGAGAGCCTGCCGGGAGTCGGTGGCCCGGCGGCCGCTCCAGCCGCAGTCCTGTGAGTGCACAGAAACTCGTGTGACGGGGTTCCTTCGGGACCGGGATCCTGAAAGCAGAGGGACTCCAGACCCGAGGCCGCCGTCAAGGCCGAGTCAGCGCCTAATAAAGGAAGTGCATTCGGCGTGTCCCGGACAAACCCGAGAGCCGGCTGGTCTTAAAACAGAAGTCCAGCCCGCGCCAGCCCACTGGGGCCACAGAGGCCACTGCTGGGGCGGCACCAGCCCGGGGCACCCGGCTTCGGGGACTTCGGTCGAGCGGCCGCCGGGCCCGCGGTGCAGGCGGGGCAGCGGCTGGCGGTGGGCGGTGGGCAGGCGGGGTCACCCCTCCCGGTGATGGGGGAGGGGCTCCAGCGGGTCGACTCGGCGGGTCGGGGGGATGCACCCCCAAGCAGGCGCCCCGCTAGACTGGTCTGCGGCTGGGACCTCAACACATCCGCAGACAGGGTAGGGAACCATCACCCCCCCACCCCCCGCCAGGCATGTCATGCCGAGAGCGGGACCCCCTCGGAGGCCGGACTCCGAGGGGGCCCCGTCACGTTCTGTGCTCTGTGGCCGGCGCCCCTGGAGCTGGCCGTGCCACCCGCCCCCCCCCCCCCCAACCAGGAATCCCGTGTGTGCTGAGCACCGGGAGGGGGCGGGCAGGAAAGCCGGGGAGCGTGGGCAGGCCTCTGCCTGAAAGTCAAGGCCCTGATCTACCTGGTTCCACCCCTAGACCCGCTCCCTTGGAAAGGGCCGGGGAGCCCCGATCTGGGACAGGTGTTTTAGAGCAGGGCCTGAAGGGAAAGGCTAGAGACCCAGTAGACGCTGACACGGGGCATCAGAGAACCCCAAAGCCTGGAGCTCCGCCAGGGGCAAATCTCGGGGAGGCATCCCGTGGGTGGGGCTGGGGGCTGGGAGAAGGGCCGTGGGTGCGGAGGCCAGAGTCAGAGCTCAGGGGCAGACGGCCCTTGAGATCAGCTGGCCCAGCCGGCCCCAGTGAGGAGTCCTGTGGAGGGCACCGTGTCGGGGAGGTTGGGGGCCAGTCCCGGCGGCCCACTTGCCGTGACAGGCCTGTTTCGTGGCCGGGTTGCAACGCTCCTCCCGGGCTTCATGTCAGTCCGGGGGCCCGGGAGGATGGCGCAGTGCCTCCCCACGAGAGACACCTCTTGCTCTGTCACGTTTCCCGTCTCTCGCTTGGATTGGCACTCACCCCACGTTCGCCTGCCCCTCGCCCTCTCCTTCCCAAGTGCCACAGGAATGATCTCTCCAAGCGCACATCCGATCCCGTCACTCCTCTGCTCCAACGCCTTCCGTGGCTCCCTAGTGCTTTGGGGATGAAGCCCTGCAGCAAGCCCTTGCCTGGACCCCATCCCCCGAGGTCCTGTCCCCTGGAGCCGGGTGGGGGGCTGCTGGCCCTCCCTCCCCGCCGGGGTTGGAGGCTTCTCTCCCTGCACCCAGGGAGCGCAGCCTCTGCTCTGAGCAGATCTGCTGAATGGCTGAAAATGCAAATTACAGACGCTCCACTGGGTTCCTGGGAGGTGAGAAATCCGGCAGGAAGGGCTTATGAAGCCACTTGGAGGTGCCCCGGGCTTCCTGTTGGCCGCGGAGGAGCCTCGTACTGTTACCCTGATGTGATTTAGTGAGAAGGAATTTGAGTCAGGAAGAACGAGCACCCCTCCTGCTCCCCATCAAAGGAGGGTCGATCTTGCCTCTGGACATCTGTTGAGGGGGTGTGCGTGTGCGTGTGTGTGTGCGTGTGTGTGCACATCCATGTGCATGTATGCACGCACACGTGCGTGTTCTAATCTAGTTCTAAAACACGACCCCAGCCATCTCACAGGGAGCATCAATGAATATTTACTACCTCGGTTTTTTTTTTTTTTCCCAAAAAAAAAAAAAAAAAAAAATTTCGCTGTCGGGTTATTAAATCTATTTTTATTGCTACAAAAATGCCTCCCATCCATTAAGATGAGGGGCGTCTGGTGCTCACGATGATTGTGTTTCGGCCGCCGGGGCGCCTCCCTGTTCCGCAGGAGGGGGGCTGGTTGCAGGGCCCCCAGCCGCATTTCTGGGGCTCTGACGTCTTTTCTTTGCTTGGAGACGGTAACAGAGGCGGCTTCTCAGGCAGCCGCAGGTGGATGGGGGTCTCGGGCCCGCCCACCCCCTCAAATCTGAAAGCCCCCACAGGTCAGGCCCGCCGGCGGTGAAGAACTTAGTGGTTTTCTGTTCAGTTTCAGCCAGCTTTGGCCAGGAGGACCTCAGGCCAGGTGCCAGGACCCAGCGGCCCTCCAGGGCTCAACCCTGGGACGGGAGGCCAGCCCTGACCTGCCCCCACCTCCCCAGTCCAGGAGCCCTTGGGTTCGGGACTGTTCGGATGGACCCCTCTGCAGTCACCTACACGACGCCTGACTCAGACCGCGGTGGCATCCTCGGCTTGTCCCGCAGGGGGCGTGGCTCCCATACGCCCTGGACCTCAGCCCCGGAGCAGCTGTGCCCCGGTGGAAAGGGCGGGGTGGCCCCCTTGCCACCTGTGCCCTTGACCCGGCGGTCCCCATCTTCCTTCTGTCAGCTGTTAGCAGCCCGTGGTCAGCCGGTCACCCAGGGATCAGGAGCTCCGGGGCAAAGGTCGGGGCCCCGCCTTGGCGCCTGGTCCTGGGTTCAGGACCAGAGCTCCCACCTGCCGGCCGGAAGCGGAGAGCCCAGCCCAGGACGCTGGGCGCACCGGCTCCCCGTCTTCCGGCTCCAAAGTCCGCCTCAAACCAGCTGGACTCGGGTCCCAGGAACTACGAGCCACCCTGGAGTCCAGACCCCGGGCTGGGAGGGCGTGTTCAGAAAGGGCACCTTCCTCCTCCGAAGTCCTTCCCTGCCTCATGGGGGTGGGAACACTCGAAAGACGCCAAGTCGGTTTCAGACCATCCTTGTCAGTTCACTGTGCTTACTGATCCTTGACTCAGCACTGTCTGCGTGAACGAATTGATGCTCAGAACAACCCCACCCCGGAGGACCTATGATTATTTCCACATGTAGACAGAGGCTCAGAGAACTTAGGGATGTGGCCCACAGGTGCACAGTGAGGGAGGGGCAGAGCTGGGATCTGAACCCAGGCCTTCTGCCTCCATCCTGGACCCTGTGCCTCGGACACGCACCACGCCGGGAGTGACCAGGACCTCCCATGGGGATTTATTTAACCTCCACGTGGCCTTTGGTTGCAGGGGTGCGATCTCCATCTAGAGACAAGGATACACGGGGGGGGGGGGGCATACGTGGCCGAGGCCACACGGATGCGCAGCCTTCCGGTGCCCACCGTATGCCCTTCGGGGGCTTTGGCCGTGCTCAGCATAGAGGCCAGACCCTCACCTGGCCTCCAGCTCGTGCAGTCTGAGCCCCTTGGCTGTCACTGCTCACCACGGCCCCCCGGGTGGCTCCCCCGGGGGTCCAGGCCCTCCCGCTCAGGCCCTTCCCACACTCTGTTCCCCGGGCCTGCATCACCTGCCCCTTCACTCTCTCAGATTTCAGCCCCGAGGTGCCTCGCTCGGCCGAGCCTCTCGAGACCTGCCTCACGGGGGCGGCCCCCAGCCGCGCCCAGAACGCCGCATCTTTCCTCCAGGGCTCTGGCCACTACTTAGTGCCGGAATGTGAGGTCGGGCTCCCCGTCCTGACGCCGAGCACCCGAGGGCAGGCTCCGGTGCCCTGGTCAGGCCCGACCTCATCACTCTTCCGTGAACGAACGAACGGCAGCCCGGTGTTGGTGTTGGCTCTGGTTGGCACCTGTTCGGACAACCCACGAGGAAGCCTCGATTCCCACCTCGTAGGTACAAATCCAGGCCCAGAGAGGGTCTGACACTTGCCCGTGGCCGCACAGCTCTGAGGCCAAGCCAGGCAGAGCCGGGGTCTAGCAGTCTAGCAGGCGTCAGATCCTCTGGGTACCGACTTCCAGGTGCCCCCCGTGCCGGGTGAGCAGGACGGGACAGATGGAGGTGTAAGTCACCTGCCCGCTTACGGCCCCCTGGGCAGGTTCTGATCCAGTGGCTGAAAATGGCACTTTCAGGAGGGACACTGTGGGATGCCTTCCCAACTGATGCATCAGTAGGGCACGGAAGGGGCCTGGCGGGGGGGACATGGGTGCAGCTGAGCCCTCCCGATCCTCCTGGGCCCAGGCCTGACCATCCCATCCGCCCTGCCGTCCGCCCACCCTCACCCCTCCCTCCAGAGCCAGGCCCGCGCAGCCTTCCCGGGGGGGATCTTGGTGGGTCTTTCACTTTTCAAAGCACGTTACTTCCCACTGCGACCTGGTCCTCTCTTCTCCCGGGAGAGAGGCTGGGCTGACCCCGTGACCCCGTATTCCCACTCAGAGACTGGGGGACAGGGACCGGGGCCCCGCCAAGGGCCGGGAGATATTTGGGGGGTGCAGGTGGGGCCGTTGGCGCCTCTGGGCAGGATACAGCCCTCAGGTTCCCGTGCACATCAGGCTGATTCCATCCCTGACCTGGGGCTCCAGGGCTCCCACCGTCCCAAACTCTCCCCCTGGCTGGGCTTCTGGCTGACAGCTCAGCTCACAGGCCCCCTGGACGACTAATTTGGCTAGGGGGGACCTCTCCCCCGGGCCCAGCGATGCCCCCACTCCACCCCCAGGGACTAGGTTTCTGGGGGCAAAGGGAGAGGAGAAAGATGAAGAGATATGCGGGCAGATCAGAAAACTCGGTCTCCTTTTTGAGTTCGCAAAGGGCTAGTCTAAAATATAGTCAGGGGGCGCCTGGGTGGCTCGGTCGGTTAAGCGTCCGACTTCGGCTCAGGTCATGATCTCACGGTCTGTGAGTTCAAGCCCCGCGTCGGGCTCTGTGCCGACAGCTCGGAGCCTGGAGCCTGTTTCCGATTCTGTGTCTCCCTCTCTCTCTGCCCCTCCCCTGTTCATGCTCTGTCTCCCTCTGTCTCAAAAATAAATTAAAAAAAAAAAAAAGTTAAAAAAAAATATATATATAGTCAGAAGGGGAGCCCGGGGGGCTCAGTGGGCTGACCGTCCGACTTTGGCTCAGGTCGTGATCTCGCGGTCCGTGGGTCCGAGCCCCGCATCAGGCTCTCTGCTGATAGCTGGGAGCCTGGAGCCTGCTTCGGATTCTGTGTCTCCCTCTCTCTCTGCCCCTCCCTGCTCATGCTCTGTCTCTCTCTCAAAAATAAACAAACATTAAAAGATTAAATAAATAAATAAATAAATAAATAAATTACAGTCAGAAAAGATAGCCCGCGTGAAAACCTCCTTTGGTAGGTCCTTTTTGGTAAGGACAAGGTGTTTTCAGACCTCAGCTGGGGCTGGCTTTGCAGCAATGTCTGGCGAGGGCGGTGGGGAGGGGGTAGGACGACTCAGGCTCCGTGGGGAATTTCAATGGAGGCTTCTTAGGTTTGCCTGCGATGTTTCCGAGTTTGTGGTGTAGACACTGGCAGGTATTCAGGGCTCTGGGTACTGCATGTCCCAGCTTGGCCGGGCTGTAGGAGGAAGGTGGGGGTGGGGGGGTGGGCAGTTTCTACTGGGAGATGACAGTTTCTGCCGGGAGCAGGTTTCGAGAGCTGGGGGGTCAGGAGAACAGCGGGCGGCAAAGTCGAGTGTTTTCACACAAACCCAAGAGTCTTCCAGGAGGAGGCTACCCTGAAGGGCACGCTTTGCCCCTTGAAATCCAGTGGGTCCTGGGAGCTGTTTTGCTGTTTTTTTAACATTACTGGAAAGTCGACCCATGGGTTCCAGCATTTTCTTACTTGTCATTTATGTATAGATTTAAACGTGTCCGATTTTTCAGTGTGTTTTTAATCTTGGTTGGGAAATGTCGCCGGAAAACCAGGCTCAGTGTTTAGAACATCCAAATGCGTACTCCTCACTCCCACCCACCTACGGGCACTCTCCCTCCTGCTAAGGCTTCCAGATTTAGCAGGAAAAAAAAAATAAATAAATAAAATAAAATGGGACACCCTGTGAAATCTGAATTTCAGAGAAACGACAACTCATAATATTTAGCACAAGTATATCCCATGAAATATTTGGGATGTACTTATGCCAACAAAATTATTGTTTCCCTGAGATGCAGATTCATCAGGGTGCTGTGGTCCTGCTCCCCACCCACACCCGCCCACATACAAGCTGTGATCATGTTATTAACAGCCGCCTTCTGGTTACCCACCAACCGAGGCAGCCGTGCCCCGCCCCCACCCCAGAGCCTGTAACTGGGGCTTTTGGAGGCCAGTTGAGGCAGAGGCCTGCGTGTAGATCCTGTCTCTGGGGCCCGGGGACAAGTTCCAGCAGCTTCTAAAAGGGGTCTGCAGAGCAACCACAGAGGGTGGGACTTGACTGAAGTGTGGCCCAGGTACCCGCCTCCTTGGCCGGCTCCCAGGGGATGCCAGTGGGCCAACACGTTCAGCACCTCCGAACTCCTGAGACCCAGCGGCATCCCGGGGGGGTGTGCATGGAGGGCACGCTCACCCCTTGGGGCTGATGCCCACCAGCAGGCTGGGGACCGAGCCCCCAGAGCTCCGTGGGACCAAGACCAGCAGGCTGGGGACCGAGCCCCCAGAGCTCCGTGGGACCAAGGCTTCCATCCTAGGTGAGGAAACTGAGGCCAGAGTGAGCACGTGCTCTGGGACTACCCAGGGGGGCCCACGGAATCACAAGGGCCCTTAGATGCGGAGGAGGGACCAGGAGGGCAACGTCGGAGCGACAGGCTGTGCGAGCCACCGCTGGCTCCCGGAGCGGAGGAAGGCAGGCGGCCTCCAGCAGCTGGAAAAATGAGGACGCAGAGTGTCCCCCGACACTCTGGAGTGTCCCCTTACCGGGCTCTGGAGGCCTGGTTGCAGCCACTGCGGGGAATCAGCTCCACCTCGGGGGCGGGACCCAGGATCCGCCCCCCCCCCCCCCCCCCCGGCCCCAAGTGATCCGGGTAATCCTGGATCATCACCCTTCTTCAAGGTCAGCTGACTGGCCACCGTCATCTCATTTGCAGTGTTAAGTGCCCTCTGCCTCCGGGTCTGGGGATTGGGACGTCGTTGGTGGCCATTTTTCTGTCTACCACCTGCCACCCGGCAGGTCAGTGCGTAGCCTCTTGGAGCCTCAGTTTCCACTGCTGTAAAACGGGGGAGTGATGGCGCCTGGAGGGCTTCTGGGGCCACAGGAAGCCGTGCGTGCCCGCTGGCCAGCACCGCTCTGGGCACACGAAGGGAGCTGAGCCGGTGGCAGGTACTGTTCCAAGGTCGGTGTCTGACTTCCAGACAAAGGACAGCAGGTGCCACAGAGGCAGAGACCGTGAATCTTGACCTCGCGGCGCCGGACACACAATCTGATGCTTCGAACGGAGTGTGTGCGCGAGTGAATGAATGGCTGCTTCGTTGTCCGTGCAGCAGAGGCAGGGGAGACGAGCATTTGTAGACGGCCAGTGAATGTTTGGGTGGGGAAAGGGGAATCTGAGGATCCCGGGTCCCCCAGACCGGGGTGGGGGGGCTTCTCCGTCTGACGAAGGCCACCCCTCAAGGCCTGAATACCCTCTCTCCCCAGCTCTGCCACACGTGGTCCCTCAGACCCCATTTCTCCCCCGCAGAAGGTCCTCAGCTGTGCAGGGCTGCTCCCCTCCCCCAGCCCCTGCCGGGATCTGAGTGTACCCCAAGAAGGCAGCCTGCCACAATCAACGCCCCCGATGCCGTTGGTCAGGGACAGAGTGGCCTGGGCACGCTCACCCACCGCCAGCCACGCCCCGCGTGGCTCCGAGGTCCTTGCCCCCTGGGGCTTCCAGAGCGCTCACACTTGGGCCCCACGAGCCCCGCGGGGTGCTGGTCAGGCAGCCTCCGGCCTGCGTGGGCCCAGGCCTGTCCTGCAGGTGTGAGGTCCCACTGAGGGCCCGGGGGTTGTGGGGGGGGGAGTGGGATCCTGGGTCCCTCCCCCGAGGTGGAGCTGATTCCCCGCAGCGGCTGCAACCGGGCCTCCAGAACCTGGTAACGGGCAGGACCAGCTGCTTCCCTTGCCCCTCGGGGTGAACTTGGGGACGCCTCCCTTCCATCTGAGGGGCGCGGGGCGCGGGGCAGGGGGCGCGGGGCGGGGGGCGCGGGGCGGGCAGGCGCTTCCTCCCTGCGGACTGGAGGCCACTGCTACCGTCCGAGCCTAGTCGGCCTCTGTCCCCCATGAGCACTGTGGCCCCCGGGCCTCGCAGAAAAAGGTCGGAACTCGTCTCTCCTGCGAGAGCGCGTCCTCCCCGCCGTCCTCCCCTGGCACCGGGCCTGGGCCTGCAGCCCCATCTATGCCGGGCGGTTCTCGCCGCCCTTCCTTGCTCTGGTGAGCGTCTTCCTGCTTCTGCGTGCGGACCCCGGAGGCCCCCCCCCCCCCGCCGCCGGGTCCGCGTCCACACGCCTCTTCCCTAAACCTCCTCATCCCGGGCTTTGCTCCTCCCGGGTCCCCGAGCGGCCACACGGGAGCCGAGCAGGTATCCGCGTGGACCCTCACCGGGGGCCTTCCTACCTTCCAGGTGACAGGTGAGGCGTCACCCGCCTTCTGCCCAAAGGGTTCCCCGTCTTCACTGAGGGGGCGGGAGGAGCAAGGTGCCCGCAGACATGTCTCCACCCTGGTCCCCAGGCCAGTGAGGGCAGCTGCTTGAGGGACAGACCTTGAGGCATGCAGAGCAGCCCGGGACACGAGGACCTCAGAGCAGAGGAGGCAGGAGAGAGAGATGGGGGGCCAGGAAGACTCTGCAGGAGGGGCTCGAAGGCCAGGGCCCTGAAGAGAGAGCAAGGGCCACCATCGAGGGTGGAGGACTGGCCTCCAGAAGCCGAGCGGCCCTCAGCGGACACAGAAGGAGGCAGGGGTCTGTCCTTTAAGGGATCGAGTTCTGTCGACATCCAGAGTGAGCAAGGAGGACGGTCTCCCCTAGAGCCTGGGCCAAGGGGCCCGGCCGGGCTGACGTGTGCTTTGGGCCCTCGTGAGACAAAGCAGGGGACCCTGTCACAACCATGGGACCCTGGAACTGAGACAGTAGACTTTTGCTGTGTCCAGCCACCAAATTTGTGCCCATCGGTTAAGGCAGCAATGGGTACTTGAGACGACAGTCCTCCGCGGCGACGCTCACGTGTCCTGGTGATACGTGCAAGTGTTTTGTGGGCTCTTGGAGCAAATGGGCCTTAGAAGCCACGATGGTTTCTAGAACAAGCTTTGGAGCCCAAGAGGGGTTGGGCACAAATTCTAACTGCTGTGTGGCCTTCGTGCATTTCCAAAATGCCCCGTGCCTCCGTTTCCCCATTTTTAGACGGGAGCAATGACTGCGTCCGAGGATTCAATACGGTGAGGCCGTGATGCACTCCCCCGGTGCCGGGCTCTAGGAATGGTCAGTGGATGGCGGGGTCATGATTATTGTAGCATCCCTGAATGGTGGCTTTCTGGTCTACTGGATCACCTCCGGGGCCAGGAAGCTCACTCTCTTATGAGATGACCAAGATAAAAACCTTCGGTTCCCATGTGGCATTGGAAGGTCCGGTGGCCAGTGTCAGGAGAATGAGGTCCAAAACCCAGCTTTGGCACAGACTCCCGGACGTGTGGGGCGGGCTGTGGTCCTTCCTTCTCTCTGAGCCTCAGTTTCCCCAACTGTGAAACAAGAAAACTGGCTACGACTCCCCTTTTCTGGTTTTGAGATTTCATGATTCTGTGAATTCAGGTCAGAGCTGTGCTGTTGATCTCATATGTAATTATTTTTTCTCAGGATTACACATTCTTGAATAAAAATGAAATAAAACCTTCAGAATACCTGATGAAATACTTTTTGACCTGACATTAATATGCCACATCGAAGGCAGGAAAATGAATCTGTAAGATTAAAGACGCGGGGGGCCCGGGAGTGTAACCGCCGGTCCGCAGCGAGACGGCAGGGGAGGGCGGGTGGTTGTTTCCGTGTGTATTTATTTGCTCTGACATTAGTGTGTTAAGCTGGTGCATATGTAATTTCCCATAAACACGAACACCGGTGGAATATTCCTCTGCTTCCGTATGCAGCCCTCATCATCAGAACGTTCTCAGGGACGTCGGAGGCACCGTGCGCCCCCAAATCCAACCCCACGGCTTGCACGACAGCACTTGCTGACGACTCACCCTTCTCGGAAGACTCGATTTGGGAGGTGGAGGTGGGCCGTGGGCGTCCGGGAGGGAGACTGAGAAGGTGGGAGGGAGGAAACCAGAGACGGGGGCACAGCGGAGCCACGAGGCATGGTCTGCTTCCCCAGCCGGCTCCAACGGCCACCGAGCGGGCCCCATGCTGCAGGGATCAGGGCGGTGGCCCCAGCTCAGGTCACGTCAGAGGGGTGCGATGGGCTCTGGGGGGAAGGACGGGTGGCCGGCCTGGGGTCTCTGTCTCCAGGGAATCAGGCCACGTGTCCTCCCACCGCTCAGGACACTCTTCTGACCTTGCTGACCGCACGTGGAAACAGGTCAAGGGCCTGGTGGCTGTCCCTGTCCTGCCCCGGGCCGGTCCAATTCCCACGGTCCCGGTGCTCAGAGAAATCCACCCCCATCTGGCTGGAGCCCCAGGTCTTCAGGCTCCAGGTGACCTGATCCCGCCGGAGATGGACCCTTCTTGAGGCGTGGGGGGGAACCGGAGGGTTTAGCTAGGCTCGCTGGGGGTTCCGGGACCGGGAAGGTCAGGCGAGGGCCGTTCTCCTGCCCAGCTGTCTTTAAAACCCGGAAACTCAGCCCTGACTGAGCACGTGCTGCACAAGGTCGGTGTTCGCCCGAGGCCTCCAGGAGGTAAGCGCCACCCCGGTCCTGGAGCTCGCGTCCCTCCCTGTGGCTTGGACAGCAGAGCAGAGCAGAGAATGTGCCCGGGGTAGGGGTGAGGGGAGCCCTGCCTGGAGGGCGGCCGCCTTGCAGGGCAGTGGCGGTGGGTCCACAGGGTCGGTCACGGGACGTGCCTCTGGGGGGAGCCGAAGTGGACCGAGTCAGTGGAGGGGGCAGGTCAGGCATGGCGGGGTGCGGGCCGGTCAGAGCCCAGCGCCCCCTGTGAGGGACCGGCCCCGGAGTCCCCCGGGGAGGCTCTTCCTTGGGCTGCATTCGGAACCCGCCCCACGACGGCGGGCAGGACATCACCAGGGCGCACGCCTCAAGGGGGCGCCCACCCGGGGTCAGCACGGGGCCTCGAGCTCCTCCTATGCTCTGTGCCCAGATTCCTCTCCTGCCCCACCAGAGTCTGAGTCAGATGTGGCCGCAGGCGAGTGGGGGGGGGGGGGCGCCACCTGCCAAGCAGGGTCACCAAAGCCGGCGGCTGGGGGTGGCAAGTGGCTGGCACCGCCCCGGGGAGGACCTGGCTCACGGCCCTCAGCAAGTGCTCTCCAGAGGCAGGGCCCCCGGAGCCGGGCGGTCTGCGGGAAGGGCTCCCGTGGGTCCACAGGTGCCCGTGGGCACAGCCGCTCACAGCCGGCACCGATGTTAATAACCAGGTGCTGCCGTGGACCGTGGGTGCGTGGTGCTCTCCCCAGCGCGGCTCCCGTTTTCTAAGGGCCTTTACAGATGTCAAGACCGGTCGGCCTACTTCTCCCGTGGAAGGTGTTCGGCTCAAGACTGCATGTGAGAGCCTCGAGTCTTGGCCTCTCAGCCAAACGCCGCCTGGCCGACCCCTGCGGGCACCGCTCAGAGCCCAGAACACACACACACACACACACACACACACACGGAACAACGCAGTTCTAGAAAGTTCTCAAACACGGGAAACGAAATCTCTGCACTGCCAACTGATCCGGTCATCTGTAGCAACCTTCTCAGAAACGCGCGGGCGGCCTAGCACCAAATTCAGGGTGGCCAAATTCAGGTGTGTCCACGGGATCAGGGTCCCCCCCCCCACTTTTTTAAAAAAAGAACTGATATGCAGAATCAGTCTCATTTTTAAAATTTTTAAAAAATTTTTATTTATTTATTTTTAAAATGTTTAATGTTTATTTCTGAGACAGAGAGAGACATGAGTAGGGGAGGGGCAGAAAGAGAGGGAGACACAGAAGCAGAAGCAGGCTCCAGGCTCTGAGCTGTCAGCACGGAGCCCGACGCGGGGCTCGAACTCACAGATCGCGAGATCATGACCCGGGCTGAAGTCCGACGCTTAACCAACTGAGCCACCCAGGCGCCCCAAAAAATGTTTATTTTTGAGAGAGAGAGAGAGAGACAGAGCACGAGCAGGGAAGGGGCAGAGAGAGAGGGAGACACAGAATCGGGAGCAGGTTCCAGTCTCTGAGCCGTCAGCACAGAGCCTGACGCAGGGCTTGAACCCACAAACCGCGAGGTTGTGACCTGAGCCGAAGTCAGACGCTCAACCGACTGAGCCACCCAGGCCCCCCTCCCCTCCCCCCTTTTAAAGGAAGTGAAAAACAGTATCAGACTAGCTTCAGGGTGAAGGCTTAGTGACTGAGTTTGTGGTTCCCACGGGGCACCTGCTAGGTTCGCCTCCGAGCTGTTTGAAGTCTGGTCGGGAGGTGAGGGTAGTCCGGTCCCTGGAAGTTTCCTGTAACTGCCTTTGTAAAAAACAAAAATTGATGGACTGTTTTTTTTTTTTTTAGATCAGTTTTAGGTTTGCAGAAAAACTGAACAGACAGTACGCGTTCCCATGCACACCCTCCACCCACCACGTCCCTATTTTATTAGCACTTTTTTAAAAGTTGGCTTTGAGGGAACACGTCTCCTGTCTCGATCTCGTGTGGTTCTCACGATGGGGACACAGTTGTAAGCCGAGTTTTCTCTTACCTTAAACCGTCCACGCGAACACTGCGTCTAAATCACAAAGCACCTGGTCGTGACGGGAAGAGACGTGGCTTGTTGTAAATGTTGGGACCAACGCGGGGCCAGGGCTGGACCCGCTCCGGGCACGCGGGAGAGAAAGGGGGCCCAGCCCTTAGTCTCAAAGGTCCCCGTGTGAGTCTTTGTTGAGAGAAAAACGAACCGTTCCCAAGGAGCAGGGTCCGGGCCCCAGACAGAGCCGTCTGGGCCAGATGTGGAGGGCTCCCCGCAGGCCCGGGGGGGCCAAGAGCGCACGGGGTTCCTGCGTCATGGTGCGCGCTCCCCGCTCTGACCCACCTTGAACCCGAAGGACAGTCACGCGGTCCCCTTCGCCTCGCCGTCAACAGCCCGAGTGCTCGCCCGCCCGGAGGCCACGGGGGCTCAGGGTCCAGGGCCAGGCAGGGCATCCGATGTGGAGGAGCCCAGCTGGGGGCCACTGGCCCTATCTGCTTAGCCCCCCGCTCCCTGCACCGTGACGGTGGCCCTCAGTGGCTGCCTCCTTCTGGAATCCATCTTGCCGCTGCCCTTGCTGGGCCGGGGCGGGCGCACGGTCCGAGCTGGGCCGGCCGCAGTCCCCTCGCCAGGATCTGAGGCTGGCGAGGACAAACGCAAAGGTGCGCGGTGGCTGGAGAGGCGGCCTCCGGCAACGACCCCTCCCGTGGGGAGTCCCAGGATCCCCGGAGCCGCCCCGCCTCCCGTTCCTTCCGAGCCTGGTTCTCCCGTGTTCCTTGGATGCCGTGAGTGGCCCGTGGCCTGCCGGCCAATCCGATGTTGGCGCCGTGGGCCGTGTGCTGTAAGCGGTGTCAGCTTCTGTTGCTGCAGCCAGAGGGCTGGGCAGAGCACCTGCTGTCCCTGCTGGAGAGGCAGTTTGCTCAGGGACGTTGGCCCCTGGCAGGGACCTCGGTCTCAGGAGTGATGTCTGCCCCTGGAGTGACACAGGCCCCTGGAGCGAGGGCCACGACCCGGAATCTCGGGCTCGGGCTGGGCCAGCTCCCCTCCGCCCTCGTTGCCAACTCTGCCAGCCTCCCAGGGACCCAAGCAGGTGCGTCACCTCCTACTACGGAGGCCAAAGGCAAAACCCGTCTTCGCAGTTTCCTTCGGAAGTCCTTACTGCTCTCTAATCTTCGTCCCTGCCCAACCAGCTCTCGACACTCAGCCTTTGTGTTCCTGCGGACAGAACATGCCAGAAGATGGGTTGAAGAAGCTGGGCGCTCCTGCGCGAGCCCCAGACGTGCCCGGTGTCTTAGGGTGGCTCCGTTTCCCTGGCCTCCCTCGCCACCGGGGAGAAACCCGAGGTTCCGGGGGGGGGGGAGCGGTGGTGGGGCCCCTTCCCGCCCCGCAGCCGCACCGGGCCAGGCCAGCCTCGCACTAACTCCCGAGTCACACCGCCCACGCCAGCCAGCGCGGGAGAGAGCCCATGTTTGCCCTTGAAGGCCAGGGTGGGGACTCTGGGCTGCGCAGAAATCCGTTCCTTGGGATGATGAATGCCTTTCTGTCGGGGTGCCCTTGCCTTCTACGCGGAAGTCAAGACACATGTAAAAGCCCTTTAAGGACACTCATTTACATGGCCAGTCCACAGATTGCGGAACCTCGTATTTCACGGCGTTTCCAGCAGGCCGGCGCCGAGACTGGCCCTCTCAGACCCCTGCGTCATTAATCCCGGGCGGCAGGAGGTCAGGCAGATCGCATCGCTCCCCGCTGACGGGCCCCGCGGCCAGGCTGAAGAGGGTCTCATCGGGCTTTTTTCATTTTCCTCCTAACAGGTTAATATTTTCACAAATCCAAGTACTGTATAAACCAGGGGCGGTTTCCAGGAGACGGGCCTCGCTCTGCACGGTCCCGCGTGGTGACGAATCCAGGGTCTGTGACTTACGGACTGCAGCGTCTCCGGGCCCTGCCGCGCCCCTCCGGGGGTCACGAGGCCGGCGAACTCCTCTCGCTGGGTGGGGTGACTTCTTGGGTGGGGTGCAGCCCAGGGGGCTTCTGTGCTCGCCTTCAGCAGCCGTGTGGCCACGGGGGGGGGCCTAGTGACCCAGCCAGGGACACAGGGACACACCCCCCGGGGCTGGCTCCCTCCTGGGCAGACGGTGGGGGGGCTACAGGGCCCCGGGCCCATGCTCTGTAGGCTGCAGATGGGACCCGGCTCCAGGGCGGAGGAGGGGCGGTCCCAGAGAGCCGGTAAGAACCGGGGGCTCCGGGAGGTGAGGTGGCTTGGCCGTGAGGCGCAGAGGCCTGGGGACAGCCAGGCCTCAATGCCACGTCATGTTCCCCGAGGTCTGTGTGTCAGCCAGCTTGGCCAGCAGGCTTCCTGCTGCTACCCAGGCGTTTGGGGACGCCAGGGGCGAGGCGCACGGCCACCCGAGCCCGGAGGCCCGTCGGGGTCCGCAAGGGTTTGCTGGTCAAGGACGCGAGGTGCGCTGCCCGTGGCTAGGACAGAACACGGAGGGACCTCCCCGAGTTTCTTCTGCGCTTCCTCGTGCCGCCAGGCCCTGGCCCACACTCACCACAGGTCTGCAACCCGTCCCCGCCGCCGGAGGGCAGCCGTAACGCCGGGCTCACGGACGCGCGGCCGGCGCTCGCTGCCGAGACCTCTGCGGACTGAGCCCGGCCGTGGCCTCTCCCACTTCCCGGGATGAGACCCTGAGTCTAAAAGGAGCGGAATGGGCAGCAGACGCCCCACGGCCACCAGGGCATCCGCACAGGTCGGCGGCCCACGCGGAGGGTGGGAAGGACCTCGGCCAGCTGAGGGCGTGGCTGGCAGACCGGGGGCCAGCCCGCCATGCCCATTTCACAGATGGGGACCCTGAGGCAGCACGCGACGGCCAGGTCGCCAGGAAACTTCGGGGCCCCGCCTGACGGGATCACAATGCGCAGGGCGAGGCCATGGCCCCAGGCCCCCCGCCCTGGAGGTGCCCAGCGGCAGCGGCTCGGTGGCCCAGCCTCGAACTTGAAGGCAGCAAGCTGGCCTGTCCCCCGGGAGAGGAGACGCGTGCCTGCTCTATTTGTTTTTGTGTCATGTTAGTCATTAATTAAAACACTGCTTGCAGGAAACATATAAGCAGGACTCGGTGTCCACAATATTTTTTTTTTTTATGTTTTGTGGGACGTTGGGAGGAAAGGAAACAGTGACTCAGTATCCAAATGCCACACTTGGCTGGGAAACGGTTTACATAGGAATAAATATGTGAATCCAAAATGCCACAAGCGGAAATCTGCGCCTGAGGAAACAGAGCAACACCGTGTCTTCGCCTTGGGTGACGCTGGTCTCCTGAAAGGCTCGGTTTCAGTCTTGGTGGAGGACACGTCTCCCCCTTTGGGGTCGTTAGTAAACACAGCGTTTTCCAAGGCTTCCTTTGCGGGACCAGGGTCGGACTTAACAGCTGCAGAGACACCTAGGATCTCGTGTCCCCTCCGGGCCCCTCCGTGTCCCCTCCGGGGTCCCACCGCCACGGGCCTTGCTCTGAGCGGGGAGACCGGGGCGGGGTCCGAGAGTCACTTCCAGAAAGAAATGTGGAGAGCCAGAGTGTGGTGTCCCCTCTTCTGGGGTGACTGAGGGAGTGTGGGCAAGGAGGGACCCTCCCCCGGGCCCCCAGGGTCCTGTAGGCAGAGGCCCTTTGCGAGCCCAGCTGCACACAGCAGGCCCGTGGGCCTTGGGGGCCGTGTGACCCCAAGACATAACCTGGCCCAGCCTGACGGTCGCGGCAGAACCCCGTCAAGCGGGTCTGGTCACGGCGCCTGGGAAACGGTGGGCCGCCCAGAGTCCAGAGGGGTGGAGGGTTTCTTCATGTGTCGACAGGCCGCACCTACCTGAGCATCCGAGATGACGGTCCCGTAATCCTCTGTCGGGGGTCTCCGTGGGGCCCCCAGGTCACCCGACTGGACCCCCCCTTGCCTTTGGAGATAGTGGCACTTTAGAGGGCAGCAAGTGTGGGTCACGGAGAGGAAGAGACCTACCGGGTGTCACCCATGGTGGCACCGCGGTCAGCGTCCTGGCGTTGACCTGGCAAGGTGCTCACGGCGGGCTTGCTCTGGGTTCTTCCGGGCTCCGTGGCCCGGTCACCCTGCCGGCCGAGGGACCCAGGCGAGGCCTCATCTCAGACTCCACTCCTGGGCTATCTGGATGATAGATGGCGATGATGTCATCATCGGGAGCGAAACGGAGCTGTGAGCGACAGGCCACCGGACCGACGGGAGGGTGGGGCGGCTGGAAACGTGGCCCAGGCCCCACCCCGACCCAGCGCCCAAACGCGGCCGGGCCCGGCAGTGAGCCGCCGTGGGGAGACACTGAGGGTGGGGACCGTGCCTGGGGCGGGGACAGGCAGCCTGCTGGCTCTGGAATCCGCTCCGTGCCCCCAAACAGACTGATGTGCGTCCGGCACGGGACCCGTCCTCGGCAGGGCCCCTGCAGGCCCCGGGGGGACGGTCTGCGGGGGCAGCCGCTCACGGGACCCTGGCTGCCCTCCGTCTCTGCCAGCTTTGAGGCGACCTTCGGCTGGAAGGCGCTGTGCGGCGCCCGTCGCGGAGCACGGAGGGCTGGCTGCGGGCACCGGGGGAGCTCCGAGGTCTCCGGGTCGCCGGATCCCAGGAAGGTGTGGCGTCCACAGGGGACCGCATGTGCCCGAGTCCCGGTGTGTAGGCAGCAGGGACGCTGTTCTGTCCGGGTGAGGCAGGTGGGGTCCGAGGGCCGGCTAAGTGGCGCACTGAAGCGTGGCTCACAGGGGAGGCACGTTTACGGGGCAGAGGCAAGTGTCCTCCTCGTGTCCAGGAGCCTGAGCCCAGCAGGACGGAGCGGGGGAGGGGCTGTCATGGAAACCAGCCAGGCAATGCCCAGGAGGACCCTGAAATCCTGTGCCACTCGGGCCCTGCAGATTGCAACGTCTGCAGATCCGGTGGGGGAGCGGCCCTCAGGGGCCCTCCGTCCCCTCCTCCCGCCTGGCCGTGGGGTGAGCAGGGTTTCGGGCTGAGGCCCCCCCCCCCCCAACCTCTCCTGTGCTGAGATGAAATTGAAAGCCAGCGTCCTGGCTGGTGTCCCTCCTGTCCCCCTGCGAGCTCTTCTGGAGGCTTCTGGGGATGGAGGGAGGGGTCAGGCTGATCCCGGGCAGGACCACCGAGGGTCCCAGCACCCCCGAGGAAAGGCGGTGAGAGTCCTCAGACCCTGAGTCCGGGTGTCGCGTGCACAGTGGGACATCCCTGAGTCCCCCGCCCCGCTCCGTGGTGACGGGGCTGGCTGTACCTCCCACCGCTGCGTGTGGTCGCGCCTCAGGCCTTGGCTGCTCTGACCCGGGAGCTCCGGCTGTCCTGCCCGGCCACCAAGTCCTCGTGAGCTCGCATGGTCAGGCCGGCACCGAGCCTGGCTCTCCCCTAAGCCCAGAGGCTTATCTCCGGGGGCTCTCCAGCCCCACGGGCCCACCCCGGCCCACCCCAGCTCCTCTCGGTTGAAAGCATTGTCACTTGAACAAGGACAGTGGCCTGTTGAGCTGCCAGAGGGCCAGGGCCACATGACGGCCCCACCTGGCCCTCTGGCCAAGTCACTTGTTTGGGGAGAAAGGCCTGGGGATGGGGTCTCCTGCCAGGTGCTTCCAGAACAGGCTGTCAGAGCCCCGTGAGAAGGAGAATCCCAACACCAGGGCAGCCTCCCCAGGACCTTGGCCCGGACTTGACCACCTCGGCAGTGGGTCTCAATGCCTTTCCTCAAGAGTGAGCCCAGACAGCAGCTCGACCTCGGGGGTCCGGAGCTGGTGGCAGGGGGCAAAACGGCCCAGAGGGGCAAGAAGAATCCATTCCCCTCGACTCTGGTGCTGGGAGCCGCCAGCCGTCCCCCTGTGGTCGGTCCAGGCCCGAGAGAAGGGTCCGGTGGGGAGGAAGGGCGGGGTGCGGGCACGGCCCGCTGCGTGCCTTCTCCAGGGCGATTCCCTGCCGTCGGGCTCACGAGCTCCCGTATTTGAGGGTCTGGGTGGAGAGCTCAGCGTAAAGCAGCCACCGTGGAGTGGGTCGCCCGCTGCCTTGGTTTCCCCAGTGAGAAACCAAGGGGAGCCGAGGCCTTGTCACCTGGAGAAATCCAGCCCAAACCTGGCTCGGCAAGTGCCCGCGCTCCGGTGTTTGTCACGGCAGCCGGCCTGCCTGACACATGCTCCTTACAGGACACGAGTCGGGAGGTGCTTGGGAGCCCTCAGCGTGGGGGCCGCGGGGGCCCAGGCTCACCGCCAGCTGTCACTCTTCGGGAAAGCCGCTCGCCTCTGTTTCCGCTTATGTCGGTGGGGAACGACAGTGCCATCCGCCTCAGGCGGTGGTGGCCAGAGACTGGAGGGGGCGCAGCCCAGGCGGCCCAGAGATGCCCCACCAGCCTCCACGGGGGCGGATCCTGCAGTGGGTCAAGGCCCCAACCCCGGGGCTGACTCCGAGTAACGTCCCTGTGGCCACGCAGGCTGCGGGAGGCGCGTGCTGGCCCCAGGCCGGGCCCCCGTTCCCAGCCGGGCCCCTCAGAAGCAGGGACGTATTCAGCTCTGCCCCCGGACTTTCCCGTCGCCATCAGGACACGGGGGCCATCGTGGCACGGGGATCGTGGCCTCCTCTGCAGGCCAGGAGCCCCAGAGCCCAGGTCACTGGGTGACCATCTCAAGGTCGCACGTCGCCGTGAGTGGCAGGGCCGGGGCCGCGCCTCGCCCCCCAGCCGTGCGAGCTCCATCTGGGCATCAGGATGCGGTGTGACACCGTTGACGGGTCCCCTCCCACACCGCACCCTGTTGTCACTCCCGGCTGGGGTTGGAACGGAACCGTGGCCCCTACCAGGTGCCCGTACCGCTGTCTCCCAGATGCCCCTGGCTGGTGCGGCCTGGCGGCCAGGACGGAGGCCCTGGGGCTGCCGGCCAACAGCCGCGTCCACACCCGCAGCTGGGACAGCCCCACTGCCCGCGCGTGACTGCCACCTCCCGGAAGACCTGGGCCCGGACCACCCAGCAGGCCCTCCCCATCCCCCCCCCCGCCCCGCCCCAGACCCACAGAGACGGGAAGGGCGGATGTTGCTTGTTGCCTGCGGCTAAGATTTGGAAGTGATCTGGGGACAAGCGCCAGGCGACTAATGCCACCCACGTGACACGGTTACCTTGAGGACGAAGGGGAGGGGTGTGCGGAGACTCAGCTCCAGCTGGGCCCGGGGCCTCGCGGTTGCTATGGCTGGCACGGCCCATGTGGCAGGTGGCCGGGCGTGGCGGGCGTGGCGGGCGTGGCGGGCGTGGCCGCCCCTGTCCTCTGCTTCCACTTGCCAATGCTTGCTAACCAGGAACCCGGTCTAGGCCTTTTCCCGTCTGCCCCAGCGCGGCTCAGGAGTTCGGGGGACTTCCAGAGCCGACGCCCGGGTTTTATTAGCGGCTGTAACTGGGACGCTGTCGTGGGACGGAGCTGGGGAAACTCACCGGTGGCTCCGCTCCACACGCTCCACCCCTCCCCCACGGGGAAGCCAGGGCTCTTGAGTCTGTTCCCTTGGAGCGGCAGGAGAGACAGCGACTGAATTCGTCTGCACATTTGGGCTGCTGAGGGTTTGACTCCAAGCCACTTGGCTCGCTCATTTTTAATCTCCCCCTTCCGCTTTGAAACAGCTGGCAGCTAAGTGCAGCTCAAGTGCACATTCTAGGCTTCGTGGCCAGGCTCCTTCTGGGCCTGACCCCTCTCCCGAGCTTCCCCTCCAGCCAGTGGGAAGGAGGGCTGCAGCCCGGCCGAGAGCTGACGAGAGCTGGCAGTAAAATCTAGCAAAACCCCCCTGGAGGATGGGTCGGAAGGGCGCGCGGGGGACCCGGCACGCAGGGGAGACGATGCAGGGTGGAGGCGGGGTCCTGAGGGGCGGGTGTCAGGCAGGGCATCGGGTCTGGACTCGGGCTCTGGCGGCTGCAGGGGCCGTGGATGGAGCGGGAGGGCAGCACGCCCCCGGGACAGTGCCCCGCCCAGACCCCGCCTGGCGTGGCTGTGAGCCCCCGGCCCCACCGCTCCAGAGCTGTTCTGCAGCCTGGGTCTGTGCGGGGTGGTCCCTCCCCAGGCCAGGACTGCATCCTTGGACGGCTTGGCTGGCACCGTCACTGGGCAAAGAGGTGACGCAGCCTCTCCGTGAAGAAAACAGGCCCCAGATGCACCGCCCACATCAGTCCACGTGGACCGCACGTATTTGGAATTAATGCTTTTTCCCTTTTTAAAGCAGTAGATGGTCCCTGATAGAAGTTGATTCATTTGGGAAGGCATCCTTGACTTGAAAACGGATCTGTGTCAAGATAACAAGACTAAAGGGCAGGCTGGGCCCTGGGCTGGGCTGACAGGGGCTGGGAGGCCTGCTGCGGGGTCCGGGCGCCTGGCTGGGCCGCAGTCTGGGGAGGCCCGGCTTTCCCAGAACTGGGGACAGGGGCAGGCGCTGCGTCCCGGCCCGGCCCCTGCCTTTCTCACCACGGTTCCACCTCTTAACAAGCGGGGCCATTTTTAAGGAGCCTGCCAACGCCTGGGTGGTTTTGTATTTTGCACGCTGCAAACCGCATCTGCGGGGGTGTTAGGGCTCCTTAGTACCATGGAAATCTGGGGCAGTTCGTGCGGGAGGAAGAGGGGGGATTTTGAAGGGGAATCCCAAAGATGGGCTTTGGAGACGCGGATGGCTTCCCCAGCTCCGGACGGCTAATTTCTTCAAGAATAGGGATGGGGAGTCACCCTGGCCCTGAGGACGTGTGCCTGGGCGTGTCCCCATGGCCGGACCTCTTCCCCTCTTCTCAATGGGGGCCCTGACGCCGGCCCCAGACCCGCCTGCCCTCCTGCAGAACCCCAGCCAGGGCACCCATCGGCCACCCGCTTCCTGGATATTGATGCCCTCCGGGGACATAGCACCCAGCGCTCCAGGTGGGCCAAAGGGGTCTGGCCTGTGTTGCATCCACACGACTCCTGAAACAGAATGCTACGGGCACCAGTGACAGTCACAGCAAAACTTATTGCACTGAGAGGCAAGGCTGACCGATCGGGACCGACACTCTTGACCAGAGTGCGGTCTGGAACAGAGTTTTTATAGCCGACCACAGGGCCTTATCATCACCCGGGAACAGAACAAAGAAATAGTTCCCAGATGGGGGTGGAAACAGCTCAGACACGCCCTTGCCCCAATCCAATCAAACACTAATCCAGTTGATTTTCCTTGAACTTTTGTTCCCTTGATTGATGGGACAAGGCTGTTATCTCTTAATCTGTTATTTCTTAAGGCTACAGGTTAGCCCTACACTACAATTTAACCCTTACAGCCTGCTGCTGGGGGAGGTGGGCAGACGGTGGTGCTGTCCTCCTGGAAACATGGAGAGACTCTGAGCATCGCGAGGGATGGTGGGGTGTCGGGGGGCCGGGGACAGGGGAGGGGCCTGACTACTGTGCCCTCAAGGTCCTTCTCCGCCCTGGACTCGCGAGGACCCAGACTTTTGGAACCCCAAAAATAATGAGAAAATTTAATAATAGAAGGCTGAACTCAGACCCTCCCCCAAATGAAAAGTCTGCTGCTCGTATATTTCATGCAGAGCACCCCGGCCTTGGGAACAGTTTCAGGATTCAAGGGCACCGAGTACTGTGCATACAGAGGGCTGTCCATAAATGCTTGTTGAAAGGAAAGGCTTCCCGTCATTGACAAAACCCGAGTGAGCTTTCTGTTTAGATAAACATGGTCAGTCCCTCCCCGACCAAGCCAGGTGTTGACCTTGGAATGGTGCTCATCACGAATGGGCTGACTCAGCTCGTAAAATCTGGCCTCGGGGGATGCCTGCAGGGAAGACGGTCCAGGAATCCACCAGGTGGCCAGAGAAGGGGAGGGGGCAGTGACATCTTGCCTCTGACCCTGGATGGTCCTGTGACCGAGCTCCCATAGCTGGCCCCGAAATTCGAGAGCTTCTAGAACGCCCCAGCCTTGGGGGACTTCGGGATACTGAGCTCTGGGACCGCCGCTGGCTGGCTGGGGACAACCTTCCCTCCCGGAACGTGGTCCCTCGTTTCTAAAGTGGAAAAGTCGGGAGCAGTTCTGAGGTTTCTTCCAGACTGTCCACAGATGAGGCAAGGCCCGCGCCCCTCATCCTTGTCCCCAGCAAGCGGTGGGACACCCTTAGGGCGTCGGGCCGGGCTGCGTGATGCTGGGTGGCCTGCATCGTCCACATCTGGGCGCATTTCGCACGCACCGAGACTGCTCCGTGGCCAGGCCAGTCTCCAGGCGGCTCAGCCACAGGCCTTCCCGGCCTGGGGCCTCCCCACTTTTTGCGGGTCTGGGAAGGGGGCAAGTCTCTACTTGCCTCCCCCTCGGAAGACCACTCACAGCTCATTGGCCGGAACTGGTCACGTGACCGGCCTGGGGCCTGTCCTCCTCTCCCCGGGCCCCAGGAAGACTTGGAAATGGGATCTGGTGACAGGAAGGATTGTGTCTGCCTCTTACCTTTATCATAAATGAGCAAATGCAGCAGAGCTTGTTGGAGCCTGGGTCACAGTGACTGGCCGGGTGGGGCCAAGGCCAAGAAGGTGATTATTTAAATGATACTTCATTCTGGGAGGGCTTTGTCCCTTCAACACGGACGAGATGCCTTATCGCACTTCAGCGGAGTCCCTATTTAGGTCAGCGTTTGAAGGGTGTGTCTGAGCAAGGGAGCCAGCGCTGGGCTCTGGGTGTCTCCTTGTTCCTGACTTCCAGGAGAGGCATCAGGTGGTAACAGCCCCCTGGGGGGGGCGGGTTGGGGGTGATGGATCGCCCGGAGGGAGCAGGGCGGACCCTGGGCAGGGGGCAAGGAATGAGCGTCTGATGATGGATGATCTGAGGAGGCTGGTTTAATTTCCCACCACCACCTGCCACTCGGCGGCCGTCCCCAGCGATGCCCGCGTCACTCTCCAGGCTCTGTCCATCCATCAAGTCAACACGAGGTCAAAAGTGCTTCTCATTTCATTGCCGGGGGAGACTTTGTGCTGGGGGAGGGGGGACACGTGCCTTCTCCGAAGCACAGATGGGAGTTCGGCAAAAACAGGAGGAAAGCAGTCCTCAGACACCAGCGTCGGGTCCAGGCTGGGGGTCAGTAGAGCTGGGAAGAGCCCCCAGGACCCAGGACCCTGTCCCCGCTGCTGGGGACACCGCTTAATCAGGACGTTGTCCAGAACCGTCCGATAAACCTTCTCTCCCGGCCAGGCTATATTCCTTCCTCACGTTGCTGTTCCAGAAAGGACACTGATTTTTCCCCCACCCGCCCCACCCCTGCGTGGTAGGGGTGTTGCACGTGTGTGTGTGTGTGTGTGTGTGTGTGTGTGTGTGTGTGTTGCCGATCTCTCTTTGTTGGCAGAGAGCAGCCAGGGAAAGCAGAAGGATGTCCCATATGTCGGTGACGAAGCTGTCTCATCGCCGTCAGGGACCAGCACCCTCCCTCCCTCCCACCACCCTGGGCCCCGCGTCCGGGCCCTTTCCTCCGAGCCCCCTCCCCCCGCCCTGTGCCGCCGGAGGGTCCCCACCCTTGGTAAGTGGTTGATCTGTCCAGGCGGGGAGTTCTCGGCCTGTCCCTTAGCGCCATGCCACAAAGCCCGGTGCCCACGGATGACTCATCTCACAGCTGGCCTCAGTCGCCACACTCCCTCTCCGAGCGGGCACTCCCAGCCTTTAAAAATAGCTCGATTGTTTTCTTCTGACTATAAAACTAATCTGTAGTTATTGCAAAAAAAAAAAAAAAAAAAAGCTGGGAAAATTCAGAAAGCCTGAGGAGGGAAATCCTGACCCCCCACTAGCCACCACCTTGTTTCCTGTGGAAAGGCGCGCACATCGGGACACGCCCGTAGGTGTCACGCCGTGTGGTCACTTTCGTGGCTGCTCCAAGTCGCTGCGAAGACCCCGGTGTTGGAATCGGTCCCTGGGGCTGCCTGCTGCTTCTCACCCGAAGCTTCCGCCGTCAACACCGTCAGCTGGCGAGAGCCAGACGGCCGGGACCGGGGGCCGTCCGAGGGCCCGGTCACTGCCCTCCAAGGAATAAAGACGTTGACCGCAAGGATGAGAGAACATGTTGCAAGTCCCCGTGGCCCTGGGGCTCGGCACTCCCGCTGCACCTGCTCGGGCTGGTCGGGCGGCACTGGGGCAGGTGTGGGAGGCCGGGGCCCGGGGCGCTCACCCTCTGAGGGAGCTGCCCTCCCTCCCCTCAGGTGGCAGCATCGAGACCCTTTTGCTGAGAAACAGTCACCCGACAGGTGGCCCCGGGCTCTCGACACACAGCCCCCGTTTCGACGCCCCCGGCCGTGCGAGGTGTCTTTTCTGGATGAGGAAATGGAGGTTCGCAGAGGCGGGAACTTGCCCGAGGGTCCAGCGGGTCAATGGCCAGGATCCCCGGGGGAGGGGGCTGTGGGCCGACGCCCGGGCCTGGTTTCTCGGGGTCCACTCCTCAGGCTCCTCTTGGCACTAGTCATTAGCCCTGGTGGCCTGGGGTACTCGCTGAGTGCTCGCCGGGCCCGGGGCAGAGGACCCAGGTGACGAGGCCTGGAGGCCTCGCTTCCCCGAAGACAAAAGTTCCCCGAGGACAAAAGTCGTTCTAGGCCAGAGCCTGGGGGCCCTAAGTCCGCCGCTGGCTCGCTCAGGCTGTGACGGTCCCGCGAACGAACGGTGTGTGGTCCCTGCCGCCCTGCCCCCGTCCTCCCCGAACAGGGAGCCTGCCTACCACAGGGAGCCAGGGACAGACAGAGACACAGAGACAGGCACGGGGGTGAGGGTGGGGTGTGGTGAGGGACCCCGGACGCGGGGCTCGTCCTCCTGGAGTGTCAGGGGAGCCCTTCACACTGAGGTCGCTTCTCTAACACAAACCTGCCCGGTGCCGAACCAGAGCGGGCGGGCCCGGCGGGCCGGAGCTGACCCCACGTCGGAGAAGCAGATAGTAAACAAGTAGCCCGTACTAAGCTTTGATGTAAATAACCATTTGAAGAATCTTTTGCTGGGGCGCCTGAGGGGCTCGGTCGGTTCAGCGTCTGGCTCTTGGGTTGCAGCTCAGGTCATGATCTGACAGTTCGTGGGTTCGAGCCCCGCGTTGGGGCTCTGAGCCGACGGCGTGTAGCCTGCTTGGGTCTCTCTCTCTCTCTGTCTCTCAGTCTCTCTGCCCCTGCCCCACTCGTTCTCTATCTCTCAAAAATAAACATTAAAAAAAGTACAATAATAACAGATCCTTTGCCTTTTATGTGCTTTTACAGGGACAGAGGAAGGGCAGGAGTCGTTCGGGCTCTGGACAGCGTGCCCTCTCCCTGCCCCCGCGCTCACACACCCGAGCACCGTGTTTTTCTGCCCAGAGAGCAGGTTGGAGCCACACACGGCTGGCCGTTCGCCCTAATGCAACGGCTCCCTGGCTGGGAGGACGAGGCCGGGCGCCGGCCGTGCTGCTGTCCCCAAAGGCCGCGGGGCCACCTTGGAGAGTTTCTCTTCCCCTGCTTCCCGGCGGTCTGGTCACACGTCGTTCCTTTTTACTTCCTCCACTGGGCGCGCTCTGAGATGCGTGAATCTGTGCGTTTCGTGCTCGCCACAAAATCTCGGGAACGTCTGACCCTCCCACCGCTTTCCTACCCTGTTGACTCTCTTGTCCCTGGCCGTGGAGTCTGCGCTCGCGTCCCCAGCTCGTCCCCGCCTGCCCTTCAGACGGGGGACATCGCATGGCCCCACCTTTCACCCTGCCCCTTCCGGCCCTTTCCATCCTGCCGGGCGTCACTTCCCACACCCCAGCTCTCGAGTCCTGGAACTGCCACGTGACTCTCTCCCGTGGTTGTCATCTGTTTGTGGAGGCTTCCGTCTGCCCATCTGTGTGTCTGTCCATCCGTCCGTGTGTGATGACATCATTCAACCGTGTCTGTATCCTCCGCGGTCACATCCCGGCCGCCAGTCCCAACACCTGAGGCCTCCGGGGCCCGTGTCCATCATCCTTCCCCGTTTCCAGGCCACGGTTTCCTGCTGGTGCGTGTCCAGGCACTTTTGTTGTGTTGACCTGGGGACGCGCGGGGGCCAGGAAGCTGGACCCGGCTGTCTCTCTCTCGAGAGAACACCGAGATCTGCTCGGGCCAGCAGCCTGTGTATGGGCAGGTGGGACCCATCCTTTCGGGCTTGGCTCTAACTTCCCCTGGAGAGGTTCACAGCGACACTGACCCTGCTCCCAAGGCGCAGCCTCTCTGGGGCGTCGGTGAGTGCGTGGCACCTCGGCCCATTCCTTGTCACGACTGGCAGGCACTCCGGTGTCCTCCAGAGCGGGGGTCCGCTCGCAGCTCGGCCACGGCGAGAGCCGTGTGTGCCCCACCGAATGTTGTGAGGGTTCAGCCAGACTCCGGGGGCCCCGCTGCGGTTCGAAGCCTCCCTCTCTGTGAATCTTGCTTCTGTCCGGTGCTCCGTCCCCCCAAACTCCGATCCCTGCCCCCCCAGCTGAGCCAAAGCACTTCCCTCCACGTGGGCAGTCACCCCACGTCGTCAGGGGAAGGAGAACCCCACGGACAGAGTCCCAGGTGGGAACACACAGGGTCTGGAAAGTGCCCCGCGGGCAGGAAGCCGGTGATGGGGGACGCACAGCGAGCCCCCTCGGTTCCAGCCCCACGGACGGGCAGCCTGGGAGCCGCCGCGTGACTGTTCCCCAGGCGGATAGACTGGCGGGTCGATGTTTGCGGCTGTGGGACTCGCCTGGCTGAGGCCGTCTCCCCCGTGTTTCGCTGTAGTTGTGGTAAGCGCTCTCCCGAAAGAGAGAAAGCGGGCGCTTCGGACACGGTGCGAAGAAGCTGGAGGCGTGTGTGCGCTGAGCACAGCCACCTTCCCGGAAGAGCCGGCGGCGTCCGCGAAGCCCCCCGAGTCAGGAAAGGTGCTTGGTGTGGTCCGGAGCTGAAGCGGGTGCTGGCGGGCGCGGCTCCCGGCACCCCCCAAGCCCCACGTCTGGCGCGGAGGAGGGAACCGAGATTTTGAGGCCCCCATCCCTCGGGGTGGGAGGCAGGGGACAGAGCCCCGGGCCACCGCCCCGCCCACCTACCCCGGGGTGCCGTGGGCCTGTTGTCACCCTGTGTGTTGGGGACCCTGCACAAACGTGCCAGCGGGGGGAAGGAGACTGCGTGCAGGAGATCCCAGCCCGTGGGGGATGCGTCTTAGACCAAGCTCAGCCACCGGAGGCAACAGGGCAGGTGGATGCTTCTGAAGGCCACGGGCCGAGCATCCTCGGTGGGCCCCCCAGAGGCTCATGGGTCCATTTGCAACAGGAAGCTGGGCTCCCGCCCCTGGCCCTTCCCCAGGGAGCTTTTGGAGGCTCGATCCAAGTACGCACACGAGCCACACGGCCCCAGGGGGGACTGTTTCACGGAGCAAAAGGAACCCAAGACCCTTGATGTGAAAGATTTATGGGCACTGTCTCCGGGCCTCACAGGCACTTCATCATCCGTGATCAAGGTGCCCCATCTGCACAGAAGCACATGCCCCCCCTTTCCCGGAGTGACCCCTGAGACCAGCTCGATGCGGGGCGAGGAGTGATGGATGGTCCCACGCCGTCTTGCTTCAGGCGCTGGTGTCGGGGGCAGGAGGGCCGGGGCCACGCGCTCCCCGTGGCTTGGCTGACCTTCGCTGGTCCATCCAGATCGGGGCGGGGGGGGGGGGTGGCCCTGGCCTGCTGGCTCCTGAGACACCTCCCGCGGCGGTCTGGGGTCTGCTGCACCTCCCTGGCCACGCTCATCATGGGGACAAGGGTCAGAGGAGGACGTGCTCAGAGCAGGAGCTTCAGACCGGAACTCGTGTGTGGGTCCTTCTGGGACACGCCCGGGGCCTCTGGCCCAGCTCTGAGTCTCCTTCTCTAAGTGCCTGAATACGGACCAGAGGGGGGGTCTCTCTGAGCCGCGTCATTCTGGGTGGGTCATCGTCCCGGGAAGGAGCTCGCTGTTCAGAGCCCCAGGTAAGCAGTGGCTCCAACTTGACTCTTTCTGGAACAGGGCTGACGTGCCAGTTCTGTGGGCTGCGATTCGGCTTCCACGCCCGGGTCGTTGGAGGATGCCACAGCGTGAGGTCACGGACCCCACAGGTGCCTGCCCTGGGAGCTGGGGGCTCCGTGAGGGGCTGCCGACTGGGATTCCTGAGAACCTGAATGGAGAGGGGGTGCTTCTTAGGTCCAGACGTCCCAGGGAGGCGGGGGACCCGGCCAGTCCCTGCACTCGTAAAGCTGTTCCAGCAGCTGGCCTCGGAGCCGGTGAAATGTCACCGGAGACGGACGCCCAGACACCGCCTGAGAATTCGTTCCGAGGCCTTGGCTCGAACCAGGAGCCCCGTGTCCAGAGTCTGGCATGGGCACGGGCTGCTGTGCGTGTCACTCCCCCAGGCACCACAGCCCACGGCTGGTGTCACGGTGGACGCCCGTCTCGGGCCCCTCTGATCGTTCGGCCACCGGCCGGAATTGATGGCCACGTTTGCCACCGAGGGGCCGAGACGGGGCCGGCGTGCACAGGGCTCAGCCTTGAGCTCGGCTGACCGACTGCTGCGACGCGGAGGTCGGTTGCCCCCACACGGGCCACCCCAGCCTGGGCAGCAGCTGACCGGATCGGGCGAGGGACGGCTGTGCGGTTTTTCCAGATAGCGCCGTGCGTCGCTTTGATGGTCTGAAGGCCTTTGATCCTGGTGCCGAGGGTTTGTGCCCCTGACCTTGGCCGGCTTTAGCTGAGGCTCCTCTGGCGCTGCTCAGCTTTGTTACCAGCGGCCAGCAGCGGGGGAAGGGCGGGCCTTGTCTTCCCTGTGACAGCAGGGGACAGCTGGCCGTCCGCTCTCACGCCTGCCCCCGAACCGTGCTCCTGGCTCCCCCGCTGCCCGGGTCGCTGGGTCGCTGGGTCGCTCCCCACCTGTCACCTGCCCTCTGAGACGGACCTGACATTCCAAACGCCCCAGAGATTCGCTTGTCCGCGTGTGGTGGGTTGAATCGTGTGCCCAAAGATGCGCTCAAGTCCCGAGCCCTGGCACCTGGGAATGTGGCCTTATTTGGAAATAAGGTCTTTGTGGGAGTAAGTGAGGTGCAATTAAGGACAGGCCGTGCTGGGGCGGGTGGGCCCCGATCCCGCGTCTCGTGTCCTGTTAAGCAGAGTTGGACGCACGCTTCCCGGACCTGGGTCCCACTCTCCTTGCAGGCGGCCCACGGCAAAACGACCACAGCTTTGTTCCCACCACTTCTGACGCTGGGAGCAGTGGCCCAGGTGCGGAGCTGGGGCTGAGCCGGACAAGGGGGGAAGGGGGCAGCAGGCCAGCAAGCTGGGGGGGGGGGTTCTGCCTGGCCCCCAGGAGCCTCCCGCATCCTCTGGGGTCATGCCCTCGCGCTCAGATCCCTGCCTGCAGCCCCGAGGCCCTCCGCGGAGCTACTCCCCCCTTGGAAGCAGCAAAGGGGAGTAAGATTACTAGTGACACCTCCTGGGGAGGGGGGTGATGGTCACTCCCGTGTGTAAGAGGCTGAGCCACCGGCCCGGAGGCCCGGATGTTTGGTGAAACCCTGCTGAGAGTGTGTCTAGAGGGTGCTCCTGGGTGAGGTTGGCATGTGAAGTGAGAGACGGAGTGAAGCAGATACCCTGTCTAATGTAGGTGGGCCTCACCCAACTCGTTGACGGCCTGAATCGAGTGAAAAGGCCGAGGAAGGGAGGGTCCCCCCTCTCGGCCCGCCTGTCTTCCAGCCGGGACACCAGTCCCTTCCGGCCTCCCACTTGGGTCGGATGGGGACAGATGCCATCGGCTCTTGGGGCTAGGCCTCGGGCCCTCTCGGCCTCTGCGGGTCCGTGAACCACTTCTCCCGGTGAATCTCTTCATGTGCACACACCTCCTGCTGGATCTGTTTCCCCGGAGTCTGGGCAGAGGGTCTCGGCACCTGAGCGGCTGCTGCCCGGACTGGTTCACCCTTCCCGTGACTGGTTGCCCACCTCCAGGGATGTGCTGGGGATTAAAGGGCCAGTCCAGGGCCCAGCAAACTGCGGCCCACTCGTGGGCCAAAGCTGGCCTGTTTTTGTACATGAAGTTTTTTTTTTTTAATTGTTTGTAATGTTTATTTATTCTTGAGAGAGAGAGACAGGACGTGAGCGGGGGAGGGGCAGAGAGAGAGAGGGAGACCCAGCATCCGAAGCGGGCTCCAGGCTCCGAGCTGTCAGCACAGAGCCCGACGCGGGGCTCGAACCCACGAACCGTGAGCCGAAGTCGGCCGCTCAACCAACGGAGCCCCCCGGGCGCCCCTGCATGTAAAGTTTTATTAGCACACGGCCGCCGCTCCCACTGTTTGCCCGTCCCGGCTTCCTGCTACACGCAGGGCTGAGCAGTTAGGGCCTCGCACACGGACCAGGCGCCCTCCTCGGAAGCACGCTTGGGCCCCCCTCACCCCTGCCTTGTGCCGTGCCCTGTGGGCGCGAGCTGCTTTGCTCTGGGGTGCGGTCATTTGTCTCAGCTTCACAGGGGCACCGTGTGGCCCGCTAAGAGGGCCGCCCAAGGTCGTGCACGTGGTGGGGCTGTCTGTGGGCCAAGGCTGGGTGCCGCCCCCCCCCCCCCCGCCCCCCGCCTGCCTCTTGCTGACGCCCAGGCCCCCCCGCCGCTGCTGCTGCCGCTGACAGGCGCCTGGCAGAGGTCTTCGCTAATGAAAGATTTTGCTGCTAATGAAGGGCTGGCTAATGAGGGCTAAAGGGATGAGCTGTCTAACGGATTAACCTTTCAGAAGGGGCTTGAAAGGTAGAAAACCCTCCAGAATTCGGAGCGAGGGAGCGGAGACGGCGGAGGAACGAGGCAGCGGGAAGGTGGCGAGGTGGGGGCAGAGGCTCACGGGTGGGGACGGTCCACCTGCCGGCTCGCGCACGGCTCTTCCGGAAAGCAGACGGGGACCGTAGCGGTGAGGGAGTCTTCCAGCCATCCAAGAACGGCGGTCTGCAGCGTTTGACCTCGAGAGGCTGGGGGCCCCTCAGCCGAGCCCCCGCCCCCCCCAACCTGTTCCTCGGGGACCATCCGGGGAGCCCCAGAGGACAGGCAGCTCAGGGCATCTGAGGACACGGCCGCTGAAGGACCCACTCCTCCGGTCTACCTGCCCTCGCCGAGAACCCACAGCCAGAGAAGCTTTGAGGATGGGGGGCTTCCCAGAGGAGGGGGTTGAGCTTGTCTGGGAAGGCAGGCAGGATGCGGGGGCGAGGTGGGCCAGGGCAGGGGGACGGTGGGGAGCGGGTGATGGGGGGCTGGGGCTTCACGTGGGGACAGAGGACGGGCTCGCACACCAGGCACAGGGACCGAGTTTCTCGTGGAGTCCCAGAGCTTCAGGGGCTCCTGGGTGTGGCGCGGGGAGCCCGGCCACGGGGAAGGAGGGGCCGAGGAAGAGAGCGAGAGCCCAGAGTCCCACTCAGAGACGCGGCCGGGCCCAGCGGACGGCCTGCGCCCACTCCCCCATCAGCAGTCACGTCCAGCGGGCCCCGTGGGACCGCTGAGCGTGTGCGGAGAGCAGGGGGCGGCCGGGTTGCACCGTCCCCGGGGACTGGCGAATTTGAACAACGTGGCTGTCTGGTGCCTGGCCCGGGGCCGGCAGGTGCGTGTAGAGCGGCCCTCGGAGAAGGGAGGTGTGGGGCTGTGGACGAGACCATCCGCTCAGGAAGGGAGTGTTCCGTCTCCAGGCAGGACCCCAAATCTGGGTCGAGACATTTCACACACGAAACCTATGTGACACCAGCTGTGTCCCCTTCCTTGGGACCCCGGCCGTGTTTGTGGCCCGGACGTGAGTCCTCCCTCCCATCCTGGTTGGGCCCTTCCAAACACGGCCTGAAGTTCTCCAACATTCCTTCCGTCCAGGCCGCCCGGGACCCAGACTCCTTCCGGTGTCACCCCCACCCCGGGAGCCCCGCCGGCCCTCTGGCCCACCCGCTGGCCCGCTTGGCCTGCACCCTGGCCTTTGTCCGCATAGCTCCCTGTCCCTCGAGGATCTGCCCCCACCCCGGGACGCTTTGCTTCTGTCCCTCGTGCACACTAAGCCTGTCCCCGTTGCAGCCTTCCCGCTGGAGGGCACGCCCTTCCCGGACGCTCACCCTCCCCGAGGCTGGTCCCTTCCTCCCCATCCCAGGAAGCCGGTGGCTGATGTTCCGCCTCCGTCCCCCCCTCCGTGGAGCTGGGCTTATCTCGGCGTCCCCTTGCTGTGCGCTCCGCGGGGACGGACGGGGTCTGTCTTGCTCTGTTGCTCAGTGCCTGGCACGCAGCTGGCGTCTCCTAAATAGTCCCTGATGAGGCAGCGGGGAGCCCCCGAGGCCAGAAGTGCAGGGAAAGGGGCTTCCTGGGACCCCACAGCCTGAGTCTCACAGCCTGTCCCTGGGAGAGGTGGGAACCCACCGGAGGACGTGAGGCGTCGGGGGGCATTAGCTCATACGGGGTCTCCCCCCGTCCCCGGGGGCGGGGGAGCTCTTCCAACGGGAATACGCCCAGCGTCGACTGTCCGAGTTTCGGCCAAAATAACAAAATCCCTTAACGATCTCGTCTTCCAACGGCGCTCTCCTGACAGTTTTGAAATGCGCTTGGACAGGAGCACCGGGGCCCTTCCCGGGGCCGAGAACGTCAGGAGCCGACGGATCGAAATGAAAAACCGCCCAAGAAGAGGGCCCTGACTGAGAAATTCTCCCGATAAGCATTTCAATGCGTCCCCAAATTGATTTCAGATACCAAGATCCCTGATAAAGTGGAAATTTACAGTCTCACTGCTAAAATTCCTTCTCTATCATCGACTCAACAGATGGTGTTTCTTCGGGCTACCTTTAATAGCCCTAGAAATTAAATTAGTGAAAAATGGAGAGCTTCCATAATATTAAAAGTCAACTGTGGCTTCAGGAACCCGGTGAATTTCCACCCACAGAAGCAATCCTGTATGAAAAGAAGTTGGAAATGAGTTTCTGCTGTAAAATGGAATTGCTGATCTGTCCCCCGCTCGGCCCCTTGGGCCAAACCCGGGGGCCGGGACGCATCAGGCGGGTCCCCTCCACGAGATGAGAGGCCGCGTGAGCCAGAGGGTGACCCAGTGACCCCTAGCGTGCACGTGGGGTCGCTCACGCCCCTCTGCAGGCAGAGCAAAGGGTCATCAACGGTCCTGCGGCCACACGGTGCGTTGGGCACACACAGACTGGGACGGCTCAGCGAGGTCCCCAGCGTGGGAGACCAGGGCAGCGGCTCAGGCTCCGTCCGTGCCCGACTGTCCCCACCTCACAAGTTGGGAGGGACACACACAGACCCAAGCCTGTGTTTCTCAGACCCCAGACTCAGGTGCCTTTGCCCAGGGGTGGTGAGCAGGGCCTCTTCCGGCTGGAGGCTGACGTCGGCCTCTGCCAAGCGGGGGCCGGGGGTCCCTAGCCTCTTTCCTCTCTCCCCCTGCTGCCACTTTGGACACGGAAACCTCATCTGACACCACCATCAACTCTCTGATGTCTTGCCGCACGGTCACGCCAAGCCACCCGCTGCTCGGAAACCCCTCCCCTGAAGCACGTGCCCGCTGGCCACTACCGGGAGCAACGCAGACCCCACAACGACCAAGTCTCAGCCCAGGCCTCCCTGGAGCGGAGTCTCAGAAGTGTTTCAAGCCGTGTTGACCGTGAATTAGGACGCGCCCTTGCCATGGCTTCAGCATGGCCGCACTGCCTGCGCGTCAGGGCTCGGTCTGAGACCCGCGAGAACGGAGAGTGCGTCCTAGTTCCCTGTCACGCGGACTCGGACCCACCACGTTCTCCTTCCTGTTTCGCTCACGGCTGGCGTGCCAGTTCCGGGGGGCTCCTGCTTAGGGCCTTCCAGCTGATTCAGCTCTGAAACTGGGCCGGGAGACCCCCCCGCAACCCCTCCCTGGGGGGCTCGCTTCCCGCCCGATAAACCCAGGTCCACGGTCACACACACAGGGAGTGGGGAGCACGGGATGGTAAGAGGTACGACTTGCCACGCGCAGAGGCTTCCGCCGACGCCGCCTTTGGGGAGAGACGACGCCCCGGACCCCTTCTGGCGGGGGCACCCGTCTGCTGGCACCTTTGGCCCCAGGGCGGGGCCACCTGAGCTGTGCTCCCCGCTGGCCCCCCCTTGACCTGCTGGCCTCGGTGGCACAGAGCCCGGGTTCTGCCGCGCGTCCCTGTGACCTGTAGGGATGGCAGCCGGTCCCCGAGGCCCCCACGTGGAGACCCCAACCCCCAACCCCACGAGGGGTCTCGCCGGCCCGGGGCGTAGGAGCCCCTTCTGCTCGCCAAGGGTGGGGACAGCTGCTCTCGGCCTCCGGGCACAGAAGGGGGGCTTCTGGGGTCACGGTGACACCGCACTCACACGCTGAGACCCGGGAAGAGACTGGGGGGAGTTGAACTCGGAACAGCTTATTTCTGGAACTCCCTCCCAAGCCGCTTCTAAATGCCACCTGTTTCTTCCAAGGGCTCCTGCCACCAAGCAGTGTGGAGCAGACACACCGCCGCAAGCTGAGATCTTCCCTCGCCCACCTCCCTGACACTCCCCGGTGGAAGCTGGCTCCTCTCCTAGAACATTTTCATGCATTTCTGCGGGAATAACGAGGACAGGTACATTCTTCATCTGGACGAGCTGTCTCCTTACCTCTCCATCAGCGGAAGGCGCCGGAGCGCCCCTGTTCCCCGGCGTGCTCACGCCACACAGACACCCCCCGCGGCCGGGGTGCCCTTGGAGGTCAGGGACCAGACGACTTCCGGTCAGGCTCTCCGGCCCCCCGGCCCCCCGCCGTGGAGCCGCCTGGGCTCACGACTGCCCGCCAGCCGCTCTCAGCTGCCTCTTCTCCGAGAGCACTGCTCCGGTCCCCAGGCACCAGACAGGGTAGGGCGTGTGGTGGGAACCTGCATCCGGTGTCCTGAGCGTGTGATCGCCGGCACGCCTAGCTTCTCACAGTCCAGTCCCCTGGTCTACAAAATGGGAAACAAAATAGCTCCCAGGTCTCAGGACCGTCGTGCTGATGAGTGGGATCGTGTGTGGGAGGCCCTTTCAGAACTTGAGATGCAGCTGAGCCCGGGAGAGGAGCTCGGGGTTCTCTCGGCTCTGCTTTTCCATGTGTTGGCTCTGTCCCTGGGCTGGCTGCCTCATGGTCGCAGTATGGCTGCCAGGAGCCACCCCTTGTCCTCATGCCCCCTCTTTCTGGGAAGCACATGACGTCCTACAATGGTCAAACGTGAGTTCTGAAGGTCATCCTGATGGGCCTGTTATCAGGAGGAGGGGGTCACGCCGGCTCAAGCCCTTGGGCCACCCCAGTCCTCGCGTGGGGGCCGCACGCTGCGTGCAAGGGGCGGGAGGAACAGGGAGAGGTTCCTTCCTCTCGAGCTCCTCTCCGGTCCTCTGTTGTCCTTGGCCACGCCACGTCCCACCGATGATCCAGGCTTGATTCCTGAGCCACCTTCATGACCCTGGTTCTCCGTCCTCTCCTCTTTCCAGCCCGCGGCCGAGGAGGTGAGCACGTGGCCCAAACCCGGTGTGGGGTTGGGAGCCTCCCCTCGGACCAAGGGCCACAGCCTTCCCCAGAGAGCAGGCTCCCAGCGACTTTTCTCCTTGGCAGCTAAGACGGCTTTTCCCCAAAGCAATAGAAGTATTCTTGCACATCTCTTTGTCCACGATGAACAGGGAGGGGCCCTCACGGCCACCGCTCGCCTTTCCCTTTGTCCCCAAACGTTTGCTAGGGGGCCGTCGCGCGGGTGATGGTAATTCTTGGCTGAGAGCGAATCTGATTCTTCTGAAAGTTCCCCCCCCCCACCCCCCGGCACTAACACGTGCAAATAACGCCACTGAGTAGCCCGATGAGACCGGGGGAGTGTGGGGCACCCTTCCTCCCTCCCTCCCTCCCTCCCCGGGGTCTGGGCTTCGCTGCCGCGGCCTCAGGCCCCGGGGAGGCGATGCCACGCAAGGATTACTGCGGGGACCTCCCCAGTGCCTCCGTCAGAAACAGTCACATGGCCCTGTCGCCCCGATCTATCTGATCTGTAGTCCTTGCGCGGGTGGACGGGTGGGGGCGGTGGAGGGGCTCCCAGTCAGCAAATCACAGCTGTGTGAGGCGGTGGGGGGGGGGGGTTGTTTAAGAGCCACCTGGCCAGCCCAGACCCAGACAGCAGGGGGCTCAGGGGCACCGCGGGAGGGAGGACAGGGTTATCACCTTCGGAAAATCCGGCGGCCGAAGCCAGGCCGTCACCCAGAGCCACTCTTCCTGAACTTTTGGGCGCACGCGAATTCCCTCCTTGCCCTTCCGCTGGCCCGCGGGCCACCCGCCAAGCAGCAGGGATGCAGGGCGTCATCTGGAAAATGGTGACGGTCCTGTCACACCCATTCACGACAAGAATGCGGGTAAAAGCCCTCCCGCCCCCGCGCCTCCGCGGTAACAGTAAGAAGGAACCGGGTCCTGGCAGGCCGGGCTGGAGGACGAGGGGCCGACCGTGAACAGCCCCACGGGAACCCAGCCCCTCTGGGGCCGCTCTGCCCCGGGCACAGTGCCTCGGTTTCTTCCCCAGCAAGAGGGCATCACCCCCCTCTCGGGCTGCGCACACCGAGACTCGGGGCCTTGGGCGGGGCCCGCGTCCTCTTGCCGCCCGGCCTCTCCATCCCGAGCGCTTCCGCACCCTGGGAAGGGGCCCTCGCTCCCCAGGAAGGTGCGGATTTGTCTGGGGACATCGAGTGTCCGGTGTGGTTGGATCACATGGGGCTGGAGGCGGGTGGGGTGGCTTTGTCCGGATAAGTAGGTTCTACTTGGAACAAGAAAAGCCCTGGGGCCCCTGACGGAGGCACCGTCAGGGCCCCCCCTGGCTCAGGGGGCGCCTCTGAGCCGGATCCCTTATCGAGCCACCTCTTGGGTGAACCGTCGTGCATGCATGCATTCGGTATGCTTCCACTGGTGTCCCGAGGGTCAGCCCGGCAGCAGGAGACTGCGGTCAGCTGTGATAGAACTGGTGAGGCCCCGCCCCTGTTCTTGTCAGAAGAGACAGCATGTCACCGAGCGGCCAGCGTGACTCAGAGTGGCTCGAGGACAACCTGGACCAGGTGGGAGAAGGATGGGTCCTCTCTGAGGAGTGGATCTAGCCACGCAGGTTCTGGCTGCCCGTGCTGTGCGCAGAAGGGCAGCACGTGCAAAGGCCCTGAGGTGGAGGCCGGCAGGACAGGTGTGAGGAAAAGAGAAGAAGGGCAGAGCGCCGGGGAAACACGCGGGTTCCAGCCGACTCCAGAGTGGGTTTCCCGGAAAGACGCAAGGGCTGCCCCGGGGGTCTCTTTGAGGACCAGGGGTTTGATCGCTAGGCCCCGTGCCCACGTGCTCCCGGGAGCAGGGATCCTGCCGCCTGGCTCTCTCCAGGGCCCTGCACGCAGCTCAGCGCTTGGAGCACGGGGGGCGCCACGGAAGTCGCGTGGAAACGAGCAGGTCAGTGCGTCCCCCTGGTTGGGGGGTGAGCACTGGGAACAACCCGCCCTCCCAGCTGTGCCCGAGCTCCTGTGGCCAAAGGGAAAGGGCTTCCTCTGTCCGCGTGGCTGGCCTGTCTTGAGGAGAGGGGTGCGGGCCGGGTGCCCCTCTCCTTCCGCCAGATTCTCCCACGTAACCACGGTGGGCGTCATGACCTCGGCCCCTACCTCTGGCCTCCATGGGCGGGCTCCACGGGCCTCACTCGGGGCCGGGCGACAGGGACTGTGCTAGCCTGGGCGTGAGGCACGACGCCCCGAAGGACGGAGGGAGACGCGCCAGGCCCCCGCAGCGGCTTGTGTCGGCCCCGCTGGCTGTCCCTGGGGCCCGCGTTCCTTTGGCCAAGCTCACCCTAGTGCCCAGGGGACACGGCTCCTCCCACAGAGGTAAGGTGCCGGCAGGAGGGACTGTCTGCTGGATCATAACCCGCCCCACCCCACCCGTCTCTGGCATCCCACGGCTCTGGGGGTCTTTAACCGCAAGACCGTGCGATCGGTCAGACGTGGAGCCCCGGAGACGCGGAGCCCCGGAGACGTGAACCGGTGCCCCGAATGCCGGCCCTCTCCGCCGCGGCCTTCCTGGGGTGCCCCCCTGCCCAATCCCACTGCGCGCCCCCCGCCCCGAGTAGCCTCGGCCGAGCGGGTCTGGGAGCCCAGGCAGCAGGGCCACGCAGACCGGGTGTGGAGACGGGCGAGCCTCTGATGCGTCGTCAGACAAATGGGAGGCTTGGTCCCCCACCCCTCCCTCCTTCGCCCCCGAACAGATGAGCTGCCTCTCGGAGGTCTGCGGGAGATCCGTCTCCCTCTGAGCTGTGGGGCCGCCGCGCTCCCAGCACACGCATCCACCGTCAACTACCTGCGCGGGGCCACCCCCTCCTCCTAAATTTATAGGCGGTGCGTCCCTCCTGAGAAAACACACGTTAGCAACGATAAACACAGGCTCCGTCCGGCCTCGGAAACAAATGCCCCGAGCGTGGAGTTTAAAGCCGTGGCGGCGGAATCACGGGCGCGCTCTGCAGAGACAGAGCCGGCCCGGGTCCCTGCGCGGCTTCCCCGGCCCGGCTTCCGGGGCCTCTGCGGCCCTGTCAGCAGGGACGACATGGCCCAGCCCAGTCCAGGCCTCAGAGGACGAGGCGGGGGGAGCTGAGGAAGCAGGGGAGGAAGGGCGCGTGTCGCCGTCTGAGGGCGGGAGAGCCCTGTGTCCGCGGATGGGAGCCACGGCCTCAGCTCTCTGGCCAGGTGCCTGGGGCTAGAAGACAAACGAGCCCGCCAGGGGACCCGGCACCCTCGCCAACTGGAGCACCACTGGAAATACGCCCGGCAGAGGCTCCGTGGACAAAAGGCCGTGTTCCCAGTTCATTTGGGGAAGGGCCCTCCACTCCTTCCCGCCCCGCTCGCTCACTCGGTGCGCTGGGCCGGGGTCCGTGGACTGGTCAGCGCTCTGGTTTGCCAAGGGGTTAGGGCTCTGAGAAACACGGGGGGCCGCTGACCCCCGTCAGACGGGGAGACCCCTGCGCGGAGAAGAAAAGCAACCTCACCCAGCCTGCCCTGAGCCGGGGGGGGGGGGGGCAGGGCAGAGTCAGGGCCAGATTTCCACACAGCTTCCCACCGGCCCTGCCACCCTGGTGTCGCTGCCCCTGAGCCACTCGCACGCCCCCGCGGCACGCGCCTGGCCTCCCCGCGCCTCCCTAACTGTGGAGCAGAAGGAAGGCTCCAGGCTGGCCGAAATCCATCCACACCCAGCCCGGCCAGATCCTGGTGTGTGTTTGCAAAGCACTTTCTATCCGTCGTTCCCTCAGGAGGCCCCAAGACACTGCCCGGACGCAGATCCTGGGGAGGTCAAGAGCACCCCAGGTTGCCGGCAGGAACCCAGGCCTCGGCCGCCCACTGGGCCCCTTCTCACCTCCCCAGGGCCCCCGGCTTCAGCCTCGCCTCTCCGCCCCGCACGCCGAGCCCTACGGCCATCTCCGAGGATGCTGTCGGCTAGACAAGGCAGAAAGCAGAGCCCGACGCGTGACTCGAACTCACGCACTGTGAGATCACGACCTGAGCTGAAGTCAAGAGTCTGGTGCTCAGCCGACTGAGCCGCCCAGGCGCCCTCTCCGTTTTTTAGGTTAACGGTTGTCCCCACCCTTGGTCCTTGGCTCCACGGACTGGAAAGATGGCTGGCCCCAAGCGCCACCCTGTCACCACCTACCCTCCGTCTGGCCTGGGGGACCGAATTCGGGGCTTTCCTCCAGCGCAGCCGGCTGGTGAGAGCACCGTATGGTCCCGCCTCGGTCCCGGCCTTCCTTGTTCCGTGGTTGCTGTGGATGTCGCCCCGGGGCCTGATCTCGATGGGGCCCTGCAGCCTGGGAGTGGCTGCCCCCAGGCCAGGGTGGAGGCTGCGGGCAGGACCAGAGCCAAGGACTCACGTGCCTCTGGGAGCGGACATCCCCAAGAGCCACTATTTAACCATCCGATGACTCAAAAGGGTTCCTTTTTGTAAAGAGCTGTTTACACGGGCGCACCAGGACACGTTAGCAATCACGCCCCCCCCCCTCACGCGAGCGACTCGGGCAGGGTGATAGCAGCGTGTCTTCCTGGGTGGTGTTGCTTCCGCTTCAGCTAGGTCTCTAAGTGATCTGAGCAATCAGGTAGTTTACCGAGAGCCATTTCCATGGAAACAAAAGAAAAACAAAGGGTAAGTAGTCCCAGCGAGGCCCGCACTCGTTCTCGGAGCGGAGAGAGCATCCAGCTGAGAAGATTGCCGCAGGGCCACCGGCGGGAAGGCCGTCCACATAGGAGCCGCAGTGGTGGCTGCCCGGACGTTCAGTCGCCCTGTCCCCTGCGGGAGCTGATGTGGCTTCAGCAGAGGAGCAGTTTGATTTCCATCTGACTCCAAGGCAAACGGGCGGGAAGAACTTGGAAACGTCAGCTTTTGGGGGGTTCTAGCCACGTGTTGGAGGAAAGTGGGAGAACTCCGGCTCCGGTCCGGGTGACGGGCAGAAGACAAAAGCCCAGGCGGGTGGCAGTCCTGGACTCTGACGTCCACAAAGGTTATCGCGCAAACACGGTTTTCCTCTCCAGCAAAGCTGAACACGGTTAAGGTTCATTTGTTTGCGCACCGAGTCTGGTTTTCAATAAAGTCGGCCTGATGATGGATGTAAGGAGAGTGTTACTTAAGCGAGAAGAGTGACTGAACGTACAGGCTGTTTTACACCTGCTTTGCCGGAACTTTCCACGAGGAATCTCAGACTGCACTTCGAAAAGCCTCCAGGGGCCGGGAAGCCAGGTCAAGGATCCGTCCAGTTGTGTCCTGTTCCAGGAAGACAGATTCTTCCCAGTCTCAGGCAAATACATAAATTGTCATGAGGAATGACAGCACTAAGAGTTTCTGAATTCTGGAGGGATCAGGTAGGGAGAGGAAGATAAATGTTTCGACCTCTGCCGACGACTCACTTTGCCAGATGGCTGTGAGTTACAGGCGGCCGCAGAGAGAGAGGAGAGGAGGAAACCGCGTCCTTCAAACCTGGAGTCAAAGCGCAGAGGAACCAGCAATGTTTAAATGAATCCCCTTCTAGGGGCGCCTGGGTGGCTCAGTCGGTTGAGCGTCCGACTTCGGCTCAGGTCACGATCGGGCGGTTCCTGAGTTCGAGCCCCGCGTCGGGCTCTGTGCGGGCTCGGAGCGTGGAGCCCGTTTCGGATTCTGTGTCTCCCTCTCTCTCTGCCCCTCCCCTGCTCGTGCTCTGTCTCTGTCTCAAAAATAAATAAAAACATTTAAAAAATTAAAAAAAATAATAAATGAATCCCCTTCTCAAAAAACAATAGGCTCCATTTCTGACCTGGAAGTTCCTAAAAAATCAGGGGAACTACCTGCATCGGGGTCCCCTGGGGAGGCCGTTGAAAGGGGTCCCTGGGCGCTTGGGGGCTTCTCTGACCTTTGCAGGAAAGGGGCCGCTCGACCGCTCATCTTCCGCACCGAGGATACACAGCCCAGCTCAGAACTGGCTGCACAAGGCGAGAAGTTCGCAGCCAGAGACGAGCCTCGTGTGCATTCTGTCCATCTTCTCTCCCGGGGCAAGCGTGGCTGGCCCCTTGGCCTCGGGGGAAGCCCCTCCCGTCCGCCCCCATGTGCCTGGGGGTATGTGCGTGTGCGTGTGCACGCGCCAGACGGCACGCCAGCCCTTCCCCCCGGCCCTCTGTGCACACGCAGGCTGCGGAAGGTGAGCTGGACCCAGGTCATGTTTTATTGAGCAGTTAGCAGTGTCGTCCTTGAGCTGGAATCTCTTCTATCCCTCGTCTCCTGGGAGCCACGCAAGAGCCCCGTGGGCAGGGTCCTCACCTTGCGGAGGGGATGAGGCTCAGGCTGCTGAGGAGGCTTGTCTGCACCCCAGCCGGTAGGTGAAGGGGTGACGGGACCCCAAGATGTCTTCCCTTCCCTACATCCCTACGGTAGGGGTGCTGGCCGTGGTGCTGACACCCTCCTGCATGGCGGGCTCAAGCTCTCCATCGTCTGAACTTGACGTCTGCAAATCTTCTACTTTCAATAGTCCCTCTGTTAAGGATGGCACAGGTCTCGAAGGTGAGCCACACAGTCGGGCGCCACAGAGCCCAGAGGGAGTCCTGGGTTTCTCCCGCGTGAATCCCTCCCCGCACCCTGGCTGGCCCCACCTAGCACTAGGCCCTCAGCGGGCACAGTACCGTGAGGTCGGAGTCACTGTGGCAAATGTCACGCAGAAGTGGGGAGGGTCAGAGGAAGCAGTGATTCCAACGCTGGATGGCAAACGCAGCTGTGACGAGCGGGCTTTTGGTGGAAGGGGAGGGGAGACGAAGAAGTCGGGCAGGGGTGCGGGAAGGTGAGGGGCCCGCGGGCTGGGTGGCCCCAGACTCTGAGGGGTCTACCTGATCATAGCATTGCTCGTGCCACAGCCACAACATCCAGCCCCGGGTGCACACACCCCGTGCAAACGCATCTAGTTTACAGAATAGCTACTCTTGTGGGCTGGAGCCTGGACCCCCGCCCCCAGGCTGTGCCTGGGCCGCTCTGTTACTTCCAAGGCCAACTTCTCTGAGCCACGGACAGGAGCAAGGGCCTGACGTGCCCAGATCCGAGTCTGGAGGGGGGAGTGGAGGAGGGCTGGTGTGGCAGGAGAGGCGATGGGGGACCGTGGGGCAGCACCCTGGACTTGGAGAGGCAAGTCCTGATGAATAGAGTCCATTGTGGAGGAGGAGGGAGGGGGGGAGGGAGGAGCCCAGGCCCTGGGATTCTGCTCTGAGCTGCAACCCCGGGAGGGTGTCGTCTGAGCCATGCTGGGGGCTGCTGGCGTGGGTGTGGTCCCATGTCAAGACATGCCCCCCCACGCAGATGGAGAGCATTTGGGGGCCTCTGCCTTCTAAACACATGAAGCGTCTAAGTTTTATGCATGGCCTGGTTTATTTATTTTTAAGTTTCTTTTAATGTTTATTCATTTTTTGAGAGAAAGAGACAGAGTATGAGCGGGGGAGGGGCAGAGAGAGAGGGGGACACAGAATCGGAAGCGGGCTCCAGGCTCCGAGCCGTCAGCACAGAGCCCGACGCGGGGCTCGAACCCACGAACCGTGAGATCGTGGCCTGAGCCGAAGTTGGACGCCTCACCGACTGAGCCCCCCAGGAGCCCCTGCATGGCCTGATTTATTAATTTAACAAACACCGAGCGCTGGGCCAGCACTCAGTCAGTCCCTGCGCTTAGTCCTGGGAGGGGGGCACAGGTGGTGTCGGGGCATGTTCTAGGGAGGACACCTTGGTTGCTGGAGGGGGCCTTGAACGCCGGCGCCACCTGGCTTGATGTCATGAGTGTGGTTCGCCACGTGGCTGTGGCTCTCTACCTCTCAGCTGCTGGCGTGAAGGCACTTCCGGGGTTCCCCCCCACGTGACCGCTTCCGACCAATGAGCTCTGAGCAGAAGGGGGTGTGACGTTCCATCTCTGGGGCAGGTGCGGGGCTTCCGCCTCCAGGACCAGCTGGGGCTTCCCAGCGGCCTGCACCATGAGTGGGCCGACCCGTGGGGTCCCTGTGTGTAAGCGACACCTACCCCTTTGTTGTTTTAAGCCCCTGAGACCTTGCAGACCCGCCCTGACTGACTTGGGCGCTGAGACCGTGTGGACCTGTAATTCCAAATGAGACCGCAGATCGAGATGTGTATCTCCCCGAGCACATCTCTGGGAATCCGTTTCGGGGATCCGAGACCTGTCACCTGCGGGAAGGATGGGAAGGATGGGAAGGGGCCAGGGGTGCTGGTGGAGGCAGGGGCTCTTCCTCCCAGGGGAGGGTGGGGCCAGTGAGGGGCTGTGATGGGGCCTCTCGACAAGAGCTCCAAGTCGGGGACACAGGGATGAAACTAAAGGGCAAAGTCCAAGCGGCCAGAAAGGGGAGCGTGTTCGTTCTGAACACCTGTGGTTCGGGAGACTGGCGAACCTTCCCTAGATGGCACCCCGAGGGTGGGCAACACAGGGGTGAGACGGGGCAGGAGGACACCCACCTGGGCAGCCCTCACTCTGGGGCGGAGGACACAATGGATGCCCCATCGAGCTCACCAATGTCAATCCTACTTGGAACAAGACGCTCCTGTTTCTGCACTGAGGCTGTGTCTTTGGGCCACATCTGGACATCAGAGGTCTGGGAGTCAAGGAGGCCTCCCTGGAGGAAGAGACGCGTAAGTTAGTAGCCAGCCTCGGTTCAGTGAAGGGGGGCAGTGGGGGTGGGGGGGTGGGGGAGCAGGTCGGGCGTCAGGGGCTCGGGCCGGGACCCTGGCCCGCTCTGGGTGATGGGCCCGGCCCGTCCTCTGGGACTGGGGGCCTTGGGAACCAGAGGAAGGGGTCGGCCCCGGGTGTCCCAGGCTCCCAACAGGTACGTGGGCGCAGCTGGTCGCGGAGGGCGGGGTGCACGGGGGCTCCGCTCGTAAACAGAGCCCGCTGCTCCTTCCCCGCCCCCCCTTCCCCGGCTGTGAGAGGTGACGGTGTCTGTTCCCCATTAATCTTGGTGAGAAAGCGCCGTGGGCCGCTGTAATGAAACCCGTGCGTCTGGTTGCCATGGCACTCCTGCCCGTGTCGGTGCCCATCAGCCGGCAGAAGTGGGTCACACGTTCACCTCCTCCTCATGTTTGAACTTCTGTAAAATAATGATGAGTCAGACCCAAGCGTGTGCCCCGCCCGCCGCTGTGAACGCGCCCCCTCGGCTGCTTCCTGAGCTGCCTTAACGAGCTGCCAGCCTGACGAGGGGCTGGTGCCCACCCACAAGTCACATCTGGTGCCAACGTGCCTCTGTGCTCCCGGACCGGCCGCGGAGGCCTGGGCACCTGCCACGCACCGTCGTGCAGGCCCCTCGGGGAGCCTGAGCTTCGCGCTGTCACGCGGACCAAGGGGCCTGTGGACGCGGCCGGTGGGGGCGGCTCGGTCCAGTCTCCACCCTGGGTTTCTATTTGTCTGGGGCCAGGGGGCCCGGCAGGGTCTCCTGCTGGCCGCCTACACCCTGCCTGGGATTCCTCGGAGCAGAAGACAGGCATTTACAGTGTCCACCCACTCCGGGGACAGAGGATGACGAGACAGACAGACAGGGCGCTGCCTTGGGAAGGAGGAAGGTGAGGTGAAGCTTTTGCAGGTGCGGAGATGCTGGAAGATGGGAAGGACAAGGGACACACTCTAGTGGAGTGGACGGTGGCCCCCAAAAGATATGCCTACTCTGAGTCTGTCACTATGACCTTCCTTTTTTAGTATATGTGCTGCTGAAGCGAGCACTCTATGACCTTCCTTGGGAAGAGTCTTTGTAGATGTAATTAAGTTAAGGATCATGAGATGAGATCATCCTAGTTTAGGTGGGAACAAAATCCAAGGGCAGACGTCCTTAGCAGAGAAGGAGAGAGGAGGCCAAGTGAGACCAGAGTGACACTCAGGGACGCTGCCTCAAGCCGAGGGCCACTGGGGTCCCTGGGAGCTGGGACGGGCGGGAGGGACCCTCCCCCGGAGCAGCGCCAGACCCTGGGGGAGCTCGGAGCCAACCTCGGCGGGAGCCGGAGCCTGCAGCCTCTGTCCGCTGACGGGCCACCGAGGCTGGGTGGCGGGGCGGCGGGGTGGGGTGGGGACCTGGGGGCATCTGCTCAGGCCCAGAAGGAGAAGCCCGTTCCCGTGAAGGCGGAAGGACCTTGAGCTGTCGCGGGCTGAGTGAACGGACACCTCTCACCGTTGGCCGGATATCGGGGGAGGGACCGCGGGGCCTACAGCTCGTCCTGGGACTCCCGTCTGAGCCGCGGGGGGAACGTGGTGACGTGTGGTGAACGGGACGGCGCGGGGGCTTTGGAGGTGACGGGGACACGCTGGGCGGACATGTCCGCCAGACGTCCGCGTGCAGATGCCGGTGGGCGAGTCTAGAGTAAGGAGGAGAGGCCGGGGCTGGACGGGCCTCTGAGCGCTTGGCACGCCCCTGCCTGGAAGGGCCCGGCTCGGAGCGGGTGCTCAGTGGATGCCGGCCAGCGTGCGTCCGGACTCTCTGCCCAGCCAGCGGGGCTGCAGGAAGGGCCGGAGGGGGCCGCTCGGAGTCTGGGAACCTGGTGTGGAAGAACCACGCCGCCACCCGTCCAGGCCTTGGCAACCCCCTCACCCCGGACACAGGGAGTGGCATCAGCCTGGGGCCAAACTCACCCGCGCCGCTCGGCCGGAGGCCCCAGTGTGGCTGTCCCCTGCTGGTGCTGACTGCCCCCCACCCTGCTCCCCAGACCTCGGGAGCTAGGAGCACTGGGGCCTCTCGTGTTCTGACCTTGGGAAGCCAGGAGGGCGGTGAGGAGACGCGGGCTCTGACAGCCTTGTTCTCGAGAAACATGAGATTTCGCTTCCGAAGCCACACGTGGCACTCGCCTCGGGGCTCCTGGCTCCGGGCGGGGCTGGTGGGAATCCTGAGGGACGCGGTCCAGGGTCAACCGTCTCCCGTGGTCATGTTCCCCGGGCCGGCTCACCTGTGCCCACCGGGCAGGGGGCAGGGGCACGTGTTCCCCCTCCTCCCTGGGCTGTGGGTCTCCCTGGGATCCTTCTCCATCACCCAGACAGGACCCCTGCCCCGGGCTGCACGACAGGGCTTTTGCAGGGGCTTGGGCACGGCTTCCGTGGAGCAGGAGACGCGCACCACACATGCTGGAAGATTCCCCAGGGGCATCTGAGGCACACCAGATGGCCCAGGTGCTCCAGTTTTCAGGGGAGAAAATATTTCCCAGCATCCCTTGCGTGACAGAAGTTGTGTGACCAGCGGGATAAGCAGAAGTGTCATGTGACAGCTCTGGAGACGGTCCCCAAGTGGCAGTTGGGTGATCACCCTGTGACCTGCTTCTTCTTTGTCCTCTCCTTCCTCCTGATGCCTGGGACAGAGATGTGAGGGCTTGAGCTCGGGCCGCCATCTTGGGCCATGAAGACAAAGGGGAGGCAGAATGGAGGCCAAAAAAGTCTGGGTCCGGGAAGCTGAACTGGCAAACCATCCCTGCTCGGCAAACCGTCCGTGGCTTGGCCAAGTCTAACGGAACAGAGAGAGTGTCACTGTGAACGTGACACTCATCTGAGACCTGGGATGAGGAGGCCACTCCCAGCAGAAGGAACGGCCCTCGCCAAGGCCTGTTTGTGAGGCCAGGACGTCGGGGCCCACAGTGGTTGGGACGCACTTAGGGGGCCATGAGGCTGGGAGCTTGTCAGGGGCAGACGGCAGGGGCTGGGAGTCAGCGTCCCGTCCTGGTGGCCCCACCTGCCGGCTCCCTGCCCACCCGTCCTCAGGAAAGGGTTCCGGACCGGTCCTCTGCACCCGTCTGTGACGTCAGCAGGGGTCCTGGGACCAATCCCCCCTCCCCAAACTGAATGAGGGCCTCTGTCCCCTGGCGAGGACCTCCCCTGAACCTCATTGCTGGCCAGGCCTGGGGGAGTCCGGGCTCCCGAGTCCACAGCCTCTCAGAGACTCAGAGGGAGTCAGCCCCTCCCGACACCCCCGCCGGGACGGTGTGGAGAAGTCCCCGTCGCTTACAATCAGCCTCCACACCTGCTTTTGCTGAGGGTGGTGGCTCAGGGAGCACCTTCCAGGCACACGCCCCCCCCCCCCCCCAGGGGCCCGCAGGGTTGCGGCACTGCCACGGCGGGCGTCTCCTCCCAGAGGAGGGGCGGCGGAGAGGCAGGGAGGACCTCCGGCCCCGGGCTCGCTCCCTCTGTGTGCCCCCGACACCGTGAAGATGAGGAAGGCCGAGGGGTGAAGCCCGGAAGACGGGCCGGTGCGGGGAACAGAGGACCCAGCTTCACGGCCCCATCCTGCGTGTTAACGTTTGAATGGGGCGCACATCCCCCTGGACGTGGGCTCCTTGGGGAGCCCCCCCGTACCAGCGTGTCCCAGCGAGCCACTCGAAGTTTGCTCAGACCCGGGCTCCAATCGTCCCCACCTGCCCCCCGCGCAACCGGCCTCCCCCATGAATTCGCTCCCTCGGCACCTTTAGCAGCCGGCCGCTGGCCACCGGATGCCGGGCCGTGCCATCCCCCGCACGTGTCTTGGCTGCCAGACCGTAAGCTGTGAGGGCAGAGCTCGCTCGGGCTCTGCCCCAGCAGGGGAGCCAGTGCCGGGGGGAGAAAAGAAGGTGGGGTGCATACGGGAGGAGGGTGCCGGAAGTCCCGTCCCTCCCTCCAGCAGCCCACCCGGCAGGCCTCAAGGTGCAGACACCCGACTTTTCTCCGGATCCTGCTCTCCCTCTGGGGGGGCGAGGCCAGCTGCTCCCCGGGGTCCTCGTCCCGTGCCCTGCCGTCCCCGTGCCGCAGGAGGGGGGACCTGGGCCCTCTGTGAGCTGAGCAGGTTTTTTCCACTGCCTCCTCTGTTCCCTGACACGAACTTAATTAGCTCTCTGTTTTCCAAACAGGCGACGTGACTCAGCACTTTCACACGCACGGTCTAAATTTGTCCCTAACCCCCAGGTGTCTCTTAGCTCAGTCCTTCCGTCAAGTTCCGTCACAGGGTTAGAGCCCACGGTGGAGGGTGATTTCCAGCAGCTTCCTGGGAGGACCAGGTGGGGTCCCGCCACACAGCCCTTCTCCTGACCGCCCGCCCCCCTGCAGAGGGGCGGGCCACAGCCACAGATGGACCAGGTTCCTTCCCGGGGTTTGTCCTTCCTCCTGGGGGGAGGGGGCTCCATCCCTCGGAGTTGCTGGAAGTTAAAACACAAGGTCACCATCCGCTCTTGCTCTGCACGCATTTCCGGAAAGCGTGCAGACCTTTGCTCCAGCTGCTTGGGGTGAAGGGCACGGTAGAGGGGGATGGGGCTTCACCAAAGAGCGGCCAAGGGACCCGGGCCAGGGAACCCCCCCCCAACACTCTGCCCCTCTCCAACTCCCTTCCCCTTCTCCTCAATCCTCCCTTGCCTTCCCCACCCTGCCTCCCCCTCTCTCCTTCCCCTCCCCTTCTTCTCCCCTCTCCCCTTCGCACCCCCCCTCTGCCCCCCTCTCCCCTTCCCCTCCCCTTCCCTCTGCCCCCCTTTCCCCTTCCCACCCCCCTCTCTCTGCCCTCCCCCTCCCTCTCTGCCTCCCTCAGTGCCAGGCTTTGCTTGTGCTGGGGGATGGGGGGCACGGTGGTTAGGGGTTAGTCGTGGCCCTCCCCTCCTCAGATATTAGCAGGAGGCAGAGAGCTGGTGGGGGCGGGGAGGAGCTGTGTCTACCCACCCCCTGCCCCTCCCCCTCCCCCTGCGACACATCAGTGAACTCCCTCCTTCCCCCACTTGGTCTTTTAGGGCGATGTGACGATGTGACGAGGTTTTTCGGGATGGTCAGGGACACCCCAGCAGCCAGACCCAAGCCCAGTGCCCTCCCCAGCACACCTGCTCCCCTCCCACTTATAGGGGTCCCGGCAGGAGAGAGCCCCTTCCTGGGGGCCCACGTACGTGTTTCGGAGCTGGCCGCATTTCTGTGCGTGTGGACAGAACCCGCTGTCACCCACACAGTCGGCCCCCCTGCAAGCTCCCTGAGACCCCCAGACCCAAGGGGCAGAGGGAGGGCCCCCCTGTTGCTTCCTGGGGCTCCTGCTCTAAGGAGCCACACAGGCCTGCCGGCACACCGTGAGTCCGGGCAGCGAGGCGCAGGGGTGGGGGGTGCACGAGGAAGCTCTTGGCCAATCCCTCCTTCCCCTGCCCTTCCCGGGGTCCCCACGCCCTGCTTCAGGCCCCTCTTGCTTCTTTAAAGCAGCGTCTTCCCCACCCTGACCCCCGCCTCCCTCAGGTAAGGACCCCTAAAGGCCACTGGGTCATCTCTCCTCCTCCAGAACCATCGATGGCTCATGTCGGTCTTCAGCATCTGCCAACCCCTCCTGACGTGTGAGGTCACAGTTCACAGGCTCTGGGGTCAGGACGTGGACGTCGTGGGGGCTGCTACTCCGTCTTCCGCAGGGTCCCCGCCCCTTTCCCTCCTTTCCTGTGTGCGTCTGTCCCCGTCACCCCGGCTCCGGCTGTGCCTGAGAGAGCAGCAGCCCTGGGGCCCCGGACAAACCGGCCGGCTGCGGCTGCAAGGGGGCCTGGTCCTCGGGAAGCCGCGGCCACGCAGGCGGGGTGCACAGCGCTCTTCGATGAGTGGCTGCGACACGCAATTAGGGATGTGGAATGCGTCGCATGCTAACGTGCATGATTGCTCTCCGCTTCTCCTGCCGTCATTAAGCAGCTAAATAATGTGGCCAGATGCTCGGAAACGGGCTGCCGGTGTCAGCGCCAGCCCCGCCAGAGGCCGCTGAAGCAAGCAGTCGGCCGGTGACGGACGAGCAGAGGGTCCCTCGCTTCCTGCCCGGACCGGGGGCCCCTCCTGCGGGTTCTCGGGCTCTTCCCATGGCACGAGTGGGAGCAGCCACCCCCCCCCCCCCGGGGTCTTCGGCCGGGGGCCCTGACTTGTCACCCGGGTCTGAGCCGCGGCACGCCTCCTGTGGCCCGGTGTGACTGCCCGAGAAAACACGTTGGCTGTTTTCTGGAGAAACGGAAGCGGGGCCCCGCTCGCTTGGGCCGCTCGCTGCCGCGGGGCGCCTGGCTGAGCCCCCTCCCGCCCTGTTGGTCCAGCCGGGCCCAGTGGGGAGACCCTAGTTCTGGCTCTGCCTTCACCTTGTCTCGTGTGACCTTCAGGAGCCACACAGTTTCCATTCTCTGCGTGGAGACTGACGTGGTGACCTCAGGCAGCTGCCTTCGCAGCCAGGCCTCCTCCGCTCTGCCTCCGTCTTCTCCAGCACCGCCAGCGTGGCCTGCTCCCCGCTCGGAGCCCTCCGTGGCTGCCTGCTGCCACTCCGGGTCCCGCCGCCTCACGCCCCCCGATGGCTCTCCTGCCGACGGGTGACCGGAGTCCCCGGCCGCGGCATGGTGGCCACGGGAGGGGCACAGCCAGCGCCTAAGGAGGTCCTGTCCCGCCGGCAGGCGGCGTCCGTCACGGATCTGGCCCCTCCGTGAGCTGGCTTTGTCCTGAAAAGGGCCCACGTGCCTTCTGGAAGGACCTCACTTACCGATCCACCCACGTTGTGTGCACGATTGGAGCCAGTCACCCGGCTGGCCCCGTCCTTGAGGGATGGATGAAGGGGTGAAAGGGACGGCCCACGAGGCTGCAGGATCAGGGTGAGAGGTGCCCGCAGCATAAACGCAGCACGGCCTCGCCCAGTCCCCGCAGCCCTGCCACCCTGGATGAGCCTCTCCTCTGGGGACCAAGGCCATGAGCTCAGGGAGGTTGAGTCACCTGCCCGGGATCACCCAGCGCTGCACCTCCAGCCTCCGTGAAGCTGTGGCTCAAGAGGTCCCCGGAGGTATGCTTTTTATCCTCACCGCTTTGGCAAGATCTGGTCCCCTTCACCGGCTTCCTGGCTCCCCGGCCTCCGGGAAACGACCTCCCCCAGCCTCCCCTGCGCGCAGATGGGGGTCACAGACCGACTCTGGCCTTGGGAATGCAGAAGCGGCGTGAGCCACGCGTGGCACCCGCTCAACATTCCTTTCGGCAAAGAGCTGGGGGCTCAGGACCGACCGAGCCCTCCGGATCCTCGCGGATGCCCCCGGACGCCCCTGGGTCCCCGCGCACCGCCTGGAAGGAGAGGAGGGAACCTGGTGCTCGCTCGCTGCTGCTCATCCAACGTGTCAGAGAGAACACGGGCCGTCCATCAGACCGCGGGCCAGAGACCCTGTGGGTACTCGGGAGGGTCTCTCTCTCAATCTGTGCGGAGCGCCCAGCGTGCCCGCGAGTGGAAGCATCCGGGACTGAGCTCGGGAGGGCCAGCACCAGGCCCTGAAGCCTCTCCCCCCGGAGAAGCGAGGGTCCTCCCTGGAGGGGAGGGGAGGCTCAGGGCGACACGTGGCCGCCACCCTGCGCCTTGGCAGGCGCCTTTTGGGAACCCGGCCCCCCCAGGGCCGTGTCCTGTGCCCTCTGGCCGCCTCAGGGACATGTTGGCTGACTCCCGTCCCAGTGTCAAGGGAGACCGTTTTACAGCAGAAAGGGAGACCGAGGCTCGTCTGAGACTCATCTCCCTGATTTAGAAAGTCAGCGGTTCCAGCAGCGCGCGGTGGCCGGTGTTTTACGAGGCCCTTTTACGCGCACAACGCATTTTACGACTTAAGAAAGCGACCGGGCAGCGCATGCTTTTCCCTGCGCAGGAAATCGACACGCCCAGCATCTCCAATCAATAAAATCACATTTTGCTGACTTTGAGATGTCATCCCGGGGGTGCGCTCGGGCTGCGGGAGCCGGGGGGGGGGGGCGTGTGGAGCCGGCAGAAAACCCATCTGGCCCGCTGCACAAGCAGATGGCCCCGGGCGGGCGGGGCGGTGCCCTGGAGGTGCCGGGTGGATGGCCCAGGGCCCGTCAACGAGGCCCAGCGGGCAGAGGCTGCAGGGAGACTCAGGCTCGCACCCCATGGGGGCTGGGGACAGAACAGAGGTCGCTAGATCCGGCCCTGCCTTCACGCAGCAGGCACCCCGCCGGTGATTTTCCTCCCCTCCGCTTGCATATGGCCAGTGGTGGGGAGCTCACCACCCAGGGAAAGTTCTTTCTGCATCTGCTGAAAACCCCTCCCTGGACCCGCCCCCTTGGAGGCTCCACCTGTTAAGATTGGACCCTTCTCATCCAGAAGGGAGGCGGCCAGCCCCAGAGAGCCCGGCTTGGCAGGCCATCGCTCCCAGCTGCCTCCTTAAGCTCTGAGACCTAGGTGCCCTCGCGTTGCTCCTGGCCTCAGCCCCACGCCTCCCTCCTCCCTCCTGCTCGGACGGCTGGTCCCCCCGGGGCTGGGACCTGGCCCCTTGCAGTCCCCCAGTGGGGGGCTCTTTCTCCAAGTGGTCCAACCCTGTCGTCTCCCCGCTCTGTGAAGCCCCAGCCCGTCTCCTGCGGAACCTGCCGGCAGCATTCTGTGCACGGTCCTGCCCCAGCGGCCGCTCAGCCCTTTGGCTCCATTGGCCTGCTTGCCCCCCCACCGGGGCCACCCTGGCAGTGGGTCATGCCCTTGACCTGGTCACCCCGGGGGTATCTCCTCCTCCCAAATCCTGGCTCCAGCCTCCCTCCCTCCAGCCTCCAGGGTTGTAAGTCCTCAGACAGGGCCGTGCTCTCACGACAGATGGCCACCCCGCCTGACCTGCACGGCGCCTATGACCCCTCCCGGTCACCCCGCTCCCACTCGCTCCCACTCGCTCCCTGTGCCGTGAGAAGTGACCTTCTCACTGCGGTCGACAGGCCCGGCCCCCGAGCGGTTAACCCATCGATCGTTGCTCTGTGTGCTTGTGGCCGCCCAGGGGCCTTTGACTCCCAGCACTGCCTTGAAACCCGAGACCCTACGCCCCCTCTCCCAAGTCCCCCCTCACCTGACGCTGACCTCCCCTCTCTGCACTGAGAACACAGGGGCAAACGGAAAGGGGCCGCCGTCCCCCCGGGGCCCCCACCGCGCGTCTGCCGAAGCTCTACTGCTCCCAGGAGTGGGGCGCCCAGACCCACCACAGGCCCGTTTCCGTGAGTCCCTTTCTACCCCTGGGGATTTGCGTCCTGCAACTGCCCGCACGGCCCCCTGCCGGCCCCCCTGCGGCCCAGCGTCTCCACCTGCGCAGACCTGCCCTCGCCCCGGGCCCCTCCCCGGCTGCCCCCCTCTTTCCCAGCTTCTCCAAGGGGCTACGGCACCGGGCACCCCAACTTCTCCGGCGACCCTCCCTTCCTCCCATCTGCGCCCCTGTCCTTCCTCCCTCTGGCTCCAGCCACACCTGCTGGCTGGCTCTTCCTCCCATACGCCAGGCGTGCGTCCGTCCCGGGGACTCGGATCCCCGTGGACCGTGCCTCCCGGGAGAGGCACCTTCTCTCCCATCCCTCCCCACCCCTGCTGCCAGCGGCCGTGGGCTTTCTGATTTTTAGCCGCCCCCTCCGCCTCCACCCCCAACATGGTAGGCCTGCGGAGGAGAGCCTGCCTTCACCACCGCATCCCCGGTGCCCAAAGCACCACCCGGAACATAGTAGGTGCTCCGGAGATTCTGGATGGGTGAACCGATGAACGGTTGTTTGGTTAACCGAGCTCAGAAGCAGATGGTTACCTCCCACACCGACCAATGCGTCAAAGCAGCCCCAGAAACGGAGGGTCCCTCTGGCCATTTACAAGGCTCTGAGCTCACCCCCCTCTGTGCAGACACCCGGGTTTATGGGTCTCTGTGTCCCCCACGGCTGCAGGGCCCTCCATACAGCAGGCGCCTGTGCGGGGAACCCCAGAACATCAGGCTTGAAGAGCCTTAGCTCCTTGGGCATCGAGGTCCGGTAGCTCAGAGGGGGAGGTGAGTAGGGAGAGCCATGGCCTCGCCCAGCCAACCTGGCAGGTCAGCCTGACCCGTGGCCGCAGCACCGGGGACACACCTGCCTCTCACTTCTCATGCTGTGCGTCCACCAGGAATCCCGGAGGGAGGCTCCTGGGCACGATGTCACAGGTGACCTTGACGAGCAAGGTCATGGTCCACGTCCCCAGGGGTGCCAGCCCCAGTGCCCCTGCTGTCAGGGAAAATTCTAGACCAGACCAAGTAGCCCCAGGGCCATGTCCCGCCGTCAGGGAAAATTCTAGAGCCCTGAAGCTTTTGCCTGGTTTATTTGTTATCCGATGGTCTTAACGTCCACACAGCAGCTCTGCTCCCACTTTCCCACAGGGGATGCCCCGTCTCGGGGCAAACAAGTCTCACAGAGAAGCTTAAACGAGCAGCGTGTTTGGAGATGGTCTGAGCGAGCCCCAGACCCAGAGCCAGTGGAGCCCAGATTGGGATAATTTCACCATGAGGGGGCTCGCACAGCTCCGCGGAGGCGTCTGTCCCGCTGGCTTGAGCGATCGCCTTGAGGCACGTCCGTGACACCCGTGGTTGGGGCCAGTCCAGGTGGGTGGAGGCCGCAGCTCAGGGACACTGTCTGGGGCCAGGGTGGGGACGCATGCGAGGGGCGCACGTGGAGACGAGCCCACGAAATGGAGACGCAACAGATTGCCCTTCCCTGGCAATCTGCCGCAGGCCCTTGCTGTGTGCCGGCCCAGGTGTGCGGCCCGGGGCCCCGGCGGTGGCCGAGCCCCAGGGCCCTCTGTCCCCCGGGAGCTCACGTGATAAAGCAGCAGAGGTCAGCAAACATCACGGAAGAGGCCGTGGAACAGCGCGAGTGAGCCTGTCTGCAGAAACGCAATTCACGGGCACCGGTCTCGAAACAACTGGCCGCACCTCACCAAATAATGTTTCTGTAACTCAGAGCTAATTGGTTTTCACCGTCAACCTTGCGCGTTCTTTGGAGTAGGATCTATTTTCTGACTCTCTGTATCTGTACCCGTCGCCTCATTTCCTCATTTCATTTCGGCTGCTCTGAATAATTCACACACAGCAAACTGCTTCTAGCTCCTTCCGCCGAGACATCGGAGGGGGAGGCTGCGCTGTCAGGCGGGCAGCCTCGCCTGATGCGGGGCCTGGGCGATTTCGAGCTACAGCAGGGGCACCGACGGTGTGACCTCCACGGCCCCAAAGGCACTGGGGCTCTCGGGCCCTTCTCGTCCTTCTTGCGTCGCACCCGACTCGGGTTTGAGCAGCAGGGAGGAAGTGTGCAGAGGCCAGAAGGGGGCGGGGGGGGGGGGACAAGAACCAGAGCCAGGCCAGGTCCTGCGCCCCACGGGGACGGCCCGCCGGAGGGCGCGAACAACCTCGTCTCCGCACACGGCGGGCGCCTCCGAGGACGTCTGGAAAGGTTTGCTCCATTGAAACGGAGAACTGACCGCGGCTGGAGTTTCCTTTGCCTTTCGAAGGCCCGTGCCCAGCTTGAACCAGCCTTCCTCCTCGATGCTCTGGTGGGACTATGTGTACATGTCATGCAGGGGCAGAGCTGGGCCCTGGGGACACCCAGAGACTCGCACGCAGGTGATGGACGTGCCCCTGCAGGTGGGGTTCACCTTCAGGTGGAGAGAAAGTCTGCCCTGTGAGCCTCTGAGGCAAACGTGCCGGGCAGAGGGCACAAAGGTCCTGCCATGCCACGCCGGAGACGAGCAGACCCGACGTTTGCGGTCTCCCCGAGACCGTGTGGCCCTGTGGCTCCAAGAGGGGGCTTGTCACTGTGGCGATCCATCTGGTCGGAGGGGTTGCTCCCTGAGTGCAGCAAGGTGGTGGGCACGGCCAACCCGTCCCCAAGGCCGCTGGAGGTCACCGACTGCTCCGGCCTGGGCTTCCCGGCCCCTGAGATGGGATGGCCGCCGAGACGAAATGTGGGATGAACTCGAGGGGCTCTCCTGGCACCCAGCACGCCGTGCTCCGGAGTCAGGGGCACCGACGGACCACTAGCCGGGCCCCAGCATCCCCACCCCGAAGCCCCAGCCTCCATGCTGTGCAAGGGTGGGCTCGGAGGGTCCTCACCGCGGTGCCTTTGGAAGCCGCAGCCCTGGAGGGTCAGTTGAGGGGCCCCCGGGGCCCCGCCGGCCAGCCCTGGAGCAGGGGTCTGACCAGGTGACGCTGGCCTCCAGCGGGCAGCACCCCCTCCCAGTGCCAGATGCCTACGTGTCCCTGTGGCTTCCTTTGCAAAACGCCCTGACAGCCCGTGCTGGGGGTCAGAGAAGGCGAGCGTCTCACAACAGGGTGTTTCTTACCAGAAAATCTCCTCTCAGCTTACATTAAGCCTGTACCTACGGAATCATTCCTGGCTCGAAGAGGCTGCCTGAATTTTTCTATTTTTTTGCCCTTCTACGGGCAAAATTAGCTGCTGGTTTTGCAACAGAGAACTGGGGGCTGGCGAACGCCTTCTGGAACTGTCTCATCTCCTTGGCCAGAAGGAGAGCCCCTCGGCACCCGGGGGTCACGCGTGGACAGACAGCCTTCCGGAGGCCGGACTCAAGGAAGCACATCCTGTCCGTCCTCAGTCATTTCTTTCTTTCCTCTTTTTAAAAACTTTTAAAATATGTTTATTTATTTTTGAGAGACAGAGACAGAATATAAGCAGGGGAGGGGCAGAGAAGCGAGACACAGAATCCGAAGCAGGCTCCAGGCTCCGAGCTGTCCGCGCAGAGCCCAACGTGGGGCTTGAACTCACAGACCGCGAGATCGTGACCTGAGCCGAGGTCGGACGCGTAACTGACTGAGTCCCCCGGGCGCCCCCGTCCTCAGTCATTTCTGAAGCCCCTGGTTGCGAGGGCCGGGCCTGGAGCCTTGGAGCCATAGTAAAACTTTAATTGAATGTCTCCTTTCTGGGCCCTTCCTGGGCAAGCATCGGCCCCTCCGCTCACCTGGTGCAGCCGCTGTTTTTCTTCTTTATTATGGCCTGCCACAGCCGATTTAACGGGACAACGGGCGCCGGCCTAAGCCAGACAGGCAGCCGGGAGCTGACAGCCGAGACCGTCCCGCTAATTAAAGGAGGCGGCAGGGCCGGGCCTGGGAGCGCTGGGGGTGGGGGGTGGGGGGTGGAGGGCAGGGGCACCTCCTCCTCGCCCGTGCCGAGGGCCAGCGATGTCCTTGTAGCAGAAGCTGTTGGAGGGAGGCAGAGGGGACGTCCCCCCGGGACGACACAGAATCCGATAAGCAGAAATGAAACAATGAGAGTGTGGGGGAGCGACATCGCTCTCGGAGACCTGATTTTCAAGCCGGTAGCGGGGGGAGATCAATCAGGAAACTACTGGGTTTTTTTTTTTTTTTCACGGCGTCAGCCCCCTGCCAGGCCTGACTGGGGGAGGAAGGTGGCCCGGGGTCGGGGTCGGGATCGGAGCGCCGGCAGCCGAAAAGTCCGGCCGTTAGGGGACGGCTATATGACACGGCACCAACATCTCCAGGCACAGCTGTGCCTTCAGCAGAGGCGCATCCCGGGTCAGCCTCCGACCAGCGGTGCTGACAGGTTCAGGCGTCAGCTGGGCTCCTCGGGGCTCACTGTCTTCACCTGCTTCGTGAGGACAGCGGTGCCTTGGAGGCGAGGCAAGGGATCCCCTGCCAGGACACAAGCTTCCCAGAGCAGGATAGGGAGGCCGGAGGGCCAGAGGGCCCCTGGCCTGGAGGTCACGTGGGGCCTGGCTGCAGCGCACCCCCTCCCGGGAAGCGGAGAGTGAGGGATCGCGCCCTGAAGTCGTTGCCGACGCCCGGTGCCCCGGCCAGCTGGGCAGGGGTGCCGTGGGGCCGTGGCCGCCTCCTGAGAGCGGGGACCGGGTGCCAGCGTCACGTGGGACGCTCTCCAGCACCCCTCCCATGCGGCCCGCGTCAGGCCAGGGAGCCCAGGCCCCGAAGGGTGGTGGAGGCAAGGTGGAGCCCCTCCGTGGATGCGTGGATGCGATGGCGCAGGGCTGGGGCGGGCCGGGAGGCTGGGAAGGCGGGGCCGGTGGACGAAGTCCTTTGGACGGAGTCTCCCTTGGAAGGGGGCCGGGCGAGTGACCACCCCCGTTTCGTCATGGCGGAGACGGGTCCCGGGCGCTAACCTGCAGGGGCTTGGAATTAACCAGTGTGTGCGTGTGTGTGCGCGTGTGTGCATACGTGTGCTTTGCACACCCTTACGTGCACACGTGTGTGGAGGCGCGTGTGCTGGGGCGGCAGGACGACGGGCACCCAGAGGGAGGTCCTGCTCCCCTACTTGCCAGCCGCCCCCCGCCCCTCCGGACAGACCCCTGTCCCTTCCCTCCCGCCGCCACCCTGCAGCAGTGACTCACCAGCCCCCGGGGTTGGAGGACCAGGCACACCGTTCTGGCACCTTCCGCTGCCTGCTGGGTGATGAACAAGCTTCCGGTGACTCACACATGCTGTGCGTGCCAACGGGCAAGCCGAGGGCGGGGAGCGTGGCGCGCAGGGCCCGGCGGCCCCGGGTTCAGGGCCAGCCTGCCACTCGGCAGCGGGTTCCGGCCGCTCCTTGCTCTCCGGGGTCGGCGTCTGCAAAACGCACGTGGTGCGGCACCATGCGGGACGGACGGGGGTTTCCCAAGGATCCCTCAGAAGGCAGGACCTCACCGCGCTCTTAGAGTCCTGGCAAAATCTCTGGACTTAAGCACTTTGTGTCACCTCTGCACGATGGGACGTCACACGGCGGTGCAAAGCAGCAGGGCACAGTTCCGTGCTCCCAATGTCGCCTTCAGGAGAAGTTGCTACACGAGGACTGCAAGGGGGCAGGGGAATGTAGAGGCGGGGCGCCTTTCGTATAAGAAGAGTGGGTGTGGGTGAGGCCTCTCCTTGTTATTGGCTCCGAAGGACTCCCTGTCCTCACAGCCTGTGAAAACAATCTCTAACAGTAGATTTATTAAAATGAAATTACAGGAGACCCTTCTGGAAACAACTTATTCAGGAAATGGAGATTGTTCTCTCCAGACGGTCTCCTCAGTCCTGCAGGTCTGGGCCACCAAGGGAGGGACACCTTACCCGATGGTGAGTGGATCTGCTGTGGCCCCTTCACACCGCCAGGCCCAACGCGCTCAGCATCGGATGGACCGTCGGGCTCCCGGCTCCTCAGGCCCCGGAAAGCCCCCTCCGGTGCACCCGGGGAATCCAGCCTCCCGCCCTGTGGCGCCCAAGTTCCCACGGCCGCTTCCTCCTGGCCTTGATTCTTTCAGTGAAAGTTGCCACGTCTCTCGGAGCCACGCCAGCTAGGGGGCTGAGCAAGGATCCGACCCAAATCCCCCTCCGGCCTCTGGGGGGGTTCACTTCCCCCCGAGGAACCGCTTGGCGTCCAAACCTCAGCTCAGCCCCGCCCCGGCGTCCACTCAGCCTCTCCAGGGACCTGTAAGAGTCTGGAACATTCAGATGCCTCCCTTCGTGTAGGTCCTCACCGTCTTGTGCACGTGGACACCGTTTTGGGGTTGGAAGGTCAGCTGCCCCGAGAGACGACTGGGCCTCTTGGAGCCCGAGGCCCCCGATCTGGAGACAGGGAGCGTCACCTCATCTGCAGGGTGCGTGTGAGGTCAGAGGGGCACGTGGGGGCGGGGCGGGTGCCAACATCAGCTTCCAACGTGGTCTGTGCTCGAGTTCCCCTTGGAACCTCCAAAGAGAATGCAGCTGAACGTTCCAGTAAAGGACCACCATCCACCCCCGTCTCGTGTGCTCAGTGATCTGCAATCATCACTGCCCTTCATTTCTGACCCTGCTCACGGATGTGACCCGGCGTCTGCATGGCGCCCCCGTGCTTCCCAAGAGCCAGAGATGACCTCTGCCCCCGCAGCCGCGACCCCCTTTCAGCTGGCTTGCCAGAGAGTGGGCGTCCTCCCCCCACCTGGTCTACAGGACCCCGTGGGTCTATGGGAGCCACAGAAGATTCCACGGACAGGCGCGTGGGGTCAACCATCACGGACTTCGGAAATGGGAAAGCCCCGGGCCCAGCCGCACTCAGAACTGGGTGTCTCCTGCCGTGGCCTCGAGTTCCCCCAAAGAGCCGTGGGTTTTGATTCCATGCCAGACTTTTAATAAAGAAAATTCATCCACAGATGTCCTGCCATCAGCCAATATATTCAGTTATTGGAATCTGGGAGATTTAGTGGCTGGCCGGTTGTTTTATTTGCTCTCTGGATGGAACCATTTTTCTTGCGTATTTAATATCCTGGAGGAATATTTTCCCTAGCAAATACTCAGTCGGAGACAGCAAATCCATTCTGGACCTCTCGGGTCATTATTTTGTTCCTGGAACTCAGAACAGGTATTTGTACATTTGCCGGCCCCTCTGTCATTAGGGGACAGTCCCAAGAAGCTGGCCCATAATTGCAGCTGTAATTACGGAACAGCCCCTGCCTGATGAGCTTGGACGGGCTCCTGTCACACCAGGAACCGGCAGGGGCCTTGGAGGCTGAATTACCGCTTGACCGAAACTTGGGGCTCTTACGTGAATGACCGGCTCCCACCCGTCACGGGGACGAGTTTGGATGCCTCACTCCCAGAAGACCTGTGAAAACGTGAAAGTGTGACCCTGCCTCCCCCTTTGACCAGCTTTCCCTGCAAGCTCGTCCTGCGTCCTGCAGTGGTGTGACAGCCGTCTTGCTCGTGGGGACGAGGATCTAATTAAAGAGCTGGCATCCCTCTGCCCGCCCCTCCTCTCCTGATGTCACCGGTCAGGGCCTCTCTGAGCTCCCTGGCAGAAGGACGCTGGGGTTCCGGCAGCAACAAGAAAGCAGGAAAGGATTTGGGGTGGGGGTGTGGCCGGGCCCCCCTCCGCATCGACAGGCACCTGTGAGTTGGCCCGGGCTCCTCGGATGCGCAAGGTTCTCTGTCCCTCACTGAGTCCAGAGATGTCCCTGGAGGAGACCCCAGGGCGGGGTGAGGTGGGGTCCCGTGGTGCAGCCCCGCATTCAGATTCACCCCAGGGGGCGTGGAGCCCCAGGCTGGTTCTCAGGCTTTTGGTGGCGGTGGTGGGGGCATGGGGGTTAGAGACCCGTGGAGAGCGTGTGTCCTCCGGGGAGAGGACCGCCTAGACTCTGGAATACGTCACAAGGGGCCGGAGTCTCCGTCCCTTCCAAAGCCTCAGGAATGACAAAGGGAACAGTATCTCCTACTATCTTTATTGTTCCTTAGATAACTGGACAGTACAAAGTTCCCCTCATTTCTACTTAAAACCTGTACGTCCCGCGTTCTGTTACCCTCAGGAACGTTCCTTTCCCGCTGGAAACGGAGTTTCCCCAGACAAGCCCTCGCCACCCATGGTTACATTACTGAGTAATTTAACAAGAGGAGTAGAATTCCTTCGATTACTATCAACATGAACTTGATTACCTCTTTCTAAGGGTGAACACTGAGTATTTTTTTTTTTTTTTTCTTTTTGGAAACAAAAACCATCCACTTATTAACCCAAACTACGGCACGGCATTTACAACGTTCACAGCATCAACTGAACACACAGAGCTACCGCCTCAAGGAAAGGACACACGGACGCGGCACGATATATCTACGGGGGACACGAGCTCAAACAAGTGGGCGCTGCGGCCATCCGCTCCACGCGGGTCCGTGGGGACGCCGAGCCTCAGCTCAGCTAAGACAGGACACGCGGTGGAGAGACGGCAGCCGTCACGGATGAGTTACACTAGCCTACGTCGGCCCCTGCGGACGCCCCGCGCGGCCCGGGGCGGGGGTGGGGGGGAGCCCTGGTCGGGACACGGCGGTCACGTCCACCGGAGCTGGGCACGATCTAGGGGGGGATGTCCATGCGACCTGACGGTGGTTGTTCTCGGCCGAGAGCCGGCCAACAGTCATTGCCTTGCTTCTGTATGAGATTGTTTGACCGGAAAGGGGGCCGGGCGGGGGCGGCGCTTGGGGGTGGGGGGCGGGGTCAGGGAGCCCTGGACTGCAGTTCCAGCTGCAAAGACGGGCGTCTCTTCCCAAGGGTGTCGCCCTCTTGCTCGGACCACAAGTGCACGGAGAGAACCTACTGCTGATCGTTTCGAAGTCAGTGTATTATTAGCATCGTGAGCTGATCTTGGCAGCTGCTTCGCAGAGACTTCCACGCGGGTGAGGACACGGACCCTCGGCCTCCGGGCGGGCGCGACTACAACTCATCGGACCGGATGACGTGGAACAGGGTGACGTTGTAGAGGATCTGGTGGCCGTTGTTCCAGGCGTACAGGGCGCGGTCCTTGGGGTTGTAATCCAACATGGAGATGTGGGAGTACTTGTTCTGGAAGGGGATGTCGATGTACTCGTAGGTGGAGGCGTTGGTCTGGTACGCGTAGTGGACCTTGGTGCCCCCCGAGTAGCCGTTGGTGACGTAGAGGGTCCCGCAGATGATGAAGGCCTCGCCGGCGCTGCGCTTGGGGTAGCTCGTGTTCCAGGTCTGTAGCACCTGCAGGGACACGGGGTCCAGCTTGCTGATCACGATGTTGCCGGCGTTCTGGTTGGTGGCGTAGACGGCCCACAGCCCGTTCTCGTCCACCATGAGGTCGATGTCCGAGTGGCCGCCCCAGGCGTAGTGGTACATGTTGTTGTACCCGGCGTACTCCAGGCTGCGCGTCTTGAGGATGGCCTCCGTCTTCAGGTCGAACCTGATGACGATGTGGCTTTGGAACTTGTTGAAGTAGATGGAGCCATTGTAGACCACCTGCCCCGTGCCGGACCAGGGGTGCGGGAGGCGGTGCGACGTGAAATTGTCCGTGGTCATGAAGTCGGCCATGGACTTGTACTCGCGGACGAAGCGGTTGTTGTGGTAGCCGTCCATGTACCAAACCTGCGGAGAGGGCACACCCGTCAGCCGCTGGGGGTGGGGTGGGGGGAGGGCTCCCCCCTCGGCCCCACCCCCCCCCCCCCCCCCCCGACTCCGGGCTCAATCTACCGGGCATCGGGCCGGCACCGAGAGAACCAGGGAGGCCAGACGGGGTCCCGTCAGGTCCCCCCTCCGAGCCCGCAGGGCGCGTGTCCAAGGGCCCAGGGCTGCTCCCCGCCTGGAGAGAAGGGTCCGGTTCAGAGAAGGGCTGGGGGAGCACACCCTGCAGAGGGGGCTTGGGGGCCGCCGGCCCCGAAATGGAGCCCTCTGCTCGGGCTGTGTTCACTGCTCCCTCCCCAGCCGGGTACACAGCAGGTGCTCACACTCACGGGGGGAAGGAAGGGACTCCATCAGGGTACGGACCCCCAAGCCAGCGAGACGGCGCCGGATGAGAACGCCCGCAGCCGCCAGCGGCTCCTGTGGCGTGGGGGCCCATCGCCAAGGGCGCCACGGAGGGCCAGCCCCGGAGAGCCAGGGGCCGCCGAACACGGGACCTCTCGCCCCTCCAGGCCGTCGCGGCCAGTCGTGGCCCCCATTTGGGGCCACAGTGGAAGAGATTTCCGATTATCGCTTAAATGCCAGTTGACTCGAAAACGGTCTAGACTTTGTACAAAACGCTTTAGTCATTTTCCACCAATACGGGAGCAAATTAGAAAGCAATGCAGTTAGTCAGAGGAAAATCTGCCGGGCTAATGCCACCCCCAGTGCATCTGTCTGGCAATGAGACAGCTGCTTTATCCATCAAGGGCTCTGCCGGCTGCAGGAGAGATTAAGGGTGTGGGGCTTTCAGACACGGCATTACACACGCGTTAAAAAATTTACAAAAAATCATAACCTCGCTCCTGAGGCATCCATTCGGATGCTTAGAGGCAGGTGCGCTTTCTGTTTTTAATGAGATAAAACACACACACACACACACACACACACACACACACACACCGAAAAACCCGGGTCTCGTCTGGAGGCTTTTATTACCCTTAGCCCCCCCGCAGACCAGCCCGCGGTGATGTGGGTCTGGGATCAGAACGGGCAAGTGCCGTGAATCAAGGGGTTTCGGAGGCCGTGACTGCGCGGCCGAGGGGTGGCCCTCCTGCCTCCGCCTGGCTCTCTCCTGAGACGGGGAGCTCACTACTGATTCCAAGATCAGGCTCTAATGACACCCCCTCAAACCCTCTCCTGACCCGTGCCTGCAGGAATGAGCACAGACATCTCCTCCCCCACGAGTGGGCCTGTGGCCCTAGAGACCCCCAGGGTCCAGTGCCTCCTTGCCGTGGGCAGAGATGGGTGAAACGGGCGTCGAATTGCTCAGGATTTGTAAACTGCCTTTTCTTTCCGGAAATTAGCAAATTGGATGCAGGACACCATGCTTTCGGAAAATGCAATTTAGGCTGGGAGGGAACATCAGCACAGGGGGCTAAATGTTTAACCACAAAGAGACAAGTCACTCTATGCAGAAAGAGGCACATGATCACAGCCCCACGGGCCCCGAGAGGAGGGGTCCCTGCCTTCACAGAGGGCACCTCTCCTCACTCTCCTCTCCCGACCGGAATGCCTTTTCCCTCCTTTCCACGTCCCCAGGCTCACACGGAATCCCGACTCTCCGGCCTCGTCCTGAACCCCCACAGCTGAGCCCCTAGAGCCTGGAACCCGGCTGCCCTCTGAGCCCCGGGGCACGCCCACTCCCCAGAAAGATCACACCGGACTCCAGGGATGCAGCCAGGCACGCGTGTTGGTCAAAGCTTCCGGGTGAGGTCGGACCCTCCGGCTTGGAGCCCCCGCTGCTTTGCGGTGGACCTGACCCTGCCTGGCTCCTCCCGGGACTCTCAGCCTGGGCTCCTCGCCTCCCGGCCCCACCACTCCCACGTGACTGGTTTCCGCCGTGGCCCCAGCACCAAGATTTTTAAGACCCATCTCTGGATTAGACAAACCAAGTGGAAAACCATTACCCCAGCTACACAGGGCGAGTGTGGGGCCAGACCGTCTCCCCACGTCCCCTCCCGGGCAGCCCAGGGCCCGGCCCAGAGCAGATAAGCAGGGGGATCCCTTTGAGAAACCGACTGTTCGAAAGTTCTTGCTCCCAGCCCAGGTCCAAGGCCAAGGCTCCCGCAAGGCTGAGCTTCTGGAACGTGTGGGGCGGCCGCGAAAGGGTGGCCCCGGCCCCAGCTCCCGGCTGGGGGCCAGACCCTACCAGATGTTTGGGCACCTGGCATTCACAGCCGGGTGGGGGCGGGAGACCTTTTTCATCTCTGGGCACTCGTGCTTCCCGGAAGGACTCCTCTTCCGTCTGAGACCCAAGGCCGGCCACCCAGGTAAAGGCCCAGGTCAGCACCGCCGTGTCTAGAAGCCCGGGCACAGGTCTGTCTTCACACACACGGGACTCTGTGGCCGGGACTGGCCCCCTGCCGCTTCTGGTTCTCACGGCCACCCGAGTGCCGAGAGGGCTGTTACCCCCATTCAGACAGAAAGCTGAGGCCAGAGGGGTCTGGTGGGTCTGCCAAGGGGGCAGAAGCTGTGCCCACACCAGGTGGCCAGGCCCCGGGCTCCCAGCCAGGAGGGGCTCTGCCCCGGGGATGGGGGTGCCCCTGACATCCGGGGGGTAGAGGCCAGGGGGCTGTGGACCACCCTCCTCCGTACAGAGTGATGCTGTCCCCGGCGTCAGCCGGCGGGGCCGACGAGCCACGGGGGTGCTGGCCCGGCCCGGAACCGGGCATTATGCCCGCAGGGCGCAAGGTCTTGCCCTGGAGCCCGGAAATGCCCCTGGCCGAAGACCACCGAAACCCTCCCTTCCCCTCCTAGGAAGAGGGCCGCACACCTGTGTGGTGCCTGGCAAGCGGGTGTGGGCGACACCCAGGCCCGAGGTTTCTTTTGCTCCCGCTTAGGAGCCCAAGCAGACACGTCTTTCCCCGGGCGAGGCCGGATTCAGAAACACACCCACCTTGACCTTCGTAGGCGCCAGTGATCTTGAGGAGGGGCCCTGTGGACGACCAGTCCTCCCGGAGAGATCGTCCCAGATACAGGCGCGGACCCTCGGTCTCTGCCTGGCCTCAGTTTCCCCTTCACAGAACGCGGCACGGATGACGTGGCCCCGAGTGCTCTCCCCTGGCCTCCTACGTCAGAGGCTCAGAGGCGGCCGTGGCCAGAGCAGGCTGCTTCAGAGCGTGTCTCACGATGGCAACAGTGGCCTGTGCCCCCGTGCCCTCAGTTATGCCATCAGCTCCCTGCTGGCTCCGGGGCCTGATGCCGAGTGAACCCCCAGACCATCACTCTCCCCAGCTTCCGGCTGTCTCTGCACCTGCCAGGCCAAGTCCCTGGCTCCGGGGACTGAGAGCTGCTCCCACCGCGATGCCCTCTCCCCCCACTGATCAAGCTCACCGCCCAGAGGCCGTTTCCTACGCTCCCCCGGAACCCCCCGGGGCAGGGAGCTCTCAATTTTGTAGTGGGGTGAGTGGTGGCCCCCCCAAAGATATGTCCACATTCAGGAACCTCTAAATGTGACCTTATATGGAAAAGAGAGTTTTGCAGATGTCGTTAAGGATCTCCAGGTGAGGGTCTCTGGGTTAGGGTGGGCCCTAGGTCCCGTGACTTCTGTCCTAAGAAAAGAGATGTAGACACAGAGGGACTGACGCCTGGGACATCCACGGCAGAAGCCAGCCAACAGGAAGGAAGGTGTTCTGGACTCTAGAAGGTTGGTCCACAGAGTGGGCAACAGGTCTCAGAATCAGGGCAAGGGGTCTCCTGGGGGGGGGGGGGGACACAGCCCGGCATCAGGGTTAAGAGCTTCTGGAGTCCCGGTGCCACCATAAGCGTGTGGGCCCGTCACGGCCGAGAGAAGGCAGCAAGCATCTGGACACAGTGGAAGGACACCAGAGGCCAGCATAGCGCCTGGCACACAGCTGGTGCTTAATAAAGGAGTCAAGGAAGGACACAAAGGTGACCTGAGCTAACTTTGTTCTAACAGTTCAGCACAAGGGCATCGGGAAGCAGCAAGCTGAGGCTTCTACTCTGCAGCCCCCCATGGGTCCCCCCCGGCCGCCAAGGACTCCCGCGCAATTTCCCCGCCCCCGGCCTCTGGCCACGCGCCTCTCGCTGCACCTGCCCCCGACACTGACACGGATTCCTGTTTCCCTTTGGAGCACGTTACTGGTCTCCCGCGTGTGTGGGACACCCCAGACGGGAACACGAAACAGATCACACGAAACAGCACTCTTCCACATCAACGGCAGGGCCCGGGGACGCGTCGCGCAGCCGGCTGGGAGCTGGCGGTGGCCGTGCTAAGCGCGCGGCTCCGAACAGCCCCAACCACACGGGGGCCGGGCTCTGAGCTGCCGAATGCCCAGCGCCCAGCGGCCCCCACCAGCCAGCCCCGGCTCCTCCCTTCCCCTTGCTGGCGGCTCCCCGCGAAGCCTCCTCCCGCCGTCCCTGTCTGGCACGCTCTGTCCGTCACCAGGGCCTCCTCTCCTGGAGGGCGATTGAGTCATCGAGCAGAAAATAGATGTCTAATTATCAAGAGCATGCATCAGCCCTCAACAGCCCCGCACACCTCCATCCTCCCTGTTCGGGGCGGGCAAACAGCTGGGCCTCCAGGAGCCCCGACACGTGGTATCTCTGGGAAGAGAGATCCTCTGCCCGGTGCTGTTTACAACAAAGGAAAGCGACATCAAAACGGGGGCCAGAGGCACGTCTGCAGCGTCAGACGCGGGCTCAGTGCCCCCGACTCAGGTTCATTCATTCTCTGCAGCGACCGAGGTCACTGGTTCTGGCTCCAGGCTCCCCAAGGGCCTGTCTGGGTGTGTGTGTGTGTGTGTGTGTGTGTGTGTGTGTGTGTAGGGGGCGGGGAGGCGGGCTGCAGGCAGGAGGTGGGGAGAGCGTGGTCTGGGGAGACTCAGCCTGCTGCACATGTTCGTTAATAAACCCACGGACCGGCCTTTCCTGAGACCTTAGGCAAGAGACTGCACCCGGGTTTTCTCATCAAACGGCAGACGTAAGGGTGGTCTCCACACTGGCGGGTGGCTGGAGGGTCGCAGGAGGCCCGACCGGGGCAGGCAGGTGTGTCGAGGCCCAGCCGCTACCTTCCCTTGTGTTGACGGACCTGCGCGCACGCCTGAGTGCGTGAGCGGTGCCGGCACGGAGAGCGGTGCTCTCTCGGGGCCCTGCCTGCGCGCCTCGCTTTTGTTTCCCGAGTGCCGCCCCAGAGCAGAGCTGGGGTTCGCCATGAGGCATGTGGACCAGAAAACCGATCCGGATAACAACTAGCCAATCAAACTGTCAGAAAACTTGCCAATGCCAGCTGACCGTCCAGACTCTGGAAACAGAACGGAAACGCCCCGCAGACCCGTGTCTGCACGCATATCCCGGGTTTGCAGTCAGTCCCTGGCCGGCCCCCCCAGAGTCCTCCGCAGCAGGGGCTGGAGAACGCCGGGAAGGCAGGAAGGCGCCCCAGGCGGGGGCGGGAGGGTGGGCAGACAAGTCTCAGGCTCCCAGAGAGCCCACAGTCACTGTCCCCCACCCACCTTCCCCAGGAGGAAGTGTGCCAGAAGCATAGAGCCACCCCTTGTCCCAAATACAAGAGATGACGCCTCATGCTTCCCGGCAGGCGTGCGAGTGGGGGAGGGGAGCTGGGGGATCAGGAATCTCGGGGAGAGAAAGCCACCCACCCCTTCCCATTAGAGTCGCCCAGACAAGGCCCTTAGAAGGTCTCGGATTCCTAACCCCCCGTCCCCCTGCTCTCAATCCTGCCTGAAGGAGGAGGTGAGACTTTTTACGAAAGTGATCAGTTTCCAAATGTCCCGCAACCCCCTGAAAACAAGGGGGAGGGAGGGCAGGAACCGCCCCGGAGTCTGGTCTGTTCACGCCGTGCCAGGGCTCATGGCCGCGGGACAGCGACAGCGTGGCCCAGGCTCTGTCCTTCTTCCCCTGGGAACCCCGGGCGAGTCTTCCCCCGGCGGAGGCTCTAAGTGCCACCGTCACAGCTCTGTGCGGGCGTCCCTGCGCTCAGCCAGCCAGCCCTCGCACCCACACCCCAAAGGGGCTCAAACACCACAACCTAGGCCCTGCGCTTCTCTCCTTTTCTGCGTTTGCACCCAGGGGAAAAGTCGAGGAAAAAAAGAACACAGCCTCTTCCCTAAATCAAAAAGGAACACGAGTTTCCATCAGCCTTGAAAGGAATAACAAATGAAATACAAATGAGATGTCATTAAAGTAAGGAAGGCCAAACAGTTCTCCTGGAGCAGAGATGGGGCTGGAAACGTCTGGGGCGGCTGCAGCCACGGAGAAGGACTCCAAGCACCCCTGCCCCCTCCCTCTCCTCCCCCGCCCCTCCCCCTGTCCCCTTCCTCCCTGCCCATCACCCCCCTCCCCAGCCAGAGAGACAGAGTCGAGCCTCGGAGGCTATGCACGGATCCACCTGCTCTGACAGTCACCGCAATCCATCTCAGGGTCTCATACGGTGACCCATCCCTGTGGTCTGGGGCTCTGGGTTAGCACAGGGACCTCAGCGAGGGACCTGGGCCCCTCTGCGAAGCCGCCTGGGCCCGGGAACGCACCCCCAGGGGCCCCAAGCTGTGCTCAAGCCACAACCGCTGGAGTGGTTTTCTGGGTAGGTGGGCACTCCGGCATCGGAGCGAGGGCCAGACACACGGGGGACGGAGACAGGCTCGCCTGGCCCACGAGGGCACTCTTGTCCAAACAACCTCACACCCAGGCCCGACGGAGGGGGGGGGGCACTTACCCTGTTATCCCCTTCTGGGGCCAGAGGGTCTGTCATCCAGGACCCGAACCTCGAGCCAGAGGTCTTGATGGTCACGGGGTCACTGATGCCCGTCAGCTTGCCACAAGCTGGAAGACAGTGCACAGTGCAGAAGGGTGAGTCCCCCGGCCCGACCCCAGCCTCCCACCGCAGGAGGACGCGGGTCCCCTCCGCCCCTCTCGGTCTAACGGCTGCCCTTGTTTTCCTGGGCAATGGGCTCAGCCACAGCTCCAGCCCCTAACGCGGCCGGAGAGATGGCAGGGTGCATCCGAAGGCCCCGTGCCGCGGGGTCACCCCAGGGCTCCCTGCAAGGTGCCGCCTGGGCCCCGAGGCGCCTCTCTGGGAGGAGCCCGCTGCTCTGCGCCCCTCCGTCAGTCAGAACCAGACTAGGGGAGTGGCCAGCTCCTCCTCTGCCGGACAGCCTGCGAGCCTCTCCCGCAGAGGGAGAAGCTCCCTTCTGCCTGGGGGGAGCCCTGCAGCCTGAGAGCAGGGACCCTGGAGGCATTGATGGAGCAGGGCAGAGGGACAGAGGGGCCCTCGGATGTGGCCTGAGGACCGGGACGGACTCGGGGCCACACAGCCACTCGGCACCGCTGAGGCTGGGACCCAGCACCCTTCCCACAGTCCCATGGGCCTCCCAGGCTGCACCTGTCGGCCCAGCAAAGACTCCACTCTCGGGCGAACACCAGCCTGTGTGCACAGCCACTCAGGCCTTCCAGAATCCTGGCCACAGGGCGCTCCTGACCCATAGGAGCCTATCAGCACGCGGACATGCGGTCCGCAAGGTCCCAAGAAGATCCGGGAGTTTTTGGAAGACTGTCAGTGACTTAACCCGGGGACACAGTTTAGCCAGGATAATCCGGCAAAGCGGACGGCAGGCCAGGCCTGAGAGACTAGTCTCTCTATACGAACTTAAAGCGGGGTGAGTATATACATTAGCATCATCGCACAAGACTGCCGAGACAGACCCCTGACGTCGCGGCTCAGTGCCTGGCGGGAGCACGGAGGCCGTGCCGGGGTAGGTAAGAGCCACCAGCAGGCAGGAGCGGGGCTGGCTTCGCCTCCAAATTCCCATCGGTGGTGCCGCCCTGCTCCCGGCTGCTGCCTCGAGCCCACACCTATTTTTACCCGCCTATCCCTTCCCCTTCTCCAGATTTCCTGTCTGTTCCGCCTCCAGGAGCAATCGTGTGCTCTCCCACGTAAGTGCTGTCCCCTCACAGACCGAGCTTCCGGGCAGCAGTCATGGCTCACAGGCTGCAGGCGGGCCAGGTCTCCGAGAATCACAGCAAGCTTGCCGGGCCCTGTCCCCCCTCTGTGGGAGGAGAGAGGGTGGACGAGGGGACTGGACGGCCGTCCAAGGTTAGCCAGCGCCTACGGGGACTAGAACTAAGAAAAAGTGGGTGGGTTCTCGGAAATCTCAGGAGAGCCCGTACCAACTTTTCACCTAACGCGCCTCTTGAGGATTCGGGGTGGGGTTCCCTAAGTGTTTGGTCTGGAGGAGGGGGAACGTGGGAGAAGCAGGACCCAAGGCTGGTGTCCCCCTCTGCCCGGTAGGGTTCCTGCGACCTGGGGGCTCTGGGGTGCCAGGAGACAGCAGCTTCTCTGAACTGGGTGGGAATCTGGAGATGCTGACCAGGGACCCCTCCAGCCTCCCCACCGCTGAGCCGGGGGACAGCGGTCCTGCCTGGAAGGAGGAGTCCAAAGGGGCCATCGCCCCCAAGGATGTCATGGCTTGGGGAACCCAGCGGGCCTGCGGGTTTCTATCCAATCGCACACCGAAGTTCCGGCCAAGTCTGTGCAGCCATACCCCCCCCCCCCCCCGTGCTGGACGATGACTGCCCGAAGGAGAACAGATGTCTGTCCCCCACGCCATACTCAGAAGGCAAAGAGCGGGCCAACGCCGCAGCTCGGCTCAGATGCCGGGCCCTTCCTGCCTCCACACCTTTGCTGGGGCTGTTCCCTCCACCTGGAATGCACCCCCCCACCCCGGCTCCCCCCGCCCTCCCACCGGTCCTCTGTGGCTTGGCCCAAACCCACGCCTCTTCCCGAGACCTCCGCCTTCTGAACTCTGCCCACCTTGTCCCCGCTGACTCATGCTCACGACCACACATTTCCTGGGGCCCTGGACCCAAGCGGCCCGGTCTTACCGCCCCAGGCAATAAGCCCGTTGCACTCACGCTCTTTCCGCAAGGCCCAGCCCGGGGAGCTGTCCGTGAACGAGTGAGTGAGTGAGTGAGTGATCGCTCAGGTACTTAGAGGTGAAATTACTCCTCTCAGAAAATCCTCATGAGTCTACTGCTTCGCTATGTGCCCAGCACAGGGGACAGCAAGGGAGCGAGGGTCACCCTCCCCGGAGTGAGGCACAGACCTTCTTCCTTTTCCACGAACTCAGAGGGGAGCAGTGGAGACTGAAGGGGTTGACCGGGGGGGAGAGTCCAGGAGGGCAGCTGATGTGAATCAGTGCTCAGTGGGGGCAGCAGCCACGATCGTGGCTGTGAACTCAGACTACGGCTGTGGAGAAGACGGGGTTCGTCCCCAGCAGAGTCGGGGTCACGGCTGCCCTGAACCGCTGCACCACGTCCTGCCCACCGTGAGCCTCCTGGCCTGGGCTGCGGAGCAGGGGAGCAGGGCCTACGGGGCTGGAGGCAGCCAGCCCTGCTTGAGTCAGGGAGTTATTTTTGGTTCTCTGTCCAGACGGGTTCTGCCATGACCTCGGGAGCTGACATGATCTCAGAGAGCCCCGTGGCAGGGCCTCACGGAAGAGTCTTGGCACATTCAGTTCAGGAAGGTGTCCCTTTCTGTCACGAGGGCTCAGGACGTGCGAAAGGCGGGGAGGAGGCTCGGGAAGCGCCCCTGCGCAGGTGCAGCTTGGAGGGGGCGGAGTTGCTGGGCCCGCACGGCCGCCCTCGAGAGCCCAGGACGGGTCTCAGGAGGGAGGATGCCCGCAGAGCCGGGAGCCCGGACGAGGCAGTGTCCTGCAGACGAAGCCATTTGCCTCCTGCCATATTCCTAGAAGGAACTCGCTTCTGACTACAGCCTGGATGGTCTCCACGAGGAGCCTTGAGTGGGTCCCGGGCGACACGCCCGCCAAAGAACCAGGCCAGAGACCAGACCGTGGGGTCGACGGCCCCGTGGCAGGCAGGCCGGGCCCCCCCGGGCTTTTGTTCTCCCTTGCTCCCAGCTTTCGTCCCTCAAGGACTGGGAACAGCTCGCAAAGCGGGGAGCTTGGGCAGACCCGTGTCCTTGCAGGGAGAGCAGCCTGAGAACGGAGCTCAGGCGGCACACAGCCCTGGAGCCTGGGAGGGGCACCCAGAGAGGGCCGCTCACCCCGCCTCCGCTCACGGGCAGGGCAGGGCAGGCGTCAGGAGACCTCTCACCAGGCATAATCCTGAGCGCTTCCTGGGAGGACTCCAGAAGGCGACGCCGACCCTGCCAGGATCCCACCCAGGCCAAGACGTGAGGAGGGCCTCGGATGCGGGTCTGCTTCCTCCCCGCCACCCCCTCGGGGTCTCCTGCAGGCAGAGGCACCCACACTCAGCTCTCAAGCCTCGACGGGACGCAGCACCCTTGGGCCAGCAGCTCGCTCACCGGCCCCTGCAGGCCCCTGGGAGCAGGTCAGGGCCGATCCCTCTGCCTCCCTGAACCCGCCACACCTCCAGGGCCAGAGAACAGGAGGGAGGCTTCAGGCTTGCCTCCTCCAGGAGAGCGAGCCTAGGAAACAGTGCCGAGGCAAAGCGCCGTGCCGGACACCCAAAACTGGCAAAAACGTCTACAGTCTGATGGCTAGCAACGTGCACGGTGGGCTGGTGGGGTCGGTGATGCCCCGGGGCTTCACTCAGATGTGTTCTCCGTGGGACAAGAAAATCCCCCCCACCCCGCCACCCCAGACTGTAGTGCTCTGGGTGCCTGGGTACTTCTTTCCCACCCAGGATGGTATAATGCGGGAAGCCCTAAAATCAGCTATCCCTCCCCCCGTTCTTAAAGACAGGAAAACTGAGGCCTGAAGCTAGCAGGCACACGACACGCTCAGGATGTGTTGACGTACGAACAACATTTTGCACTGGATCCCGAGTCTCTGGCTCGGCTGGTGTAGCTGCTGGGTCACCTGACTCCGCAGGCTCCCCCCAGGGAGGCAGTGAAGTTTCACGCCCCAGCTCGGGGGACAGGGCCGCTGGGCAACCATGGTGCTCGCTTATCTGGGAACGAGGGGAGCTGCAGGGGTGTGGCCGGAAGTGCCCTCCCCCCCCCCCCCCCCCCCGCAGAGGCATGCCCAGAGATGCTGAGCCCCCCTCCAGTTTTAGAAAAGGAGTTTCAGAGTCGTTTTTCTCTGGCTGGGCCATCGGGAAAAACATACAATCCCCTCGAGACAGAAATCTTTACCAACAGACACAAAACAAATGGAACCTTGTTTGTTTGTTTTTCCCTGTGTATGTTTTGGGGTCAGGGATTACCAGCATCGTGGACCTAAAGAGAAGGCGGCCACAAGGAGAACCCTGATTAGAGGCGCTGCACCGTCACACCGGGAAGGTAACGAGGTGCCGTTTGGGAAGCCAAGGACCAAGAGACAGACTGGAGACCAAGGCACCAAGGCGCCGGGGCAGGGCAGGGGGGGGGCGGCCGGGGAGCTGCGGGAGCCCCAGCCACCAGCCCCCACGGAGCGGGAGGCGGGCTCTGTGCTTCGTGCTCACCGGAAGCTCCAAGCAAGCAAACGGGCCGCTAAGATGGGGCCCGTTTGTAAGGCGGAAATAAAGACCGAATCAGCAGCCGCAGGACGGGAGTGTGGTCCTTAAGTTACTGAGCCTAAGTGACAGCCCAGGGAGATGGGACAGCTACTGCTCACTGTATCATCCACTATCTACCCCCACACCTGCTCACCCACCTGTCCGTTCATCTATCGACTGACTGTCTGCCTGCCTACCTCCCTACCTACTCACCTATCCTCTGCTCTCTGCCTGTCTACCTAGTTATCTATCACCTACTTCCTAACTGGCTGCCTACCTATCACCTACTACCTCCCTCCCTCCCTGCTTGCCTACATGTCACCCCCTACTCTGACAGATGCAGTGTGCAGCCATGATGGGAACGGTGTCCCTGGACTTCCACCGCGACCCCAGGGCACGGGGACTCCTACACCCTCACCATCCAGGTAAAACAGGTAGCAGTGCCTTGGGAGAGTCACACGGCCACAGAGCAGCACTTAACTACTTTACCGCACTGCCGGCCCCAGACCGAGGGTTCTCCCGCTTTGGCGTTGTTTACCTGAATCGCCCCGGTGCTGGTTAGATGCAGATCCCTGGGCCCCACCTGCAGACTCCGATTCAGTGGGTCTATCTACAAGTCAAGGTGTTTCTGAACAAAGAAACGCAGAGGCGAGACCACACGGCTGCACTCCTGACATGTAGAGAATGCGGTCCCCGGGACTGGTCCTCTCTCTTCGCTCCCAAATCAACCATTTTGGCGGCCCCAGGGGAACCACGTGAAAGCCCCAAGGTTCAAAGTTGCAAGGAAAATTCACGCAGCTTCTAAAAATAGGCCAAGTGTTTTTAGGGGGTGGCATCCCCCTCGGAGAGGCCTGCGGCTTCTCTGCCTTGGTAACTTTCCACTCTGAATTTCCGTTTTGCTCCCTGACCCCTGACTCGGAAAGCGTGGAGGTTTCATCGCCATTTCTCACTGGTATACACAGTCTATATCCCAGCGAGGGAAAACATAGTCAATGAGCCCTCCCCCACCCCCAGAGTCCTCAGAGGCTGGGACAGACCTCTCAGTGGGGGTGTTGGCAGGGTGTGGCCAGAGGGAGGCGATGGTCAGCGTGGGGTAATTGTGGCTAGAAACCCAAACCTGTGCCCAATGGTAAGAACCACACAGCCCATCGTCTTAAACACAGCCCCATCACTGTGAACATTCGAACATCCACACGGACCCCTGCAGTGTCAGAACAGGTCCCGGGTCCCCCAGCCCCCGACACTGGGGTGCGGTGAACCACGTCACTGGAAAAACGCAGCAGACGATCCCTCATGTGACATGGCGTAAGTGCCCACGGTAAACCAGATTAAACTCCCAACGCCTCTCGCTGTCCCCTCCGGGGCTGAGGTATGTAACAAGCGTCTGCATTTGCTGAGGTGCCTAGAACGGCATTTGAGATAACCTGGATGTTCGGACCGGCTCAAACGGGGGCGGGGGGCGGGGGGCGGGGGAGGGGGCCCTGCCGACTCCTTCCTCGCTCTCTGGACATTCCCTGTCACCTCACAGCACTAGGGATTTTAAAAAGCATTTGTGACCTTCGGGACGTTGTAAGTTTATAAAGAGGCATTTGGGGTGTGTTTTTGGGTGTGGGGGGAGAGGGAACAAAAAGGGAATCAAGTTAGAATATCAGAGAAAAACCTAAGGGAAGCTTCTTCATAAGTCAAAATGACCCTCCATCACACTAAGAAGTACACGGCAGGGACACGAACCACCTTGGTGTCAAAAAATGGCAGGTGACAAGGGCCAGCGAGTCTCAGTAAGAAAACCCAAGGATCAATTGGAAAAACTGAAATGTGCTAGAAGAGCGGACCCAGACGCTAACGAGCCACGACTTGTGGAAGCAATCCACGGGAGAGTTGACAAGGCGAGCGGGTATTGATCCCAAGAACCTGAAGGGGTTCCCCCAGCGGCGGGGGTCCTTCCTGGAATAGGGCAATGGGGTGGAGGGGCTGGTGGGTTCAGAGGAGCTGCTCTATCCAGGCTGTTAGGAGGGACTCGTGCCTTTACTCCCCGTGAACGGCAAGTCCTCTACCGTGGTGTGACTGGAGTTTCTCTTCTCTTTTATTCAAACTACGCCCGATGCGTTCTCTTGGGAGTTTCCTCAGCCCCTGTCCCCAACCCGGAGAGAATCTGAGATGTATGTTTCCAGCCCTATCGAACTTGTGTCCTAAACTCACCCGGGACACACGCGCGCACACGCACACGCACACACTCATACACATCCTTCAGATGGTGTGTGGCATCTGATGCCTTCTCCAGATGTGCGACTCCACGGGGTCTGTGAGCTGGCCTTCTCTGCACAGGGTGGGACAGTGCCCTAGCCTGAGTGCCGCCTACCGGGGAGCCTAGGCGGGAGCCCTGCCCGGGGCCTCTCTGGAGCCAGGCGGGCGCTGTCCGCTTCAGCACCACTCCCTAAGCCTGTGTGGGAGCGGAGGTGGGCGGAGCAGAGCCGCGCCCCCGCAGGGTTCTGGTCCTACCTAGTTTTTGCATGCATGCACGGAGCCTTTCTTCAAGATTGGACACTCTGCTCTGCAGTTCATCGTAGTCATAGGCGCCAATCTCCTCTTGCAGCTCGTTAAGCACTGACGTCAGGTTCTGGACCTCCTCTTTAAACTGCAATACCAATTTGGCATCGGCCTTGTACTCCTCCAACACAGGTATCAAAGGCCTAAGTTCATCCATTTTCGCTTTTATCGCCTGCAAGGTCAAAATAAGCTGGGTTCAGTGCTCTGCGTGCAAAAACTTGCCACACCCTGCCTTGGCCTGGCTTCTCTCCCTGGGTGAGGGAGGGTGTGCACCTTCCTGCTTTCTTTATAGGTTTATGTATTCTGGTCCAAACGGGGTAGAAAAGCATATTAAACAGTCTCCGGAACACCAACATATTTGGGAAAGTCTTTATTGTCAGTTTAGAATGCAACATCTTAAGGTTACATGCTTTTAGTCACACACACAAAGTTTCTTTTTTTTTTTTTTTTTCTTTTTCAAAAAATGCATTGACAAGGGTTCAAACTATCCATGAAATGCATCTACAGTCACATGCAAAAGAGGATCCTGGTTGTATTCAAGGTTCCTTAGTGATATGGTGCTAAGTATTGGAAAATAATAGCAAAAATGCATGGTGCCCAAGCTCTCTGACCCTCTTTCATGGTTACATGGGAGTGGACTGCCTCTTCAGTCAGTGCAGCATTGAAAAAACGCTTTTAAGTTAGCCCTGCAAGCAAGAAAATGAAATACTGTTGAAGAGCTGCCTCACTAGCTTGCCTTAAACAGACAGCCATTAATAGACAAATATTTTCATGGTCACTTAAAAAAAAAAAAAACAACTCACACTGCAATGCTAGATTTCGTCCAAACCAACTGCTTTAACGGTTACAGAGCTTCCCTCGCAATTCCTGTTGAAATTCTCAGTGCAATTAAAGCATGGTCAACGGCAAGGGGCTGCTTCTTCTCCCCCGGGGCCATATTGCCCCCAATTTTGGAACCGGGAGGGGGATGCCTGTGTGCACAGTACCAGCACCGCGCGGCTAGCCCTCGGCGGCTAAAGGCACCCTCGTCTTTAGGGGAATCTGAGTCTACCACGGAGAAGGGAATGAATGCTGCCCTTTCAGGGAGAGACACAAACTCTTTTTGGTCAAGCAGGTCAAAATCTCTCTCTGAGATAATTCGCAGTGACGTGTCAGGAGCAAGGACAACGTGTTCACCTGCCTCCGACGTGAGCAATCGCTTCATTTCTCCTCAACAGGCTCAGGCCTGCTATCGTTTTATTTATAATATAGATTTATGACTTCGTTAGCCTGCCATTTTGCCTATATAATGTATCGCTCTTAAAAGCGGATTAGTTCTTGCTTCATGCAGGGAGCACATCAAAGGAAAACATTAGCATAAAAAGGACAGGAAGACAGAGCGTCAGCAATTTCTAGTCAAGCAGGGTTGTGTAATTTGACCTGTTCATTTATATCTGGGCTAGATTGCTAATTAACATGCATGTATACCTTAATTGAGGTGCGTATAAATTTTTCAATTTGAACATTTTGAAGCTGACTAAAGCAGAAATGTATATATACATATTTCTACATATGTATATATAATTTTAGGGCCAACTCTGGCTTTAATGTCCAGAGTTACCCGGGGGGGGGGGGGAGAAACACTTACCAGGAAGTGAGAAAGATGTTGGTGTCTCTCTCCTTCTTCCCTGCAAATCTACAGTGTGCCTTGTCATAGCTAAATTAGGTCAGATGTGAAAAATTGCCCTGAGTGATCCCCGCTCAGAAACGGCTCTAATCAATGAAGCTAATCCTTGGCTAATGTGATTTACCTGCAGCAGCTTGAGAATGACAACGACCAATCATGTCCCTTCCCGGCTAATCTGTGACCTGGCTCGAGAAGCCAGGTCTGGGGATCCCCCCGCATCACCCCCCCTGCCTCAGAAGCTCACGGGGGTCTGAAAGCCATTCCTCAACCCACCCCTTTCAAGGTGTCATTCGCCAAACCAGGGCGGGGACAGGCTGCCTGTCTATTTCCAAGGACAGCAGCCCCCTTGCAAAGGGCGATTCTCGCCGGGCTCCTCCCCGGGCTCCCGATTTCTATTTCCAGAGGGAAGGGGTGAAGCCTGAAGGGAAACCAAGCCCGGTCTCGGAGGAGGAGGGACACACTTACCTTGAACTGCCTGGCCAGGTGCTGCCTGTGGCTCTCCTCCACCTGTCTGAACTTAGACTCCAGCCCCTTCATCTGGTTCTCCATCTTTTCCACGTACTGTAAGTCTCTCTGAGTCCGCCTGTCCAGGACCTCTATGGACTGAGACATGTTCTGCACCTGTCAAAAAGGCAACAGGTTCAAGGAAGGAGCCGTAGCAGGTGCCCGCCCATCGTATTTGCCTTCTAATGCACGACCGCGACCTTTTCCACACGGCCAACACACAGGGAACGAGAAGCGGCCCACACATCATTTACTAGTTAATCACCAACACCGGGGAGTGTTATGACCAAGGACTCCCCAAACAGAGCAAATTGCTTTGGTAAACATTTCGCCTGCCACGTTCCGGAATGCTTCTCCTTGCAGCCAGGGCTGCCAATCAGGGGTTCAGGAGCGTCAGGTCCTCCCTGGTCACGGCTCCAGGCACATGGCTCTGGGTGGCTCTTTTTCTTCCCTGTGTCAGGGATTGTGTTTAAGTCTCTCTACTCTGCAGGATGAAACCAGTTAGGCAGGCACGCATACCAAGAAAGACGAATAGTGCCTTTGGGCTGCCCCCACCCCAGGGAGAGCCTCTCTCTCCTCCTAAATCTCCCAGCCGTCCTGTTGCCAAGGCTGATGGCAGGAGCGTGGAACCAAGGAACAAGAGAACTGTTCTCCCTGACTCTCTATCAACCCCTTTCCCCATCCTGCACACCATCCATCACGCCCGCGGTATCACAGGTAGATGACTGCTCTGCAAACATGTCCGTTCCGAACATACAGTCAGGAATCGATCACCCAGCAAATGAATAATCACTGTTTTACATCTTTGCAGGCAGATCAGAATTGAGTCCAGCCTCAAGATGGAACTTTAATATTCAACAGGATTCCAGGGAGCTTAAAAGAAAACAGTTTCAGTGCAGCCACCTGCCAGAGCGTTTTATTTTCGGGAAAGTGGCTCGTGCTCCTGGGCACAGGCATTTGGGGTGGTGGGGAGGCAGAACGGAGCTCAGGGTTGCTGCAGCGGTGTTTGGGTCATTTTCCCCAGAGTCCAATCCAATTACGAGGGAGGACGACACCTTTACGACCGCGAACTTTCAGCTCTGATATTCCGCTGCCTTTGAAAACCCTCTCCCTTTTAGAAACAGAATCATTTGGGTATGACACGTAGCCGGACTTGGCCAGTGGAAAGCTGGTAGTGGTTCGGTTTCTGTGCCTCCTGTGCATCCTCCACCCCCACAAATAAAAATAAAATAAAAGAGCACATCTAAAAGGCTTCTCAGTGGGAGAAAAACTGATATTACTCATTGCAGCACTTTGAAATGCCTGGAATTTTACGGTTAGTTATTTAAAAGTAACACACAAACTCAGTTTAAAAATTCACGTTTGTAAAATACAATACGTGGGTGACTCTGACTCTCTCTGATCCTTTCTCTTTAGACGTTTCACGGGGACCTGGAATATATTTGTTCTCTTACCTTCTCTCTCCCTGCCCTCCTCGCACTGAATAACCAGCTGTCTTACCTCCTCACACTGAGTAACTACAGCACTCCCTTTGAGAAGACTCGTGAGTTTTGGTTACCTTAAAGCCCAGCCCGAACACCACCTCCTCCGGGGAGGCTTCCAGGATGCGCCAAGCCAGGAGTGGCTGCACACTGCTTGGAAACAGCACTACCTTGTCGGCGCCATGCCTGCAGGGCAGCAACCCACTCATCTGCTTCAACAGCTAGGGGGTGGGAGGGGGCTGGGCCTCATTCACTCCTGTAACCACAGCAGGAGGCCCACACATCATAACGTGGGGAGTGTCCCCCCAGCAGCCACAATGCTGGGAGCAGGAACACAAATGGCGCCTCCGGTCCAGACCCCTCTCCCCTCCTCTCCTGGGACATCCGATTCCCCAGGAGCAAGGGCCTCCGTGGGCAGAGCAGAAGCCACTGGGTCCGCCGGCTCCAGTCTCGATCCGCCAACAGGGGCCACACGCTGCACAACGGGCTTTTCATTTGCCAGGGAAGGAAGGCTTGTAACCAATTTTAAATAAGATCAAATTTAAGATTTAGAAAACAAAATTTAAGGATGCCAAGCTACCCAGCTGCCTTAACACAAAACGCGACTCTCCCTCTGCCTCTCCCACCTCCAAGGGAGGGTGGACCCTCCTCTCTGGCGGGTCACAAAGCGGAAGGGCACAACCACTCCCAGGCGCGCCGGAAGACCCGGCCCGGGGCCACCCACCCTCTCTCCGCTGGATGTGTCCCTGAGAAGCAGATCTATGAGCTCAAGGTCACGCAGCTGCTAAATGACACCGACCCCCCCCTCCCCCACGCTCTGCCCAGCGTGGGAGCAGGAGCTGGGAAAGCGGGGGAGGGGCAGCGACAAGCAACAGACACACCCGGCCTCCAGGGATTAGCGAACCCTAATTATTTACTGAATGTCTTCAGTGTTCCAGGCAGTGGGCTAAGCCCATCACGTCACTACTCCGTTCAAGCTCGATGAAACCCCGGTTGGCGAACACTATTTCCGGTCCCACTTTCTGCATAAGGAGAGCCAGGCTCAGAGAGGTCCAGCAGACTGTCTGCCGCCACACGGCGGCCAGCCACGATTCAAGGCCTGGGCTGACTCCAAAACCCACGCTTCCAAATTCAGGGCAGGTGGCTTCCTCGAGGGGAACAGAAACAGAGCCCCCGGCCCCCCGCAGGCCTTTTCCACTCTGTGGGTTTCCAGGGGCCCTCATCCCCCCCGCCCCCGGCCCCCGGCTAGCTAGCGGTCAGGCACTGCCTGCTGCCGCCAGGGCCCCTCCCAAGGGCTCCGGGCCAGTGACAGAGCCCCGGGCGTGCGCCCACGACTCCACCGCGGGAAGCCCCCCGGGTGGGTTCACGTGAAGCCAGGCCGGGGAGACACAGAACTAGACGCGAGGTGGCCGGCTGGGACCCCGGCCCCACCGACGGCACGCAGGATCAGACCCGCACAGCTCGGTGCACGCTCCCCACGGCAAGAGAAGGGGGGCCGGCGACCGGAGGGAGGCCCCACGACGAGAACGCTGAAGCCCCCCTCTTTTACAACAAAAGCTGCTGCCCTCTGAAAACACGGTGCCCACCGGGGTGTAAAATAGGGCCTTAAATCGTTAAGCCGTGGCGCGGTGGCGTCTGTAGGCAGAAAAGAGGGCTCCCAGGCCGGCGCTTTACCGGCTCTGAGAGCTTTCTGGAATCCAGAAAGCACCTCCCCCAAGAGCTCGAGGTTCTTCCTCACGGGCCCCCAGCCCCGCCCCCAGCCAGGCCCTCAGCCCCGCCTCAGCCCGAGCACGCCCCCCCCCAGCCCCGCCCCTCAGCCCGGACCCCCCCAGCCCCGACGCCAGACAGGCCCCCAAGCCCGGCCCCCCAGCCCTGCCCCCAGACAGGGCCCCCCCGACCCCAGCCCAGCCCTCCGCCAGACCCCCCCTGCCCCGCCCCCCTCGGCCCATCTCGGCCCCGCCCCCATCCCCGCCCCCCAGCCCGGCCTCAGCTGTCCCAGAGGCCCCTTCAAGCTCCACCTCCTGCCTCTGCAATTCTGAATAATTAAAGGCCCAATTAGGCTTTGGTCTAGTTTGGTGTTAATGAACGTTTGTGGAATCTGCTAAATGCGTTTTACATTAATTCTTTGCAAGTGATGTACTGGGTGGGCTAGAGATGAGAACAGAGACCACACTGTCCTTAAAGGGGAGCGGGAGCCACAGCCCAGCGCCGCCCAGAGCCTCGGCCTCCCTTCTTCCTCCCCATGAGCAGAGCTGGCAGTGCCCCCCGCCCCCCCCCCCCCCGGAATCGCTCACCGCCCCCTTCCCTCCACACTTCGGGAAACTGAGGCCAAACTGGGACCTGGTCCTGTGAGGGGTGGTGGATGGGCGGGGCCCAAACGAAAAGGTCCTGACCTAGCACCACAAGGCGGTCCCCCTGCCAGCGACCTGACCTGCCCCAAGACCCTCACTGCTCGGCCGGCGCCTCCCCTCGTGTCCTCAACAACGGCCGACATACAGTTTTACTGGCGTGTGTGTGACTGTGTACGTGGGATGTCCACGGGGTATGTGTGGTGTGGGGGGGGTGTGTAGGTGGCCCTGTGCATGGCGTGTGCGTGTGCCTGTGCGTGCTGTGTCCATGTGTGTCCGTGGGTGGTGTGCGTGCGTGCACAGCTCTGGGGGGGGGCAGAGGACGCCAGGCGGGGGCACCACTCCGCGGTTTGAGTGCCGGCCCCCCCCCCCCCCCCCAGAGCCAGCTGCTTGGCTCGGGACAGGTGGTCCACCCTCTGACTTCCATTCTTGAAACGGGGTGAAAAATCTCACCAAGTTTACATGATCCTCGTGGAGATTATTTGGAACGATGGCTTCCGAGTGTGTATTTGAGCCACACGGTGCCGTTCGCAGTGGGTGCAAAGGTGAGGACCCAGTGTGATTTTGCTCCTGAAGGCCTGCTGTGGGGGGGGGGCAGGGGGAGAGCCCCAGGGGCAAAATCCAAAGGGCTGCAAGGATGCCCCCCACGGAGCTGCTCCGCGCCAGCCCCCACCCCCTGGACTGCGGGTCCCCAGGAGGGACCGAGAGATGGTGGCAGCGAAAGAAAGCACCCCGCGTCCCCGCACCCCGCTCCCACGTGGCTCCTCAGGGGAGCCTGCAGCCACCGGTGGGGTCTACTCGTCTCCTCCTGGGCCATCCTTGGGGGTTCTGCACCCATCCATTCACTCAGTCACTCGTTCACAAACATTCTGAGTGTGGACGTGCCAAGAAAGAGGGAGGTCTTGAAGCAGGACAGACCCTGCAGGCTGGCCGAGCCTTGGTGCTGGTGTGGGCACGCACACACGCGCGCACACACACACACACACACACACACACACCCCACGCGGACTCACCTTCTCCAGCAGCTGCCTGAGCTGTTTCGTGCGGGCGTCCCGTGAACACATGGTCTGCTGGGGGGCGACCACTGTGCAGATACACCTGCCCTCGCTGTCTTGGGCAGAACTATAAACCTGCCAGCTCTCCTCGGGGTTGGTGGGCAACACCTGGAGGGGGGGGTGGTGAGGGAGCGAGAGGGAGAGAGAGGTCAGACCGTAAGGCAGTGCAGCAGGAAAGACACCCGGGGAGGACTGTCAGAGTCCAGCCTCCGGGAAAAAAGGGCAGAAACGGTCCAAAGACGCGTTGGTTCTGACCACGGGGAGGGAAAGGGGCCCCCGAGAACAAAGGGGCGATCTCCTATCGGGGTCCCCAGGGCCAGAAGGAAGTGAAACCGACACGACTCTTTTAATTCTTTTTTTCCAATCCAGGGGATTTTTAAATTCCAGGGATGTTTGGAGTTCTGGCATCTGACCAAATTGATAGGTTAGGAGGACGGGAGGGAAGAGGCCGCAAGCCGGCGAGGAGCCAGGGAGGAAAGCAAGTGGCTGGTTCACTCGCAGCACGTAATTCAGAAAGATCTCCTCCCCACAAGGCACGCAGGGGTGGCTGGCGCAGCCTCGCTCCGCCGTCCCTGACGCGAAGGGATGTGGCACCCGCGGCAGAACCCGGGATCCAGCCGCCCGTCAGCCCAGAGCCGCAACGCCCCGAGCCCCGACCGTCCCCGGCACCCCGGCAGAGGCCGCCGGAGGAAGCGCCAGGCTTCCGACCCGGCTGCCACGCGCGGTCCTTCAGTGGATGTCACCAAGTTTCTGGCGGCACGGCGTTCACACCCAGCCTCGGTCCCGGGGTATGCCCAAGGACCCACCAAGGAACCGGAGCCGTGTGTGGCCGGTGTCACCTTGCCGCCCGGCTCGGGTCCCGAGCGCCAGGGGCACAGGGTGTGGGAAAACACTCCCTGAGCACAGACCCTCCCCGGCAGCCTGCCCGGGCGCCTCAGGTCACCTCCCTGCTATTTTTAGCCTGGCCGGGAGGAGAACCTATAGTAGTCGATACATTTGTTTCATTCATTGCCAACCCCAGAGGCTTAGGACCCAGACCCGGGAGCAAAGTCATTATGAGAGCACTGGAAGCACTTGAAACGGCAGGTGAACGTGACAAGGGTCTCAGGAGGGGCTCACACGGAGACCTGTGCCCAGGGCAGCACAAACCAGGTGGGAGAGGAGCCTCCTGCCCGCCCCCCTTCATTCCCCACCAGGAGGGGCCCGCCTGGGGTCCTTCCTTCCTCCGTTCCCCTCCGCTCAGGGCTGCTTCCCGCTCGGCCTGCCTCCCAGTGGCTCCAGCCAACATCCGACTCAGGCCTGCCCACAGGCGCCCCGGCCACTCGCCACCCGCCACCCGCCCCCTCCCCCCCCCCACAAGGCCTTGATGAGGGAGGAAAAGCCACCTGGGAGGCAAGGCAGAGGGGCAGAGGGGACAGGAGGGGCCAGCTCCACAGGCAGTGCCCCCCAGGGCCACTGCACCCTCCCTGGCCACCACGGCCGGGACCGTCAGGGACCTGGCTTGGGGACTCGCAGCCGCCAGCTCCCCCAACGGCCGCTGGCCCACTCCGGCAGTCCGTCTGGCTTTGACAAAGTAGGGCGGGCTCCGCTGGAGCCCTGGCTGGACCAGCCCTGACAGGGCGGAGCACCGCGTCCCCACCCCTTACTTGCTGAGTGACCTTGGACAAGTCCCCAAGTCCCCTGCCTCAGTTTCCTGACCTTGTCCGCGAGGGACTTAGTATTAGTTGCTGCGGACTCCAGGCCTCCGAGTCCCTGAGGCCCCCTGCCCCGAGAGGAAACCCCGGCAAAGGAAGGAGGCGCGCCCCTGGGGGACCGGGGCGGGGTGCCGGCCGGCGGGGCAAGCGCGGGGGGCACGGTCACCCCCGCCGGCGGTAGCGTGGGGGGGAGCCGCCGCCGGGGACCCCTGCCCGTGCCCTTGGCCCCGCGCCCCCGCGCTCCGGCTCGGCGCCGCCCAGCCAGGGGTCGGGGTCGGAGGGAGCGGGCGGCAGGGCCCGCGGGGTGGCGGCGGGGACTTACGCCGGTGCTGCGGTCGAGCGTCCCGCCGCTGGCCGCCGAGAGCTTGGTGGTGTTGAGGCCCACCAGCGAGGGCAGCGTCTGGGACATCCAGTTGGTGATCATGGCCATGGTGCTCAGCACAACCCCGATCTTGAGCAGCGGCACCGACATCGCGCCTCGAGTCGCCTCCTGCGCCCGCGCGCGCCGGCGCCGGCTCCGCGCCCCCGGGCAGCCTTCAGGCGGCGGGCACCGCGGCGGGCAGGGGCGCCCGGCCGAGTCCCCGCGCCCCTTCGGCCCGCCGCCGCCCGCCCGCCGCCGCCGCCCCGCGCGCCCCGGCCATGGCTGCGCCGCCCCGGGCGCCGGGGACGGTGGCCGCTGCCCGCTGCCCGCTGCCCGCTGCCCGGTGTCCGCGGTGCCGCCGCCCCTCCGCGCTCCGCGCCTCGCCGCCGGCTCGGGCTCCGGCTCCGGCTCGGGCTCTGAGCGCCGCGCGGGCTGCGCGCGGGGGCCGCGGCCGGGAGGCGGGGACACGGCCGGGCGGCGGCCGACGCAATCTGCCCAGGAAATGGGTGGATTTTTCCTCTCCGCTCCGGCTCCCCGCCGCCCCCTGGCTGCTGGCAGCGAGGCCTGCAAACCCCAGTCGCCAAGGGGTTGAGATGGGTGTTCAGGGAGGAGAGCCGACCACCGCCCCCAAGTCCTAAAATCGCGGCGGCCTTAGCGTCCAGACTGGTGGCGCCGCTGCTCCCTCCCGGCGGCCGGACGGACTGAGCGAGGCCTGGGCACCCCTTTGGGACCCCCGCTGGCCACCGCATCGCGCGCTCAGCCCTCGCCCTCGCTGCCCTGGACCTACTTGGGGGGTGGAGGCTCCACGCTCCCCGCCAACCCTGCCGCCCCCGCACTGGAGCCCAGCCGGGAGGGGGTCTCCAGCCCCAGCGCGGGGAGGGGAGGGGCGAGGAAAAGGGTGGAAAGGGGAAGGCTTTCTGGAATCCCCGGGGATGGGGGGTGGGGGGTGGGGCAGGTGCTCTAAGGCCTCTGGGAGGAAAGGAGCCTCCTGGCAGGTGTAGCACCCACCAGTGTGGGCCCCTGGGTTGGGGTGGGAGGGGTCCAAGGGCAGGGCAGGAGCTGCGTTTAGGTTTGGGCTCAGGCATCTGGGCAGGAGAGCTGAAGGTGCCCGGCCCATGAGGAGTGTGGAGCTGGGTGGGGCCTTGGGGTGTGTGGTTGGGGGCAAGAGAGGAGCCCGAGTCCTGGGGCCCGAGTGGAGGGTCAGGGCAGCCTGGCCTAAGTCCCCAGCGCTCTGCGGCATCACTGCAGGATACGCGCGTGTCTCGGAGGCACGGGGCTGACTGGGTCGAACACCTGAACGCGGCTTTAGCATTTGCAGGAGCCTTTAGGGGATGAAGTTTCTGTCAGTCCTCAGTCCCTCTCACTAAGTGTCCCGGAAGTTTGGGAAGCAACCCCCAGAGCACTCACCACACTCTTTTCTGCCTGGGTGAAAATAAATCTCCCTTCCTGAACCGGGATTGGAAGGATCCGGCCTTCCCGGGGCCATCGAAGATGGACACCACCTTCCCAGGGCGTCTGTCTCTGTTCCATGCCCTTTGGGAGAGGGGACGATGACAGCCAGGATGGTCCCGGCCCGAGTGTCGGGTGTCCGGTGTGAGACCCCAACGAAGGGTTTCCTGATTTGTTTTCCCCAGGGGCACCAGGGAGTGCAGGTGGCCGGTTCCAACCGTTGGGGAAGGGCGCCACCTCCCAGTGTGAGCCGGTACTGCAGGCTCCGCGGCGAGCCCGCCCGCCCGTGCAGGTCACACCAGGCCACACGCGCAGGCCGGGTGCGAGAGGCAGCATTCACGCGACTACCGGAGCTCAGCCTCCTTCCCCTGCCAGCGCGTGACCAGCAGATGCAGGGCCGCGAGCCACGCTGGCCCAGATCACTCGCGCTCAAATCCCACTGCGGGCAGTGGCCGCTTCCTTGGCGGAAAGAATCTCCAGTCGAGCCCAACCCAGTCTACAGAACTCTCGGGCCGTGCATCTAGAAGCGGCAAGGGCTTGGATACAGCCTGCCGTGCAGCCCGGGACAGGAGCGACACCAACACGGGAGCCGATTCCTGGACACTCGCCATGGCCGGGCACCGAGCGTGAATGAAAACTCTCTTATTATTAGTGGCCAACACGCCGCTGCCAGAGAGAGGCGTCTCGGACGAGCCGCTCAGCACGGAGAAGGCAGACTCAGGGCCGGCGGCCTGGGTTTGAGCCCTGGCTCTGCCACCAGCTGTGAGACCCCGGCCGAGGGGTTGGGCCTGCTGTGCCTCAGTTTGCCCATCTGGGAAACGGGCTCGCTAACAGTAACGGTGACCTCTCTCTCCGGGGTACCGTGAAGACGGAGCGCGTTAGTGTGGGAGCGGGTTTGGCGCCCGGTAACGGTGCCTTTCCCGGTCACCCCGCTTGGCAGGAGACAGCACGCACTCGGGAGGCCCCTCCGCTGAGTGACCAGGGCTCAAGTGCATGGCAGGGCTGGGACTCGTGCCCCCGGGGACCCCTGCCGCCCCTCGTGACAGCTGCCGCTGTTGATACGGACGCACAAGTGCTCAGAAGGTATTGCCGGACACGAAAGTAATCCCCCCCGACCAGAGCCCCGTTCGAGGAGGATGAGGGTCCAGATGGGCAGATAGAAAGAATTAAAAAAAGGAAACAAAGGAAGTTTGAAGGGCACCACGTCCGTCGGGCTCCTCAACTGAGAAACCCAAGACCAGGTAGTTTGCGACGACGGGGCCGACGCTGCTCCGGGCAACTCGGGAGGCGGGAGGACCCCGGGACCCACGAGCTGCTTTGGCTCCACCCGCCCGGGACCCCCTCCGACCCTCGACCCTCCTCGACCCTCCGCGCACGGGCACTGGGGGCCGGGCTGGGGACGTGAGCCCTGCAGCCATGCCGGGGAGCTGGGAGTGTTTGTGGCGTCCCCTGAGGCGTGGCTGGGAGGCCGTCTTTGTAAACATCGGGCTCTGGGTGACTCCCACGGGGTTTGCCAACTGTGGACGGTGCCTCGGAAGTGCCACAGCTGCCTGGGAGCCGAGCCGACCCTGGAGGTCAGAGAATTTGAGCGGGACTTGGGGCGACAGCTGGCTCGCACCCCGCCTGACGCCTGTCAGTCCCTCCTCACCACCTCTGCATCCCTTTCTGTGTTTATAAAGGCGCAAACAGAGGCACCATTCACATCCCTCCCTCCCAGAGGGCGTGTGTAGACAGAACAGGGGTGTGTGGTGGGTATAGCCCTGCTCCTGACCCACAGTGAGCCTGCACCCCTGCTGCCCTGTCCTGCACCATTGAGGCCCTGCCCTGCCCTACACCCCATGCCCTGCCCTACAGCCCTGTTGCCCTGCACCCCTATGCCCTACCCTGCACCCCTTCCACCCTGCCCTGCCTCCCTGCCCTGCACCCCTGCTGCCATGCCCTGCACCCCTGCTGCCCTGCACCACTGATGCCCTGCCCTTTCCTACACCCCTATGCCCTGCCCTGCACCATTGCCACGTTGTCCTGCACCCCTGCGACCCTGCCCTGCACCCCTGTGCCCTGCCCTGCACCCCTGTGCCCTTCCCTGCACCCCTATGCCCTTCCCTGCACCGCTGCTCTGACAAGCTGGAGGTTGGAGGTAAGTCACTTCTGACTCCTCTAATCCCAAACCAAAGTCCTCTCCAGGGACTGGAATCCATGAGTCAGTAGGAGAGACTCTTGCTTTTAATGCATTTGAAAGGGTCATCCGAGAAGCCTTGAGCAAGTGTAATTTGATTTAGGAGGCCACACTGTATTTCCGAAAGCAAACTGTGCATTGTTGAAGAATGAGGCATTTGGATTAAAGGATCCTTGGCGTCGGCCAACCCCAAATGTTCCTGAGGAGGAATTTAAATCCCAATTTCCACACGGCTTCCCTGGAAGCAAGGGCTCACTTACGCTCACCACTCTCAATAGCCACCGTAACCCTAACTGAGCAGGTGCTGTGCCCCAGACGCCCTCACGCCAGCTGCATCATGTCCCTTGATCCTCGCGGCCGCCCATGGGCGATGCTCTTGCCGCGTCAGGCTCGGGAAGACGGCAAGACCTTCAAGGTCATGTGGGGAGCCGGCCGTTCCCAGGACCAAGCTCAGAAACGTGGCACACCTCTGCCTGTCAGACGTCACGGGGTCCGTCTGCTCCGGCCGCTATGACAAAACACTGCCGACCGGCAGCTTATGACGGCAGGCATTTGCCGCTCGCGGTTGTGGGGCTGGAAGTCCGAGAGCAAAGGCACTGGTGTGGTCCAGCCCTGGGAGGTCCTGCCTCCCGGCTTGTGGCCCGCGAGGAGGCACGACGTCGGAGCATCTCCGTTCTACAGACAGAGCACAGGTCCCCGGAGTAGGGACTCGCTCAGGTCTGGGCCTTGGCAAAGGGACAGCCCCAAAGAGCAAAGTTTGGATGCCCTTTTGCTGTGGAAAAGCATGCACATTTTCCCAGGGCGCCTGGGTGCCTCAGTTAAGTGGTGGACTCCTGGTTTTGGCTCAGGTCATGATCTCACGGTTCGTGGGATCGAGCCCCCGTGTCAGGCTCTGCACAGCGAGGAGCCTGCTTGGGATTCTCTTTCCCTCTGTCTCTCTCTCTGCCCTTCCCCAGCTTCACTTGCTCTAGCTCAAAATAAATAAACATTAAAAAAAAATTTTTTTTTTAATGTTTATTTATTCTCGAGAAACAGAGACAGAGCATGAGCAGGGGAGGGGCAGAGAGAGAGGGAGACACCGAATCGGAAGCGGGCTCCAGGCTCGGAGCTGTCGGCACAGAGCCTGACGCGGGACTCGAACTCACCAACCGTGAGATCATGACCTGAGCCGAAGTCGGACGCTCAACCGACGGAGCCCCCCAGGCGCCCCAATGGATAAAGTCTTTTGAAGAAGCACGCATATTTTTCTGAAGCTATCCGCACATAGCCGGGGTGGAGGAGAGAGGGAGGGCAGACGGAAATGGGAGAGGGTTAGGGGGGCCGCGTGGGGCCACTCTGCTCCCTCACCCTGTGTGCGCCCTTTCCATCACTCTCCTGCTGGGGAAGAACATTTCTGCAACAGCGAAAGGTCTGGTCTGGAGCCGGGCACCTTGGGACGTTTGTTAGCCCGGCTGCAGAGCTGAGAGCTGACCCATCCTGCTGCGAAGCCTCCTCCCGGGTCCCTTCCTTCCGCCGTCCATGCATGCGGGCTCGAGGTCCTGCGGGGCTGGGACTCACGGTGTCTATTCCAACCCCCCGGGAAAGAGCAGCCACTTCCCCATGGGACGGTGCTCTGTGACCCGCAGCTGTCACCAGGGCGGCCTCTTCCCTCAGCCACGACGCCCCCTTCTCGCCCTCAGTCCCGATTCTTTGTCCTTCAGAGAGCTGACCGTTTGTGGCCCCTCCCCGCGGCCCCCCACACCCTCTGCTCCTCCTCTGGAAAGTTCCATGCTGCTTTCATAAACGTTGCCTCAGCCTGGCTTGCATCCAGACCGGGAGGCCACGGCCATGTGTCCTCTCAGTTGCCCAGCGGAAATGGGGTCTGCTTCTGGGAGTGGCGCTTTGGAGACCCTGGACAGGACGGCCCTGCAGGCAGGTCGCCCTCTGAGCTGAGCTCGTGGGTTTTGGGGGCCCCCCAGACATTACTGCTTCCTTTCGCCCATTAAGGGAAGTCACCATAACTGAACTGAGGAGAGCAGTCTGGTTTCTGCTGAATTTAAGTCATTGATCCGGACACGGGTTCACGGATTCCAACATGGCTCAGAAGGCCAGGTCTGCAGGACCAGGTCTGCTGCCCGATGCCCCTCCCTCCCAGAGCACACGCTCCGCCTCCAGCCCCGCCTCCAACAGATTAGGACTCTGCCTGATGGTGGGGGGGGGGGGGGACTCCGCCTCAGAAACCTTCCCAGCCAGCTCTACCAAAGGGAGGTGTCGTGTCTGGAGAAATCGAGTACCTGGATGCCACATCCCCGCTCGCTCGCGTCTGACTCTGCCCCTAGGCAGCGAACGGGAACTTTCCTGCACCTGGCGGGGCCGGCGCTCGGGGACGCACGTCTGAGAGCCGCGGATTGTTTCTGAAAGCCTGCCTCTGTTTCTTCTCCGGGACCTTGTTCGCTATCAGATTTAGCACCAACACCCTGGGGTGCTGAGTCCGCTACTGATAATATTTATAAATATACCTCGGCTTCCTCTCCGACCCTCAGACACCCAAACCATCACTGAGAGCCAGAGGGAGTAACTTCGTGTCCTTCCGGAACCACCCATGAGAGCCATTTTGCACACTGGAGGAGTCACTGCCGTGAAGTCCAAGCTCCCGGAGGGCGTCGCGCCCGCTCCCTAAACCCGCAGGACCGGAGCGAGATGCTCTCTGTGAGCGCCATGCCCCGCGCATCTGAATGGGGACGGAGCCAGGAGATGCGCCTCGGTGCGGCCACCCACTCTCCTCCTGGCCGCCAGATTGTAGATGTCGTTAAACCGCGCACAAGGAGCACACAGGCCAAACCCCTGTGGCCAGGATCAGAGCAAGCGGGTTGGAAAGCTCGCGTCTTCCAACACTGCCCGAGAGCTAAGACGGCAGCTTCACCCCAGTCACTTGGCAGGTGTCCCGGGATGGAACCTGGGCACAGAGGAAGGGGGAGCTGCGTTTGCCAGAAGACCCCAAGCGGGGCCCGGTCCCTCCTCCCCAGCGCTGTCTGAATCACGCCCAGAGCCGCACGGAGCTGAGTGTGTGTGTGTGTGTGTGTGTGTCCCTGCCCGCTTCCTGGGCTCAGCCGTCAAGCAGACGTAGAGCTCCCTCCCGGACCCCCATTTTGTCCCTGAGAGTGTGCACTCTCCAACGCCCGGCGGGTGGACACGGGGACTTGTTCGAGGCCACCCGCCCTTCGCGGTGGGAAGGGCTCCGCAAGGTCAGGGTCATGCCAGACGCTCCCGTGCCCTGCTGTCCTCCCTTCTAAAAGCCGAGCTGGCAGGTGGGAGCAGAGAGCGCACGGGGCCCCGCCGCGGGAGACGCGGGAGACGACGGGCTGCCCGGGGGCGCTCCGCGAAGCTCGGGGGTCTGGCGCGTCGGCCCCAGGCGGCCCCTGCTGGCTGCTCTGTGGCACCGAGCCCCCCCTCCGCGGTTCATGTGTTCACTCCGTCTTAACAGAAACACGAGCTCGGGCGTCTCAGGCGTCAGACGGACCTGGGAGCACACGGAGGGGTCTGTCGCTTACACGCTGGGCCGCCAGACGGGCCGCGTCATCTCCCCCAGCCTCGGTTTCCTAACTCTGAGGGTGGGGATACGGCACGGGGCTGCCGGCCTCGCCACCTCCTGCTCCAGGCGACGCTCCCGGCGGGCAGCGTGGCGCAGGAACCCCCCTTGCTGGTGTCAGCCCCTGTTCCTCGTGTGTGTGTGTGTGTGGGGGGGGGGTCGCCCAAGAGGTGAAGGGACGGGTGTTTTCGGGTCCCACCTGCTGCCCCCTCCCTCAGCCCCAGTGGGAGCCGCACTGGCCAGCGGAAGTGGCCCTGCCGTGGCAAGGACCCTCAGGCTGCCGGTTTCGGGGTACGCAGGGCGTCCTCGGTGCTTTTTTCCACCGCCGAAAATCGGTTCCTGTCCCTGTCAGCCCGGCTCACGGTTGCCACATGCGTCTAATTCAGTTTAGCTTGTAATTAGTTTTGTATTACTTTACACGGTGATGTTAATACTGATTACAGGGCCTGATAACTTTAGTAATAAATACAACCCAAGGCAGAAAATTACCTTTCTTTTTATCGGGGAAGGCTGAAGTCAGCGCGGGGAGGAGCACATTGCTTTCGGACTTGAAGCAGCCGTCAGCGAGGACGATCTACAGCTCGATCCCCCCCCCCCCCCGGGTGTCACGGCGCCCTCCTGCCCGGAAGGCGGCCACTTGGGAACCCAGAGGGCTCCTCTCCGGTGGCCTGCCAACCCGCCGGCCGCCTTACATGACGTGTGTCGTGAACTGACCGGTTTGGGACGAGACCCCGGTGCTCCCGAACCCCCACCCCGCCTCCACTCGCACTCCAGCGTCCAGGGCACCCGTGGGGGGGTCCAGGTGAGTGGGGTCATCGGCCCAAGGTTAGTCTAGAGCAGGCCACACAATGGGGCTGTTGCAGTCTAGTTACATCGGCTCAGGGAGCGGGCTGGGTTTTCTACAGCGGGACCGGCGGGATCTCAGGAGGAGAGGACGGATTTGAAGTGATGGGTCCCGGTGGGATTCTGGGGGCTAACCCCCACGCCAGCTGCTCTGTGACACCCGCCCTGTCCGTCCACAGCACCCCCACCCCTCCCCAAAGGGGGCCGGGGTTTGCTCTCATCTGGGCTCCGGCTCCCGGCCCGGCCGTGCCAGCCACAGCGACAGCAGGCCACAAGGGCACTCTGCTCATTGTTCACGGCCGGAAGGCCGTCACGGGTGTGCGCGTGGGGGGCTCACGTCCTTAAGAAAGGCCAAGCCCGGCCTGGGGCTCGAGGTAACAACAGAAGCTCTGCGTCTCTGTTGCAACAAATCCCATTCCTCCACACACCCTCCCTCCTGCCTCGGCCGGCCTCCGTGTAGCCCCTCCGCCCCCCTCCCCGCCTGCTCACGGCCGGACGCTCCAGCAGCCTCAGGACCGAGGCCGCCACCTTCCCCGACGCTCAGCCCCGCTCCGACCCCAGAGCCCTGGGCCCACACGGTCTCCTGCCCCTTGCAAAGCCTCGGGTCCCACAAAGCCTGTCGGCCCAGACGCCAGACCACAGGGCTCGGACGCGACCGCACCCTGAGCCCAGGTCTGACTGCGCTAAACCCGACCAGCTGGCGTCCGAGAACAGCACGAGACGGGGAGGGCGAGTTAGCGACCGAGCAGGACAGGGTCTGTGTGAGGCCACCTCTTCCAGAGTCATCCGGTTACGAACAGGCGGACGTGCGGGCTGAGAGGTTAAGAGCTTCCCTCAAGGTCACCTCGATGGCGCCTGGTGGGATTGGGGTACGAGCGCGGGCAGCTGGGGTCAAGGTCGTTGCTGCAGAGCCCCCGCTCATTTCACACCTTCGTGTGCAGGCAGCATGCTTCTATCGGTGGACCAGGTAGGCCTGGAGCCCAGGAGGCCCCACAGCCTGACTCCCCCAAGAGGGAGGGGGCGGCTCCCCCGTGCCCCGCTGGGACACTCCCAAAATCCTTCCCAGGAAGCACGAAGCACCAGCCTTTCTTTGGAAATCACGGAATAAGGCCAAGAAAGGCCTGTCTGTCTGAGGACAAGCTTCACCTGGACCCACCGGCCTGGCACGTAGTAGGCCGTCCGTCACTGGTTGGCATTCGGTGGCGCGGCTCATCATCCGCGAGCTGTCGGGAAAACAGGTGGCTCGGCCACGCGCTCCTCTCCCCCGCCCGGCCGCGAGCACCCTTCAAGCAGCGCGGGTACCAGCCCCGCGTTCCTGACTCGCTCCCGCTTCAACACGGGCTAACCCGCGAACGCAGCGGCCCTGGAGCCCTGTGGGCACGTCCCTGGAAAGGCCTCGAAGGCCATGGGGGCCACTTACAGAAAGTGGGAGAGAAACGGAGGGGGGGTGTGGGGGGGAGACAGACACCTCGCGGCTCAGCCGCCGGTGCTCGGCCCGCCCTCTGTTTGCTTATCTCAGCCACTGACGAGTGCACTTGGCTTTGCTCATGACACCTGGCTGCCTAGGGCTGGATTACTTTGGGATCAAGAGAGCGAGACTTCGGAGCGTGGTTGTGCCAGTAGTTCTCAGACTGACCGCAGCCCAGCCCTGGCCCACACCTGCTCCCCACTCCACTCCCCGCCTCACAGGTTACTGGTGGCCACTCTCTGACCCTTCACAGGCTGGGAACAACCGGGAGCGAGCTTACCTGGTTGAGCCTTTGTTCTAAGACCCCGCCGGGCGGGATACGGGACGATCGGCCTCCCACAGGGGACTCTCTAACCTCCCAGGGAGGGAGGGGCCGGGCCTCCTGGCTGCACCGAGGGACACAGTCCCCTGAGACATCCCACAGCTCAGCCTCAGAAAACATCAGCCCCCCTGGCTGGCCCAGGGGAGGGCGCGGTCGTGGGGCGCTGGCCTGGGTCCTGAAGGGGACCCGGAAGCAGGAGGAGGAGGAGGCAGGTGTGCGTGCACAGGGCTTGGCTGACACCCCCCGGGGGCCGGAACCGGCAGCGTGGCCGGGCAGACGCCTTCGCCACCGAGACAGAGCTTCCGGCTGAAGTCGGACCGAAAGTTTCTTCCAAGAACGGGGGATCTTTACACAGACCTGAGGAGGAGACCTCTCGAGGAAAAGCCTGCGTGGTCTGGGAATGGAGACTCGGGGTGCCTGGAAGCGAGGAGGCCGTTAAGGCTCGGAGGGCGCTGGGGGCGGCCACGTCCAGGGCCACGGACAACCAGCATTCTCTCTCCCAAAATGTCTAAATAAGGCACACGCTACTCACTACCTGCCTGGCTGCCCACGTGTGCTCCCGTCTGTGGAGTGTAATTGTGTGAGTGTGCACGTGCGTGCGCGTGTGCAACTGTCCATGCTACACCAGCCCGGCCTCGGCCAGGCTATCCCCACCGCCGAGGAAACTTCTCTCCCGGAGACCACGAGGCACCTCTCTAGGGGACCCAACCGCCCGATGGCACTGGGGCAGGGGTCTCTGAGGGCGGCTGGGACAGGACCCTCGCGACGCTGGGGTGGGAGCTGCGTCTCCCGGGCAGAGCCAGGGAGCCGGCAAGGGCTTCAAGGCAGAACAAGGGAAGACTGTTCCAGAGCCTTCTCTTCCGTGATCCTCCTCTTGCCCTCTCTTCTCTCTTTGTTTCCTCTTTTCTCCTGAGATGGAGGGAGGCGGAGGGAGGGAGGGAGGGAGGGAGGGTCAGGGGCCGCTGGGGGCTTGCGGCAAGGTGCTGGCGGCCCCGTCCGCCCCCTGGACCCGCAGCTCCAAAGGGCCAGTGTCTCCAGCTCCGAGCGTGGCACGGTGGCACCATCGAAAGGGCATTTTAATGTCACCCCCGAGCAGCCTGGCTCCTGAAGCTGGCAGCGTCTTTCCAGCACCCCGCTGCCAAGGAGACACCCCCATTCCAGCGCTCCCAGACAGCCCTCTCCTCCTCCCAGACCTGCCAGCTCCGAAACGGATTTTTAAGATGGAGAATACCAGCCAGAGACGGGCTTTCTATTGATACGTTGCTCGGGGGGGGGGGGGGGGCAGCGAGCCCGCTTCAAACGCCCAGCGGTCCCCACACGCGCACACGGCCCTCGCTTGGCACTCACGCTTCACGCCGCGCATGTGGCCACAACCCCCCAAGCCTCCACACTGAGTGCACAATGCGCCCAGCCCTGCTCCCGCCGCCTGTCCTTCCCGGTCTGGCCTCGGACGCACAATTGCCACCCCCTGCTCGGGGGAGCCCCAAGGGCAGCATTACACCCAAAGGCAGAGACACAGGAGGCTCCAGAGTAGGGGGGTGGGGGTGGGGGGTGGGACTCAGAGCTTCGGCTGGAAATGCCAGGAGCTCGGACACCCTGCTCTGTCTCCCCCGCCCCGGTTGCCACCATGCCGCCCTCTGAACTTCTCAGGGCGGTGGGAGGCTGGGGGTCCTAGGCGAGAGGGGCACCCCCTCCCCCCCGCGGGCGCTGGGCCGGCGCTGGGGGTTCCGCGGGTGGGGGCGCACGGCTGCGGTCTCCGTCGGCCTGCACCCCTCCCTCCCAGCCGGGTGCGCGGCGCTCCGGCCCCCTCCCCACCCGGGCGCGGAGCTGGGAGCCGCTCGCCGACTTGGCCGGCCCCGCGCTGGGCGCTCCCTCGCTCGCAAGGAGGAAAATGGCGTTGGACGCACGTACTTGAGTGAGTTCGGTGCCCATCAGGACGAGGAAGAGGAGGCTGAGGAGCTTCCGGGCCGGTTGCATGTCTGGCTGCCACCGCCGCCGTCCTGGCATATGCAGGAGCCCCGGTGCTGGCGCCGGCGCTGCGTGGACGCGGACGCGGACGCGCTCCCGGCTCTGCTGGCCCCGCGCCTTCAGCACCCGGAGCCTCCGCTCTGCATGGCGAGCGCGTCCTGCGCGCTGTCCCCGCTGTCCCCGGGCGGGCGGGGCGCGGCCCTCCGCGGCCCCTCCTCCCGCGCTCCCCCCCACCCCCCCTCCCCGCACGGGCGCGCCTGGGCGGGGGGTGCCAAAAGTTTGCGAGGAAGGCGGCCGGGTGGCGCAGAGGGACCCGCGCGCCACGCTCGCGCGCGGGAGTGGGGAGGGCGGCGGCGGCGGGGAAGCAGGCTGGGACAGGATGTGACATCAAAAAGGCGGGGGAAATTTAACTCGGACAGAAGAGTCCATCCTGGCTGGCGGCAGCTGCGGGAGGCCCCGGACCCCCTGGGGTTGGGAGGGGAAAGGCAGAGTGGGGGTGGGGGGCCTGGCCGCTGGGGGAGGATCTGCAGGCGGGCTTCACATCTCCGGGAGGGACAGAGATGGCAGCTGAACATGCCCTTGGGGGTCACCTTTTAATGAGACAGAGCAACGCTCAGACCCAGGAAGGATGTCCCGGGGGTGGGAGTGCCGGTTGGGGACAGAGCCTGCAAGCAGGGCGACCGGGGCTCAGGCCTGTCGGCCCCGGGGTGATCGGTGTGGGGGTGCAAGGGGAACGGAACCTGTGCTGGGGCCCCTGTCCCATTGGGTGTGGGGGTGAGGACGCGTCCTTGTGTTCACGGTTGTGTGCGGGGCGGGGGAGTGGGGGGCACACGCCCTGTAAGGGTCCCCGGGGGTCTGCCTCGTGTTCCTCCTTGTCCTTTTACATGTGTTCCCGCGGAAGTTACGAGTCCCAGACCAGGGCGGCTGGTCCTGGGGGCCACATTTTCCATTTAAACGTTCCCTTCTGGGGAGGAGAGTCTCCAGGCACCTGTTTTCTGGGAAGCGAAGGTGGCCACAGGAGTTTAGAGGCGTCTGTCTGGTCTCTGTCCCGTTGTTTAGTGGTCAGCCTTTTGGAAATAAACTCTGTGAAGGAGGCTCCAGGCCCGAGAATCCCAGAATACAGAGCGGCTGGGGGTGATCCGGTCCGATCTTCCCACATCGCAGAGGGGGACAGTGTTGGGGGCCAACTGATGTGTCACCCAGCAAGGTCCAGAGCAGGGGTGAGCAGGGACGAGCGGGGACTCCCAGCCTGTCCCCGTGCAGCCCCCTGACGGAGGAGGCACCCTGTGGGCACCGGCTCAGGAGCTGGGCTCGTGCACCTTGGGAGGAGAAGGTGGAGGAGGGGCTGTGCCCTCTGGGCCCTGGTGAGAGCTCCTGGGGTAGGTCGTCCGGCAGGTTGGGCCCGAGTACCCAGAGGAGGTGGCTCTGGGAGAAGATGTGAGGCGAGGTGAGGCCCTGGGGGCTCTTTGTTCTCTCAGCCCCTCTTCGGCTTTCATTGGCCTGAGAGTGAAAGCGAGCTGTTTGTGAGCCCCTGGCCCCTCCGCTCCCTGGAAGGCTGAGAGAGGCTGCAGGGGTGGGGGGTGGAGAGAAGGCTGCTCGGGGAGCTGGAGGGGCCGGTGTCTTATCCTGGCCCTTCCAGGGGGAGGCTCTCCGAGCCTCAGTTTCCACTCCTGTAGAATGGGAATGAAAGATGCTCGTACCAGGGCCTCCTAAGCGCAGTCAGTTAACCGTCTGACTTCGGCTCAGGTCATGATCTCACGGTTCGTGGGTTCGAGCCCCGTGTCGGGCTCTGTGCTGACAGCTCGGAGCCTGGAGCCTGCTTCGGATTCTGTGTCTTCCTCTCTGTCTGCCCCTTGCCTGCTCATCCTCTCTCTCTCTCTCTCTCTCCCTCTCAAAAGTTAATAAACATTAAAAAAAAAAAAAGCTTTAGTAAACTCGGAAGGACTAGGGGGAGGCTCTGAGAGTTCACCCAGCACCCTCCGTGCCCTGGGCGTACTGCCTGAGCGTCCCCTTCAACCTCCGTGTCAATGCCCTGGGGCTGCTGCCGGTGTCCTCGTGTGCGGAAGAGGTCAGGGGCTCAGGACACGGTCGCGGGTCAGGGATGTGAGCTCCAGTCCTGGGGCTTTTCTTCCTGTGGAACAGAGATGCTAGGCTGTGTCGATTTCCTCAAGTAGACCGAGACCTAAGGTCTGACCTGAGCAGGAATTGTTTTTATTTTCAAAACTACACAACTCTAATGACCCAGCAAGTCCACTGTGGGGTGTGCTCAAAGGGATGGAAAGCTGAGTCTGGAACAGATCTGTCTACACCCAAGCTCACCACAGCATTATGCACAGTGGCCAAGAAATGGAAACAACTCAGCGACAGAGGGTGGATCAACAGGGTAGTATATTGGGTGCCGGCATATTAATCGGCTTTTCAAAGGGAGGGGGGAGCGCCTGGGTGGCTCAGTTGGTCCAGTGTCCAGTGTCCGACTCGGGTCATGATCCCAGGGTCATGGGATCGAGCCCTGTGTCTGGCTCCGTGCTGAGCAGGAAGCCTCCTTGAGCTTCTCTCTCTCTCTCTCTCTCTCTCTCTCTCTCTCTCTCTGTCTCTCAAACAAAAATTTTTAAAAGGGAGGGGATTCTGACCCGGGCTTGCGAGTGAGCCCAGAGAACACAGTGCCAAGAGAGGTAAGCCAGACCCAGAAGGACGACCCTGTGGGATCCACTCCCACGAGGCCCGAGAGGAATCAGGCCGTAGAGACAGAAGGCAGAGCAGAGGCCACCCCGGGGCCGGGGGACGGACGGCGGGGAGTAATGACTTATGGGGACACAATTTCTGTGTGGGGCGATGAACAAGTTCCAGAACTGGAAGAAGGTAACGGCTGTGCGACATCATGTATGGGATTAGTGCCACCGAGTTGGACACGCGAAGATGGTGAAGGGTCGACACACGCACGGCTTTGAAAGTAACGATGCAATCTACCAAAAACCCGTCGAATCACACGTTTCCCTGGGTGAATTGTACGCTACGTGCAGTACATCTTGGTAAAGCAGGTTTTTTAAGATGACACGCTGATCAGAACAACAACAGAAGCCGGTGCCCAGAACCGCCAGTGTCGTCCCCGGGGGCGGCCATCCGCCTGTGCGGGTGTGCCGACGCCAAGCGCCGACCCGCCGGCGGGGTGCGGGCCACGGCGAGGGAAACGCCCGGGACCGTGCCGGGCACACGCGCACACGCTCAGCGGCTGGACACAAGCAGGAGGGATAAGCAGGCACCGATGCGTAAGGATGAGATCATCCCCCACATGCTCTGCAGCCTGGAGGTATCAGATCGGACCTGAACTTGACAGAAGGCTGGGAGACCAAAGTGGAACAGAAGAAACAGGGAACTGGAAGCTCGCTCATCACCGTCCGAGTACACGTGTCCTGGAAGGACCTGCTAATCGGGAGAGAGAGAGAGAGAGAGGGAGGGAGGGAGGGAGGGAGAGAAATCCCTGTTAGCTGTTGGGTTGGATGTGTTTCTATCCCACGTTGCCATTGTGACCCCATCGGACACATCCTGGTTTTATAATATTTCTGTTGACTCTTGCATCAAAGTCCCCTTGTGACCTGGTCCTAGCTCTGGGTTTTGTTTTTAATATTTATTTATTTTATTGGGGTGTGTGTGGGGGGAGAGATCGCATGTGCCTGGGAGAGGGACAGAGAGAGAGGGAGAGAGAATCCCAAGCAGGCTCTGTGCTCTCAGTGCAGAGCCAGACCTGGAGCTCGAACCCAGAACCTGAGCTGAAATGAAGAGTCGACGTGTAACCGACCGAGCCACCCAGGCGCCCCCTGGGCTTCTCCCTTTGACTCTCCCCTTCGGGGCTGAAGTCAGGTGCAGGGTGGCCACGGCCAGCGGCACTGTCACACGTCTCTATGCCGACTAGCGTAGACTCTAGTCTTCCCTCCAACCCACTTGGGAATCGGGGAGCCTCAGAGCCGCGGCTCCAGGTGGAGGTGGGTGCGGAATCTGGCGCCGAGGGCCCTGCCCCTTCACACCAGCCGGGAGCCCAGGGGGTGTGGTGCCGTGGGGGCGCCACTCTGCTCCTTGGCGGGTGCGGTGGGATCCGGGTACCTCCCCCTCCGCTGCTGTCCTCCCCATGGAACTGGCACCACCAGTGAGAGCCTGCCGAGCTCCTGCCGAGACCCCCTCGGGAAGGCGAATCGATACGCTTCGCGCTCCTTTAAGACAAGCCTCCTTCTGCTCATTACAGTGTGACAGAGTGGTTGCCAAGGCAACGGCACTAACTCTCCCCTCTCCTCTCTGCGAATTTCCTAGCAAATGGGGCTGCACCCACGCAAGGTGTCGGCCGCCTGTGCTCAGAGCGGGCAGGCTGCCCGGCTTCGCCTTCATCCGGGCACGGAGCTGAGGGCCCACCGTTCCTTCCCAGCCCCTCCGGGCCCTCGATGGCTTTGCTTCATCTGACTCCGGGGAGTGACAGGTGTTGACCGAGAGCCCGCTATGTGACAGGCGGGCCAGACCCACGGCCTCCCCGGGGTGTGGTCACCGGGCCCTGAGCCACGGTGACGGGCTCTCACCCACCGCCCAGGGTCGGCTTCCCTCGCCAGTTGCTGGCCTTTGGGGAGGAAAGGGGGCTGGCCCTTCAGGACCACCCGGCCTCCCTCCTGGACTGGGTGTCCTGTCACCGGGAAGACGCCGGTCACGACAGCACAGACCACACTGCCGCCACCATCCCTGGCCCTGCTGGGTGTCTGGCCTGTGCTAAGGGCTTCGGTGTGCCTGCCACGGAGTCCCCGGGGCCTCGTGGGGGTGTGGTGCTCCTGCCCTTGTCACTGTCTCTCAGCAGAGCCCCTCCCCCAGTCCAGCCGGGGTTCTGGGGACCACCCTGGGGCCGCTCTCCGTCTCCGGGAAGGGCAAACGAGCGGCCTTCCACCGGGGAGCTCCTGTCCCACCCGTGCTGGGCCGGATCGTGCACAGCACAGCCTCGCCGCAGGAGCGTGCTTGGAGGGCGCGGGAGAGGTGCGGCCAGGGTCCGCGAGGCCTGTGGCCACCGAGGCAGAGGCCTCTGGCCCTTTTTCCATCTCGCTGCTGCAGCTCAGAGACAGTTTGCTTCAGATCCGTGTGGAGTCACTTTGCCTTTCTGTTGTCCCTTTCGCGATGATTAGGACCTCCGGAAATGCAGAGCAGACGAGGGGACAGCCGCGTCCTTGCCCCGTGCCCAGCCTTACGGAGACGGCATTCGCCACAGCGAGGATGCTGACGCCGTTTAGCGTCAACCGAGAGAACAGAAGCTCTGGGATAAGAACAGGAGCGCTGCTTTGGGGTCGCGGAATGGGGTCTGGGGAGCCGCCGCCTGGTGTCCCCCCCGGCGGCAGAAGCCAGGGGTCCCTGTCGGTGAACTGCCGACGTTGGTAGGAAAGGCATACAGGTGGTCTCCCAAAGTGACGCCTGGAGACAGAATGCCCTTCCACGGCCCACTGGTCTCGCAGTGTGCCGCGTCACCGCCTGGGAAACTATCTTTGGCGGGATGTCCCGCTTTTCATCAAGAGCACAGAGGAGCACAGAGGCTGCAGTCTCGTGTTTGGTAGTTCAGTCCCTGTCCCCCAAACACGATGAAGATTTGGTCCCAACATAGAGCCTCACGCGCGCGGAGGTTTTCCGCAGGTTCACAGAGCCTCCCTCTCGGTTCTCTTTATCCTTCGTTGGCCGACGGTTTTATTACGATTGGAAATTTAATTCTGTCCAGGAATTTTTTTTTCTGTGTCCACTGAAAGGAGCATCTGGTTTTCCTCCTTTATACCGTTAATACGGGTCAACTGCATGAACTGATTTTCAAATGTTAAACCGTCCTTGCTTTCCGAGAGAAGCCCTCCTTGGTCGTAACGCATCGCCCCTTCTCCGTGTTGCTGGCTTTTCTGAGCTGTTCTTATGCATCCATGTCCCCGAGGAATGTTGGTTTTCAGTGGCTGTTTGTTTTGTTTTGCTGGCCTCGTACAAGTTGGGAAGTACCCTCTTCTCTGTTACCGACAGGGTTTGTGAAATCTGACGTCACTTCTTCGACAGTTTGATAGAATTCACCAGTGAGACCGTCAGGGCCTTGAATTTTCCCGGTGGGAAGGTTTGTTTGTTTTTAATTTAAAAGCTCATTAAAAAAAAAAAAAAAGCTGGGGCGCCTGGGTGGCGCAGTCGGTTAAGCTTCCGACTTCAGCCAGGTCACGATCTCGCGGTCCGTGAGTTCGAGCCCCGCGTCAGGCTCTGGGCTGATGGCTCGGAGCCTGGAGCCTGTTTCTGATTCTGTGTCTCCCTCTCTCTCTGCCCCTCCCCCGTTCATGCTCTGTCTCTCTCTGTCCCAAAAATAAATAAACGTTGAAAAAAAAAAAAAAAAAAAAAAAAAAAAGCTGTAGAGATACACAGACTTTCTCTTTCCTCTAGTGCGAATTTCGGCAACTGGTATCTTCCAAGGGATTTGTCCCGTGAACCAGAGTTATCAAAGCATCAGCGTAAAGTTATGAGTGAAACTCTCATCAAATTTTTAATGTTGTTGAATGTATTGGCATGAAGATATTTGTAACACTTTCTGGTGTTCTTAAGATCTGAAATAGCAATTTTTAAAAATTTTTTTAAAAATTTATTTATTTTGGAGACGGAGCATGAATGGGAGAGGGGCAGAGAGAGAGGGAGACACGGAACTCGAAGCAAGCTCCAGGATCTGAGCTGTCAGCACAGAACCCGACGTGGGGCTCGAACTCACGGACTATGAGATCATGACCTGAGCCGAAGTTGGACGCTCAACCGACTGAGCCACCCAGGCGCCCCTGAAATAGCGATTTTTTGCTGCTGATATTGATCGTTTGTGTTTTTCTTGTGGTTTTTTTTTTTTTTTTTTTTTTTTTTTTCCCTCGGTCAGTCTGGCTCCGATTTGGTCAACTGTGTGATCTTTTCAAAGAATCAGCGACTGGCTTTGTCCGCATTTTCTGGTTTTTGTTGGTTCCCTGTTTCTCTGGTATCTTTTCTTATCTTTATTCTTTTCTCCAATCCACCTGGTTTGAGTTGATGTTTTTTTTTTAATCTTGAGTTAGAAACTTTGGTGTTTGATTTTGGAACTTTATTCATTTCTGACAGAAGCCACTTGAAGCTATGGATTTCCCTCTACCCCCGGCTTTAACTGCACCCCATAAACTGTCACCTGTTGTGTTTCTGTTATCCCCTCGGGGTGAAGTAGTCTCTAATTTCCATGGTGAGGTCCTCCCTGAGCACGCGTTACTTAGATGTTGTTGGCATCCATACGTTTGGGAGTTCCCTAGGTCTCTCACTGTTGATTTCTGGTTTAATTGCTCTGTGGCCAGAGAGCACACTCTGTCTGACTTCGATTCTTTCACACTTAAGTGTATTTGCTCCATGGCTCAGAATGTGGTCCGTCTGGTGAGCAGACCATCTGCACTTGGGAAGAATGTGCATCTTTTAGTTGTTGGGTTTAGTGTTCGATATCAATTTTGTCAAGGTGATGGATGATGTTTTTCAGGTCCTCTATGTTTCTATTGACTTCTCTCTCCAGCCCTTTTGCTGTTACAACTAGGGACTTGCTTTCTTCTTTCAGTTCTACCCAATGTTTCGTGTACCCCGAGGCTCTGTTTGTGCTTGTTTCCTTGTCCTGGCGAATGGACCCTCTCATCTTCATGAAATGTATGTCTTTATCTTTGGCAACATTCTGTGTCTTGGAAGTTATTGTATTTGATGTGAGTAAATCCACCTTGCCTTCTTTTTTTTTTAATTTTTTAATGTTTATTTATTTTTGAGAGAGAGACAGAGACAGAGCATGAGCAGGGGAGGGGCAGAGAGAGAGAGAGAGAGGGAGACACAGAATCGGATGCAGGCTCCAGGCTCTGAGCCGTCAGCACAGAGCCCGACGCGGGGCTCGAACTCACCAGTGGTGAGATCGTGACCTGAGCTGAAGTCGGACGCTCAACCGACTGAGCCACCCAGGTGCCCCAAAGCCACCTTAACTTCTTATCCTTATTGTCTGCATGGTGTATGCGTTCCATCCATTCACTTTCAACCTGTTTTGTCTTCATACTTAAGGTGCTTCTGTTGCAGACAGTATGAAGCCGGGTCTCGTTTTGCATTTTATCCATTCGATGACCTCTGCCTTTTTAATTGGATTACTTATTCTATCAATATTTAGGTGTGTTGTTTGTATTTATTTTTTCCTCTTTTTGTCTGTTACTGCTCTCGTACTTTCTTACCTCCTTTTGGATTACGTGACTATTTTTACAAATAATTCAGCCACGATCTGTGTCTTGACTTTTAAGTGACACATCCTTGTGTCGTTATTTTGGGGGTTATTCTCGGGATACAGCATTCACTCCCCAATTTTTCAGTCCACCTGGTTAATGCTGTGTCCCTTCAGCCCAGAAGGGTGTTCACACTCTGATCCTTCATGGGCTCGTCATCAAATGTGTTACTTCACACGCATGATAAACCCCCAAGACAACGTCTGCTTTTTGCTGTAGGCAGTCTTAGGTGTTTCCAAGAAATTAGAGGGGAAATGCTCATTTTCTATTTATCCGTGTACTTTCCACTTCCGATGCTCTTTGTTCATTCTTGAAGACCCACATTTCCACGTAGTATCATTTTCCTCGGCCTGAGGGAGCCCCTTTATATTTCTTGCACCATAGGGTCCTAGAGGAGGATTCTCTCAGTTCTCCTTCAGCGGGAACATGTTTATTCGTTGTTGAGGAGACTGCTTTCGTTGGACGTAAAAATCTTGGCCGAGAAGGTTTTCCCTCAGCACTTTCAAATTGCTAAGATGCTACTCTTTCTCACGGTGGTTTTCTCTCTCTTCTTCACGTCGGGTGATTTCTATCATTCAGTCTGTATTCTACTTCACTGCGTCTCTCCTCCGTCATCTCCAATCTGCTAATTAAGCCCCACAGGTAAATTTTTTCATTCATGATACTTTATTTTTCAGTGCTAGAGTTTCCAGGTGGATGCTTTTGACGTTTTTCTGCTTGATTTTCTGTCTCTCCATTGATGGTGAGGCTGTCTTCCCTTCCTTCGTGGAGCATAGTAGCGTTGGGTTTATCTCAGGTTCTTCTCCCTTGCAAGGGTGTCACTCTCCTCACGACTCGGTGGTGCAACACTTCTGGAAACTACTGCTTTCTTACGAGACTCTGAATTCTGTGACATCACTCCAGCTTACCTGGATGGACGCGGGCAGCACAGTCGGCCACACCTGCGAATGGCAGGGGTGCAAATCTCGGCTCCGTCAGCTTCCCCTCTGCCCGGTGCACGTGGCTTCGGGGGCCCACCCAGGGCGCCAGCGTTCACGGAAGCTTTGGGGGAGAAGATTGGCTTGTTAGGTAATCTACACCGGAAATGGAACCTGGAAGCCACTTTTTACTTGTCGATGTGTTTACCAGCCAGAGGGGCAGGGAGGAGAGTTCATCGTGTGCTTAGATGTAGCTCGTCCCGGACCCTTATGTGGAACGGGCCCACCTTCGCCTCTCCCCTCTCCCCTCTCCTCTGGCATTTTGTCGCTGGCCCGCATGAGTGACCAGGTAGCACTTGGATTATTCTGCCTGGAGACTCCTGGAGGTCGTTGAGCGTATTTCTGATTTTCCACCGAATCACGGGCACTGCACTGGTAGCAGGCTTCTGCCCGGGCGTCACAAAGACCGCGTGGCATCCACTGACCTCCCACGCCCCGGCCACCGGCACTCTATGGCCCACGAGGTTCTCGCGAGCTTCCCGCCCCTGCAGCCCCCTCTTGCCACCTGGTACCAAAGCCGACCTCCTATGTGTCAGGTCTGAGTTTTGGCCGCCCCGTCCGTGAGTCACACTCTGCCCCACGCTTACCGTGCGTGACGTCACCCCAACCCGGGGCTTGCACAGCATCGTTGTTTACCCTGCGCTCACAGCTGCCATTTTAGCAGGGCTCCGGAGGGACAGCTGCCCCAGAGAGCGTCGGCTGGGGTGGCCTGAGGGCCGGGGAAGACGCGAGCGCCGGGGCCGGACTCACCGGAGCCCTCGTCCCTCGCACGCGGGCCACTGATGCTGGCTGTCTGCCGGAGCCCCGGCGCGTGGCCTCCCCGTGTGGCTGCTTCCTCCCAGTATGGCGGCAAGTGCCAGGGGAGGCCACCCCAGAGAAGAAGGTGGGAGGAAGGGCGTGGCATCTTCGTGGCCTGGCCTCGCGCCCTCTGCGCCCTCTCGGTTGAGGTGGCGCGACGCGTGCCGGGTCTGAGGAGAGGGGACACTGGCCTGGCAGCGAGACGATTGCACGGCCGCCGTCTCAGTCTGGAAAGAGCACAGGAGATGGGATGTAGGAGGTGATCACATCCGGCAGATCACCTGCCACAGAGATTCTCTGACGAGTGAGGGAATGTTAATAATTATTGATGAATAAGGAGCTCTTCCGTCTGCCGCTTTAAAGAGCTCGGGGTGGACTGTGCAAAAACACTCGTTTGTCCGAACAAATCTTCTATTTGCAGGGTCCGCCAGGCGCCCCTCAAGGTTCCTGGTCTCCAACGGCCAGTAGCAACCCGTTCTTACATGACACAGGGCTTGCATCGCGATCCTCGCGGGCCAGGCCCCTTGAGAGGGTTTCACGGGTGTTCCCTCATCTAGTCCTGCGCCTTCTGAGGACCACACGCTCGTTCCGCGGGTGACGTCTGCACATCGTGCGGCAGGCGATGGGCGACCACACGTCACTAGGGATCCTTCTTCCCGGCGCCGGCGTCTGGGTCACCACGCTCCTTTCCCCTCGTAGTCCTGAGGGTCTGCACCCCTGGCGAGCTGATGACCCAAAGTGTGCAGGACCCAGTACGCCAGGCCCAGATCACGGCCGGAGCCGGGGACGGTCCGAGGGAAGGCCTGTCTTAAATCTGCCGTGGGAGGCGAGGGCTCGGGGCGGGCGGAACAGGGTCCGTGGGAAGGCAGAGCAGGGGAGTCGGGTGGGAGGGGCATTTAGCTGAACGTGTCTGGACGATTCTTTCCGGATCTGTATCCCGCTCTGGACCAAGACCAGAGAGACCTGGGTCTTCTCGTGTCCGCTGCGATGGGAGGGCAGGTTGTTTCCGTGCGCTCAGTGCCGGGCCAGTGCCTGGGGTCCGGAGCAGGTGCCGAACCGCCAAGCATGCGTCGGGGGACGTCTGTGATGGTCCCACAGGCTCCTCCCAGGCGGCAGGGACCGGGTCAGCGCCGACCCGGAGCACCGTCTCTCTCATCCTGCCCGTCCAGAGACCAAGACCCGGGCGGAGTCCTTGGTCACCGGGCACGGTCACCGGAGCCCCTGCGGCGCCCTGCACCCCTCTCCGTTCCCCGCCCCGGTGTGTGGCCGCCTGGAAGGGGTCTTCCTTCCACACCGGTTTGCACAGCTTGCTCATTACTTCAGAACCCCATCCCGCGCTCCGTGCACCCAAGGTCAGGGTCACCCTCCACACCCGGACCTGATCGCGGCCAGTGTCCCGGAGTGAATGAGAGACACCCCCTTCCTCCGCGGGGAAGGGATTGGCTCCGTGGCCGGGGCTCTGTCAACAAATGTGCCTGCGGAAGGATGTCCCACGGGGTCTGGCGGCCACCCCTCCACGCATCACGCCCGCATCGCCCGCCGCACCGTGACTGCTGATCTGGGACGGGGGGCTTCCCGCTTTCTGGTCTCGGGGCCCCCGCTCAGCTTTTGGCTTTGCGCCTGAGCCGGGAAGTAGGGGGGCGGGGACTGCAGATGGCGGGGCCACACGGCGCCGGGCAGTGAGGCCGCAAGGACCGCGGCAGACTGCGGCGCCCCTTGAGTATTGCGTCGTGCCGACGATCTGTTACGGACGTGATGTGGAGGCGGGGCTTGGGGCGGGGACTGACTTATTCCTGGAAAAGGGGACAGAATTAGCAGGACCCCCCCCACCGTGATTCCGCCCAGGCCTGAGGGCAGCCGAGGTGGGGCCGCCCAGGCTCCCTTCTGCAAGCAGCCACCGGTCTGGTTCCAGCCCCCCCCCACCCCGCCCCGTTCCCGGGCCCACGTCCACAGCGGACGGCTGGCTTCTGCAACAGACTGTGTCTGGTCACGGAGGAGCCGTATCGATTGAACAGCTGAATCGTCCCGGCAGGTGCGGCTCAATCTAGCCCCATTTTCTGCAACATGGAGGTTTCATTCCCTCGGCCGATGGCGCTGTCTAAACGGCTGCCGCGTTTGTAGGTCGGAGGCCTCTCCTCCCCGTCCTGCCCCTCGGAGCCCGCTGCCCTGCAAACGGCGGAGAAAATTGATGTGTGAACTGCCCACCCGGGCACATTGGGGGGCGTGGAGAGAGGAGGGGAGACAGGCATTCTCACTCAGCCAAGTTCCTCTTGAAATCGAGTCTTCGGAGAGGAGCGCGGAGCCGGGAGCCGTCACGCGGGGTCAGGGGTGCGAGGGCCTCTCCCAAGCTGGCGTCCCGGGCCAAGGGCCCTTCTCAGGGAGGACCCGTGTTGGGGCACCTTCCCCGGGCCAGCAGGGGTACTCCCGGGGCATCTGCTTTGGGGACCCACATGAGTTAATCCTTTTGCTGCGGACGCACCACACGGCCCATCCGGGGCTGGGACAGCACTCACAGGGCCGGGTCCTCTCCACGGGGCTGGCTGTCCCCCCTCCAAACTCCAGTGGGGCCTCCACCCAGCCTTCAGAGGTGCTCACCCTGTTCCCCCAGCCTTGATGGAGATAGAAAGGCACCCGGAAGCAGGGAAGGGAGGGACGTGGTACCTCCAATGTCAGCGTGGGACCCAACCCGTCACGCCCCCCCCCCCAAGCTCGTGCCTCCTTATTCTGAGGGCCGCTGTCCAGCCACCCAGTGCCGTCCGGGCCACACCCACTCCAAAGTTCCACGGGCGAGGCTCCGGCCAGCACATGGTGCGGCTGATGGACATTTCTGATATAATCCGTGATCATTTTCTTGGCATTGAAACGCCATTTGTGCGTCCTTTTGTGTTGAGTCTTTATTCGTGCACTTTTCCAATTTCTTCTGTGGGCTTCTTGGTCCTTCCCCAATGGATTTGTAAGAGGCCTTGAATGCTCGGGTAGTAACCCTTTGCCGTGTGTTGAAGACACATTATTCTCAGTTTACCAGGTGCCGTGGGACCTTTCCTGATGTGTGAAAAGACCACATTCTGGGGACAGCATGTTTATGCGTCTTTTCTTCTCAGGCTCCTGTTTTCAGGGCGTCTGCCCTTCAAGGTCATGATACAGATGTGGCTGTGCCCTGGAGGTGACTGTGCGATCCCCAGCCCGTGTGTCCACCCGGCGTGAGGGGACGCGCCTCTGTCCCCTGCCTGGGCTGTCCAGCATCAGTCTGCAAAGAGGAGGCAGTCGTCTGTGGCTCAAGTGTCCCCTGCCTTGGAGGACTTCCCAATGCCGTGCCCCGCCCTTGGCGCCCTCGCTCTGTGCAGCCCGCGCTCGGGCACCAGCCCCGGGGAGCCAGGTGCCTCCGCAGCCCCTCGGTGGGCGCCGAGGAGCTCCAGCACGCAAGGTCCCCTGGGGTCTCCGGCCCGGCACGGGGCCCCCCGCTCCACTCAGGTGTGACCCTTGATCCATCTCAACGCCTGCCTGTCCCACATTCCAGGCCCTCGGGTGACCTGAAAATCTCCGTTCAAAAGAGAGTGTGGACTTCTCAGAAATGACCTGTAGGCAGCAGAAGAGGGTCTGGCTTGGACAGGAGTGCCTCTGGGCACCCGTGGGGACCGTGTGCTCCTGCCCGTCACCGCTCGGCAGGCAGTGATGGCTGGGGACTGCGTGGCCGCGGGTGCACCAGCTCGTCTCCAGCACGTCCGGCCGGCCAGCCCAGCGCCCGGGTAGGGACACCTGAGAGACAGCAGGGACGGTCCCTCAGCCCGAGCCTTTCCTCCGGGGTCCTGCCCAAGAGGGTGTGTTGTCACCGGCACTCTGGCGGTGAGGGTCCCGCCCGCAGTGGCTCTGTGAGAGCCGGGGAGCAGAATCACACAGGTGACCCCATGCGTACACATCACAGGACAATCGGCTCATTACGGTGGCCCTTGATGGCAGCCGCCTGATGCTGCACGTACCCGGGTCCTCACGGCAGCGCAGGGCAGGCGGCTGCAGGCAAATGCCCCTCCCGACCGCCCCTACTCCGTCCACAGCCCCGGAAGGATGCTGAGTGTCCCGGGTCACAAAGCCAGCCGGGAGAATCCCAAACGGAACCAACCATGGCCTGTCCCTCCAGACTATTCCTCTGCCCCTTTTCTATCCCAAACCGAGTCCAAAGACTTGCTCCGCCCCCTTCTCTCTTCTCACGGGTCCCCTCCGAGACCCTGCGCCCACCGACTCTTTGCTTTGGTCAGTCTCCTGCCGGTGTCACTGAGGCGGCCCCTCGGGACGTACCTCCCTGGCTCGTCCCCAACAAGGGGCGCCCCCGGCCTGCCCCTCCCTGTCCTTCCCCTCCCCCTGAGCCCCCACCCCATCCGATCCAGGCCTCCAGCATCGCAGGCACGGTGACCCCTCCCAGCGGGACGTCCAAATCAGCCGCACCCCCCACGCCCTGCAGAGAGCACTGGCTCCACCCCTCCAGGTGTTCGAGTGCAAACCTTGGAGTTGTTCTAGAAGCTTCTCTTTCCACATCCAATCCATGAGCAGACCCCAGTGATGCTCCCGTCACAATACGTGTGTCCATCTGGCTTCTTCCACTGCTGCCCACCCCCAGGGCGGCCTCACGAGGGTGCAAACCGGGCGGGCCCCCGGGCCCTGCACTTGGCTTCAGGCTCTGTGGCTGGAGTTTTGAAATTTTTCATGATTTTTCTCTATAATTTCTTTCTTTTTTTTTTTTACTGCTTATTTATTTTTGAGACAGAGAGAGAGAGAGGGCACATACGTCAGGGAGGGACAGAGATAGAGAGAGAGGGAGACACCGAATCCGGAAGCAGGCTCCAGGCTCTGGGCTGTCAGCACAGAGCCTGACGCGGGGCTCGAGCCCACAGACCGGGAGATGGTGACCTGAGCTGAAGTCGGACGCTCAACCCACTGAGCCACCCAGGCGCCCCGTAGAGAAGAGGACATTTTAAAACTGCAAGTGTCCTTTCTTGATGAAGGCTCTGTGGGGAGCATGTGGACCCACCATCCTGTCGGGGAGCCACACGCGCATGTGACCCTGAGGGAGCGCCGACTTGTGCCTTTAGGGGAAGGGGCTGGGAGAGAAGGGGCTGCCCAGATAGACAAGGGAGGAGTCCATGGAGCCCATGCAATTTCCCGGCGTGCTGCCAGGGACCAGCTCGGCGTTGGCGCCCCTCCATCCGGGGGGCCGGGAGCGACGTGGTGAAGGGGAGGGGACAGGACGGAGCCCCAGCGAAGGGGGAGCCCAGGACCCCAGTGGGTTCCCTCTCCCTTCGCTGCACGCGAGGACACCGACCAGGAACCCACTCCCCACCTTGCGCTGCACAGGCCGGGAGAACGCGACCCTGACGTTTCTGTGACTCTGTGTCATACAGGCAGACGTTTTGGGGGACAGGAAGTTCCTCTGAATGATTAATGCTGAGGTCTTCAGTTTTATGTAATGAAAATACTTTCTGGTCTCTCCTCTTTTTATAATCTTGGTATGTGCTACAGAACTTAAAATATAGGCATCTTCGTAGTTCCCTTTTTGATATATTGTTCACCACGCTTAAAATAAAATGCTGTGCTGCAAATGAAAGGAAATAACTCGGTGCTTTTCATCTACGAGGGAAGAAAGCTAACTGGCGTGTGTATGTCCCTCCTGCTGGCTTCAGGACCCAGACTTCTGCACGGAGCAGGTGCTGAGTGGAATTTTGGGTGATGGGTGAATGGGTGCCCCCAAAAACCACCGGCCAGCAAGCCTGTCACTGCTATTTTGATCGGATTTTTGCTAGAAATGCGATCAAGGGAGGCGGGGGGGGGGTAGCGGGTGGAAGACGGGATCTCAGCTTTCTAAATAAGAGGTTGGCGTGGGTTCCAGATCCCTGCGGAACTGGCTGCCTGAGTGGGGGGGGGGCTCAAGGCAAAGGCGTGCAGGGCTGGGCCTGGAAGGTGAGACCCTCCCCCCCCCCCCCGAACTCAGGGACGGTCGAGGACCCCTCAGCTTGGCCCGGAGGCTGGTGGTCCGGGTCAAAGTGACAACGCCTGGGGGCATGCGGGGGGCTCAGTCGGTTAAGCGTTCGGGACTCTAGATTTCGGCTCAGGTCATGATCTCAGTTTGTGAGGTCAAGCCCTGCGTCGGGCTCTGTGCTCACCGCGCGGAGCCTGCTCGAGAGTCTCTCTCCCGCTCTCTGCCCCTCCCCTGCTCTCGTGCTCACGCTCTCTCCCAAAACTAAACAAAAGCAAACATTTAAAAAGAAAAGTGATCACGCCCGGGCCGAGCGTGTGTCCCCGGGCACGTGGCGTTCAGTCATGGCTGGCGGCTTCCATATGCTGCCCGCTGACCTGTGGCACGTTGGGGGGCGTGTCCGGTGCGCAGCTGGACCCTGAGACGTGCACCTGTGCACCGGCTGTCCCGAGTTCCCTGCCCTTGGCCTCCGGCTGCCGCCTGGAGAAGCAGAAGTGGGGCGGGCTGCGGGGTGTATGGGGAAACTCCATGTCTTCAACCGCTTTTCTAGAATCTTCCAACCTTGGCTCTGGGTTGTGCGTCTGAGGGGGAGTGAAGTCAGTGTCAGCTCCCAGCCGTTCCTGTTCTCCGTGGGAACCGGAAGCCTCAGGCGGGACGCTGCCGGGCCGTGGCCTTGGGGTGGCAGTGGTGCGGCCACCCCACCTGTGCACATTCTTGTGTCGACGCTGGAGGTCTGCATCGTCCCCTCCTCTGCCCAGGGGTCCCAGAGGAAGATGGGGCTGTGGAGCCTCCAAAGACCTGTCCCAAGAGAGCTACAGTCCTTACAGATTGACCCCAATCCCCTCAGGGGGACAAAGGACAGCAAGGGGACGGACACCCGGGACTCTCAAGATATGAGCAGGTGTTTACAAGGCCAAGAAGATGTCCCATTTCTTGTTCTGTTAACGAAACCCCAGGAGAGGTTGTGTCATATCCTTCTTGTGAGACCCGGCTTAACCATAACCGCTGGGCCTTGCATATCGCCCAGAGGCCACGTCCTGGGGACCGTAGAGCCGCTCCTGGGACAGCCTGGCTCAGATCGTCTCAGCTCAGCCCTTGAGAAGGCGGTGAAGGCCGGGTCCCCGGCAAACGGGGGAAGCACCGAGGAGCCGGAGACGTTCAGGGGGATGCGGCGTCCACGGACCGGGTTGGAGATGCGGAAGAGGCAGAGGGGCCTCGGGAATCAAGAGCCGTGCGTCCCCCTCGACGCTGGCTTTGTGCAAACTGGAAAGTCATTTGTGAGAGAGTGGTACGGCCTTTTTTAAACAAAGAAAACCTTTTTTGAAAAGGACACAGCTTGTAGGTACACCCACTACGTGGATGATGAGACATTTGGACCCCAAAATAACAGCTGTAGTAAGACCGAAACACACCAAGTACGTGGGCATCTATGAGCTCAGAACTCAGCTCAGGAAGGCCATCCCGGTCCTTCTGGACACGCGGGAGCACCGGGGAGAGCCACGCGTCCCTCTGGCCTTTCCTGTGGGGACGGAGCCTCCTGGGGACGGCGCCGGAGGATGACAGCCGTGGCAAAGGGCTCTCGTCAAGACTCGGGTCAGAGGACGTGACAGGGAGGACGGGGACAGAGGTGCCCAAGATGCGGTCGGCACACTCTGGACTGTGGGGGACCCCAGGGGACAAGAGATCCCATTCCTCTGACCCAAGAGAAAGGCGAGAATGCCACCCGGCGTGGGGCGGGGACACCCGCTGGCCGGGGGCGGCCTGAACGGCAGCGTCGGTGCACCCTCCGGGCCCGTGTCCGCACCTGGAGGACAGTGAGCGAGAGAGCGAGCTCTCTGGCGTCTCTTCTCATGAGGGCACGGATCCCGTCACGGGGGCCCTGCCCTCAGGACCTCATCAAAACCTAATCACCTCCCAGGGTCCCACCTCCTAACGCCATCACGTCGGGGGCCGGGGTTTCAACATACGAATCGGGTCGGGGGGCACGAACGGTCCGCCTGGAACTCCTGTGGGCTGAAGGAGCCCCCGGGAAACCTGCCGACAAGTGGCAGCTGTGTGGGCTTTGGAGCCTAATTCAAGCGCACGCGCTGCAGAGAAGGTTCGGAAACCACGGGCAACGCGAGCACCGTCAGTCAGATGGCCGTGGGGGTTGGACGCCCGGCCGTGCGCGGAGCCCCTGCGAGCTGGCCCGTCCTGGGTCCCCCCTCCAACCCGGCGGACAGCAGAGGCCCCTTCCCTTTCCAGCAGCTCTGACTCCAAATCCTGACCACTGACCGTTCCGTGGCCTCGAGGGGTGACACCACCTGAGTGTCGAGAGCTCCTCTCCTGCTTCTTGGTGACTTAAGGCTAACAAAGCACCTGGGGCCGTTGCTGGCACAGAGGCGGGCTCTCCGAGGACTACCCTCTGCGACCGTAGCAAAGACCAGGTGCCTGGGCCACGCGTGCGCAGCCCTGACTGCCTCCCGCCCGTCCCCTCCCCGGCCTGGGCCCCCGGGACCCCCAGCAGGTGCCATCTGCGCAGTGTGGCCTGGGGCGGGGAGGAAGCTGGTCAGCAGACCCCTTCTCCCCGCGGCTAGAACCCTGTCCGCAGCGTCCTGCCTCCCGCCCCGTGGGCTTCCCCTGAAGGGGACGCAGCACTTCCCGGGCCCAGGGGTCCATGCACGGACACGACAAGACGTGACGGGAAGCCTTGCGGGGTCTTGTTTTTCGGGGGAGGCGGCAGTCATGTGTCTGGGCCGCCAAAGACTGGCCGGCCTCAGAGGGCGTAGGACCGTCATCCCTGAGGGTTTGAAGGCAGGTGCCACTGGGGCCCAGGGAGGGGATTCAAGACGGCTGTGTGTGTCCGTGCGCAAGGACACGCCTGGATATGTAAGTGCGCGTCTCCCCAGGGACAGAGGAGGGCGTGGGACGCCACTCCGGCCCGAAGCCTTGCTGGCAGTGCAGCCGGGGAGGGGTTGGCTCAGGCGCTGGGATCAGCTTGAGGTCCTCTGGCCCCTCTCACCCCATCCTTTCCCGAGGTCGGTGGGACAGACCCCCAGGTGATGCCTGACACTCGGGACGGGTGAACCAAGCTCTTAGCCACAGAGGTTCCCTCCCACCGTCCTTCCCCTGGAAACCGGCCCCCCTCCTGGCAAGTCCCTGGCCAGCTGAGGCTCCTGTGATGAATATTTCGGCCAAGACAGGTTGCCCAACGCGTGTGCCCCAAATGCTCCTTCCTGGGCTGGCCTCCCCCAGACACAGGGGTGCACGCACACGGCTTGGGGGCACACCCCGTGCCAGGGACGGGAGACGTCCCACGGTCCCCCCAGCGACACCTCACCCTGACCCGAGCCGCGAGCAGGCCGGGTGCTGGCCGCGCTGACGAGTTCCGGACACAGCCGCCAGCTCGCAAAGGTAGGCCAGGCGCGGGCAGGCTCAGTGGCTTGCAGATGGAGGTCGGCTAACTCATTCATTGAGCGGAGAACTGCCTTTCCCTCTCCTTCTCCTTTAAGATCCTTCCCTTTCTTGGCCCTAAAATGTCCGCCAGGGTCTCTGGGGAAATGGGTTTCCACGCTGCCCGCTGGCCCTCGCCGACCTGGGGCTCGATCCCCTGGCCTCTGCCCAGGCTCCTCACCCGCCTTGCTGGGGCCTCGATCTGATGGCCCGCAGCCCGGACGCGCGTTCTCGCCCCTCCTCCCCTCTGTCTGCACCCCGCCTTCCCAGGGCTCCACGCCTGAGGGTCCCCCCCGAGCCCCCGCCGCTGGCTGTCCCGTCTTATCAGCCTGACCTCCCCCAGGCAGACCCAGGCCACCCTCGGTGGTGGCCACTGGCTGGTCCCACACACGCTGTGGTGCTCATTCATCCACGATTCATTCATCTGTTCACGGCCGTGCTCATCGGACAAGACAAGATTGAGGGTGTTCTTGGGGGAAAATTGAAGGGTCCCCACTGGGCCGGAGGCTGGGGCCTGGCTTGGGGCCCACCGGGAGCTCACTGGCCGCGTGACATGGGACGCTCCTAGCCCCTCTGACCCAAGTGTCCTTGCCCGCAGACGGGACACCTGCCAAAGGGACAATGTCCAGAAGGCCACCTGGGACGGCGGGAGAGCTGTTGTCACACGCACACACAGAGGCAGGAAAAGGAGGTGGCAAGGACCCGGGGCACCTGGCCCGTGCGCTGCAGCCGCTCTGGAGATCAGCACCGGGCTCCCTCAGAGCAGCAGAACTGCCGTCACACGGGCCTGTCATCCCGCGTCCAGGAGTGTCCCCAGCTGGGAGTGTCCCCAGCAGAGTCGTGGCAGCGTCACAAGCAGACCCCCAGACGTTCTCAGCCGCAGGGTTCGCAACAGCGAGAAGGTGGACGCCATCCGGTGTCCTGTGGCGGGTGACGCATCAGTCCCACGTCGTCCGTCCACGCCACGGCATGTCACGGTGCCATGGAACCACGTGGATGAGCCTTGGGAGGAGGTTCAACACGGCGCTGAGCGAAATAAGTCGGCCTCCATTCCAAACATGTGAAGGACGCAGAGGAGGCGAACCCACAGACACGGGGAGCAGGGGGTGGGGGCCGGGGGTCAGCGTCTCACGGTCCACCTTGGGATGTTCCTCGTCTGCAAGATGAGACAACAGGGGCTCCCCCCCGGCATGTGTGAGGTTCGGGGAGCCCGTACACGGACGAACCGGACCCCCCTCACCAGCGCTCACCCCGCGGTGGCTCCGCGGAGGCTGCGGGCAGAAGCAGGGCAAGCGTGCGGGACCAGAGCGAGCACTGGGTCTACCGAAACCACTGGGAGCGGTACGGTCCTTCTCAAGGTCGCCTTTCCCTTGCACGCTTTGTGTGGGCCCAATAGAGGGGCTAACGGGTCATAGCCCAGCTCCCAGGAGGCCCGTCCCCCTTTACAAGGACCTAGCTCCCCGGCAGCTTGGGCGTCACCCCAAGAAGTGACACGAGCGGCCCTCGTCGTCCTCATCCACTCGCTCGCGGGCTCTGCACCCTGTGCCCACCGCGGGCCTGGCCGTCCCGGGTCACTCCGCGTGGGACGGAAGTCATTGGAGGACGGGGTCCCCCAGGTATCCCTGAGCCTGTGCACAGGGCTGCTCGGCGTCACCATCACTTGCCCTCAGGGCTCCCTGGTCCCCCAGACCCCTCTTCGTTCCGGCAGATGGTTTTGTGTCTCGGTGGGTGCCCTGGGTCCCTGCTCAGCCCGCTGCCAGAGGGCTTCAAGCCCACAATTCCGAAGCGCTGTCACCTCCGGGAGGGGAGCCCAGCGCCTTGATCCGTAAGCCTGTGAGGGGACAATAGCAAACTCCTGAGGCTGATGGGGGCGAGGCAAGGAGCTAAAGACACCCCCTGAACGGCACCGGCACTGGCTGTCCCACTCATGCTGAGATGCGGGTGACGCGGATCCTGGTCAAGGCCTGACCCCCATCTGGCGGTGGGGGGACAGCCCCACTGGGGCAGGAAGCGTCCCTTTGACGGGGAGCACAGGCTGGGGTTCCTCCGCTGTGGAGGGACGGCGGCGGAGGGGCGGGACCCAGGCCTGGGTGCAGGCAGGACACCTGCCTGTCTCTTGCGCCCTGCGCCCTCCCCGGGGGACGAGCCCACCGATTCCCCAGACAGAATCCGATCGGTCTCCCAGTGATGGACGAATTGGCTGCCTCCAGGTGATGTCCATTCCCGGCCCATTTGGTTTCTGCAGGACGACGTTGGAGAAGAGAATCGGGGACGTAGCACTGTGTCTTCTAGAAGCTTCTGGCAGAACAGTTGAGCTGCTTTGAGTTGCACAAGGAGGCAGATTGGCTCTAATGTCTGACATAAGAGGGTCAGGCACAGGTCCTTGGAGCAAAACCTCCCTGAATTGGGGGACATGCAGGGGACAAGGGGCTCGGGGAGCCCCGGAGCTGGTGCGCCCGTGCCCCGCGGATCTGGGCTGTGGGCAGGCGTCAAGGAGCCTGCCTAGAGAGGGTCGCACGTGGCGGGGGCAGCGTCCACACATGCGCCAGGCCCTGGCGAGGATAAGGGCGAGGGTCTGCCCCGCGCAGGGCAGGGGCGGCAGAGCCCGGTCTGGGGACTGAGCAGCCTCGTGGTTCCCGCCCTGACGCCTCCGTGCGTCCCCTCCCAGGGCCAGGCTGCGCAGCGGGAGCTCAGGCCAGGGTGGGGGGTGGGGGAAGGGTTTCCGGGGCTGCCCCAGCTCCGTCCGGACCCCCAGCTGGGCAGCGCTCTGGAACCTCTGAGGCACCAGCGTGGACCGAAGTGCCCATGGCCCCTTGTCACTGGGGAGTTAGGCTGTTTCTGCCGCAAGGTGGATGCCTCAGGAAAAGCTTTTTGCCTGGATGTGTGAGCACGTCCACTGTCACGGCTACGGCCGGCCTGGAAACAGGTCTCCTGGGGGGGGGGGGGCCTTGTAGGACTTTCCTGCCAAATGCACAGCCTGGATCTGCACCCCGTCCCCAGCGCCCGCTTCTGGGGGAGAACGGAGGTGCCAGACCAAGGCAGCCTCCCTTCCCCGCTTCGATCAGGTCCCTAAGGGCAGTGGCCTCAGCAGGAGAGTCGGGCGGGTCTGCAGCACCCGGCGCACCCCGGGATGCAGACCCCGCTCCCCTCTCTCGGCGGCGGGCACCCCCTGCTCCGGGGATTGCTGGGGAGGGGGGTCGAGGCAGTCACTGCTGCGTATCCATGACGGACAGAAGCTCAGGGACTCCCTGCTCCTCTGGTTTGCCGTATTTCATGCTTACGCGGAGATGAGTTGGGCTGCAATGAGCCCCACACTCTGGAAAACCCCCCTGGGGAAGTGTGACAAGTGGCACCCCGCCTAGGCGTTCAGGGGCGACTTCCAAGCACACGGGGAATTTCTGGATACCAGGCGGGAGGTTGCACAGCACAGCTTGGCCCGTGGGCCACCCCCAGGGCCGCCCTCTGGCTCCTTCCCTCAGCCAGAGGGGCTTGGTCCCAGGTTCCCAGGGCCCCACCAGGCAGTAGCCAGTAGCCAAGGTGCCCCAATTCCAGCCTTTCTCTTCTCTTAACCCGCGTCGAAGCTCCCCCAGCCTCCCTCTCTCCCCACCTGTCACGCGGGGGCTCAGCCGAGAACAGAGGTGACCAGCTCCTGGGAGAGGGGGCCGGCCGGCGGGAGGAGGGATGGGGGGCACACGTGTCATATGCCCTCCCCCTAGGGAAGCTGGCGGGGTTCCTCAGGGAGGGGGAGCAGGGTCGCTGAGGGCTTCTTGGAGGAGGAGGCCAAGTGGAGACCCCGGGCAGAGATGGCCGTGTGACTGGCCAGCGGGGGCAGCGGTGGTGGATTGCAGAACATCCTATCTCCTGTGCTGACATCTGGGACCTTCCCTCGGAACCTTCTGGAGACGATGCTTGTGCCCTGCCAAGCCCCCGGGCCACCTTTTCCCCAGAGATGGCCCGGGTGGGAAACACGTCCTTCCGGCTGCCCCGGGGTTGCTGCGGCAGGGCGGGTACAGGACCGGGCGGCTCCAGCCAATATCCGTGTTCAAACACAGCCTTGTCCGCTCAGACCCTGTCGGGGCGAGTCCCGGCCTGGCAGAAACCCACGGCCCTGCCCTCCGCGTGGAGGACTCGGCGAGTGCGTGGGGGACACGCGGACCCGACGGCTGGGACGTGGCGGGAGCCGGCCCTGGGCGAGGCTGCTCGTGGCGGAAGGTTGGCCAAAGCCCCTCGCCGCGCGTGTCCGGCGGCCGAGAGCAGCCCCGGAGGAAGCCAACCTGGGCCCGCGCTCGGGGACTTCCGGGTCGTGGGGCAGCAGCGGCCTCCGTGTCGCGGAGCCCTGCCCACGTGGCAGGGGCAGGCCGTTCTCCGCGGAAGGAAGTCTCAATGTACCGCCCGCACTCGCGGGCTCGAGGGCCCAGCAGCCACAGAGGTTATTCGGGATTCTTCTGTCAATGTGTCTCTTCTTCCCCATTCGTTGATCGACTCCGTCATTTCTTGGGTCAGTGTGGCCTCATGCAGCCGGCCTCGCCCGGGCAGGGCGAGCCAGGGCAAGACTTGCAGTCGGGGGACGGGTCTCCAGACGGAAGCCCCCGCCAGCCCCCACAGCTGCAGGGAGCCTGGGCTCCAGCCCCTCTGCAGTCCCCTCTGGCTTCCGCCACCAAGGGGGCGCTTTCCTGCCGGGCCTGTCCCAGGAACGCGCTCTCCCTGGCTCACCCTCAAAGTCGCACCCCTCCCTGCCCCGGCCGCAGAGGCCCCTGCACGAGGCTCTCTGGGACCCTCCAGTCTGCAGCTGCTGGGTAACACGCGTGTTGCCTGCGTGAGCCCGAAGAGGAGACGGGGCGGCACCAATTTGTCAGAAATTCTGGGAGCAGATGCCCTTCGCAGCTCTTTCAAAATGCAAAGCCAGGGTCAGGGAAGGCGGAGCCAGCAGGCGCCACCTCTGTGCTTGCTCTGGAGCATGTAGGTCGATGTTTCCATTTCAGAAAGGCGGCCGCCCGTTTCTGCTGCTATTAAGTGGCGCGTGGAGAGCAGGTCGCAGGCCCCGACCGCGGCCGGCAAGGGGACAGGCGCTCTCTTTGGAAGCGCGGTAACGAACCCCAGGCCCCAGTTAGCAAGAGCAGCCTGGAGGCTCTCTGCAAACAGGAGGGAGGAGGGCAGGTCAGGCTCCGGCCTAGAAGGGCCCCCGGCTCTGCTTCCTGTGGTGGGACCCCCGGAGGAACCGCACGGGGCGCGGATCCCGGGCTCCACGCGGGCACCGTGCCGGGCGGGGACGGCAGCAAGGCTTCAAGTCGCTTATGGTCCTTCCTGACCTGAAAGGAATACGTAACCCTGACGGAGAATTTAGAAAACACACGCGTCGTGAAGACCAAAATGAGAGCCCGCCATCTCGCCAAGCGGGGATCACGATCGTGGCTGCCGTGGGCTAAGGGTGGGTGAGCCGTGCCGGGTGCCCATCCCCCGACACCCGCAAACCGCACTAGCTTTTCTTACCCTCCCTGGTCTTGTTGTACCGGTGGGGAGGCTCCAAGCTAGGTGAGGTCCCGTGTCCACGACTGGGCACCGGGGAGCACGTCTGGGGGCCTCCACCACCTCGGCCCGGGACGCCTCCCGGGGCGGCTGTGCTCAGACTCAGAGCTCAGCACACCGTGTCCAGTCCTTTCCCTGCCGCGTGTGCGTGCGTGTTACAAAGCCGAGGCTGCCCGGCACATATACCAGCTGTATCTTCTGCTCCCCCCGTGATCCCCCCACGACCGCGCGTCCTCGCTGGTGTGGCCGTGCCGGTTGCTTCCGCCTCCTGCCCGGCGCCCGCACTCACTGCGATTCCACAGACCCCGAGGCCTCCTGGCCGTCTTCCTGCCCAGGCGCAGGCGCTCGTGGTGAGTCTGCAGTGGAAAGATGGGGCCGGCCGTTCCCGGGGAACCCCTCGGTGCTCGGGAGCGGCTCCAGGCCCTGAGACCCGCGGGCGCTGCAGGAGCGGGTTAGGCTACTCAGAGGGTCCAGGCCATCCTCCCAGCCTGCAGACAGCGGCGTCTCTGCGGGTCTCCAGAAAGGACATGGGACCACCCTCAGATCAGAGCTGAGTTGATCAGCGTGGAGTTCAGCCAGCTCCAGTGCTAGGAAGACGGTGCCACCCGCCAGCCCCGGGTAGCCAGGCAGAGAGGGCGTGAGAACCCAGCCATGCCGGCGGGGGCCCAGGTGAGGACCCAGCAGCACCCTGCGGAGGTCTAGACCAGGGCCGGCTTTGTCCTGGGCCGGGGGTGGTGGGGGGGAAGGATCAGGGAACCCTCACCAGCCTCTCTCATGGCCTCAGGGAGGCCCCACCCTCAGTGGAGGAGGGGCCACCCAGCTGCGTGATGGGGGCGGGGACTTGGGAGCGCAGGTGAACTCTCGTGGGGTGGGGGACCCGCTGGGCCTGAGTAGGAGGAGTCAGAGACGTGGGTGGAGGATGAGAATGACCAAGAGGGGTGCCGGGTGTTGGGGTCCCGGGAGGGGCGGGGGTTGAGGGCGTGGACAGGGATCGGGCGGGGTCCCTGGTACGGTGCAGGCGTCCGAAGGCCAGGGCCACAGCCTGGACGCACCTGAGGCCCTCTCTCTGCCCCCGTGGGTTTCCAGCCGCATCTCTCCGGTGGAAGCTCTCGTGCCTCCCCGTCCGTCTCCAGGGCCTTTTGTGGGAACGAAACGCCACGAGGGATGTGTAAGTGCTTTTGGAAGCCGTCAGGCACTGCACCAACCCAAGCTAATATTATTATCATTGCCATAATTATTGTTGTTCCAAGTGCACACAGATGACGGACGGCCCGCCGGGAGGGTCCAGTCTGCCAAGACATCCTCGTATTTTAGCACCGAAATGCTCCGAAATCCACGGAGGAAAGAGGCTTATAACCAAAGGCATTTGGTTATCGTTGTGCGTGAGTTAACGCGCGTGAGACCCAACTTCACACGGAGGAGAGTCATCCACAAAAAATGAAGTCGGGTTTTCCCCCAGCCCTCGCTGCCGCCAGACTCCGGGCTCAAGAGGTAAGAGCGCGGAACCCATCAGGAAGAGGCTTCCTGCAGCTGGCAAACCGCCTTTTCCCCCTAACAGGCTCGGGCTCGGGAGAAGGGAAGAGTGAGTTATCACTAGCACCCTCCCAAGCCCAGGTCCCAGCCAAGGCCGGCCCGATGGCCAGACTGCCCTGGGCTGGTGACCGCAGGTGCCCAGAGCCCAGCTCAGCCCCGGCTTTGCCAATCACCCAACTCGGAACCTGAACGGGATGCTCTCTCCCTGCCGTGTGTGCAGCCCAGCCACGCGGCGAATCCTCCCACGGGCATCTGGGGCCGTAAGTCACCCCTTTGGCCCAGGACAGGTTTTCAGGAGCGTCGCCCGCCTCTCAGGAGTTGCACCGAAGGGGTTCTGGGGATCAGGTGGCCACCATGGAGACAGCGTCGCACTCTGTTACAATACTGCTCTCAACGTCCCCCATGATCCCAAAGCCCTCGGCCCCAAGGGCCCAGGAGCGGGGCTCTGTCCTGCCCCCTGTGCCCAGCCGCACACTCGGTCACTGGGCTCCCCGAGGTGGGCAGGTCACCGAAGGGTTAGACCAGAGGCAGCACTGTGGCTGCCCAGTGCGGGACACAGGGGCCGAGGGGCACGCGCCCCCCGCCCCGCCCCAGACACCCACCAGGAGGCCCGGCGAACTCCTAGTCCCCACTGCTATCGTTGCCCTTGGGCCGGCTGGCGACGTGGGGCTCCCGGCCCGCAGGGAGGGGGCGGCCGTGCGGAGCTCTGCCCAGACCACAGCTGACGGTGGCCTCAGCCCGGGACCCGGGGTGCAGTGGCTGGCTCGCACCCAGCTTCCAGCCTGCCAAAGCTTTTCTGGGTCTTTTTAAAAAAAATTTTAATGTTTATTTTTGAGAAACGGAGAGAGACAGAGCATGATGGGGGAGGGGCAGAGAGAGAGGGAGACACAGAATCCGAAACAGGCTCCAGGCTCCAAGCTGTCAGCAAAGAGCCCGACGCGGGGCTCGAACTCAGGAACCGTGAGATCACGACCTAGGCCGAAGTCGGAGGCTTAACCGACTAAGGCCCCCAGGCCTCCGCGGCTTTCTGGGTCTTATTTGAGGAGCCAGCCTCCTCGCTCAGGTGTGTGTCACATTATCCTCTCGATGCCCTGGAAAGGGGCTCCGCAGAGGCCTCAAATGCACGGGACCAGCGGGACCCGGTGGAGAAAACACGAAGTGACACGGATCCCACACCACCCAGGCCAGGGGAGGGGAGGCCGTGGGCAGGCTCGGGGGCGCTGGGCCTGGGCACAGGATGCCGTCTCCGTCAGCTGTCCGGGCCTGTGGTTGGGAAACCCCAGGCCACTGGGACGGGACAGACGTCCACTCGGGGCCCAGAGGCTCCTCCCCCCAGAGCAGCGTGTGCAAAGCCCCTGCAGCTGGGGCTTGAAGGGCCGGGGCTTACTCTCTCCCAACTGTGCAGGCGCGAGTCTGAAATCACAGTGTCGCGGGGCCCAGCTCCCTCCGGAGGCTCAGGGGAGGGTCCCTCCTGCCTCTCCCGGCTCCTGGTGGGCCCAGTGCCCCCGGGCGGTGGCCCTACCTTCCAGCCTCTGCCCCGTCTTCACGCGGCTTCTCCGTTTCCGGGTCCAATGTCCCTCCATCTGTCCCTTGTGAGGCCCCTTGTGACAACAGTGGGGCCCCCTGGATAATCCAGGGCACCCTCCCCATCTCAGGCCCCTCAGTCACATCTCAAAGGGCCAGTTTCCATGCGAGGTGACACTTACAGGCTCCAGGAGCTGGGACCTGCTGTCTTCGGGCGTCACGGGCAGGCTGAGCCGACCCAGGCCGGCCCCACAGAAGTAGATTCCTGACTTGACAGAGCCCCGTGAGTATTTCTCTGCAACCATTTTTCAGTTTAATTGGTTTGAAATGGATTTGGCTGGAAGGGACGTCCAGGTAATAAATTGATTTAATAACCCCTCACCGTTAGTATATTGCATACCAGCTTCCCGAGGCGCCACACATCTGCTACCTCCGAGGCTCTCCGCAAACCCGGGGTGGGGGCTGGGCGTGGAGCGTCCCACCTGCAGGGCCGGCCCCCTGCGCCAGCGGGTGAGGACTCATCCCGGGGCCTGAGAACGGCAGTCTCTGCGGGGACCCAGCAGCCTGCCCTCCCCTCCCCCCCCCCCCCCCCCCGGCCAGCGTCATCCACGGGGACCCAGCAGGCTCTCCCGAGCGTGTGGATTTGAACTCCTTCCAGCGACGCCCCACTGGAGCCCTAACAGAGGGGCCCACGGCGCCCACGACAGGGCCGCCCCTCCGGCCCACAGGCCGATCCACAAATGTCCACCTGCAGCCCACACCACCGAGGCTTGGGACCCGGAGATGCAGCTCCCTCTGGACACGTCCTCTTGAGGGTCCTTCTTAAGGGAGCGAGGCCGACCCACAGCGCCTGGCGCCCCAGCCCTCAGGCCAGCCAGGGGCCGCCGCCTTCCCCGGGACAGGCGGGCTTCCGCAGTGCAGAGCCCTTGCTCTCTCGCGCCCCTGCACTTTGATGGGCCCCCTGGATCCACTTTCGGGGGACTCGTTCCTCCTGCCGCGAGGAGGGGCCGTGGATCTGAGCTGGAGGCGGTGCTGGTGGGGACGTGCCTCCGAGAGGCTGCTAAGAGGCGGGAAGTGCTCCCCGGGAAAAGGTCACTGGAAAGGGGAGGTTAGGGGCACCGACAGCCCTTCTGCTCCCAGGAGGGTCGCCTGGCCCTGGTGGGGGGGCCTGGGCACACAGACCACAGGCAGCCCCCAGTCCTTGCCCACCTCACTCCCTTCGAGGGGGACGGTGACCCAGGGCTCTGTGGGTGACACAGGTTTCTGCAGCTCAGGGAGGGGCTGCAGGTGGGTCGGGGTGACGTGAGCCGGAATCAGAGGCGGCGGAGCCCTTTGACCGGTCTCTCCCGTGACCTCAAGCGCTCACCGGATGGCGAGTCAAGGGCCTGACGGGTCACCCAGACTGGGAGGTGGCCCTCGCTCTGGCGGGATCTAAAGCCCGGGACACAGTGGGGTCTCCTGGAAGGAGGAGGGCAGCGGCGCCGACCGTAGGCGGAGTCTCGTCTGGGAAGGACGGCTGCTGAGAGATGCAGGGACACGCCGAGCCGGTTTAGGGGAGCCGCGGACCAGATAATGCAGCGTAATGAGCACGCGACCCGCAGAGCGACAGACGTGGCCCGCACTCCTGGGGCCGGTGCGTGGGCTCGGGCAGCAAGGCCCTCCCCCTCCAGGGCACAGAGGGGCGCAGCGGTTTCCTTCCCGTGTCGTCAGCCACCCCGCGACTGCCCGCCGCCGTCTGGGCTCTAGAATCAACCCTTCCCGCCCTGGCACAGGCACGACGTGGCCGTGATGGGTTGTGCGCCGACCCAGCCACGCCAGGGGGGGGACGTGGGCAGCGCAGGGGGCGGCGCAGGGGGAGGTGGGTGGAGTCGGGGCGCGCCTGGGGCAGACGGGGCTTCTCCCTCCTGATGGCCGCTTTTTAGAGAATCACTTGTGTTTTCCTTTCCCTCCACAGACGTCAGGGCGCTGTCGGCCTCCCTCTGACCACAGGCCGTGTGTGCTGCTGAGCCTGGGAGCCGGGGGGCGGACACGGAGGCACGCGGCAGGTGCAGGCACGCGCCCCTCCCCGACGCCTGAGGCCACCCTGTGATCTGCCGCCGCGTCTTAAGGTTCATGTTGGTGACACTCCAGCTGGCTGCCCCTGGAGCTCCACCAGCCTTCCAGAATCGGGAACCCAAGCAACCCCGGCCCGCGGGAAGGCCCAGGGGGGAGGCTGCTGACGTCTGCCGGGCGGCAGGTGCGTCCTCGTGAGACCTGCTGACACAGCAGCTGGCATCTCTGGGTCCTTGGCCCTACGAGGTCCGGGAGGAGACGAACTGAGTCATCCACGCTTGTGCTCCGCTCCCCCGCCTCCGACCTCAACCAGCCCTCCCGGGCCTGGGCCATCAGCCGGCACGTGAGCCTGTCCGAATTATGCTTCGAGGCTCTAGGCTGTCGTGGCCTGGTGAGCCCTCCACCCACGACTACCGAGCTCAGTCCAACGTCAGTAAGCGGCAGCTCCTCTGAGCTCTGTTCTGCTCCTCGAAGCTCATGGGCAAAGGCACTCGCGTCCCCCTCCCTGTGCTCACGCGCTCGAAACCCCCAGCCGCCTGGCTCTGTTCGGAGCAGGGCTCAGCACCCCGCTGACGCCTCTCTCCCCTCCTGCAGCGGCTCAAATAAAATCTGCCTTGCTGTTTTTAACACGTGCTTGGTACAAATTCTTTTTCCACCACAGACGCCTGGGGTGTTTCCACCTTCAGCCTGTGCGGATCCCTGCTGCTCCGAGCGATCCTGTACAGATTTTGTGCGGACACTTTGTTTCCATCTGTCCCGGGTGGGGGCGGGGCGACCGCGGGTGTGGCGTGGCTGGGTCACATGACTCCACTTCGGCTGTGACAGGAAGTCCTGGATCTCGTCTGGCCGCTCCGGCCCCTGCCCCTGCGTGTCTCCCGGGCGGGTGGGGGGCGACACCCTCTGCTGTTGCCCCGGCGGGCTCCTCCCCTGGGTCTAGAACCCAATCCACCTCGGGAAGAAGCCGTGCCCCACTGCGGGGTCCCGTGTGATGAGGGAAACAAAGGCAAGGGAAATGTGGCTTAATTTAAATCTCCTTACTTACAGCCTGTGGCCCACTGACACCTGAAACATGCACCGTGGCCGCCCTGGATGCTTTTGCTTTATTAAAGACGAAAAGCCACCTTGTCCACAGTAGCTAGCCCCTCAAGGTCCCGAGAGCCTTGCTTCCAGATCCCTTCGAGACTCAGGCTATCCCTGCCCCATTGCCTTGAAAGTACACAAGCAGTCACTGTTGTGCAAGGCCAGTGCGGCTCTTCCTGCCCACGGGTCCTGTCCCCGTGCTTTAACACGATCACCTGTGTTTGCACCAAAGACGTCTCAAGAATTCTTTCTTAGCCGATCGCTCAAGAGCCCCTCGCCGCGGACCCCAGGCGAGCCTCGCCCACGGGAGAGGAGGGGGGCACTTTGAAGCGTCTGCCCTGGGCCCTCACGCAGAGGCAGCCCGAGCAGGGCACAGGCGTTCCCAGACCCACGGACCGTCTGAGGCTCCCTGGTGGCTCAGACAGCAGACTGACTCCCCTCCTCCCCCCCTCCCGGGTCCAGAGGCCAGGAGGCCCGGTCAAGCTGGGTGCAGGCCTGGCTGCAACTTCCTGCGGTCACGTCACGTGGCCTTTCTCTGTGTGTGCGTTTCTGCCTTTTGTGTCCCAGGTTCCTGTTCCCGTCAGGACACCTTTCGGAGTGGATTCGGCCGGCTCTGAGGACCTCATTTGGACTCAGTTACCTCTTTAAAGGCTTTACGTCCACATACGGTGTCGTGCTGAGGTCCCGGCAGTCAGGACTTCAAGATGTGGCTTTGGGGGCCAAAAGGCAGCCCGTACGTAAACCAAACCCCAAAGTGTCACCACAGAGACAGCAGACCTGGTTTCGGATGCCCTGGAGGGGCTCCTGTGCCAGCCTTTCTAAACCCAGGATGCAAGGGAACAGCGAGGGAACAGCGAGGGAACAGCGCTCGCTGCACGGCCCCGCCTTCTTCTCCAGTTAAGGGCCCGGAGGAGACAGAGCGTTGCCTTCTGTATTTCAGCCCAGTCCCTCCTTTGTCACTGTAATTAAAGCTAGGGCTAGCCACGGCTTAGACGGTTGCCGTTATTCGCATTAAATCCAGCACCCGCTTTAAGATACAGGCCCCTTGAAAGTGAACGGCAAGTGAACGGCAAGACTGGGAAATAAATACATGAAAAGGGCAGGGAAGCCACGATATCGCACAGGCTCCATCAGCGTGGCTCTGGGCTTCATGTGTGCCCACCCCTGGCCTCTGATGCACCTCACCTCGGCAGAGCTGGAGCTTTAGACACAGGCCTGGGAGACAGAGGCCAGGGTGCAGAGGGTGCAGGGGTGCAGGGGGCAGAGGGTGCAGGGGTGCAGGAGGCAGAGGATGCAGGGGTGCAGGGGGCAGAGGGTGCAGGGTGCAGGGGGCAGAGGGTGCAGGGGTGCAGGAGGCAGAGGATGCAGGGGTGCAGGGGACAGAGGGTGCAGGGTGCGGGGGCAGAGGGTGCAGGGGTGCAGGAGGCAGAGGATGCAGGGGTGCAGGAGGCAGAGGGTACAGGGGTGCAGGGGGCAGAGGGTGCAGGGGGCAGAGGGTGCAGGGGTGCAGGAGCCAGAGGATGCAGAGGTGCAGGGGGCAGAGGGTGCAGGGGGCAGAGGATGCAGGGTGCAGGGGGCAGATGGTGCAGGGGTGCAGGGGGCAGAGGGTGCAGGGGTGCAGGGGGCAGAGGGTGCAGGGGTGCAGGGGGCAAAGGGTGCAGGGGGCAGAGGGTGCAGGGGTGCAGGGGGCAGAGGGTGCAGGGTGCAGGGGGCAGAGGGTGCAGGGGTGCAGGAGGCAGAGGGTGCAGGGGTGCAGGGGACAGAGGGTGCAGGGTGCGGGGGCAGAGGATGCAGGGGTGCAGGAGGCAGAGGATGCAGGGGTGCAGGGGACAGAGGGTGCAGGGGTGCAGGGGACAGAGGGTGCAGGGTGCGGGGGCAGAGGATGCAGGGGTGCAGGGGACAGAGGGTGCAGGGGTGCAGGGGACAGAGGGTGCAGGGTGCGGGGGCAGAGGATGCAGGGGTGCAGGGGGCAAAGGGTGCAGGGGTGCAGGGGACAAAGGGTGCAGGGTGCGGGGGCAGAGGATGCAGGGGTGCAGGAGGCAGAGGATGCAGGGGTGCAGGGGACAGAGGGTGCAGGGTGTGGGGGCAGAGGGTGCAGTGGTGCAGGGGGCAGAGGGTCCAGGGGTGCAGGGGGCAGAGGGTACAGGGGGCAGAGGGTGCAGGGCCAGAGGGTGCAGAGGTGCAGGAGGCAGAGGGTGCAGGGGTGCAGGGGGCAGAGGGTGCAGGGTGCAGGGGGCAGAGGGTGCAGGGGGCAGAGGGTACAGGGGTGCAGGGGGCAGAGGGTGCAGGGGGCAGAGGGTGCAGGGGTGCAGGGGGCAGAGGGTGCAGGGGGCAGAGGGTGCAGGGTGTGGGGGCAGAGGGTGCAGTGGTGCAGGGGGCAGAGGGTACAGGGGTGCAGGGGGCAGAGGGTGCAGGGGTGCAGGGGGCAGAGGGTGCAGGGTACAGGGGGCAGATGGTGCAGGGGTGCAGGGGGCAGAGGGTGCAGGGGTGCAGGGGGCAGAGGGTGCAGGGTGCAGGGGGCAGAGGGTGCAGGGGTGCAGGAGGCAGAGGATGCAGGGGTGCAGGGGACAGAGGGTGCAGGGTGCGGGGGCAGAGGGTGCAGTGGTGCAGGGGGCAGAGGGTACAGGGGTGCAGGGGGCAGAGGGTGCAGGGGCAGAGGGTGCAGGGTGCGGGGGCAGAGGGTACAGGGGTGCAGGGGGCAGAGGGTGCAGGGGGCAGAGGGTGCAGTGGTGCAGGAGCCAGAGGATGCAGAGGTGCAGGGGGCAGAGGGTGCAGGGGGCAGAGGGTGCAGGGGGCAGAGGGTGCAGGGGTGCAGGGGGCAGAGGGTGCAGGGGTGCAGGGGGCAAAGGGTGCAGGGGGCAGAGGGTGCAGGGTGCAGGGGGCAGATGGTGCAGGGGTGCAGGGGGCAGAGGGTGCAGGGTGCAGGGGGCAGAGGGTGCAGGGGTGCAGGAGGCAGAGGGTGCAGGGGTGCAGGGGACAGAGGGTGCAGGGTGCGGGGGCAGAGGATGCAGGGGTGCAGGAGGCAGAGGATGCAGGGGTGCAGGGGACAGAGGGTGCAGGGGTGCAGGGGACAGAGGGTGCAGGGTGCGGGGGCAGAGGATGCAGGGGTGCAGGGGACAGAGGGTGCAGGGGTGCAGGGGACAGAGGGTGCAGGGTGCGGGGGCAGAGGATGCAGGGGTGCAGGGGGCAGAGGGTGCAGGGGTGCAGGGGACAGAGGGTGCAGGGTGCGGGGGCAGAGGATGCAGGGGTGCAGGAGGCAGAGGATGCAGGGGTGCAGGGGACAGAGGGTGCAGGGTGTGGGGGCAGAGGGTGCAGTGGTGCAGGGGGCAGAGGGTGCAGGGGTGCAGGGGGCAGAGGGTACAGGGGGCAGAGGGTGCAGGGCCAGAGGGTGCAGGGGTGCAGGAGGCAGAGGGTGCAGGGGTGCAGGGGGCAGAGGGTGCAGGGTGCAGGGGGCAGAGGGTGCAGGGGGCAGAGGGTACAGGGGTGCAGGGGGCAGAGGGTGCAGGGGGCAGAGGGTGCAGGGGTGCAGGGGGCAGAGGGTGCAGGGGGCAGAGGGTGCAGGGTGTGGGGGCAGAGGGTGCAGTGGTGCAGGGGGCAGAGGGTACAGGGGTGCAGGGGGCAGAGGGTGCAGGGGTGCAGGGCCAGAGGGTGCAGGGTACAGGGGGCAGATGGTGCAGGGGTGCAGGGGGCAGAGGGTGCAGGGGTGCAGGGGGCAGAGGGTGCAGGGTGCAGGGGGCAGAGGGTGCAGGGGTGCAGGAGGCAGAGGATGCAGGGGTGCAGGGGACAGAGGGTGCAGGGTGCGGGGGCAGAGGGTGCAGTGGTGCAGGGGGCAGAGGGTACAGGGGTGCAGGGGGCAGAGGGTGCAGGGGCAGAGGGTGCAGGGTGCGGGGGCAGAGGGTACAGGGGTGCAGGGGGCAGAGGGTGCAGGGGGCAGAGGGTGCAGTGGTGCAGGAGCCAGAGGATGCAGAGGTGCAGGGGGCAGAGGGTGCAGGGGGCAGAGGGTGCAGGGGCTAGGGGCAGAGGGTGCCCCCCCCCAACACGCTTCTGCTGTAGGACCATCGCTGCTTGCACGGAGCCAGGACCCTTGGGGATGACGGGTTTGACCGACTGTCCCTCGCAGCGTTGTCCTGCTGAGACCCCAGGGCCACCCGTCTCAGAGACGCAGGCCAGTGGCCCCCATCTCCCCGTCTCCGGGTCTGCCAGATGCCGGGCGCACCAGCTACACGCGGGGCATCGAGGGGACCTGGGGAGCCAACTATGACGACCTCCCAGAACGAAGGCCTCCCTCGGAGTCCTCCCTGCCCCCCGAGCTCCTCCAGGCCCCGCGTGCTCCCCCCACAGCACAGAAAGCCCAGCGGGGAGGGCGTGGCTTGTGGCCGAGGGCCCGGGGTCCCGAGGAGTCCCGGTCTCCTGGGTGCGAGGACAGCGCCTTGTCCAAAGCTCCCAGCCACGCCGAGCCGACGCGGAGCTGAAGGGCCTCCGTCTGTGTCTCTTGTCCCTTCTGTTCTCGCTGCCGGGGCCGCTCGTCACGGACCTGGGGAGGGCCATGGTGGGGCCTGTGGGCCCTGCCGCCTGGAGCCCGGCTCCTCCGGGCCAGGGAGGGGGCTGGTGTCCACGTCCCCTGGCTGCCGTGACAAGTCAGAGCAACAGCAGAGTCGCACTCAGTCCGGAGGCCGCAAGCCCCGGGTCCGGGTTCCCTCGAGGTGGGCGCCTCCCAGAGGCCTTAGCGGAGGGTCTGCTCCTTGCCTCTTCCGGCTCGTAGACCCCACCACCCCTCCTGGGCTCTGTCTGTCCTCCCCTGGCCTCTTCGCTCTGTGTGTCTGCCGTGCCCACACGTCAGCGTCCTGCGTGCGTCCCTGTTCTATACGGGATCCGGGCCGCCCTCCTCCAGTGTGACCTCATTCTAACTAGTGACCCTGTTTCCAAATAAGGTTGCATCCCGAGGTCCCAGGGGGCCAGGACTTGAGCACACAGGGCGGGGGCAGGAGACAACGCCTCACAACACCGGGGCCACGTTCGAGCCTCACGCTGCAGACATATGTCCCAGCCCTTTGTCAAAGACCACTTTTCTCTTTGCTTTTTCTCCCCTCTGGGCAACACAGCCAGGGTTGGGACACTTTCTTAATGTGCCTTCGTGTCCTCGGTGGCTCTTTGGCTCCTGAGTTCCCGCGGGCGGGGCAGCAGCGGCCCTGACCCCTCACGGCCCCCCCGCCAGCCCACACCCCATTCCACCCCACGCAAGCCTGTCCCTGTCACCTAAGCCTTCCTGACGTGACAAGGCCAGTCAAGGCTGGGAGGCCGGGTCTCTGCTCCGTGGAGGATATTTCCAGCCAAGCAAAAAATACCTTCGTGAGAAGGAATTGTTGAGATCCCAAGGAAGGTAATTGCACACCGCATCCGTTATTAAGTCTATTTTTGGAGAACTTCTCTGGTGCTCTTAATCCCACCTTATCTAGGGGTTGTAAAAAGCGATGCCTGTTTGCTCCTGTAAAGCCAGAACCCTCGCACATTCTGGTTCGATTTATCTTTTTGGGGCCCCAGCGTCAGTTTTGTGTGCCGTTACCTACAGCTCAGCAGAGGAGGACCGTTAAGTCCCAGAATCGGGATCGGGAGAGCGACGTTCGGCCCGCACCGAGGGTGACGGCCGCCTTCAGTCCCCCGGTGTGAAGGCAGCCAGCGGGTAGCGGGTAGCAGCTGTGGGGCCAGGAGGGGAGGCGTCGCGGGCTGGGACGCAGATCCTCCCTGCTTGGGGCTGCCGCCCCCCCCAACCCCCGGGGCTGGTGCACACCTCAGCCAAGGGGAGGCCGGGTGCGCCTCGGTGGTCCCTCTCGGTCGGCGTCCCCCCCCCCCCCCCCCCCCCCGGCTTCACGATGCTTGGGTCCCATCCCGCTCCGAAGGCGTGGGCCAGCGCTGAGCTTTCTCAGAACCCCCCGGATGATGCTACCGTGCCACTAGCTCGAAAGCCTGGAGAGGGGGGCAGGGGTGGCACCCTCCGCTCTCCGGATGGGTCCCTCTGTATGTTCCACGGGCATCTCAGACCCACCATACTGTTCCTCCCGGGGGCTGTAATCCAGGGAATGGCTCCCCCAAGACAGAAACCAGGGTGCCACCTCTCACTCCTGCCCCTCCACTCGCCACACCCTCGGCCACCTGCAGGTCAGAGCTAGCCTCCCCACCTGTGAGCCCCACCTCCTTCGGGACCCCGTATGCGGGTCCCCCGCCGACCCTGACCGCACCCCGCTCCCTTGCCCCCTGCCCGGGTCTGAGGACTCAGCTCAGAAGCCACCTCCTGGGGAGAACCCCCTGACCTTCTCAGGCTGAGCCATGCTCCGACCCACCCTCAAGGGCCCCTCTGGCTCCCCAGGGGTCAAGGCCAGGAGCGGGTGTTCAAGGCACCTGGCCTGGAGTGGGGCCTCTGCAGGTATTTCCTGAACAGACAGGAAATGGGTGACATCTGGCAAAGCTGTGATCCCAGAAATCCAGGGGTGCCCTGTGCTCAGGCGGGGTGAGTCGTAGGGAAGACTCGGGGGTTCTTCTGTCCTCTGTCCCCCACTGACAGAGTTGCGCCCTGAGCCCTCCTGTTTCTGCTCCGTGTCCTTGGCCACCATCTCTGCTCACTTGGGCTGCTTCCCACACTGCCAGCCTTCCAGCTGGAGGAACCCTCTGGGGCCCAGAGATTTCAACAAACCTTTAAATGCTGGTTTCCCAGCGCACCTAAAAATCCCCACACAAACAGGAATCGGCCGCGGGTTTCCTGCTATTTGCTTTGCGCTTAATTACTCACCATCTTAAAGCAGAGCTGAGCCGGTGCAGACGGAGGGCCTGGAATTGTCCTCAAAAGCTCAAACAAAGGTCCCTCCTCTGCCCACAGAAGCCTTGGAACCATCAGCGGGAGGGCTGGAGACCCGGCCAACGGTGAAGGGAGGCTTCGGGATGGGACCGCGCGGGACGGGGTGGGGCCAGAGCGCCGCCCTCCCTGCCCCTAGCCGTGCACACGCGTGTTGCACACGCAGCGACAGCGGCTCCTCCCGCCAGCTTCGCGAGACCTGGGGGCTGCCACAAGGGACCCAAAGATGTTTTCTGCTGGCAGTTTTCAACTCACACAGCACACGAAGGAGAAAACCGTGGACACTCGCCTTCCTCCCCTCCTCCCTCGCAGATAGGCCCCGCAGATTTAGCAAGCAAAAATACGCGATGCCTAGTTAAATTTTCAGACGACCAATATTTTTTGTGTGAGTGTGTCCCATATAATACTTAATATATGCTTACACTAAAAAGTAAGGTTATTTTTCTGACCAAAAACTCAGATCTAATTAGGAGTCCTATGGAGGCCGCCTCCACAGGGCACTTACGAGGCTCACTGCGCTGCTTGGAAACAAGCCCGTGCCCTCTCTTTTCAAGAGGGGAAGCTAACCTAGAGAGTCTCACTGACCTTCCAAGAGTCAAATAACCAGTTGGTGGCAGACAGACAACAGAGGCACATCTCTTGAATTAACTACTACCCATCTGTCCATTCATCTAACCACCAATATATCCACCCATCCATCCATCAACCCATCCATCCATCCACCCACCCATCCATCCACCATCGATCTTTCATCCATCCATTCATCCAGCCAGCCAGCCAGCCAGCAAGCAAACATTTTTTTTAGAGCCAACTAAGCTCTGGGCCTTGTACAGCTACTGGGGAAACAGAAATCAACAAGATGGAGTTTACGTCTCATGTGGTCTTCATGAGCCACTGGGGGAGCCGACTCTAGCCTACCAGTAGCCTAAGTAGCAAGTGTTCTGGTGCTGTAACCCCAGTGGGTGTGGAGTGCCCTGGGAACTGCGGAGAGTTTTAAGCTCTGGGGAAGGGAAGGGTTGTCCCCGAAGGTGGTCCTGGGGCTGTGTCTTCAAGGAGATGAGGCACCTGCTAAGAAGGAAGGGAAGAGGGGAAGGCCGTCCAGGCAGCAAGAGCAGCAGGGGCACGCATCCATGGAGGTTTTCACACCAGCACCGGGGTCCAGTCCCCGGAGGTGGCCGGGCTGTGTCCCATCGCGTCGGGGCCCCGATTCTCCACCCCAGCATGGCTGACAGTTTTAGACAAGATCGCTCTTTTTTTTAGCTGCGTCTCGGCCTCCGCCCACTGGCTTCCAGAGGAGTTGTGACAACCAAAAGTAAGTCCAGACATGACCGAATGTCCCCTGGGGACAACGTCGCCCCCTAGGTGTGACTCTTTGTGTTTGAAGCTAGAGAGGAAAATATTTACAGTCCTCTAAACCACGAGCAAACACCTCGGAAACGGACAACTTCACAAAGGGTTAACAGCATGAATTGCGTCGCGACTCTCAAACAGGCATCAATAATATATACGTGTGCGTGTGCAAACAGGCAACAGAAACATGCTGAATTTTTTCACCCTGTTTATCCAGCATAATCTGCAGTCGGTCTGTATTTGATTAAATACCATCATCTTTTATGTACGAGTTACATAAGTAAATAGAAAAATCATTTAGAGTCTGCTGCCCCATGAAAAATTAATCTCAGTTCTGTCCTGCACACGCAACCCGAGTTGTTGGGGACGGCTGGCTAATTGAACACGGGGAGGGGACCGGGTGTCGCCTGAGCCGCCGTGAACCTCATTTCTCCGTTTTAATAAGATCGAGGCTTCAAGAATTTTCTGCAGATGTGTGGATTAAAAGCCATAGTCGAGGGTTTTTTAATCAAACAAATCTTGCAGGAGTTTCAAAATAACAAATTATTTAGCGCACTGCTAGACAGGGAGCTCCTCTTGGGAAATTATTTCCTTAGTTACAAGATCACCGATGTTTGAAAGCAAGTCTCGGGTGTCGGCTGTGGGCCCAGCCCACGGGTTCCCGTCCACGCCCAGCGAGGGCCGATCGGCCTCAGTGCCGGAGAGAGAGGAGGTGCCGGGCTGCCCCGGGCCGGGCTCTTGGGCCAGGAGCACCTCTCAGGGTCGTGCTCCCTCCGGAGGCTCTGGGGAGGGTCCTTCCCGCCTCCCCCAGCTCCCGGGTGCCCCAGGTGCTCCTTGGCTCTGGACAGCGTCCCTCCCGTCTCTGCTCTGTCCTCACACGGCTTCTCTTCTTCCTGTGACATTTGCCACCGGATTGCGACCTAGGACCATCTCACCCTGAGACCTTCAGTTACATGTACAAAAACTGCTTTTTTTTTTTTTTTTTTTTTTTTTTCGAATAAGGTTTCATTCCAGGCCTCTGGGACCCAGCACCTTCTGCTCCGACACTGCCACGGCCAGAGCCTTCCTCCTCCGAGTTTTCCGGGCCCTCCCAGCCCGCAGCGCCCACCCCTGCTCCAAATTCTCGTGGCCGTGCAGACCGTCTGTCCCTCTTTGGTCCTCAGGGTCCCTGAAGCCACCTCCGGGTCCTCTGCACCCGCTCGCTGCTCACGCGCCCCCCAGAGTCCTCCCGGAACATGTGGCAGATGTAGCCGGAGGGTGTCGAAGCTGCTTCTCCCTGGCTCACTGCCCGCCGACCCCCAGGCTCGGTGCCCTCGGGTGTGGCCGCGAGATCGGGGGTCGTGGTGGTGATGAGCCTCTTCCACGGGACCAGTTAGGTCCTCTGTGTCCGTGTGTCTTTCCAGCACGGTGACTTTGGAGGCCCTGGGTGGCCATGACAGCAACCAGCGAGGGACAGCGAGGGCCCCCGAGTGCCCAGCCCGAAAAGACTGCCCGCAGCCGTGTTACCCAGATGGCCTGGGTAAGTCCTATACCTCCCAGAGCCAGCCACTTTCCTCCGCCATCGGGATGGTGAGGGGAGGAGATCGGCCCTTCTGCTGTACCTCAGGCCCTCCGGCTCACGGGGGGACCTGGGGACAGTCATGGAAGTGACAGGAGACCTTGGGCCCCCATCTGTCAGTCCCCTTGAACCTTTGGGGGCACAGTGTAGGGCCAGCAGCGTCCCCTTTGTGCAAGCAGGCGCCTGCAGATCTGAGTGTGAGTCTCCCTGCTGTCACAGTGCAGCTTTGAGGCCGGTGCCGGGGACATGCTCACGGGGCCACCAGACCACACCCTGGCTGAGCTCTATCCCAGCCCCCTGGAGTCCCTCCTCGGTGGCAACAGCCAGTGCCCGGCCGCGCAGGTCCGGATCACGGAGAAGGCCCGCCGGGGTGGGGGGGGGGGGGGCGTTTGAACAAGGAGCTGAACAAACACGCTTCGGGGAAAGGCCGTGATTTATTAAGATCTCTCCCGACACACGTGGAAGATGTAGATTTTTCTGGAACAAGGCTAGGAAGACAGTAAGGGAAATAGGAACCTCACTCAGGGTAGAACCTGCCCTCTGCGGGGTGCCGCCAACACGGAGGGCTCCCCGACGTGGAGAACACAGACAAGTTCCCCTCCCCCCCCCACCGACGCCCCGCGATGGGGCCCTGGGCAGCTCGACTTCCCGCGTGGCCCTCTGTGGGCTCGGGGTCTGGTCCTCGGGGGCAGGGGCTCCGCTGTCGGGTGTCAGAGCTTCAGATCAATCGGCAGAACGACAGTGAGAACGAACCCTCACAGGCACTTCTCGCTGTAGAGGAGATTCAGTCCGAACCTTCTAGATGCACGTCTCCTGGTGTTAACGCTCAGGCGACGCACAGCCGCACGCGGATGGGCCCCGATGACCGGGGATGTTCTGAGCTCTTTGACAGACTCTTGAGCAAAACTTGGAATGCACCTCCTGGGGCCCGCCTGGTGACGCTCTTGCGTCCAGTGCAAAGTGACAAAGCGTTCGTGTCGGCGAGGCCCCCTGGCCAGCTGTGACGCCTCCCTGCCCTTCCCGAGGCCTAGCAAGCCTGGAAGTTTCTGACTCCCGCCGGCTGCACACCCTGTCCCCGCCTCGGCATCCCCAGGGGCAGGGAGTCCGAGGGGAGAATGGACCCCCGGCCGGGGGCTCTGGCCCCCGTTCGTTTGCACCTGCCGTGTCTGTTGCTCCCGGGCTCCGGGAGGTGGAGGCCGGCTCTCCTCTGTTCTGGTCTCCTCGGCAGCTGGTTCCCTGGGCCCTTGAAGGGCAGTGCTGTGGGCAGGTGTTTGGGACTTCGTCGGGCGCCTGTGCTAAGAAAAGCACAGTGTCCTGAGCAATTCGCCAGGCTGCCGCCAGGCCTGGAAAGAAACCCTCGGCTGCCGGGCGGGGAGAGACTGCAGGTGACGGGGCGGGGGGAAGCGGACACCCTTCCTGACACTTCAGGTTGTTTTTCTGGCGAACACGGACACACGACGGGAACCGCTGAGAGAGTGTTTCATGAAGGATTGAGTCTTACAGTTAAATTATGAGAAAATCCGTAAAGCCCTTTTGTACAAATTGAAATGAGGTCGTGGCTGAGCCATGGGGATGGTGGGGTTCACCGCGGGGCTCCCGGGCATCTCTAGGTGGTCGACAGGTGCCACCCTCAGAATGGGGTGTGAACTCAGAAGAGCCCCCTCTCCAGGACCCTGGGGGCCGGACGCTGGCCGTGCCCTGGCTCCGCCATGACCCAAACCTCTCGCGGCAGGTCCCCTGAGCCTCCTGGGGCACGGAGAGAACGGAGGCGCACGGAGGGGCAGTGGCACCGCGCTGCTGTGCCCCCCACCCTCTCAGGGCCCGGGGAGACCCCCGCCCTGCCGTCCCGTCCACGCCGGGCTGCCACACGGCAGGAAGACGGCTCTGGTCTCCACGGCCGGATCTGGTTTCCAGAGCAAGGCGCTGCTTGAACGGAGGAGGGAGGAGTGTTTGCTCTGCCTAATCCTGCAAAGCCTCTAAGCTCCCATCCCAATTCTGAAAACACCAGTCCTGCTGGTGGCCTGGAAACAGCAGCAGTGGGTGCTGCGGGGCAGGCAGGCACCGACGGCACGGCCAGGGCGGGCAGGGGAGGGGAGCCCGAGCTCCGGGGGGCCCCGTTGCCCCCCTCCCTGCGAAGCGGTGGAAGAAGGCCCCGCTTGACGTCTGGTGACCACGGCTCGGGCCGGGGGCCCGCTGGGGAGGTGGCGCCCCGGGTCTCAGGGGAAGCGGGGTCTGGATGCCGTCCCCGGTGGCGGGAAAGGGGCTGGGTCCCGTGTCCGACAGCTCGCGCCCCCACGGAGCTGACACCAAGGTTAGAACCAAACTGCAGGGCACCCAAATTTCCACCGTGAAAACTTATGGATTTATTCCGTGTCCGGACTCAGACCCGCGGCCACCACGGCGCTCCACGGCCCGTCCGCACGGGCATGCCGCTGGGCACCTGCTGTCCTGCCCTTCCTCCTGCACCGCTGCGCCCCTGCGGCCTCCACCTGCCATCTCTAGATGGGGACGGGCCCACACTGCCCCTCTGACTTTGTACCAGCACGGCCTGACTCCTGACCCCAGACGGGGAAAGCTGGGACCCCCCGGAGGCACCCCACCACAGTCTCGTTCTGTATCTGGGATCTGCCCTGCCAGCAAGGGCTGCGTTCACTGGAGCTCCTCGGGCGTAATTTGATTGAGAAGTTGAAACGCCCTCTTAAAAACAAAGTCCTGGGGTAATCCATGTTGACTGCTGGCTGTGAATAACCCCTCACTCCCGAAAAGCTAGATGCAAAGCACGAGGTCACCGCCTACATCCCACCACACGGTCCCGTTCCTTCCACACTGACCTCCCGTGCAAAGACACTGTGGTTAGCTACCTTCAACCCCTGAAGATGCTGGCTGACCTATCCCAAAAGTCCAGCCCTTTACTGCTTGTGTCCCCACTCTGTGTAAGTTCCTAATCCTGGATCATTCACAATCTGGCTGTGGAGATGAAACGCATACCCGTGAAGAGACAGCACAAATAACACAGCTGAGAAGCGATCGACTAGTAGCCAGTGTGGTTCTTCGTGGGAAGGAGAGGGGTTTGGAGGAAGGGGCCCCAGTGTGTGCACGGAGAGTATCCTGGGAGAAGAGGCCTTCACTTCAGGGTTCGTACAGCCACCCTTTTATTTGCTCGCTAGTCTGTGGGTCGGCAGCTTGGGCCGGGCTCGGCTGGGCTGTTCTCTGCCGGCCGCCAGTGGGACCCCGCACGCGGCTGCAAACTGGTGGCAGCTGATGGAGTTGACGGTCCCAGTGGCCTCACTCACCGGCCGGGCGGTTGGGACGTTAGCAGGGCCTCTCTCTCCCGTGCCCTGGGGCTTCCTCGCGTGGTGTCTGGGGACAGCAACGTGGAGAGAGACACCTGAGGCCCCTTCTCCACCACCTGTAGTGGCCAAAGCGGGTCTGGACGTCAGCCAGGACGCGAGAGGCAGGGAAGAGCCTGCACCTGTCGATGAAGGGTCTGCAGTCACGTGACACAGGGGCCCGCGCTCGGGGAGGAAGGCGTCCGCGGCCCAAGCAAGCTGGCACGCTCGGGGAAGCCTCAGCATTGCAAGCCATTGGGGTCAGATGGGACCTTCCCGAGACTCCGACCTGACCACACTGTCCGGGAAAGGAGCGAACCTGGACAGAAGGCACGCGGCACCTGCACCAGGGGGTGAGAAGCCACCGGCCGGCGGGGCCGGGAAGGCAAAGTTCCAGGGTCGCCAGCTGGCAGCCCAGGAGACACCTTGGCTTCGGTGTGAGTGGGAAGGAGGAGGCGGTGGGAATCGAGAAAACGGTGGGTGATCAGTTGGTGCCAAAGGGCTCTCCAGGGTCTGACTCAGAGTCGGAGAGACTCCGCTCCTCCCATCCCTGCAAGCACGATGTTTGTGGAGTCAGAGAGCGAAAAGAAGGAATGAAGTGAGGTCTGGTCCGAACTCACACAGGTCCATCCACACGCATTGAGCACTTCACGTACATAAGCTAAATCACGACAATACCCTTCCATGCAAGTACTATTATCATCTTCCACGCACCCAGCTAAGGGCTCCTTCCACACCTGTGATGTCCCCACAGGTAACTCCTTGTTGCCCACTCCAGGGAGGGGAACTCACCCCCGGGAGGAGGCCGCCTCCAGGCTCTGGGGCTTGAACAGGTCTGTGTAGGGCTTTGGCACACGTTTCAAAAAAAAAACCCAGCACGTTGAAAGCTTGAAGTAAATGTCTAAATGGAGCAAGGGAGCTCGGCCTTCTTCCCCTACCTGACCCGTCTTGTCCTTGGTCAGTCGCGGGGCAAGTGAGCAGAGGCCCTCTGGTTCCCGGCCAGGCTGGACGCAACGGCCGCCAGGGCCCGGGGGTGGGCCCAGAGATGCACCGCCCAGCCCCCCTTCAGGGTGTGATTTTAAGGAAAAGTTTAACTCCTTTGCTGGCTAATGAACTACAACCCCTCATTGTAGTATTTTGTTGGTGGCTGTGGGATTTCTCATGTACCCATTTGGCTTAGGTCCAAGTAATATGTCATTTCACCTACTGGATAAGAGGCTTCCATCTGGGTCTTTCCCTTTCTCCCCTCCTATGTTACAAACGTCATAACCCTTTTTTGTTTTTGCTTTAAATGGATTTTCATATGGTCTTCTTCTCCTTCCGCTTGAAAGACTGCCTTTAGCACTCCTTGTAGTGCAGGCCTGTTCGTGATGAATTGTTTCAGGTGTTGCATGGCTGAAAACAATTACGTATTTCACCCTCGTTTTCTAAAAACTTGTCACAAAAATCGGGAGCGTTTTTTTGTATCTGAACAGTGATATTTTTTTTAAACGTTTTTTATTTTAATTTTATTTTTGAGACAGAGAGAGACAGAGCATGAACGGGAGAGGGTCAGAGAAAGGGAGACACAGAATCTGAAACAGGCTCCAGGCTCTGAGCTGTCAGCCCAGAGCCCGACGCGGGGCTCGAACTCACGGACCGCGAGATCACGACCTGAGCCGGAGTCGGACGCTCAACCGACTGAGCCACAAAGGCGCCCGTCTTTTTTTTTTGAAGTTTATTCTATTTATTTTGAGAGAGAGAGAAAGATCAGGGGAGGGGCAGAGAGAGAGGGAGAGAGAGGATCCCAAGCAGGCTCTGAGCTGTCAGCGCAGAGCCTGAAGCGGGGTTCGAACCCACAAACTGCGGGACCACGAACTGAGCTGAAATGAAGAGTCAGACGCTTAACCAGCTGACCCACCCAGGCTCCCCTGAAGAGTGACATTTTTTGAAGCATAAATAAATAACTCAATCCTATTTGTGTCGGCATTAAAGACAATAAAATACTTAGGAATAAACCTAAGCAAGGAGGTGAAATATCTCTTACTTTGAAAACTACAGGACATGGATCAAAAAGATCAAAGTCACAAATAAATAGGAAGATAGATGTACTCAGTCCCTCACGGACTGAAACGGCTGATATTGCCAACGTGTCACTACCCCTGGAAACTATGCAAAGATTCGATGCAATCTCCATCAAAATGCCAATGGCAGGGCGCCTGGGTGGCTCAGTCGGTTGGGTGTCCGACTTCGGCTCAGGTCACGATCTCGCGGTCCGTGAGTTCGAGCCCCGCGTCGGGCTCTGCGCCGACCGCTCGGAGCCTGGAGCCTGTTTCCGATTCTGTGTCTCCCTCTCTCTCTGCCCCTCCCCCGTTCATGCTCTGTCTCTCCCTGTCTCAAAAATAAATAAACGTTAAAAAAAAATTAAAAAAAAAATGCCAATGGCATTTTTTTTCACAGAAATAGGAAAAACACCTTAAAAGTTATATGGAACCACAAAAGACCCGACTAGCCAAAGCAATCCTGAGAAAGAAGAAAAGACAGGAGGCATGACACTTCCTGATTTCAAGCTTTGCTGTGAAGCTGTAATTAAGACAGTGTGGCATTAGCATAAAAATAGGCAAGAAGGTCAAAGGAACAGAACTGAGGGCGCCCCCCCCCCCAAGCCCCAAGTACATAGGACCGACTAATATTTGAAAAGGGAGCCAAGGATAGCCAGTGGGGGAAAGGGGGTCGCTTCAGCAAGTGCTGCTGGGAAATCTGGATATTTACGTGTAAAAGAATGAAACTGAACCCCGATCTTACTTACATCGCTCACAAAAGGGAGCTTGGAATGAATGGATTACAGACTTCAGTGTAAGACCCGAGACCACAAAACTCCCGGAAGAAAACACGAAAAAAAGCACCTTGGCACGGACCTCGGTAGAGGCCCTTTTGGAAATCGCACAAAGCGACAAAGTAAGAAAGCAGCAAGTGGGACCACGTCAAGCCGAAAAGCTCCCGCACAGCTTGACGGCCTCGTTCCCTTTCAGACTCTGACGGTGCGGATCTCGGGGGAGACCCGACCCATTCTTCTTCTCTGTACCCTGGGTCCTTTTCGCTCTGGCGACCTGTGAGAGTTTTGCTCTACCCCTGGTTCCAAGCAACTCATTCTTTTTTGCTGTTTGTTTATTTCTGAAAGAGACAGAGTCTGAGCAGGGGAGGGGCAGGGAGGGAGGGAGACAGAGGATCCGACGTGGGTTCTGCGCTGACAGCAGAGAGCCCGACGCGGGGCTCCAACTCACGGGCCGTGACATCATGACCTGAGCCGAGGCGGGACGGACGCTCAACCGACTGAGCCCCCCCCAGGCGCCCGCAGTGGATTATTTTGTACGTCAGTGAAGCTGCACTTGGGGTTTCTTGTGCTTGGGACTCACTGGGATTCTTGGATCTGTGGGTTGATAGTTTTCTCCAAATTAAAAAAAACGTTTGCATTTTATGTGTTCGAATCCCTCTGTGGCCCCTGTCTGGTCTCTCCTTCGGGGACTTCAGTCACAAGTCTGCCGGGGGAGCTGAGGCTTCCCTGCTGTCGCTCACGCTGTGCTCGTTCTTGGCCCCTCGCTCTCTCTGTGTTTTACCTCGTGACGTCCCCGCGGCTCGTCTGTCGTTTCACCCGGTGCCTACTCTTTGGCGTCAGCTCTGGCACCGGTCCCACCCGGGGCGCACTTCACCTTAGACCCTGCGGTTTCTGCGTCGAGAGCCTCGACTCGGCTCCCTCACACCTCCCGTGGGTCTGCTTAGCGCCTCCGTTCTTTCCCGTGGCTCCCGGAACCCGTGGGGCACAGCGACACTCTCTGCTTACTGCTGTCCTCTGTGTCACTGCCAGGTCACACTGCATCGACGACCTTGCCCTCTCCGTGTGGACTGCATTTCCTTGCTTTCGGCATGCCTGGTGCACTTTGGTTCGCTGCTAGGTATCACGAATTGTACCTTCTGGGATGCTCAAGGTTGCACATAATCCATAAATATTCATGAGCTTATTCTAGGACACAGTTAAGTTATGCGGGAACATTTTACCCTTTCGGGGAGCCTTTCCAGAGGAGAGCAGGGCAGTCCAGAGCACGTTTTCCTCACCGTGGAGGCCACACTCTGGGTGTGCCATCCGAGGCCCTGTGACTCACGACGTCTGACACGCCAGCCGCTGGGGGAAGTGACTGACCCTTTTGGGGGGTCACTCCTGGTGACCTCCAACAGGCCTCACTCCTGGTCTTGTGTTCCCAGGACTGCTCCCCACAATCCTACCCCCTGGCCTCACGTGCTGAGCCACTGAAAACCCGTGATTTCCCATGCTGATCTCCCCCTTCTTCAGTGCACTGCCTGATGGATGGTGGTCCCCTGGGTCCCCCCCCAAACTCCCAGCTTCATTTCCTCCACTTTGCAGGAGTTCGGGGCTCCTCCCAGCTCCCCCTTCTTGCCTGCAGCCTGAAAACTCTCTCTAGGTAGGCAGGTGCAAATGTCCTGGGGCTTCCTTTCTTTGTCTCACATCTTCCAGGGTGTATTTCTTTTGTTGTTTAATGTCCAAACTCCTTAGAACCGTTGTTTGATGTATTTTTCCCAGTATTCTGTTGTTTTGTTTTCTTCTCTTTTCTTTTTTTCTTTTAGTCATGACAGGAGGGCGAGGGTAATCTGGTTCCTGTTACTCCTTCTTGGCTGGAAGCTGTTAATTTTTAAATTTTCCCAGCGGAGGAAAGGTTTTGCTAGAAACATTCACTTCACAAATATTTATTCACTGAATGTAAACATGGCGGGCAGTGGACGGGGCTCGGGGAGACGGAGCGGGAGCAAAGACAGACGGGACCACGGCCCTCAGAGGCGAAAGAGGCATCCCCTGAACTGCATAACCGGCTCTTTAGTCACAGTCGTGATACCTGAAGGTTGTAAAAGCTCGCAGCATCCAAGCAGATGGGATCAAGTCGATGCGATTACTCATGAAGTGTACGTTTTGGGGAGATGACATGATGAGTTCATTCGCAGAACCAGGCAGAAGAACAGAAAGGGGTCCAAATGGCCACGGGCTTCACCAGGTGGGAAGGAGGCATGTTCTGGCTGAGGGAGGGGACGGCCACATCCCGCCGCATCCAGCAGCCAGCCAGACGTCCACGCACACACAGGTCCGGCTGGCTGCTAAAAGCTATGGACGGAGGAGAGCACCTAGCAAACGAAACGCGCAGAGAACAGAGGAGACCACAGAGCTCTTTGGGGGGCGAGGACCAGCACGATGAGGGCTACTGAGGGGCTGGAGTCTGGGGAGGGGCCGGGGACAGGACAGGCTGCCACTCGCAGGGGGCAGCGGTCACAGGGAAGGAGAGGACAGAGGGTGGAGGGGGCTGGCGGGGGCTCCGGGGCAGGGGGCAGGAGGGGGGGTGCCATGCGGGAGGAAGGGGGGGAGCCAGCGCCCGGGAAGGGCTGGGGGCTGGGCCCCGGGTCTGCCTTCACTTGGGCACCTCCGGCTTCCAGTGCCGAGCACCCACGGGCAGCAGGAGCCACCAGGGTGTGGGCGGAATGGGACGCCGGCTTGGGGCAAGGGGCCGGTCAGAGGCACGTGGGATTAGACGGGTTAACACCCTCATCTTTCTAGGTCATCTCGAAATTGGAGCTCAGCTAGAGAAGCATTTCAGCGGGTTGTGTAGCGACCTTCCGGGCAGGAGCGCGCTCCGGGCACTGGGAGCCACCGTGCCCCAGAAAGCCCACAGCCGGGTGACAGCTGAGAGGGGCACCTCCTCTGAGCGCTGGGGGCAGAGGCCAACAGGACATGGGGAACCAGGGCCAGGGCGGGAGGGGAGGCTTCTCCCCGCTGTGAACAGGGGCAGGACGCGCCGGGGGGTGGGGGTCTGCCTGCGGTCAAGGTGCTGCAGCCAGAGGTGTTTCCGCATACCCGCATGTCACACGGGCCTCAGCAGGAAGGACAGAGCGCACCGTGATGCTCAGGGGCTTAAACACAACTCCCGCCGCGCCCCGGAGGCTCCAGGAGGCGGAAAATGGGCCAGGACGGCATGTCCCCCCTCCCCGGACAACAGAGGCCCGTCTCCAGGACCCTCCAGGCCCATCCTGTGCTCCCAAGCTAAGCTTGTTCCTCGGGAGGGTCCGGGACCTCTGCGTGGAGAAAACCAACTCTCCCACAGCGAACTCAGCCGGGTCGCCGGGGCCAGGGACGTGCCCACGAGCGAAGTCGCCCTCGTCCTTCCCCCTCCTTCGCAGCCCAGACGCTCCAGCGATCAGAGCAAGAGCAGCCCCCACCCCCACCCTCCAGGTGGGAAAACGAGGCTCAGAGATGTTTGCACAGGGAATTCAATGCCCAAATCCCCGAAGACTGATCCCTAATGCCTCTCCACCTTGCCCAGCTGGCCAGAACAGTCCTGAGGCAGGGCACCTGTCCGGAGGGCACCTGCCTGGCGGGCGAATTTGCCCTCAGTGGGGACACGAGGCCAGGTGGGCGGGACTGGGTCCTGGCACGCACTCAATAACCCCCGTGCATGGCCGGCCCCTTCCAGTCCCCATAGCTTCTATGTTCTTGCTTCAAACCGCCTTGAAATTATCAACCCACACTTGGCCTTTGCTGGCAGAACCCACGGCCATTTATTATTCATACCAAGAAGGTTTTAGGAGAGGCTGGGCTCTCATTGACTGGGAAGTACAATTATTATTTCATTAAAGATTGATTACACGTGTGGCTGGTCATTTAAATAATGGCTCTGCTGACACCGTTAATTGAATGACACACGATTCCGCCCTTGCTGCTCTCAGCTGGCCCCAGAGCCTGCGGAGAGGGGGCCGGCCCTTTTCTCCCACCCGGAGGGCAGGGAAGAGTCAGGGAAGGGCGGGCGAGCTCTGTCTGCAAATCAGGTGCGTGTGGGGTTCAAAGGCGCGAGGCCCGACGTTGGGGCCTGAGCCCAGTGTTCGCGGACTCTCTCACGGCCACCAAGCTCTCGGTCCACAGTAATGTCTCCAGGAGGAACTTAATTTCAAGGTGGCAAGACAGATGCCGTGTGTGGTTTAATGTCACTTCATCATTAGAAGCAGATTGATGGGGGTTGAAGACGGCAGACGGCCCTCCCAGGTCTTGCGACGTCAATGCCGTCTGACTAGAGAGAACTGCATGGAATCCAGCCCGTGGCAGCCTGAAGGAGGCGTCCAGGGACGCACGCACGCACGCACGTGTGATCAAGGAATGAATGAACGTGCCAACAGAAAACAGGTGCAGCCTGGAGCCACGGCTTGCCTTCCTCGGTCCATGGGAGGAGGAGCCCCCTCGGGGAGACCCCCAGCCCGGCGCCCGCCCATAAGCCCCCAGAGGACCAGACCCTGCCCTGGGACACTGGGTGGCGGCGGGAAAGCATTTCCAGAGGAAGGCAGTGCAACACCACCCCCGTCCCCCCCCCACCTCCAGGGAGGGCAGGTCTCCAGGCAGAGCCCCCAGGAAACTGGACCCCACTGGGCCTCTCCGGCCATGCAACCCTGGGCTGCCACCTGAGCCCCCTGCCCGGCCCCTCCCCTCCGCCCCGGCCCCTTCCCTGGGCTGCCGCCAGTCTGTGTGCACAGTGGGGAGGCGGGACGGCAGGGGGGATGGACGGCCGCTCTTCCCTTCCTGGCCTGAGCTCGGTGCGGGCAGCAGGGGCCACATCCGCACCCAGGACAGCCACCCTGGAGCTTCGCCTCCGCCCGGAATCATGAGGATTTAGTCTTTGTCAGCCGCCCGGCTCACGACACCCAGCTCCCCTCTTACAGAGGCAGAAACAGGGCTCCAGGCAGGTGAAGGTCACGCTGCTTTGATGGAGGGAAGTCGGGTCCTCCAGACGGCTGGGTCTTGTAGAGGAAGGCTTGGGTGCCCCCAGGGGACTTTCCCTTTGCGTTGGGTCCCGGGCGTGGTGACGCTGGGGCACCCGAGGTGTCGTGCAGAGGGCCGGGGTCTGGCAGCGGGGCAGCTTCCCCCCGCTGCTCATCTGCTGTGTCACCCTGAGCAGCTCACTCTGCCTCTCTGGGCCCACGCTGGGGCCCACGTGTTGAATGTCCGGCTTCCGGCCTGGCACAGAAGGTCTCCCGAAGGGCCCGTGTGTGTCCCACCACCTTCCCCGACAGGGTCACCCAGGCCAGACACCCTCCGGGCCCAGGAGGTTCCAGGGCCCAGGGTCCCCCAGCGTCCCTCCTGCGGCTCACGTCTGCCTGGTCCTCATGTTCTTTCTCTACAGAAGCCGGGCAGCCGGAGAGGGCCAGCTCGCTGTCCCAGCTGAGGAACCTGGGAGTCGGGGCGCCGGTGCCCAGCGTCCCCGGAGGAGGTCATCGGGACCCACCCGGCGAGCGGCTTTCCCCCCAAAGTCACTGTTTTCCCCCAAGACTGAGCTTTCCATCCTGGGCGACCCCTTCCTCGGCTGGGAAGCGCTCAGGACGTAGTTACCGCTTTCATATTGGTATGTCCGGCCCCAAAGCCGTCCCCTGGGCCCGTCCCCTCACAGGACACCTGCACCCACAGAGTTCGCCCACAGCCTTGGGTCACAAAGGAGAAAACGGAGCCAGACTTGAAAGCGAGGCCCAGGGTCGCCGGGGGCGGGGCAGGGGGTGTCCAGCCCAGACCTCGTGACGCGGCCTACCGAGCCCCGCGGGACCCAGGGCTGCGGCCGGTAAACGCAGGGCAGAGCTGACCAGGCCCCAGGCCACCGGGATCCTGTCCTGTGCTGACCATCCCACAGAGCGAGGCTGTGGGCCCCGGAGGCAAATGAAACGAGTTCTCCGTGTCATGAGGACGCAGGGGGCTTGGAAAAGCGGTTCTTGTACAGCCCGTGGCCTCGGGCCGTGAAGTGCCTGTGCGGCCCATCTCAGAGCATCAGGGCCACCCCCCGGAGCAGCCTTCCCGGGAAGTCCAGTGACGGAGGAGGACGCTCCCTGTCTGGATCCATTATCCTCACTTTCTTGGTTCCCAGTCCGCTTGGACGAGCTCTTCTTACAGAAGGGGGTGCCCACGTCCGCCCCCCATGACTCCAAACAGGCTCTGGACCCCGTGGTGGGGGGGGGCGGGGAGCAGCAGAGACAGAGCCCAAGATGTAGGGAGACGCTGTCCCCTAGCTTGGGGACATCCTCCAGAAGCCGGCGAGCCCGTGGCCCCATCACGTGCCCCCTTCCTGCGCCTGGTGGCTCATTGCAAACACACCAGGGACTTCGGGACCAGCCCGGTTGCCCTCAGGTACCTTCTCCCAGTTTCGAAGGCCACACGTGTTACTCACAGACGGCTCAGGTGATGCAGCGACCCTTCTAACCCTTGACTCATTGCCCGGGACGTGGCTCCCGCTGCATCTGGGGCACAGAGGGGCACAGAGTGGGTACAGGGGTGGGGAGGGGGGTGGAAGGCAGGGTCGGAGTCCTGATCCCCTGCCTCGTGAAAACGGGGTATTATTGTCCACTGCTGCGTAAGGAATTGCCCCAAAGCATGGACGCTTCACAGACAGCCATGTCTTGTCTCAGGGATGCGGCGGGTCGGGCATTCGGGGACACCTGCCTAAGGTGTCTCGGGAGGTGGCAGTCGGGGTCGGCAGGGGCTGGAAGGCCCACACGGGCGGGAAGGAGGCTTCAGCCCCTCTCGCTATGCGGGCCTCGCGCTAGACCCGTGAGGTGTCCCCACACGTGGCAGCTGGCATCCCCAGGAGCTAAAGGTCCGAGGGAGGGAGGAAGGGGCAGGCCACAATTCGGTGACGGCCCCAGAGCCACGTGCTATCTCGCTTCCGCGTTCCCCGCGTTAGAAGTCCAGGCCGCGCCTCTTACCGAAGAAACGAACATATTTCTGCCTTTCTGCGAGAATCTTTCCATGTTTCTCCGTGCTTACCTATACCTAGGATATAAATAGTTGAATTGCCAGAATTTGGACTATATTGCATAATCGATCATCGACCCCTCACCCGATCACTCACCGCGTTGCGGGGTGAGCAGATATGTACAGTTACTTTCCCACGACCGCACAGGATTTCGGGCCCCACGGTGTCCCAGGAAGGGTTGCCAGAGTCAGCAGGTCCTGGACGAAAGCCCGGTGCCGCCATTAAACGGCTTTCACTCCCGTCCCGGAGGGCGTTCAACTTGGAGTCAGTGTTTCAGGATCTCAAACAGACCATAGGTGAATATCGTGTCCCAGCTGCCCTCTTCCTCCAGGGCCAGGGTTCCCCGGTGGGCTCGGGTCCGGTGGGACCTGGCCAAGTGAACGGAGGGGAAGGCCCGCGTTCCACTCCCGGGTGGGCCAGGACATCACCCTTCCCCTCTGCCGCCCGAGCCCGGGAAGGTGGGCCGCGAACGGGGCACCTGGGTCCTGACAGGTGGTGGGGGTTTGTGTGTCGGGTGAAGCCTCTGCAGTTTCCCCACCACACCCCTGTGCCCTTGTCCGGTGATCCCCCGAGATGGCCTCCAAGGTGCAGAGAGCGGGGTCAAAGGCCACGCACATTTTAAGGTTGACACACGGTGTCAGACAGCCCTGCACAGCCGTCGGGGGAACTCAGCCCCCGGCCCCCAGCCTCTGCAAGGGCTCCGCGGACAGGGCGGGGAGCTGGGCCGCCCAGATGCACTCACCAGGGCTTGTCCCCTTCCGGTGCTCGGGTCTCGGTGCCGTCCCCTCCCTCCTGCGCTGTGAACTGCCCCAGTGGACTCAGCTTTCAATACAAGGACGTTCGGAGAGCCCGTTCTGCTCCGGGCCTGGAGGGATGGACGCCCAGGCCGGCGCTGCCCTCGGTTCAGGGTTAGCTCTGCCCCTGCTGGGCACAGCCACGCCCCCTCCACACGTCCACCACTCGCCGGGCATCCCGAGGGCCGCTCTGCTCCAGCCTGGCACACAGAAGGCGCGGGTGAAGCTTGTCATGCGAACGAAGGAAAACAAGAACGATGAGCAAATGTATGGCCGAGGCGCGCGTTGGGACTGACCTGTGTCCCCCCCAGCCCCCCAAATCCCAGCCTCCCCCAGAGTCCCGGAACTCTGGGGGGTGACTGTGTTTGGAGGCGGGATCTTCGCAGAGGGGATCGAGCTAAAATGAGGCCATTAGAATGGGCCTCACCTCGCGGAACTGGAGTCCTTATAAAAAAGAGGAATTAGGACACAGACGCACAGAGAGGGAGATCACGGGGAGAGGACGGTGTCTGTGAGTCACGGAGGCGGGCTCCGGAAGGAAACCCCCCGCCGGCACCCTGACCCTGGACGTCCAGCCTCCAGGACTGTGAGGCAGGGAGCTTCCGTTTGAGCCGCTCGTCCATGGCACTTGGTGACGGCTGTGAGCCCACTGATGCCGAGAGCTGGGTGGACCACGCCGGCTCGTGGCCTGGCCGTGGCAGGTGGAAAGCTGCGGCCACGTGGCTGTGAGGACCCGAGGGGACCCCGGCGGCCCCGATCTGCCTGTGTGGGACGCCCCGGCCGCGGCTTGCGCCCACGATCCTTATTTTGTGTCTAAAACCCCGCAGATTCGCCCTCGTCAGCTGCCCTGGATCTCACTTTCAGTGGTTTCATTTCTGCATCTGTGACCTGTCAGCCTGTGTCATCTCAGTGCTGGCACCGGGCGCCGGACGGCCAATTACTCCCCAACTGGGGCAAGTCCTCGGCACGCAGAACCTCGCACACAAACTTCTTTTTTTGTGCCATGCACCTCGGAGAGAAGTCTCGCCCCGTGCTGCGTTCGTCATAGGGAAACGGTGCACAGCGACGCGGGCACGAGTGGGTGCATCCGAGCACCGTGGGACCCGTGCCATCCAGCGCGGAACTCACGCCGCGAGCACCCTCTGGTTCGTGCTAACAAGTACTTTCACGCTCTGGGGTTGAAGACGTGTGGCAGAATCTGTGCTCGGCCACTTTCTGCGCAATCGGGGGTGACTTGCTCCCCCTGGGCCTCAGTTTCCCCATCCGCGTGAGCAGTGGCGATCACACCGCAGGTGTAGAAAGAGATGGGCTCCGTGCCCAGCCGACGGCTGGCCAGCGCGGCAGTCCTGCTCACCCCCAGCTGCTTGCTTCTTCCCGACAAGCTCCCAGAGACGGTGGAAGGTGTCCAGCCCGTGTGCCCATGACACGGAGGAGAAAAGTGAGGTCGGAAATGTCAACGGGTGTGCTGAGCCGGGAATCAAACACAGGCTTCTGATTTCAAGGGACAGGCAGCAGGGGCCCCAGTCTCAGACAGGTGACAGCTACCGCCTGGCTGGACGCAGCGAGAGTAGCAAATCTCACCCCGAGGGAGGTGTTTCCTTCCGCATTTTAAATGAGCACATCCTAACCATCACCTTCATTTCTGAGCAAGTTGCAGGAGGGGCTTTTTAAGGGCATTTGTCTGCCTCAGCGTCCTTTAAAAAGCTCCGCTGTGGGCCGCCTGGGTGGCTCAGCCCGTTGGGCGTCTGACTCTTGATCTCGGCTCAGGTCATGGTTTCATGGTTCATGAGATCGAGCCCCACGTCAGTGTCCACGTTGACAGCACCTGCTTGGGATTCTTTCTCTCTCTAGCTCCCCCTCCCGGCTCTTGACCTCTCTCTCTCTCTCTCTCTCAAAAATAAATAAACTTAAACATAATATAAAGCTCAACCTAAGTTTATGGCCCTGGAGGAGAGGACCAGCTTCCCGTTTATGGTAAAGTCACCAAGGGAAATGGTCCTGGGAGCGTGCTCCCCAAAATCCTCATCTTGCTTGGGAGCCTCCCAGGAAGGGCGCTGGGCCCCAGAGCAGGTGAGGCAAACACATCTGCTGCTTCTGAGCACCGGCCCGCGGCGTCGCTAAGACTCCTGCGTGTGGGGTCCCGCTGGCCTGGCGTCTGCGTGCTCCCGGGGGAGCCGGCGTGGGCGTCTCGGGGTCGAGGGGGTCGCGAGTGGGCGGGTAGCAGTGCGTCTGCAGTGGCCAGTGCCTGAGTGGTCGTGCACACCCTGAAGTGGCCCTGGTGTCACTGCGACGTGACCGGAAGCAGTGCCCCCCCCCAACCCGCCTCTGAGGGCGTCTGCAAACCCTGCTGGGGGCGTCACAGCCTCCCATCCCTGTGTAACATTTTACCTCCACTGGGGGCTAATTGATACCTAGAAATTGCACACATTTGGGGCGCCTCGGTGGCTCGGTCCGTTAAGCGTCTGACTTCGGCCCAGGTCATGATCTCGCGGTTCATGGGTTCGAGCCCCGCGTCGGGCTCTGTGCCGACAGCTCGGAGCCCGGAGCCTGCTTCGGATTCTGTGTCTCCCTCTCTCTCTCTGCCCCTCCCCTGCTCTCTCAGTCTCTGTCTCAAAAATAACTGAACATAAAAAAAAAAAGAAATTGCATACATTTAAGGTAAGCATCTCGATGAATTTGGGCAGGTGCATATACCCATGGCATCATCACAACCAAGGTAGGAAACAGGCACAACACCTCCTAAAACTTCCGTGTGTGTGTCGGGGGGGTGGGTGTTGTTTTCGGTAGAACACTTAACATATTCACGTGCACAACACACACTGTGAACTGTAGGCTCTGTGTTACCCACGCACAGCTGTGCCCCCGACCTCTAGGACTCAGCCATCTGGCAGGATCAGCTCTCCCCCTCGGAACACACAGAGGAGGCCCCCTGTGCCCCCGGGTAGATCCTCTCAACAAATCAACACCCTGAGGGCTAGGCTTGTGCCCAGAGCACACGTGTGTGCGTGCACGAACACACAGGCACACACGTACGGACCCACATGGATACACACACACACACACACACACACACACACGCACAGGCTTACTGAAGCCCCATTTAAAAGTCTTAACCCAATCCCAGGAAAAATGGCTCCTCGAGGGAAACTTGGCGGATTCTCGTCATTCTCGTGGGTCCTTAGAAATTTTAGGAGGGGAAGAGTTCTCGGAAAGTGTTGCTGCAGCCGCCCGGAGGACGGCGGAGGCGGGATCTGGGACGGGGAGGGCGTCCCGGGGCTCGGGGTCGGCGGTGGCGTGGCGGGCGTGCTGGAGTGTGGTCTCCTCCAGGCGACGCGGGGTCTGCCTGTGGACAGAGCACACGGCCGGGGTGCCGGGGACCCCCAGGGGGAGGAGAGCCATTCCGCAGGGGACAGAACGGGCTCCGCCTCTCCCTGCGTCCAGCCCCCGCTCATCCGTAACTCAGCAGCGTGCGTGCCTCCCTCACTTTGCTCCCTCTGGGGCTCGGCGGTGCAAACGTGGAAGTGTGTTTAAAGGCCAGGCTGACAGGGGAAAGTGTGTGCTTGTGCTTAATGAACGTGTTTGATGCCCACCCCCTCTGACGCTATCACGCCCCGTGGCCCGAGCGGGAGCACAGAAGCGGCCCTCAGGGCTCCGGAGTCCAGCCTCCGCTCCCGTGCACACCCCCCTCCAGCCCCCGGCCCAGCGTCACATCAGGGCACGGACGAGACGGCGCGGACCCAGCCGCCTCTCCCCCGCCCACCGTCCGTGTGCAGGTGCTCCGTGGCACGGACACGCGGCCGGGGCGCCGGTGGCCCGAGTCCCCTGGCTCCCCTCCCCCAGATCGGGCTCAGGCCCCGGTGCTCACGGGGCCCTCCTCGCCGAAGGGCAGGCCTTCTGTGTGTCTCCTCCATTCTCGCCTCCCCAGCACCTGGAGCGTAAGACGAGCTCGGTCGTTATTCCTGGACTCTGAACTCGGCGTGAATTCTAACAGAAACTCCGCCAGAGTCGGTGCTGCTGCTCGACTTCCGTTTCTCCCTCCTGACGCTCGATGGTCGTGAAATCAGCAAGCACCTTCTATCTTCGTGCGGCCACCCGCCCGACAGCGCGCTCCTGAGGGATCTGTGACAGCTCCCAGCACCGGGGGTGGCGGCGGCCGGGCGCCCGTTGCCGAGAAATCCACAGAGACGTGCACGAGAAACCCGTAACTGATGAAGGGCTCAGCGATGAAGCAAGATACGGGAGCGATGCACAAAAACCAATTATATTTCTACACGCTTGTAGTGAACAATCAAAACGGAAGATTTAACAATTCCACCGACGGTAGCTTTTAGAGGAACACACGATGGATGAGTAAACTTAGCAAAAGGAGAACCAGATTTGTACGCTGAGTGCAGGACAACATGGACAGAAATCGAACGCCACGTAAATAAACGGGGGGACATCCGTGATCTCAACAGAAAAGACTCGCTATTAAGATCACAATACTCCCCAAATTCATTGACAGATTCAAGGTGATCCCTATCGAAATCTTGGCTGGCTTTTGTTTTGCGGAAAGAGGCAAGCGGATCCTAAAATTCCCGAGGAAATGCGAGGAATCCAGAATAGCCAAGACAACCACGGACAGGAAACAGGTGGGGGGACCGCCGCCCCCCACCCCCCAGTTGCAGAGACCATGTGGCTCAGGCACACAGGTGCTCTAGTGGAACAGAATCGAGAGCCCAGAAACAAGACCTCATGCTTGTGCTCAGTCGATTTCCAATAAGGGCTCCAGGCACATCTGGGAGGGAAAGAAACACAAGGCTGGACATCCACGCGCTCGTACAGAACCATCCACACAGGAGGACGCGGCTCAAAATCTACCAAGACCTGTAACTGTCAGAGCCGAAGCATGAACCTCTCAGAAGACGTCGGCGTGCGTCTCCGTGACCTTGGATCGGGCGCTGCTTCCTTTGCAGTGACATCGAACGCACAAGGAACAAAAGAAAAAAATAGACAGTCGGACTTGGTTGAAATGTACCACTTTTGCACATCGAAGGACACAAGGTGTGGAACGGTGATTCTGACCGAATGGGAGGAAACGTGTGCGAATGCCTGACACGGGGCTTGTAGCCGAAATACCGAAGGAGCTCTTTCTTTTTTTTTTTTTTTTTTAATTTTTTTTTTCAACGTTTATTTATTTTTGGGACAGAGAGAGACAGAGCATGAATGGGGGAGGGGCAGAGAGAGAGGGAGACACAGAATCGGAAACAGGCTCCAGGCTCTGAGCCATCAGCCCGGAGCCCGACGCGGGGCTCGAACTCCCGGACCACGAGATCGTGACCTGGCTGAAGTCGGACGCTTAACCGACTGCGCCACCCAGGCGCCCCCGAAGGAGCTCTTTCGACGCGATAGTCATTTAAAAGGGCGGCGAACCCCGTGTGTCACAGGGCAAAGGATTCGAATTGACATTTCTTTAAGTCACATACACAAATAGGCCACCAGCCCGTGGGAAGATGTTCAAGGTCGTCAGCCGTCAGGACGATGTGAGCGGAAAGCACCGTGGTTCTCTGCGCCCCGCGCCGCGGGGAGGGCCGGCCGGGATCTAAGACGCACAGCGGCAGGTGCTGGGAGGCACCAGACCCCCGCTGCGGGAGGGGCCCTGAGCCGGGCGCACACACCGCAGCCTGGAGCCACCGTGGCGGGCAGACAGGGGAGCCGCGGGAGTCGGGGCAGCCGACTCGAGCGACAGACCTTGAATCTAACTGCCAGGCCATTGGCCAGAGTCTGAAGCGGGAGCTGCCCCGTTTCACCCCCCGCGACGCAGTGCCCAGGTCGGGGTCTGCAGGTGTGAGGGAGCTCCGCACCAGGGTCCCAACCCTGGTGTCAGGGACTCTGGGGTCCGGCGGGCAGTGCAGGGGAGCCGGGGACCGAGTCAGCGGCGGAAGGTGGCTTCACCTGTCCCTCCCCCCATGAGGAGGCCTGGGCACAGGGGTCTGAGGAAGAACCCTGCCCAAGCTCTGCGAGGGAGGCGCGGGGCCGAGGCAGGAACGTGTGGGCACAGGCCTGGCCGGCCGAGTCCCGACCCACAGCCCCTCAGAGGCTGGCACCGGACGAGGTGGCCTTTGGGGACAGCCTCTGTGACGCCTGTGGCCGGGCCCGGAGGATCACACAGACAGTGTTAGTCGGGAGCTGAGCTCAGCACATGAAGGTTCATGGTGGCGCTGTTCCCAGTTGCCAAAACGTGCCAGCAGCCCGAATTCCACCCACAGACGGACAGACGGGTGGAATGTGGATGAGTCCCTGCAGGAAAGGAGCAAAGCCCCGAGCCCCCTGCAGCGCGGGGGAGCCCTGGAAACGCCACGCTAGGTCAGGCAAACTCGGCCCGCGGTCGAGGTCATGCGGGTGGGTGAGGGGGAAAGAGGCCTGGGAGCGGCCCAGGAGGATTTCACGTCAACGTGTGCTGTTTTCCTGTCCTTTCTTCATCTGAGAAAAAAATGGGCAAACAATACATGTTTTAACTTCATAAATTTTGACAACTGTAGGTGCTCCTGTGACGGCCACCCTAGATCCCAAATTAGGGCCTATTTGTGTCACTGCAGCAAGTTCCCTGGGGCCCTCGGCAGTCCCCGCCCCTCCCCTGTCACCGGGCACCCACACCCCACCAGCATGGATCCCTTCACTGACAGCCGTCACCCGGGTCGGCGCGCCTGTTCTCGGAGAGCGTGTGAATGGTGTGACACAGCATTTTGTGGCTGACTTGCTTTGTTCCACGTGAAGTCGGGAGGCTCATGGCTGCTGTCCCACGTTCCTCTTTATTGCCGGGACAACCGCCGGGTGGCCGGTTGACCCGACACTTGGGTTTTCCGGTTTGGGGAGATTATGGACCACGTCGCCGTGAATATTCCCGTTCCGTCTTCTCACGGACGTGGCTTTCCGTGTCTCCTGGGAAGGACGTGCAGAGGCGTCGCTGAGCCTGTCGGTGCTTCCCTCGCAGTGAGCCCCTCACGGCGGGCGCTCTCGTGGCCGGGCCTCTGTGGCAGGTGCCTCGTTCCAACCTGACTCCAAGAGGAGCCTGTGCGTCCGCTTACTCGCTCGAGGAAGCTCGCGCGTCATTCACCATGTACCAAGAGCTGGACGGACAACTGTCTGTGCTCACAAACTCATTCTTTTGTGGACAAGGCAGTAATAAACCACACGTCCATACTCGTGAGTCTAGAAGAAAATGCACAGGGCAGCAGGGTGAGGGTGGCCGGAGGTGGAGGCCGTCCCACGGGAAGCCCTAGGTGGTCGTCTCCAGACCCGGTCCAGAACCCCAGGGTCGGCATCACTACGTCCCTGCTTCGGTGACCTGTCCCCTGTGCTGATTGAGGCCTCGGGGCATGGCGTTCGTGGCTGTGCCTTGGCCCCAGGGGGACAGCCCGTGTGTCTGTGGGGTGCATCTCTGTGACCCCAGCACCCGACCAGAGTTTGGGGAGGTTGTGGAGAGTGACAGAGAGAAAGGCAGCCACACATCCAGCCTCCGGGACGGCTAGGCAGAGCTCGGACACCGATGCGTTAGAGAAGAGAACACATCCGCCCTCCCCGAGAGCTAGTCCTTCGGGTGGAGGACATTCAGCAGCTCCTGAACACTTCTCCCTCGGCTGCCTCCGGACCCTGAGTCCCGCAAGGGGAGCGAGGAGGGCGCCCACAAATTCTGGGCTCACAGGAGCACAGTCTCGGAAAGCCGTGCGTCTGCTTATCAGACGGCCGGGCGTCTCCTCCGTGAGCGGGGACCCTGGGTGCCTGGCCGCCCCCGCCCCAGGCCAGCCTCGCCAGCTCACGCTCCCTGGGGCTGCAGGCTCCCCAGGGACGGGTCTCCAGGGAGGGTGGCGCTTCCTCCTCTGCCGGGCCCTGGTTCCTGCCTTCTAGGGCCTCTTCCGGGCCCCCCTGGAGAAAGAGGATTTTTACTGTTGCTTCTGCTGCTGTTTTCCCACGCCCGTCGGCCCAGAGCCTCCCAAAGGCAGGCTGTCGACACCGTTCCCTGGGGGCCTAGGCAGACCTGCCAAGCAGGACATGGAACCAGCCACCTGGCAGTGACGGGCGGCAGGCAGGGGTGACCAGGAGGTACCATCTGCCCTCGTGATACCTTTGGCTTCCTGTTCTTGGCGAGCAGAGGACGCCCCGAATGCACTGCTGTGACTCGGGGAGAGGCCCCCGCAGCTTTGTGCGGCTCGACTGCAGGTGCACAGTGCTGGGGTGCCCCGGGAGCCGCAGACAAAGCCGGAAGTAGCCTCAGTCCCCCCCCCCCCCCCGGCCACCGGGCAGCCGCTCCTGGGCACGGTGGGGGACGGGGAGACGTTTCCTTGGTGCACGCCGCCTCGGGGTCGTGCGACCTTTCCCAGGAGCGGGAGGCCATGGGGTTTGAAGGCAGCCCGGTCCGTCCCACTGCACAGGGTGGTCAGGGGCGAGCTGAGGTTTCTGCCCATGTCGGGCAGACAGTGGTGGGGGACCCGCGGCAGGTGCGGTGCAGGTGGTCGGCAGGCGCGTGGCCCCGAGCTTCGTAGGAGTCTGGCGGGTGCTCGCCACCTGGAGCCCGGGGGCCGTAGCCGCCACAGGCCATGCTGGGAGGAAAGGCAAGGGCGGAGCAGGGGGTTGGCCCTGGGTTAGGGTGAGGGTTCGGGGGAGAGGGAGGGGGAGGGCTGGGGGTGGGGTTGCGTTAGGGTCAAGGGAAGGCGTATGTGTAGGGCCAGGGTTAGAGGTTAGGGCAGGGGTAGGGTCGGGGGTGGGTGTAGGGTAACTTAGGTTAGTCAGGGCGTTAGGGTAGCTATCAGTGTTCTTCTCTGATTTCTGCATTTTCCCAAAATCCCTGTAATGAGAGTGCATCGCTCATAAGAGCAGAGCCCTCTTTGCAAATGGGGACCAAGGGCACACACTTCAGCCCTGACCCTGACCGTGGGCGGCTGCCCTTGCTCAGCCCCGGGGGGGCTTTGCACACGGCGTAGCCCTGTTCTCACCACGCAGTACCATGGAGAGCGGCCAGGCCTCTGGTCCAGAGCAAGAACGCTGCCCGGGTCGTTGCCATGAAAACGTATTTCTTAGTGACACCTCAACCTTCAAGGTAACCTTGGTTAACAGCTCCGGCTGGTATTTACGAGACGCCGCGGCCGGGCGGGTGGCACCCGTCAGCCGAGTGACCTCGGCCTGTGTGCGCGAACCTGGCCTCTGGATGTTTCCTCGGAGGCGCCCTGTGGGGGCTCCAGGATCCCTCTCCCAGCACTGCCCTGCCGCAGCCGGGACTGGGGTCACCCAGGGCAGGTGACAAAGCCCCCGGGAGGGCCTCGGAATGGGATGTGACTCCCACGGCTGATGTCTTGGGGGCAGGGCTCCAGGGCGGGTGTGGCGGGGCGGGTGGCCAACTGGCCTGAGCCCGAGTGTGACCCCCATGGCTTGCTGTCCATGCCCTCCGTGGACGCCTCTGTCCTCCGTGAAGCCACCTTGCCCGCCCTGCCGGCCAAGTGACCCACGGAAGGCATCGTGTTGTTCTACACGATGTTCCAGGCCGTGAGGACAAAGGTGGGATCCGTGAGGAAGGCCCCAGTGCTGCACCTGCCAGGTGCTGAGTCTGTGCTGAGTCTTACAGGGCAGGGTCCCTCCCGCCAGCCCACCTGTCCTCAATGCCACAACCACCTGGCCGGGCTCCTGAGCCGCCTGAGAACCCAGGGTCGGCTACAGGGGATGGTGGGGGCCGCACCAACAGTCTGGGCCTACGGGGGCCCCTGGGTGCCACGAGGCAGGAAGAGCCTTCTAGCACATTCCAGGGGAGCCAAAGCCTTCTGCCCTCCTGGCCCTGCCCCACAGACGCCGGGGCCGGTGGCTTTCGGGTGGGGCTCTGGCATCTGAATGTAGGAAATCTGCCCAGGGATTCAGATGCACACAGGCAGCTGACCAGCGCTCCCTTCTTCCTTCCTGCGGCCACGGCTCCTCGGCCGTCAGGTCAGTCCAGGACCCCAGGCTGCCTCCTCCCCATGGCGCTGTCGAGGTGGACGGGGCCGAGGGGCACGGCACAGCGTGCGACAGCCTCACACAGGGGTGGTTCTCAACACGGGCGGCCCCACCTGTCCGCCCCCAGTGCCTGGAAGCGGGCAGGGGAGGATCTATCCGTACCCCTGGCTGGAGGTGAGGCCGAGTGTCCTTCCTGGGCAGGTGGCATTGCCCTGCATGAAGGAGCCGTGGGCTGGCTAAAGGGGAGGCTAAAGGGGAGGCTCCTGCAAGCGTGACGGGGCCCCGGACGGCAGGGTGCACAGGGATGCACGCGGGAGAGTGTGTAAGTGTGCGAGCCTGTGTGCACGAGGTAAGCAAGCGTGCGTGTGCCTGTGCACCCGTGTGTGTGTGTGTGTGTGTGTGTGCATCATTTCCCCCGAGCAGGATGGAAGTTCTGGCACCTTCTGCTCCCACCGTCGGGCTGGGTGCGGCCAGGTCACTGTCACCAGGACGAGCTCTCTGTGGGGACTGTTGCTCGAGGTTGGGGACCAAGTTTGTTTCTGTTTCTGATGCCCGGCAGCACCCAGCACCTTCCGCTCTTGTGGAACGGACTTGAACTGGGGCCGAAAGGGGCCTAATTGCCCCTTCGTTCAGCAAGTCTGCTTTAATGCCCAAGAGGAGGCTGGGGTCTTGGAGCAAAGAGCTGTGTTCAGCGGAGTCCGGCCCCTCTGGGGACAGCCCCGTGCTGCTGCAGACCGGAAGGGGCCCCCAGGGGACTCTGGGCGTGTGACACTACAGTGCCCCTGCCTGCCCTGCTGCCGGCTTCTCAGCGTGGCCGGAGTCAGACACCCCCTCCTGCCCGCCCAGCCACAACCACAGAACCATGGCTCGTGGCCCCAAGACGCGGCCTGGCCACCTTTCCACGGCCCCCAGGGGTGGCATTTGGGACAACAGAACAGCACTCCCGGCCAGAGTCGGGCGGAGGGTCTGCACGCGGGCGGGAGGCCGCCACTGCAAAGGCCCGTTTGGGAAGCGGGGGCTCTGAGCTGGGGGGGGGGGGGGCGTGCCTGCACACGTGTTGGACCCAGCCGCGTGCCCGGCCCCCCGAGTCCTGCCCTCTGGCCACGGGGCCATTCACCTACCGGTGTGCCCTTGACTCCCTGGGGACCCCAGGCTCCAGCCCCTGCGCCTGGTCAGTGCAGGAGCCTCCTCAGCGCGTCTTGTAAATGAGGGAGGGCCAGGGCCCCGGACAGCACCTCAAGGCGGATGTACGGGCAGAGGTGGGAGGAGGGGCTTCCCCACCCTGGGCCCCAGGCCCCGCGGCCTCCACCCTCCCGTAGCTTTCCCGCCCGGGCCACGGATCCAGGGGCTCCCGGCAGAAATGAGGAGTTCGGGACTCCGGCCCACCTGCGTCCAGCCAGCGGGCCTGGGTGGACCCATTTCTCACCCCGTGCCTCAGTTTCCCCATTTGTGCAAGAGGGTCTCCATGTTCTTTGTGCTCCAGGGTCAGATCTTACCAGTGGAAGGGCAGGGTGAGGCCACCTCGTGACAAACGGGGGGACAGGTGAAGCTTCACTGCTTCCCCCCCGCCACTCACCGTCAGCCCTGCTGCAAGGGAGGGTGACGCCCTTGCTCCCGGCCAGGGGGGCTCTGCACCCCTCGAGAGCGCTGGCCAAGAACGAGTTCCAGGCATGGGGAGTGTCCAAAAGATGGACTGTGTGGAGGTGGGGGGCGAGCTCAGCCTTGGGGCCAGGCGGGGCCTCTGCCCGTCCAATTTGTCTGGGCCTCAGTTTCCTCATCTTTGAAAGGGGCCACGGCCCGCAGAGTCACAGCTTGAGTGAGGCAGCACATACGCGTGCATCCGTCTGGTGTCCCCTCTGGTGCACTAGGTCTGGGGGCCGGTCTGTCATTCCTCCGGGAGGCGCAGAAGGTGCCGCAAGCCTTCGGGGTAAATGCCCGCGTCAGTCCCGCGGAGAGGCTCGGCCCCAAAACCCAGGAGCACGTTTCTGAAATCACACACCTTGGGCTGAAGCCGGCTGTCGTCCGAGGCCAGGTGGGGCGGGAGGCTACCCACGGCTCTTCTCCCTCCTCCCCTGGGTGGCCCGAGAGCCAGCGAGCAGGGGGAGTGAAGCACACAGGGGGGCTGGTCACACAGAGACGGGAGGCAGGGCGGCCGGGAGAGGCCACTGCAGGCCCGCGCCAGCAGCCCAGGCTCGCAGGCGGGGGGACGCTTCCGGAGGGAAAACGGTGTCGCCTGCTCAATGTATTTCTTTCACTAGACGAGGTCCCCTCTCCTGCCTCCTGCCCAGGCCTCAGGGAAGCCGGAATCCTTCACCAGCCCCGACTCAGTGTCCCCATTCGGAAGGATCATCTGGGCACCCAGCCCACTCAGGATCCAAGCAGGGGGGCTCATTGCCTCTGGGAAACCCCCAGGGAGTGGAGGGCAGGAGGGCCCTCCCCAGCCCCCACCCCCGGAAAGACCAGGCCAGCGGGGGCCCTGGGGGTGGGGACAGAGGTGAAGGTGGAGGCAGAACAGACCCGGGTGTGAAGGTCCCCCCGCCCCCCCCCGCCCCCCCCCCCCCCCCCCCCCCCCCCCCCCCCCCCGCCAGCCCTGCCCACCAGGGGGCCTGGAGCAGGCCACTCCTGGTCAGTTTCCGGATGGCCCCATGGGAATGTTCTGGGACCGTTAGGGAGAAGCACCCACGGGCTTTATGTGGGGCTGGGACCTCCAGGTCCTTCCAGGTCCTTCCAGGTCCTTCCAGGTCTTAGCTGCTTTCAGCAGACAACTGTCAGCCTGGCAGGGACTCGGGTTTGCGGCCGTGGGAGAAGGAGGTGGCCGTCGGCCAGAGCTGTTTGTCCACTCGGTGCTGCGTGTGCAGGGCACCTCACTGAGCCCTCGGGGGCCCGCGGAGGGCCGGCTCTCATCCCCACTTGCAGGCCGGGAAACCGAGTCTCCCAGAAATCGTTTGAGATCATACGGCCAGCGAGGCGTGAGTCACCGGGTCCGCCCCGGCGGGCAACCCCAGGATCTGGATGAGGCCTCCTGTGGGACCCCAGGCAGATCGTGCTGCAGAACAGTGTCTAAGGAGAAGGGAGGCTCTTTCCAAAAAGCTCTTCTCTGCCTCAGTTTCCCCCCGTGTAAAATGACCAGCGTGGGTAACACAGCCTCTGGGCTTTGAGGGTCCCCTATCACGGGAAGATTGCCCAGAGGAGGCCTCAAAGAGAAGCCGGGTTCGGAGAGGCGCTCCCCCACCCCTGCACACGCCCGGCCCTGCCCGCAGGACGCACGCGGGACGCGGGGCCACCTTTAATCCCTGGCGGCAGGTGCGAGGCGGGCTGCGGGCGGGGGAGCGAAAGAAATGTTTAATTTATCACCCGTTCCAAGAACGGTGGGAAAATAATAATAATTCTGTCGGAGCACCGGGAGAATATTATTTACAGCCTCGAGCTTTCACAACAATTTGAATGCAAAACAGGATGTGCTGTATTTATAGCAGTTTGTCCCAATTGGAGAGGGAAGGGCCAGCTCGGGAGAGCAAAAAAGCACTTTTCTTTCAGCCGCTCGCGCTCGCCCGCCCGCCGAGGAAATGATGAGCCGTCAGCACTCCAAGGGGCCCCGCGAGCTGAAAAGGCAGGTCCCGGGGACCAAAAGCAAACGCCAGAAGCACCGGGTGGCTCTCTTTTTATTCAAAATCACATTTTTATCGATTCCTGCACTCGTGCCTGGCAAGGCTGCGGAGGCGAGCAGGTGCTGTGTGGACAAGACGCCCCCCAGAGCGTGCCCGGGCTGGGGCCGTCTCCACTCGGCAGCGAGGGGCCGGGGGTGGGGGCGGCCGCGCCTCAGTTTCCCTGCTCTTGGGAAAGGAACCAGCGTTTCTGTCCCCGGGGGCGGAGATGATTAATGAGCAACCCAGGAGAGCTTTGAGAATGGAAAATATCCTCACCGTCCCAGGGATTGATCATCACATGATGCATGTTCCATAACGGTGAGGGGACTTAAGTACCTGGAGTCGGCAGAATGACTCTCGCCTCGCTCCCCTCAGGAGCCTGTGGAACAGAAGCTTCGCGGAGAATCAAAGCTCTCCTTTGCAGCAGCAGAAACGCTCTGGAAGGGTTTTCACGCCACGAGAGGGAGAACAAAAGGCGCCTCGGATGGAGGGAGGCCTCCCAGGTTCTGAAGGCGGACGGGGGACAGACAGAAATGGCTCTTCTTCTGTGGTTCTAAAACAGGACTGACCGTGTTCACCCCCAAGCTGGCTGAACGTGTCCTTGGCCCCGCAGGGAGCCTTCCCAAAGGGGTCAGGGGTGACCGTGCAAGCTCTCAGATCTGTTCCCTGCATGGCGTTCGAGCTGACGCCCTCCAGCTAGATTCTGGGGACAGGACTCGGATCTTGGGGGATTTTGGGGGGCAGAGACTCGCCCTGTTCACCCTTCCTGACGTGGTAGCCCCGGGGCACCCGCCTTTTCCTTTCTGAGGGCCTTGTGGCAGGTAGATGTGGGTCAAAGTCCTTAAATTGTAAACGCCACTCACACGTGAGCAAGCGCCCTCCACGTGCTCTGTAGGTAAGAAGGGTCCCTGTGCCTCAGGTTGCCCGGGACAGTGGACACGCTTTACCACCTGTTAACACGTGCAGAGACCCCTGCCCTCTCCCAACTATCCTGTCATCTCATTTACATGAAAGGGGACATTTGAATTAGCCTCAAAGTCGGATAGGACCGGATGAGACGGGTGCCCAGAAGCCAGGTCAGCTTGGAGAACCTGGTTCCAAATGCGGGCCCAGGAGCCAGGGTGACCCCATTTCTAGCAGTGATGACAGACAGCCTCCCCCAACAGAGCCTCAGTTTTGTCCCCCGGAAAGTGGGGATAACAATAGGATCTTCTCAAAAGGTGAGCCATGACCCTCAACTTCAAGCGTCCAGGGCTGATGGGTCTAGGACAACGCCCCTCCCTCCTCCTCGACTACCTCGTGACAAAGCTGAGCCATCACTCCTGCGCATCCATGAGCAAGACCCCTGCCCTTTCTGCCCCGGAGCCGTGAGAGGCATCGGCGGAGCTCCCTGGGCCTGCACAGACGTTTGACAGGCCGAGAAGCCTGAGGCTTGGATTTGCAGGCACCGAGCAGGGCAGCGAGATGCTGAGTTGACCGGGCCGGGAACCCCCGGCTTGTCGCTGTCCGGTTCCTGCTCCGAAGGCGGCATCCGTCGCTGACAGCAACTGCGGGGTGGGGGGGGGGAAGGGGCCCAGGGCAGCCCACCCGGAGAGAGCGGGGAGGGAGCCCGGGAGGGAGCCCCCGGCGGAGGCAGTCAGGGCCACAGCCACCCGCGGCACCAGAATGAAACCAGCCCACCTCCGAGGGTGGGGCCTGGCAACATCCCAGAATCCTGGATGCCCCCTGCAGAGTGCCCTCGGCAGCCCGTGGGACTAGAGGACGCAGAAGGGCAGGGATACAATGATCCAGTCCGCTGCCTCCCCGATTCAGAGGTCCGGTCAGCAGCGGATGCGGGTTCAAAAGGAAGGGGGACCCCTCCCTGGAAGGGGAAGGGCGTCAGCCCTCACGAGAGAGTGCAAATGATCTCAATCAAGTAATCGCTTTCGTGCCTTCAGCTGAGCTAAACCAGAGAGCTCTGGTCGGAGGAGGCAAAACTCATTTGAAGTCTAAGCCTCACAGGGGGGCACCGCAGGAGCCTTCCAGATGCCGGGGGGCGGGGGGACTTCAGGGGACAGCGCCTGCCCCCTGGAAAGGGCGGGAACCTGCCTCCCGGCAAAGCCCGTGTCCCGTGCTTCGCTACCTGCAGCCGGCTCCGTGATGCGCACCCGGCTGCCGCGGGCTCCTGGACCGTAAACCGTAAATGGGAGATTCCCGCCCCCCCACGGGGTGGGGTTGGTGAAGAAAGAGGCTAGGGTATTGGAGCCATCCGGTCACTCGGTGACGGTCACCTGCTCTCGTCCTGTCATCCTGGGTATGCTTCACACCAGGACGGCTGAAACGTGCACATGGGCAGTGCACCAGCTGTGTGCCATGCCCTCCACAGCCCGCCAGCCCCCCGGGTCGTGCCTGGGCGACCCGAGGCTTCGGGGCCACCCCTGCCATCCGCACACCCACAGAGACCAGGGCTGCTTGGGTCTTGATGCTGAACGGAAGGGAACTTAAAATATCTCGACGTGTAGACCTTTCTGGAACCCAGGATGGACCCCATCAGGAACGGGGGCTGTTACGGCCACTTCACTGATTTTTCCTAGGAGGGCTGGTGGGAGTGGAGAGACCACTGTGTGACCCCAAAGCTTACCTGGGTGCTTGGAGAGGAACCTGCCACCCTGGGGCTGGGCTGCAGCAGGGCTCCCGGCTGGTGGTTTCGGGGGAACACAAGTGACTCGGGGATTTGCATTCTTGCCCAAGAAAATCCCACAGGCCACACCCTGACCTTGTCTCAGTTCTTGTTTCCTGTCCCTTTGGAAATGTCTCCTCTTAAAATACTTGGTGGGGAAATCGCCCAAACGAAATGCTTGAGAAACAGATTACCACTTGCTCACCCAAATCACTAATGGGGTTTGGAAATTTCTGGATAGATTCTTGTGCTTCGAGTGACCAGCCATCTGGGCTTTGCCCAGGACAGAAGGGTCCTGGAAACTTCACTGCTGATACGGGGACGGTCCCAGGCAGGAGGGACCAGTGGGTCAGCCTGCTTGAGCCCAGGTCAATGTCCATGGTGGTCACCCAGCAGCTCCGCCCCCATTTCCCTCCCTCATGATGATTGGCTGGTGGCCGGCCAATCAGAGGCTTCCCTGGGAGCTTTCGGTTGGTTGCTAGGTCATACTCTCCCTTGCCTCTCCAGTCACAGGGTGGGGTGTGGTGACACATCTGTGACCACAGCAAGGGTCTCGCGCCTTCTAGGAAGCTGTCCTCTGCTGTCCTAGGTGAGAAGGAGCCCAGGCAGGGCAGCCATGGGTGTGTCTGCATGTGTCTGTAAACCCAGCCACCTGCCCCGGCCACCCCTCGTCAGTGGGATGAACGGAATTTGGGATACTGAGAGGGTGGAGGCCGAACGGCCCCGGCAGAAACCTCGCGCCCTGAGTTCCGCTCCACCGGGTGACTTCCAGGAGGCCACAGAGAAGGTATTTACGTGCAACACACAACTCCCCAGCACTTCACCCACAGCAACACGCATCCCGGATTCTTCTAGTATATTCCACCCGCATCGCAAGACCCTTCAGCAAGGTTAACCCCGTCCTAATGCAAGTTTAGAAATGAAATCCGCCGCAGCGAGCAAATGTCGGAGGCAGCCTCATCCCATTCTTTCCCGCAGAGCAAATATGTTTGCACAGCGGCTTCGGGAACAGAGCTCCAGAGCGGATAATACGCGTGTTCAACATGGCCTCGGTCCCTCTGCCGCTCATTTCGTGCATTAAATATGACAGTCCCCGGCCGGCCCCGCCACCGTGCTGGCGAGCCGGCAGCCGCTTGTCAGCACGTTAAATCAAGAGCAAATCGGATTGTGCACCGGTCCCTGGGAACAAAAAGCAGCGGCAGGATTTGGGATTTTACGAAGCGGTTTCGCTTAGGTGGGAACGCGCTCCTGGATTTCTTGTCTCGTCTGTTCATAAGCTTTCAAATTACACGCAAAAGCAGACAAACACCGCAGAAGACAGAACAACACAGGACAGATCCTACTTCCTGCTCTGCCTTCCTCTAATTTCCAGAAGGTGAAAATGGCCTCTATCCTGTGCCAGTCGGGGCGGGCGGGGGGAGGGGAGCCCGCTGTGCGATTTGCTTTCTCCACGGCGCTCTGAGGGCTTGCAGACCCAATTAAGATATTAAAATGGGGCGCGGGCATCAGGGCTCCTCCGCGGAGGGCTGTCTTTGTTTGCGGCTTCAGCGAGCAGCGCTGTGCAAACTGCTCCGGCCCCGGGGACGCCAGAGAGTTCTAACGGGGATTATCTGCCTCCTGAGATATAAATTCCAATTTACTCTGACACAAACTATTACCCTGCAAACACCGGTCATCTGTCTTCAGGTGCCTGGCAGGCACTCCTCGCCAGCGTCATTATCTCGGGGAAATTAAACCCGCGCAGGCTGAGGGCCGCGTCCTGCCGGGCAGGTGCCGGCTGACCTGACCTCCGCCCGGTTCCCCCCTCTCCCCTGCCCCGCGCTCGCTCCCACCACCTGCCCCCACAAAGGCCGCCGGGCAGCTCAGATGGGTTGCAGCTGGAAGGGGCCGTAGGAAGCCTGGCCGCGGCCGGCCTGAGGGTCCAGTCCAGGCCAAGGACAGGTTGACGGGGCCAGAAATGGGGAGACAAGAAACGGGAGGCCTAGTTGGCTGTGCTGTGCAGAAAGCTGGGGCTCTGGGGGCCCCCGGGGGGCTCAGTCGGTTAAGCATCTGACTTCAACTCAGGTCGTGATCTCGCAGTTTGTGAGTTCGAAACCCGTGTAGGGCTCTGTGCCGACAGCTCGGAGCCTGAAGCCTGCTTCGGATTCTGTGTCTCCCTCTCTCTCTACCGCCCCCACTCTCTCTCTCTCTCAAAAATAAACACATTAAAAAAATTTTTATAAAAAAAAAGAAAGCTGGGGCTCTGTCCCCACTCTGGTGGCAGATGAAGCCTCCCTTCCAGGTCTCAGTCCCCACATCTAAGGCCCTGGGTGCCAGGGTCCCCGTCCTCTTCCTGCAGGTGCCGCACAGCCTTACTGAGGCTTTTCTGGAGCGGCAGAGGCCAGGCTGGCCAATCTGAAAGGCAGGAAGAGACCTCGTCGCCGCACCCTGACGGTGGGTCAGGGGGTTACTGAGATCTAACACACGCTCCCCACGTCCACCCACGCACGGTGCCATGCTCACCGGCCTCTTCGCAGAGTTGTGAGATCGTCACCACGCTCTGTTCCGGAACACTGTCATCACCTCAGAAGAAACCCCATACTCTTGGCTGTCCCCTCTCTGTCCCCCTCCCCCTGGCCCGTGACAACCACGAATCTGGTTTCTGTCTCCGTGGCCTCGTGTGTCCTGGGCACCTGACATCAGCGGGACCACACCTCCTTCTCACGCTCGAAGACTAGTCCCTTGTGTGGCTAGGCCACGCTTTGCTTATGCATTCGTGAGCGTGCACACGTGGGCTGTTTCCGCGTTGGCTGCTTCCGCGTTGGCTGCTTGGAGAGTGCCGCCGTGAGCACGGTCGTGCGAGCTCCGCGTGGACACGGAGGCCTCGGGGCGGAACCCCTGGGCCACGCGGTGGCTCTCCGTTCTGAGAGCCACGGCCGGGTCCCCGGGTGGCCGCCCATCTCACGACCCCGAGCCATCTTGCTGCTCTGTTTTGCCTCAGGCGTGGAGAGAAAGCGCCCGTGGGCAGGGACATCTTTACTGCCCCCAGTTCCTACGGAACGGGGACCCTTTCCCCCCAGCAGCATCCTGACACGCGGAGGGGACACTCCCCTGCCCCTCGAGGCTCAAGTCGCAGACGCGGGGCCCGGAGCCAGCGGGGGCGGGCGGGGCGGCCCGCTGGCCTCAGCAGACAGGGTCTGGAAGGACAGCTGGTGCAGACGCCTCGCTGTAGATGGGGACACGAAGGCTCTGAGGGCCGGGGTGTCCCTGAGGCTGCAGACCTGCCTGAAGCTGGGCAGGAGCACAGACTTCTTTCTCTCTTGGCCTCGCCCTGTCCCCGGGCGGCCTCGGGGGCCCAAAGCCAGGAGGAGAGAGCTTACCTGGCAGAGGGACGTCCCCAGAGATGCCCACCGTCAGGGTCCGGCGACGAGGTCTCTTCCTGCCTTTCAGACTGGCCAGCCCGGCCTCTGCCGCTCCAGGAAGAATCCAGAAGATTGGACGTGAGGCCCCGGGGCTGGAAGGGAGAAATGCCAGGCACGGCCTGCTCCTTTACCGCCGCGGTGCTTTGTCACCTGCCGTGTTTCCCCAGCCGGACCCGAGCTCCTGGAGGGCAGGAGCCCACACTTGTGTCCCGGTGTGTGCGGCTGATGGTGTGCCGAGATGGCGAGCGGGACCCGCGGGACCCTGCAGGAGAGGAGAGTTTGGGTGTTTGTGCATGTGCGTGTGCGTGTGTGCATGGGTGTGTGCACGTGTGCGTTTACACAGAGGTGTGCGTGTGTGTGCATGGGTGCGTGTGCGTGTGTGTGGGCATGGGGGGTATGTGTGCATGGGCGTGTGTTTGTGCGCGAGCACACATGGGTCTGCCTGTGTGTGCGTGGTTGCCTGTGTGTGTACAAATGTGTGTGTACGTGTGGGTGTGCATAGGTGTGCGTGTGCACGGACGTGTCTTAGGCAAGGTCTCAGAATCTCCGCATTTGGAATCAGAGGCACCAGTGTTTTGGGGGTGAGCACGGCTCTGGCCTCGGGCGTCTGGAAGGCGGAGTGAGCCCGAGGCGGCTGGGACTCGGGTGGGCCCGCCTCCCACTTCTGCCTGGTGGCCTTTCCCTGAAACGGGAACGCGGGCCCATGGAGACCCCTGCCCCGTCTGTGGGCCCATCACGGTCAGGTCGCCCACAGGCACACACACCCCGAGAAGGAGGCCTTCACCCCATGTTCCCCCGTTTCTAGCAGGACGTTCGTGGCTGGCCCTGAGGGAAACTGCAAAATTGCAGACGCTTTTTCTCCCCCTGCAGCCCCAGGGCCTCTAAGGGATCCGCTCACGTGCCCCAAATTCTTGCCGAAGAGTCTACAGGTGCAGTTTCTCAACCTGGTGTGTTAGTGGCTTAGCAACCGTGTGCAGGAGAATTTACGCTTTTGAAATAGAATAATGTTTCCTTCCACCACACGGACGCCAATCTTGACATTCTGGGCATGGTTTACGGACTAGCGCGGGAGATTCCTAGCAGAGGGTCTCACATCCGTGGGGGCATTTTCATACATTCCCCCTGAAGTCTCTCTGGGTGCCAAGTTCCCACATCCCGTAAGAAGGTTCCTAATCACGGCCCCTCCCGTGCCTGGAGGCAGAGGGACTGCCAAGGCTGGGACCCATTTCCCAGCAGGAACCAGCGAGCTCCGGCACACATCGTGGACTTCAAAGGCAACCACCGATTTGCCAAGTGCAGCTCGTTCCAGCTGGCGGGGGAGGCCGAGAAGTACAAGCTGGTCCTGGGGGACTTGGTTGGGGACAGCGCAGGCGAGTGTCAGCCCTGGGCCGAGCGGCCTGGGCCTCAGAGCAGAGAGAGCCGGCTTCGCGTCCCAGCTCTGTGTCCCCGGCCCGGCTTCCCCACTTGTCCGTCTGTGATTTCCGCGTCTCTGTGAGCGAGGGTCAGTCCCAGCTCCCGAGGCTGTGACTCTGCAGGACAGTGAGCTGACTGTGCGTGGGGCCGGAACTCCCTGGCCCTCGTCCCTGTGGGCACGTGGAAGAGGGCCATCAACTCTCACCGGTCCTCAGAGCCCGGTTTCCAAACCGTGTTCCGTGAAACACGAGCCCGGGGCATTTTGCGCACTGGAGGCGCTGGGAGTCGTAGCTGGGGGAGGCCCTTTAACTGCTGGGCCCAGAGCTGCAGAGAGGAATGCCCTCGGGGCGGAGGGAGGTTGGGACAAACGGGCTCCGAGCTTGTATGCCCTTGACTCGCAGGGTCTCACTGAGACCTCTCAAGAGGGCACGGCGCGGGGCCCACGGCCCCCACTTTGTACGTGGTGAAGGGAGGCTGCCGGACCCGCAGGTGAGCTTCCCGGCAGGGCTGAGGACAGAGCAGGGGGCCCCGGATGACGGCCATGCTGCCCAGGGCAGCTCAGGGAGGGGACAAAGCCCAGAGCAGAGGCGCAGGCCAGGGAGGAGGACTGTGCTGGCCATCCTGAGGGTCCTGGGGGAGCCCAGGATGGCTGGAGTGGCGGGGCGGGGGGCAGTGCACGGGGGGGCTGGGTCCTGTGCGTCCTGCTCCCTCCTCCGCGATGCCTCGGCGGGCTGTGACACACCTGCAGCCCCGCTGTTGCACCTCCAAAGTGAGGGTGGCGCTAACTGCACTCAGGGCGCAGGCCCCTGGACGGACGGCACGGGTCTTTCTGGCACCAACACCGCCCCCTTTCCTCACGAGCAGGTGATTTCCTGATGTCCCCAGGGCCCCACCCCCACCCTCGCGGGGACACCGTCTGCTGCCCCTTTGCGCCCCCCCCCCGGCCCCCCCCCCCCCCCCCAGCTCGTCAAAGCCCCTTCTGGCCCCTCCGGGCGCCCCGCGCACATGCCCGCAGCCTCAGTGGGCTGAAGAGGGAGTTTTTTTTTTTTTTGTTTTTTTTTTTTAATTTTTTTTTTTCAACGTTTTATTTATTTTTGGGACAGAGAGAGACAGAGCATGAACGGGGGAGGGGCAGAGAGAGAGGGAGACACAGAATCGGAAACAGGCCCCAGGCTCTGAGCCATCAGCCCAGAGCCCGACGCGGGGCTCGAACTCACGGACCGCGAGATCGTGACCTGGCTGAAGTTCGGACGCTTAACCGACTGCGCCACCCAGGCGCCCCTAAAGAGGGAGTTTTTAAAAGCGTTTGCTCCCCGACAAACCCGGGTTTGCTTCCTGCGTGCGTTTGCCTCTCTCGATGCCGGCCGTTCAGAGCCTTGGGCGCAGCTCTTGGGCTCAGCGTCTGAGCTCGCTGGGCCTGGGCCAGGGTCCCTGAGCGGGTCCGAGGAGGGGGAGCCCCCAGCCTCCGGCCCCCCGGTAACTGACACGGGGCAGCCCCTCCCTCACCCCGGGTCTCACTCTGCAGCGGCTTCGCACAGCCTAAAAAACGCTCCTTAAGAAGGGAGAAAAAGCTACACGGGAAGCTTTCTGCTTCTCTCAAGCGTGCAGAGTGGACCTCAGGCCAGCTGTCCCCCGACAACAGCTGAGGAAGGTCGCGCCGCACCTGCTCCGGGGAGCGGGGCCGCCGGCCCCACGGAACTGGGCCACACCCCACCCGGCACGTGCCTCGGGACACTTGCAGACCTGACTGGGCCGCGCTGAGCAAGCCCCACGGGGGGCGGGGGGGGGGGGGGGACAGGGGACGGTTTTCCACGCTGAGGCCGGGGAAAGATTCTTCACTGGGACTTCCGAAGCACCAGACACGAAGGAGCAGGTCGATCTGTTCGACCACCTTGAAATCTGGAGAACAGAAGGCAAGTCACGGAGGGACAGAGCCGCCAGCTGCCGAAAACCGTAGCGGCTTAGAGTGGCGGGAAGGCGTCCTGCACATTCGAAGTCCCACCCGGGTCCCTTCTGCGGACGCTGGGGAGAATCTGTGTCCCTGCCTTCTCCAGCCTCTACAGGACGCGCCATTCCTTGGCTCGAGGTCCCTTCCCCCGGCCTCCCAGCCCTACGTCACCTCTCTGATCTGCTTCCCAGACCCCTCCCCCCCTTCCCTGCTTCGAAGGACACAGGAGATTAGGTTGGGCCCCTGCACCATCCAGGAGCATCTCCCAGCTCGAGGTCCTTAACTTAATGCCATCTACCAAGTCCCTCTGGACATGGAAGGTGACACAGTTACCAGCTCCGGGGACGAGGGCAGAGAATCTTTGGCAGGGGCATATAATTCTGCCTATCACAAACTATTAAAAGAAAAAGCACATTCTCCTATCGGCGATATCTAAGGGACGCCTACAGATCAATCAAAAAAGTATCACAGGGGCTCAGTCGGTGAAGCGTCCAACTTCGGCTCAGGTCGTGATCTCACGGTCCGTGGGTTCAAGCCCCGCGTCGGGCTCTGTGCTGACGGCGTGGAGCCTGGAGCCTGTATCCGATTCTGCCTCTCTCTCTCTCTCTAAATAAATAATCATTAAGAAAATATTTTTTTAAAGTATCACAGCTCAGTAAAATGTGGGTAAGGGATTTGAACAGATAACTTCACAAAACATGACATCCACAGGAGTGGCTATTTTTTTTTAAACGTGGTCTACTGTTTTAGTCCTCTGGGGAATGCAAATCCTAACCCAAAACGGACAGGTCCACACGCATCGGACGGCTGGAATTAGGAAGGCACGGATGCTATCGTATGGCGATCTCACACGCTGCTGGAAGCACCGTGAACTTGGGGAAGAGTTCGGCATTAACTCTGGGCACTGGAGACACACGACCCCACGACCCGGCCGGCCACTCTGCTCCCCGACTTGGAGAGAGCTGTGGCTTGCGCCAGGGAGCACGGCCGAGGAGGGGACTGACTACAGGAGCGCGGGGGCACCGCTGTGAAGAAGCACATCCCGGAGAGCGTGTGCTGGGGACCCCAGGCAGCATAAAGATGTTCCCCAAAGTAAAGACGGCCCGTCGTATTAGGGGACGCTCGTTTAGGCGGTCAGCAGACACCAGGAGAACCAGAAAATGTTGCTTTTGGGGGCGGGACGGGGTGGTGCCTGGGAAAGCGGGCAGACGGCCCTACCTGCTAATTTTCTGGTGGTGATTTTGTGCGGGCTGCACGGGGACAAAACACGCGGGCAACGCTTTTCGTGGCTTACACTTTTGTGTCTGTGCTATGTTCACAGTGCAAAGCGACCTTCACAGAAAATGCACTCTCTGAGTCCAGGAATGTGGGCGACCTCCACATCTTTCCTTCACGTCGGGGGTCAATGTGTCGGCGAGGTCCCCGGCCGCCCTCCCGGCTGACGAGATCCCGCCAAGTCCTGGCCACAATCTCCAGCGAAAGCCAAGTCTATCCACTGGGACGGTACCTTATTCCTGAGTAGATATAAGCATCCTAGGAACCCAGGAAGACTTACATTAAGTGCACAAATCGTCAATACAAGTCACAGAATTATGACTTTTGTGTTAAGGAATCTGGACAGGGTTGGCGTTTCAGTCTTACGTTTGAACCACGTGGCCTATTATAAAGAACGTCTCATAAACCCCGACTCAGACGTGTGATTAACTGATTGATTTAGTCATAACGTTACATGGAAATCTCAGTGCACGTCTACGCAGTACTGAAATACAGGAGAGACCTTGGGCTCGTTGCGTTTCTAAGTGGCATTATTAGATTCCTAAAAATTAATTAGCACTAGGACGATTTTGTTCATTAGACAATTGCACTACCCAAGAAAGAATTTGGATCTATTACACTTACTATTACAATCTGAAGTGTGGAAAGTATTTAACGAATTAAATCTGTAGCATTCAAAGGCCCTTAAAAGCCAACTGTTAAGATCTGGAGGTCTTTCGAAGAGAAAAATAACATCTATCAGCCAAATGTAAGAGATCAGGGGAAAGCTACATTTTTTTTTTTTTGGTTTGTTTTTTAGTTTTCAGAAATCACCCATTAATTTTAAAAAGCAAAGTAGACGGGCGCCTAGGTGGCTCAGTCGGTTAAGCGGCCCACTTCGGCTCAGGTCACGATCTCGCGGTCCGTGAGTTCGAGCCCCGCGTCGGGCTCTGTGCTGACAGCTCAGAGCCTGGAGCCTGTTTCAGATTCCGTGTCTCCCTCTCTCTCTGACCCTCCCCCTCTCGCGCTCTGTCTCTCACTCTCTCTCTGTCAAAAATAAATAAAACATTAAACAAAGTTTTCTTTTCATCAGTACATTTCAGTGGCCGTGAGAACTGTTCTGTGTGGGCATTTGGGGAAATGAAATAAAATACAAGAACTCTCTGGAGATGCCCGTCATGAGCGCACGGCCCCGTCTGAAGGTGTCGGAGGCAGGCGTTCACGCGGCCTTGTCTCCGTTGGCCTTTTCTCTGCCGTCGGGCCTTCTGCACTCGCTGGGCACCTCTGTTATCCCCCTTACCTCTCCGTCGGCTTCTCATCCGTACATCCTCCTCCCACCCCTTCGCTTCTACAGCTGAGACTGCGCATCCTCCCCGGACCTTTTACAGCGAGGTAGATGGTCCCTGTATCCCGTCACCAGCAAAGACCTTGAAAGCCCGCAACCGCGTCCCCTCCTGCCTTTCGCCATTGCTCCCCCGCCCCTGCTTCGTCACCTGCCAGAGCCCCACGGGACAGCGACACAGGTGCCACGGGGCCTCTGCCTCCACCCCCGCCTGCCCTCGTCCTCACCCCGTGTGACTTGTCCCTATTCCTGCTTCTTTTCCCGTGTTTGTTTTTTCTTGTTTTGAATCTGGGTCTGCGGGTGGTAAATTAGGTCCCTGCCCAGAGGTCCTCTGGAAACACCTTCGTCTTGCCTCCCTTTCAAAGAGCATCTTCCCTGGGTGTGAAATCCTAGCTTGGCAGTTTTTTTTCAGCGCTGGAAAATACGTGTCTGGAGTTTCTAGATGCCATTATGTCTTTTTTCTTTCTTTCTTTGTTTTGAGAGACAGAGTATGAGCGAGCAGGGGAGGGGCGGAGAGAGAGGGAGAGAGAGAATCCCGAGCGGGCTCCGTGCCGTCAGCGCCGAGCCCGGTGCGGGGCTCGAACTCACGCACTGTGAGATCACGACCTGAGCCGAAACCAAGAGCGGGGCGCTTAACCAGCTGGGCCCCCCCCCCCCGGGGCGTAGATGCCCTTATTTCTGCCCAAAGTCTCGTGGCAGCTCCTCTGAAGCACATGCCTCTTTCCCTCTGGCGGTTGGCAAGCTTTTCTCTTCGCCCTTGCAGCCCGAGGCGAGGCCCACGTGAGGCTTGCTTGGACCTGTCCAGTTCTGAGCGCGGGAGGTTTTGTCCCACGGCGTCCCCACGTCTCTCGCCCGCCCTCAGCCCGGACGCCCTCTGTGGAGCGCTGTTCGAGGCACTGATGAAACCCCCGCCCGCGCGGCGCAGAGCCCTGCTCAGCCTCCGGCCTTCTCTGTGCCCGTCGGGCGGCCCCGGGCAAGGCCGCCGCTGTCCCCGCGACACCGGGTTCCCGCGGCTCCTCACCGCCCCGGTCGCCTCCGCCGCCTCGCAAGAGAATGTCTGAACTTGGTCCTGCTCTTCCCGTGTTTTCACAAGGAAGTCCGGTCCCCGTTACCGATTCGTGCGTTCCGGGCAGCGCAAGGCTGGGCCCGTGGCTGTGTCTTCTGACTGTGGTGGTCTCCCCGGGAGGGATACCCCCCCCACCCGTGACCCGCTCTAAACCCGCCACTTTGCATTCATCCGAGGACAGGGCCACCCTCCTTTCGGTGGGTCCTTAACACATCTGTGATGTAGTGGCTGTTCCTCCTCTGTGAGATTTTCTCTAGAAATCAATTCCCTCGTGAGCTCACTGACTGCAAGGACACAAGCTTTTCTTTATAAAAGTGACCCTATAGGGGCGCCTGGGGGGCTCCGTCGGTTGAGCGGCCGACTTCGGCTCAGGCCATGATCTCACGGTTCGTGAGTTCGAGCCCCGCGTCGGGCTCTGTGCTGACGGCTCAGGGCCTGGAGCCTGCTTCGGATTCTGGGTCTCCCTCTCTCTCTCTGCCCCTCCCCTGCTCTCTCTCTCTCTCTCTCTGTCAAATTAAAAAAATTAAAATAAAATACAATAAAATAAAGAGGACAGCGGAGCCGGGAGGAAAAAGAGACCTGAGCAAGTGTGCGGGGATGTGTCCCACACCTCGTGTGACACGGCCCGAGGACAGGAGCCGTGGCTGCAGCCAGACAGAGCTGGGTGGCACGTAGGCCCCTCGGAGCTTCTCAGACTTGGAAACCACGGAGGTGTGCGGGCCGCTGCACCTAAGGCCACGCGAGCCTGCCGTGTCCCTCCGCATCGGGCTGTTTTGTTTTCTTCGGGTGCGCGCCCCGCCCTGGACTCTGGCGGCCCGGCCAGCGGCCCGGCCAGCGGCCCGGTGCCGCCCCTTCTGAGCACCCTGGATGAACACCTTGGAGCTTCCCGCCGCGCCCTCCCCTTGGCCCCTCCGTGGATGAGCTCTGCAGGGAAGCAGGGCCAGATACCACGGGAAGGAGAGCTCTGACGTCGGGGACCACGGCCCCAGGCCACGCGGTCCCAGATGGCAGCCAGCCTCCTACATGCAGATCTTCAAGGAAAGACAAGCGGCCTCCGTCCGGGGCTGCGGGGCCGCCGACCCTTGCTCTGTGTGAAAGCGGGAACCAGGACGGGCCTTAGTTTCCAGTCCCAAGATCTGACCATTGACGGTTCAACCGCAGTTAAAATGCAGAACGCCCCTCTGTAGTCATAGAAGGAGCGGGGGCGGGGGGAGGCCTCTGGGAGGGCCGTATTCGCTGCTTCGGGACAGATGGACATTTCCAGATGGCTGGTGGCTCTCCTGGCTTCCTGACTGGGACTCCTGCCATCGAGCGGGGTGGGCGGGAGGGGCTTTCAGCCTTCTGTGAGGCTCCGGGAATCAGATAATTGGCCGCCCCCTCCCCATATGGCCGATTAGTCACTGGGACAATGACAGCCAGGGTGGGTTTTGGGACCAGGGCGCACAGGCAGCCTTCCACGCCCGTCCCCACCGAGGCCGCCTCTTTGGGAAGGTGAGTGCCCACTAGAGATTTTACCGAGCAGCCTCCGTTCGTCAGGGCTGTAAACCAGCAGGCCTGTTTCTCCCTCAGGCGAGGGTTCGATGCCCGGGGACCCGGCCCCTCCTGCCGTCTGCGTCACAGGGAGGCCTGCTCAGGGCTCCCAAGCTCGGGCAGAAAGAACGTGACACACAGGCTGAGTCGCTCTGTTCCCAACCACAGTCCGCTGGTCTTCTACTCAAGGGCTTTAAAACAAAAATCCCATCTGTCACTGTTTGGGGTCTGGAAATGTTTGGTATTTTCCAGTTCTGCAAGACCTCGAATTCCTGGGCTTTCTCTTGCATTTTATGCCGCTTGCAAATGGCTAAGATCCTCCCTACGTGGTTCTTTCTCTCGTGAGGTCCATTCGGCCCACAGGCAACAGCCACGCGCTACTGAGGGCCTGGGTCCCAAGCTCCTCCCTTGGAGCGACATGGGACGTTTGTTCTCTGGGCCGCCCTCCAAGTCAGCGGAGGCAGGACGTCGACCGAACAAAACCGGGCGCCCTCCCGCTGACCTTGGACGTGTGGGGCCGCGCTGTATAGGACGGCGGGGTGCCCGCACGGGCCGGCGAGGGCTTCGGGGTCGCGCAGCGGGACACAGCACAGGCGAGCGGGCCGGGTCCTACCTACAAGGGCTGTGCTGAGATGTCCCCCAGGCCGCCGGGCAGTGAGGCGCAAGTGGGGGAACCCTGGCCCCTGCGAGGACTTTGCTCAGTTCTGGTGGAAAACGGTCTCATCCCTCCGTCTGGGCCGGGGGCGCCCTGGGGGTGGTTGACCCGCCCGCACCCCGGAGAGGGCTTTGCACCTGCAGACGCAGCCATTCTGGGGGGGCTAGCGGGGCGTGGCCTGGCTTTGTCCTGCGCCATTGACGCAGCAAAGCAGAGGGAAGGGAGCACCAGCCCACGGGATTCCCTGAGCCTGCGGGGAATCCGGTTTCTTTCGTCCGTGCCAATGATTGGGGCAGTTTTAATAGGCCGCTGACCTCCTGGCAGGGTGACCACCATCCTGGTTTGTCCCGGACTCAGTTTCCCAGCAGGTAGGGTGCTCAGGGCTGAGACCGGGAGTCCCAGTGAACCAGGACCAGCTCGAGTCTCACCCTTTGTGATGGGAGGTCACTGGGAGAGGACAGAGGCCTGAGGGCTGGGAGGGGCCTCTGGGGCCCAGGAGCCCCCAGTGCAGCCAGTCCTCCCAGTGTGGGGCCACGAGTGTCGCCCAGTGCTCTTCTCCCCGGCTGGCCGGAACTTCCCACGGTGTTGCTGCCAGGTCTGTGCCCCCTCCCTGGGTCCTCTGAAGTGGGACACTCGGGACCTAAGGCACAGGTGCGGTCTGACCTGTGCAGACAGGAGTGTGGCTGTCTCCTCCTCAGTTCTAGATTCCATGCCTCCACTAATGCAGCCCTAAACATCATCCCGCTTCTGGAGAGCGACACTGTGCTCCACCCAGACCTGACGGAGCCTGAAGTCGACCAGGCGGCCCCTTCCAAGCCCTTTTCTTGCAAACGGCTCTCAAGGCTTCAGATCCTCGGAAGGACGTGTGAACCCGGGCGAAGGGGAGGGAGGGACCGGAGCAAGTGGGTTTGGTGGACCGGGGCGACAGCACCGTGCTGGTTTCAGGGTTTGGGGCCCCCCGCAGCCCCCAGAGGTCAGCTTTATTTGGGGAGGGGGCGACGTGCCTCGGGCCGGGAGGCTCCATGGTGGGTTTTGACGCCAAAGGTGTCTCCTCCTCCGGGAAGCCTAGCGTCTGCTCTGCGCCTCAGAGCACGCCCCGGGGCAAGTGTGGGCAGCCGGGCAGAAGTGGAGCCCAGCAGCTGCCGGAGGGGCGGGGGGCACGAGGGAAGCTGTGGGGGCTGGGCCAGGGCTGCCTCAGTTTACAACAGTGACCTAGAATCCAAGGGGCTCCTCCTCTCAGCTTGTGAAACAGCGGAACAGAAACTGAGGCCGGACTCGGGCACGGCGGCCAGGCCAGGGAGGGCGGCCGGGAGGGGCAGGTGCGGGGGTGGGGGTGGGGGTGGGGCGATACCAACGCCCCTGTTCCCTGACCCCTTGGTCTATCGCTGACCCAAACCGTGGGCACCGTCCTTACTCCGGAGTCTTCAAATCCACCCCGTTATCCTCAGTCGCGTTAGAGAGAACTCAGAGAGGTCAAGCGACTGGCCCAAGGTCACGCAGCCTGGACCTGACCGGGCCCAGGGAGACCCAGGTCTGTGTGGACACAGAGCCCTGTCACCTCACCAGTGACACAGAGACTTGCTTGTTCACGAGGGAGGCAGCTCCATTCTGGGACCCTGACCTTGGGAGTCCCAGACCCCAGCGCTCACAGATAGCACTGGGCGGCCACGAGCCGTGTGTTGACAGCCGACCCGGGCAGGGAGCCCCACAGAGCCCCAGGCCAGGCCCCCAGCATGTGCTGGATTTGATGACAGGGCGGGGGGGGGGGGGGGAGGCTGGAGCCCAAGGGTCCCAGAGCCACTGGGTGCGATGATGGAAGGTCCATGTCACCCGGCTGGAATTGAGAAGGGCCTTCCTCCCCGAGGGACAGCACAGGGCAGACGAAACCAGAAATCGCATTGGAGCTGGAAGGGGTTCAGCAGCACGGAGAGCAGGCCGGGGAGGGGACACGTCATGGGGTGGAAACCCAGGGGACAGGGGCGCCTGCCACCAAACTTACAGCTTCGGGCCCGTTCCCGCGGGCGTCCCCCGCCCGGCCTGGATCCGACGACCGCCCTCCCTCCTGCAGCCGGGACTTCCGGGTGCGCTGTCCTGACCTCGCGGGGTGGGGTCATTGCTCCCCGAGTCTTCAGGGGTCACTCCCATCAAAGCTAGGCTTCCCAGGCGGGACCCCGTGCCGTGCCATGAGCACAGAGGTCACAGCCACAGTTGAGAATCCAAGGGATGTGTGCATAGACCCCACAGGCCACTGCCCCCTTTCCCGGGGGACAGTCCAGCCCAGGGGACACGCCCGGCCCTGGCCCAGGCTCCAATCTGGCCCCAGCCCCCTGCTCGGTGGCCGGGCCGCCCTTCAGCGGCCCCCCAGCCGGTTACACCTTCCCGAAGCCCCTGCGGGTTCACGCGCTCACATGCATATATAATGCAAATAAATCCCTGTCACGCCATCGGGTTAATTGCACGAGCCCCTTCCTCTCCCAAATATCTTTGCATTCGTAGAAGTATTTTTAAAAAATCCTATCGTGAGGGTTAAATTGTAGCGTAGGGCTAACGCGTAGCTTGAAAAACAACAGCTTTGTTCTGACACTGAAGGTCAAGAGATAACAGCCTTGCTTTACTCTTGTAAATTATGCTTCCTACTCTTGTAAATCAGGCTTCACCAATGAGGGAAACAAAAGCTCAAAGAAAAGAGCATCAGAGGCAAGGTCAAGGAGATCCAATGGTTGCAACTTAGCGGCAGAAAGTCTAAAATGATCACTTCATCCGGCAACTGTTTCTAACTCATCTGGGAACTGTTTCTCTGTTCTGTTCCCAGGTGATGATAAAACTCTGTCCCCCGGCTGTTCGCGGCCGCACCCTGATCAAGAGTGTCGGTCCCGATCGGTCGGCCTTGCCTCTCATTGCAGTAAACTTTGTTGTGACTGTCACTGGTGCCCGTAGCATTCTGTTGTGGATGCAACACTACCAAGTGTTGAAAGCATGAGAGCATTTATAAGTGACGCACGGCAAGGCTCAAATTAAATATTTATAAAAATTACTTTTTTTTTTTTTAGCTCAGCCCATCTCTCAAACAGATTTAAAAAAAAATTTTTTTTAACATTTATTTATTTTTGAGACAGAGAGAGACAGAGCACGAGCGGGGGAGGGGCAGAGAGAGAGGGAGACGCAGAATCCGAAGCGGGCTCCAGGCTCCGAGCCATCAGCCCAGAGCCCGACGCGAGGCTCGAACCCACGGATCGCGAGATCGTGACCCGAGCCGAAGTCGGCCGCTCCACAGACTGAGCCACCCAGGCGCCCCAATTAAACAGATTTTTTTTTAAAACAACACTTAAAAAGAATTTCTGGCTTGCCAGGCTAAAAATGTTTCTGTATTTAACAGTCTTAACGGGCCTTCTACCATAGTGACAGGGCCCTCAAGAGGTCACGGTTTTTCTCTCAAGATTTCGTTGTGTCTTTGAAACTACGACTTCCTGAAGGAAGATCAGTCCCAGGAGGACCCCATCTCTAGGGTGGGAGGTCGAGGCACGGCGAGGTCCTCAGCTCCGGGTTTACGGCTGCACGCGGGGGCGCCGTCCTCGCTGCCGAGGGCTCGGTCCAGGAGAGGCCCGTCCTCCTCTGCTCTACCCGCACCCCCCCACCCCTCCACCCCGTTCAGGGCTGGGGCCGCAGTCCTGCACTGGCTCACGCCTGAGCAGGCCCCCTCCGCGCTAAGCGGCGGTGAGGCAGGTGAACAGGGGCGGGCGTGACCAGCGGTCGGGGCAACGCAGGCCACGGCGACACCCGCGTGTGCTGAGCGAGGAAGCAAGTGTGCGTACTGAGAAGACGCGTGGTCGGCGAGAGCCGGTGGGGAGACGAGGCGTTGGCGTCCCGGAGGGGCACGAAGCACAGAGGGCCCCCCGGGGGAGCAGGGCGGGGACCCTGAGCCCGCGCTCCCTTGCCTGCGGGCCCCAGACCAGCCGTCCCCCCTGCCGCCGTGTGTGGGGGGCCACGCCAGGCCAGACGCTCCTTCGCTCCGACACCCTGTAGACCTCGCGTCTGTGGCGCCCCCGAGGTGCTGGCCGTCGAGGTTTGACAGGTGACACTTGTGACACCACCAGGCCCCTGGTACACCTGAGCGCAGTTTTCAGGACTTGAATCGCTGTCCCGGTCTCTGGTGGAGAAGGCGTGCTTGCTGGGGTGTAACGGAATCGCCTGCTCGAGAGGAGGGTGGGCCCTGGGACTTGGATCCTGGGCCTAGGCATGGGATCCTGCTCCCTTGTCCCCCTGTCCCCCTGTCTGCGGTCTCCCTGTTCCCTGTGTCCTGTGTCCTGTCTCCCATCTCCCTGTCCCCTTGTCCCCTTATCTCCCTGTCCCCTGTTTCCCTGTGTCCTGTCCTATAACCTCCCCGTCCCCTGTCCCCCGTCCCCTGTCTCCCTGTTACCCTGTGTGTTGTCCCCTGTCTCCCTGTCTCCCCATCCCCTGTCCCCTGTCTCTCCATCCCCTGTCCCTCTGTCCCCTATCTCCCTGTCTCCTGTCCCCTGTCTCCCTATCCCCTGTCTCCCCATCTCCCCATTCCCTGTCCCCCTGTCCCCTGTCTCCCTGTTACCCTGTGTGCTGTCCCCTGTCTCCCTATCTCCCCATCCCCCGTCCCTTGTCTCCTGTCCCCATCTCCCCACCCCCTGTCCCCTGTCTCCTGTCTCCTGTCTCCCTGTCTCCCTATCCCCTGTCTCCCCATCCCCTGTCCCCTGTCCACCTGTTTCCTGTCCTACAAGCCCCCTGTGTCCCTGTCCCCCTGTCTCCCTGTCCCCTATCACCTGTCTCCCCATCCCCTGTCCCTCTGTCCCTTATCTCCCTGTCTCCCTGTCTCCTGTCCCCTGTCTCCCTGTCTCCTGTCCCCTGTCTCCCTGTCCCCTGTCTCCCTGTGTCCCCATCCCCTGTCCCCTATCTCCCTATCCCCTGTCTCCCCATCCCCTGTCCCCTGTCTCCTGTCTCCCTGTCTCCCTATTCCCTGTCTCCCCATCCCCTGTCCCTTGTCCCCTGTCTCCTGTCTCCCTGTCTCCCTATCCCCTGTCTCCCCGTCCCCTGTCCCCTGTCCCCTGTCTCCTGTCTCCCTGTCTCCCTGTTTCCCTGTGTCCTGTCCTACTACCTCCCTGTCTCCCTGTCCCTGTCTCCCTGTCCCCTGTCCCCTGTCTCCCCATCTCCTGTCCCTCTGTGCCCTATCTCCCTGTCTCCCTGTCTCCTACCCCCTGTCTCCCTGTCCCTGTCCCTTGTCTCTCTATCCCCTGTCCCTCTGTCCCCTATCTCCCTGTCTCCTGTCCCCTGTCTCCCTATCCCCTGTCCCCCCGTCCTTCTGTCTCCCTGTCCCCCTATCTTCCTGTCTGTGTACCTCTCTCATTTCTCTATGGACAGACACCCAGGTCCCGCCCAGGGGCCTTCACTCTTCATCACGTTGTTACCTTTGGGCCCGGGTGGTCCTGCCTTCCCGGGGGCTCCAGCGGAACCGGGAGTTCCTGCAAATTCCAAACACACATGTATCATGGACAAAGGACGGCCACAAAATTCCACTTGAGATCTTTGCCCCAAGTAGGAAGGTCCACCCGGCCCCCGTTGTCCTCAGAACCACTGCCTCGTGTCACGGAGCAGCACAGGATGGGACCAGACCATCCCCTGGGGCCCGGGCCCGGGGCTGCTGCTGATTCCTGCCTCCGCTGACCTCTGCGTGGTGCGCCCAGGCCCGGGCCACCCTCAGAGCCCCGCTGTCTAGCGAGGGGCCCAGAACATGGACACCTCCTCCGAGACTCTGACACGCCGGTCCCCCGGGACACGGCCGGCCTCTCTTGCAGCGTGTCCCCGCAGGGCGAGGAGGTTCGGCTGAGCCCCAGCCCCCGGATGCCGTCGAGGGCGGGGTCATCAAGAGCCCCTCCACGTAGGATCTGATTCCATGTCCAGAGCAGGGTCCCCACCCAGTGCCCCTCGGTGTGCACCTAGTCACCCCGGGCTTGGGGCGCCCCCCCCCCCCGATAGCCCCCTTGACGGGCTGTTGGCACGCATCTGCCTTCTATGCAGGCTCGCGCCCCACGCCAGGAGGGCCCCCGCTCTGGGGAGAGGCGCCCGCACACGGCAGGTCCGCCCACACCACGGCCTGTCCCCAGTCCCCCCCGGGCCGACTGAGGCCCCTCTCTCCCCCTTCCTGGTGTGAGACTCAGGGAGGATGCTGGCCCCCGCGTGCCTCCGTTTCCTCATCTGAGGGAAACACAGAAGAACGTGGTGGCCTCAATTTTCGGGTGAGACCAGGGAGCTACGTGAGGGCCGGACCTCTGTCTTCCCGTGGCCTCGAAAGCCGGCCTTGGGTCGAGGACCAGGAAGCAGATATTCCGTAAAAAGACACTTGGTCTTTGGACAGTCAGGTGGGTGGGCGCCGACCCCTCAGGTGCAGGAGAAAGCTCGTGTGGAAGCCTTGACCCCCCTCCCCAAATGCCGCTGCTGGAGGCCCAGTGTAGACCGGAGGAGCCTTAATGGTCCCGTGAACGGGGGACCGACTCATCGTTGACCCTTCTGGGCACACTCACCGTGCTCTCACCGCACAGGCAGCCGCAGAGGAGAAACGGCAGCACGAGAACCGTGAGGAAGAGAAAATGCTTTCACAGCACCGGACTGCATCCAGCGAAAGTCCACGTATTAGCAGGCGTGCGCAGTTCAAGGCGTGCGCTCCCGGGTCAACCGTACCCCAAATGTGAGCTCCTAAAACACTCCGGAGACCAGACCCTTCGTAGGGGAATCGCAGGGCCCGACGGGCCTTCGGGTCGGCGTCTGACGCTGCTTCTGAGCAGGGCCCCGGCCCCCGGGCTCCGGCTAGAGACGAGCAGGGGACGTGCCCACCCCAGGGTCTGACAGGAGGAGGGGGGGAGGAGGGGGGGCTCGGTGACCCCGCCCGATCCGGGGGCACGTGCCTCTCTCTCCATCGACCCCTGCCTCTCCCTCGGGCCCTGCGTCCCCGGGCAGCCCCGGGCAGCCTCGGAGGACGGTCAGCCTGTCGGAGCCCTCCAGACCCGCCACTTCACCCCTGCAGAGAAACGCAAAGTGCCCGGCAGGGCTCCGCACCTGATGCCACTGTCAGGCCACCCGATGCCAGGCTTCTGCCCGTGAGGTGACCTCAGGCCTGGGCAGGCTGCCGGGGACCACTGGAGGGTCAGCCTGGAACTGGGGCTTCCTGCCTCTCTGTCCCCCCCACCCCCCTCCCCCGGCCATAGGTGCTGGTCAGGTGCGAGGAGATGGCCTGGGAGCCCTCCTGACCAGGGGGAGCCCAGCTCCTCAGTGCTGTGTGTCCTCGGGCATGACATCAACCCCTCCGGGCTTCTGTCCTCAGGGGAGGCTACATTAGACGACGCAAACATTTAAAACCTGAAAAGCATCCACGGTGTTGAGAATGAGCTTCATAAACGCTGGGGACTTTCAATAAATAATGACAATAGATACTTATAAGAAATTGGGGGCAAATTAAGCGTCCCGTGATATTCTAGTCAAGAGCCACATGTGCCTCCGGCCTCACTTGTTCCAGACCTTTCTCCGGGGTCACGCAGGGGAAACTGTCCCCGTCCTTCCCCTCCCAGGCTCGGCTAGCGAAGGCAGCAGCTTCTGGAAGTTCCCGCCCGGTGAGAGAGTGCCTCGTCCAGAACCTCCCACGGGTCGGGATCGGGGCGGTGCAACCGCTGGGGACAGCCGCTGGCCGGGGAAAGGTGATCGGAAGCCTGTGATGGTCCCTCCCTTTCCCTGCCACCTCAGCGACCCAGTGGGGCTCAGCTGTCCCCAGAGCCTCCGAGTCCCCCAGGACCAGTGCCAGCGGCAGGAATCTGACCTGGGCGGCCCTCCCCGCTCTGCCTTCACACGCAGCGCCCGCGCGGGGCCCGACGGTCGCCCCCACACGGGGACCCCGAGGCCCGGAGGGGAAGCCTCCCGGGGCTTGGGCCCAGCCGGTCGGGCTCCAGAGAAGCTCCCGTTCCCTCCGGTCCGGCTGCTTCTATTTCTGTGCCCGGCAGCCTCCTCGTCTGGAAAATGAGGCTAAAAACGTGCTTAGCGAGGGCTGGGACGCAGCCCGTGGCCGGCGAGCGGAGGCCGACGTCGGGCCTGCGCAGCTGGAGTCTGACTCACCCGGACAGGTGTCGGCCGTCCAGGCCACAGCGCACAGGAGGGCGACGATGGCCAGGACGGCAGGTCCCGCGGCCACGGCGGCTCTGCCCCGCTCCGTGGCTCCCGTCTGTGCCGCTCAAGGCACTCCCTGGCTCTCTGGGGCCGCGGCTGCCCACCTTAACCTCCGGGTCTGATTCTCACGTCAGTGACCGCTTCCTCCCGAGGCCTGTGGCGCCAGCCTCACAGGCCCTGGGCCTCACGGCCTAGTTAATGAGCATCCTGTGTAAGGGCCCTCATTTCCCCTTGGCTGGGACACTCTTCCCAGCGAAGACCCCACGGCCCTGGGGGAAGGGCAGCCTGCCTGTTTGTGTCGTGAGAGAAAGCCCTGGCCGCCCTCTCTCGTTCCCCAGCTCGGTGGGACAACGATCCGAGGCCGCCCCAGGTCGGCAAGGTTTGCACAACCAATCATTTGCACACGGTGGGAAGGGGGGTGGGCGGCCCGGCCAGGGATGTCACCAAGAGCCGGTCTAGCTGGCCCTGCAAGGAGGACAGGCTCCGGGCCACCAAGCAGCGTCTTCGGGCTTGGGGAAGCGGGGGAGGGGGAGGGGGGGAGGAGGATCCCACCCAGTTGCCCCGGCCACTTGTCACGTGCCCCGGGGAGGGGCATCTCCGAGACAGAGCCAGAAGTCCCAACCCCACCCGCCCGATAGCCCCTGTCCCAGTGTGTCACTGGAGTCGCGACCCCCATCGTAAGACAGTCATGATGCTTTAAATTTCCTAAGTCAGCAAACGTAACAAGAGTTATTCATAGGCCCCTTAACGAGAGTTATTAAAACGTGCCTGTTACCTACGGAATAAGGTTTACAAATCAAGCTTAAAAGCCTCAGGAATCACTGGGCTTTGGGAGTCACCACTGTAACAGACTCACCAGACTCATCTGAATTTATTTTAAAGACAGGAACACACTGAGACGTCCTTTCTGTGCAAGAAACCAGACGAAACCTAGCCGAGAGGCACCACAGAGGGAAGAGGAAATGAGGAAATGAGTCCACATCACAAGGCTCAGGCCCAGGTATGCTACTACGACTTTGAGGGCATCTCTTGTTGTGGATGGGGAAACTGAGGCACAGAGAAGGAAAGGGGCTGCCGGGGGGGGGGCACACAGGTTGTCACTGGTGGGCCAGGATCAGAACCCGGCTCCCCGTTGTCCCTGGAATGCTCTCGTCGCCGCCCTCTGCCTCCCTCTGTCCTCCTCCCTCGGTCCCGAGCCTCCCGCCCCTGCCCTCTGGCTCCTGGCTGTCAGACGCTTAGAAACCTGGGCTCGGGCTCCAGGCTCAGGGCTCCACTCGTTCCTGCCCAACCCTCACCTGTGACAGCACCTGGGCAGGAATCGGACATCCCCACCCGCCCTCGGGAGGCTCCCAGAGTGGAAAGACCACTCAATGGCAAGCCAACGGCCCACTGAGGCACGAGGATCAAAGACGGAAGTCCTGTCATGGCTTCCTTGCCTTGGGCTCCCCCTGCTCCAGAACTTTCCAGAAGCCTGTCACTGTTGGTCCCCGCCGAGCGTTTCCTGGGCCCGTGCACCGGGACTTGGCTCCCCCTTGTGTTGGCCTCACAAGCAAGACAGAAGAGAGATGTTTAGTGAGCACCTACTAAGTGCCAGGGCTGCTCTGTGCCCTGTGACACCGTGGTGACGAAGCGGACAGGTCAGTACACTCTTGGGAAGGCAGCAAAGAAGCAGACAAATACACAGTGTGGCCCCAAGAGGCCTCCAGCCAACAGCCAGCGAGGACCGGAGGCCCTCAGCCCAACGGTACTCAAGAGATCTTGCCAACGATGTGTTTGAGCTCAGCGGATCACTCCGCGGTCAGGTCTCTGGATGAGACCTTGGCCGAGGCCGGCACCGCGCCTGCCATTTTGGGGAGGCCCCGAAGTGAGGGCCCGCGTGAGCTGCGTCCAGACGCCCGACCGCAAGAATGTGAGCTGACGCACACGTGCTGTGTCGCGTCTCTTAGTTCGGGGTGGTTTCTTCCGTAGTGAGAAATACTACGAATGTACAAAGTGGCTGCTTAGGTTTAAAATGAATTTGAGAAGATCCCTGCGCCGGGGAACATGTCGGTTCCCAACACACGCCCGGGAAGCGGACTTCTCCCAAACCCACGTGATAAAATGTGTCGGTTTGGGGGGTCGGGGGTGGGAAGCGGGATGCTTTGCGCGCGTGGCACTTGTTGAAGGGTTTACTCCTGGGACATTACCGGAAAGTGGTGTTTTCCTGTCTCAGGCACGAAAACAGACCCCAGCGACGGGATAGGCTGGTGGGTATAGGACGCCGACTCGCGTGTGCTCCCAGTGCGTGGCCGGTGAGGGGAGGGCCCCTGTCAGCTACAGTCCTTGTCACCCTTTTGGGGGGAAATCCCTTGGACTGTTGCTCTCCTCTCTTCTGTTGAAACCGACCGCGTGATAAAGTTCGTTTGTGAGACTTTTAGATCAGACCGGGTGACTACTTTGGAAGGCTCCAGACAGATTGTGCCGGGTTAGAGGTATCTAAATCTTGGGCGACATCCAGATGCGCTGTTTTATAGCTTAACTCTAGTATCCATCATCTCTGTGACATACTTCTATTTCGTCCGCGTATCTGGGCTGCACGTCACTTTATGCATACGCACCTCTGACCTCATGCAGAGTGAGTTCCTGGATCCCGCTGGTCAGTTTTCAGCGTGGGAGTTCGTCGCGGGTGTTGGCTCAGCCCGCTTTGCGCGGTGAGGGGGGCCCCGGGGGTGGAGGCGGGGAGGGCTGGGTGGGGGTCAGGACGGGAGGGGGGCCCCACCTGCAGGAGTCCGTGTGGGGGGGACAGACACGGCTGTACCTGCAGGGGTCCCGAGCCCCTGCCAATCACAAGGCTGCGGGGCTCTAGCTGCTCCCCTCCCCCGCCCCCGGTGGCCTTCGGGTTGGAAGTCTAGGCGTGTGCTCCCTTCGGCAGCGCATATCCTAGAAGGTCTAGGTCTTGGATCTCTAGGAAGTTGTGCAGGTGGTTCCAACGGACAGGCGGCTTAGGGAGCCGCCGGTGAGCAGACGTCAGTGGGCGTCACCGGAAGGACCCACGTTGTCCCCGCACACGGCGATGGCTGCCTTACGAGCGTGCTCCCCGCTCAGGGGCTTAGCAGGCGCCCCTTCTCCGTGGAGGAGGACCAGAGACCCTCCCTGGCTTTCCTGCTCCGGGACGGGGCCATTTCCTTTCGTGACCGCGAGCGGTCCCCTCCCCCAGGGCCCAAAGCGATTTGTGAAGTCGACCTCCTGTCCCCTCGGCCCCTTCTCCATTCAAAGACACAGGCAGCCCGTCTCAGGCTCTGAGGGACCTCCGGTCACAGAGCGGCGGTGACCCTCACGCATCTCGCGTCTTACAGAGGGGCGGACAGGGGCTCTGAGTGCTGGGTATTGGCAGAATCTGGGCCTGGGTCCCGGAGCCAGCTGTCCTCACTGCGTTCTTCTGGCCAGGCCACAGCTGTGTCCCTGGGTGCACAGGTGTGCCCACACCTGCACGTGCACGTGGTCTTGGGGGTCTCGTCCCAGAGCCGGCGTCCCCCTGGGGTCCCGGCCTGCTCGCTTCCCGCCCTTCTCGGCAAGCCCTGCGGACTCCACACTGGAAATATCCAGACTGCGATCCTCGGTGCGTCCCCTGCACGGCCAGCTGTCACCTGGGTGACGACCGACGCTGGCTCTGTCCTAACACGGGGCCCGGAGCCGGCCAAACACGGGTCCTGCCGCATCCCACATCCGGCACACGCCACACACACGGGCACACGGTTTCTCTCTCACTTTGTGCCTCTTTCTTTATGCTTCTAAAAAAGTACACTTTTATCCCTTATGCGTGTTACTTCTCCTGAGCACTTATCCCTCTCGACAGGCTTCGTGCCTGTGTCTGCTCACGTCTGTCGCCACTGGGACGAGAGCTCTGTGCAGACGGGACTCTTCCACGGTCCCCAGAGCCTGGCACACGGCACGCGGCCAACGAACTCCCTGAACGAATGAACAAATGAACGAACGAGTGGATGAACCAGCTTCCCGCCTGTTGGATTTCAGACGGCGACCTGTGCCCTCGGCGCGCGCACGCCCGGCCTGTCCCCTCTGCCTCCCGAGTCACTGCGGCGGCCCTCAGGCCCGTCCGGCTCTGAGGGGGCCCCACCCTGCGTGGTCATCGCCTGAGCCGTGCATCTGGAGCCTTCGTCATCCACACCCAGGTTCTGAGCAAAGCGCGGCTGCTCACGCGGGGGACGGCTGAGCTGCACCCGGCGTGTCCCTCAGTGTTTCTCGGTGTTAGCGCTGATCCTCAGCCCCTGGGGGTCCTGGTCCCCGCCGGCCCTCTCCAGACCTCATCTGTTCCCCGTGACGCCCTCCAGCGCGGTCACCGGCGACCAGCCTGGCCACCGCCCTTCCACCTGTGACTTCTTCCGTCGGGAATAACCTGCCTGCGAAGGCCACAGGGAGCAGACGACGACCTGGACAAATGCTCCGCCCTGGAGACAGGAGCCTCCCGTCCTGGGATGACAGTCCGGGCTGCACGCCTGCCGTCACGATGCCGAGGTTTTGCGAGAGGAGTGCCCCGCTCTCAGGGGCCGAGTCCGTCGAGCTCAGGGTGGCCTAGGCCAGGGGGCGTTGAGCCGGGGGGCGCAGCAGGGCCCCTGAGGCCTGGAGTCCGATTCAGCAGGTCGGCAGCGGGGCCCGAGAATCTGCTTCTGTGCCAAAGGACCACACTTTGAGAAACACCAGTCCAGGCTTTGGTGCAGCAGCTAACCACCCCGGACGTCACTGGCTTAAAGCAACCAACATGTGTCTCCGGCTCTGCTGCAAATTCATCTCAGGTGGGCTGGGGACCCCCTCCAGGTCCGCCGGGGACGCGGCACTCCCGAGAAGGAGGCCGGCGACAAGAGGGAGCCCCTGCTGCAGACTGGGAGAGCCAGGGTCGAAGCTGGAGCTCGTGGTCAGTGGCCAGGCGAGCCCCACGCCCCGAGCAGCTCCAAGGGGCCGAGAAGTGGGGTCCGGAGGTGCAGCTGGGCAGCAGGGTGGGGAGGGAGCCCCGGGGACGTGCGTCAGGGCCCAGGATGAGCCCGGACACCCAGGCGTGGCCACAGCGTCCCCCGGGTTGGCGCCTGGCCACATCCTGATGGCCCCCAGGGAACGGCTCCGTCCTTGACGGGCCCACGGCTGTGTCTTCTGGGGGAAGCGCCCCCTCGGCCGCCAACGGCCTCCTTCCGCTCTCCGCGGCCACCGGGAGGGGCTCGGTGCAGGGGATGGCCCTGTCGCCCTTAAGAAGACAGCCAATCACGTCTGTTTATGGTGGAAACAGCAAACTTGATTTATTGAAGAATTCTTACAGGGACTCATTCATCACACAGGTTTAAAATACCATTATGATGGGGCGCCTGGGTGGCTCAGTCGCTTAAGCGTCCGACTTCGGCTCAGGTCACGATCTTGCGGTCCGTGAGTTCGAGCCCCGCGTCGGGCTCTGTGCTGATGGCTCAGAGCCTGGAGCCTGCTTCCGATTCTGTGTCTCTCTCTCTCTCTGACCCTCCCCCGTTCATGCTCTGTCTCTCTCTGTCTCAAAAATAAACGTTAAAAAAATTTTTTTTAAATAAAAATAAAACATCGTAGGACGCCCTTCCTTGGACGTGACAGTTAAACTTAGGATCGTGTCTGTGGGGCTTTAAGGCGTCATCTGACATCGTATTGTAAAGGGCCCAACGTCCCAGAACCTTTTCTGTGGGTCTTCCGATGATCGTGTTTTCCCTTTCCATCAACAAGTGACCAGTTATATCGACAAGGAGAAATAAGAATCACACCAGAAGAATTTCTGCAAATATAAGAAGTAATTTTTATTGCAATATACCGTAGCAAAGTGGTCGGGGGAGAAGGGGACACATTTGGCTTCAGTACAAATGACGACAGCTTTGAAGGGACCACGAAGATGGGGAGGACAGACTAAGAGCAGACTCGGGAGGGGCGAGGAATCAAAACGGAATCACATGACCTAGACAACCCCCGCAGGGCACCGCTCGGCAGTCCTCGCGTATGGCTTTGCTTTGGAAGAGACAAACGTGAGAGTCATTGGCGCAGGCCGGCATCCCAGGCGCGAAAGGACCTCGAAGCCAGGCTTTTCTTTGGCAACAGCGAGACTCCGTTTCCGCGGGAGTTCGGGAAATCCCAGTGGGTGATTTCGCGTCGCCCGGGGTCGGAGGGCTCTCTGCTGTGGTCTCCCCGGCGGGGCGGGGTGGGCAGGGACAGCACCGGACCGGTCACCTCTCCCCCCGAGGGGGCTGAGCAGGGCCCGGGGGCCCCACCCGCTTCCCCCAGCACGGAGGGAAAGGGCACGGCACGAGGGCAGCTTTTCACAGTAAAGGGACAGCCAATCCTCGCCGGTCCATCGGGTCCCCCGCCCACAGTAGGCAGCCCCCGGCCCTCGCTCGTGGGAAGAAGGCACGGTGCCCGGACAGAGCCCCGCCAGCCCCGAGCTCCAGTGCGGCCGAGACCTGCGCCCAGGACGCTTGCAGATGGGAATCCAAATCGCTCGTGTGGGAAGGAGGCCCTGAGGCAGCCCTGCAGAGACCCGCAGAACTCACGGCCCTCCTCCCTGTCCGCTGAGGGCCCCCCGGGCCACGCCGCCGGGCCACGCCCGTAGCTTCAATTCAGTTCTTAGCACAGACACAGAAATTAGCACCAAACGTTCGGCAACCAGATACAACCTGCTATCGTCACGACACAGACAGTGCGGGAAGCAGCTTTTATTTGTGTGTGTGTGTGTGTGTTTTCAAATCACAGAACCACAGCCTAATACCGGAAACGGGCCTCGCCGCGACCTGGGGGCGCAGAAGCGCGTGGGCCCAGCGGGCAGGAGGGTGGCGTGCGTCTACCTTAGTGTCTTTGGCGGAGACCCACGCCGTGGAGGCGAAGACGGGGACCACGCAAGGCGGGAGGGTGAGGCACGGCCAGGTACCCCCGCGTCGCCTTTCAAGGAGACCTTGGAACAGATAGCACCACAAAGGACAAGTTAAAAGTGAGCACCAATTATCACGTAAGGACCATCTACAGAAAGTGTGGGTTCCCTGCCCCGGACGCTCTCCCGTCAGGCTCTGCGGGAAGAAGAATGGAGAAAGGAAGCAATTAAAATTAATTTATGCCTGCGTTTTAACCTAAGTGCATGAAGGAAAGGCAAAGCGTGGAGTTCTCTCTCTTTTTTCTTTTTTTCCTCTCCGTTAAAAAAGAAAAAAACCTCCAGAGCTCATCAAAAAACTGTCTGAAGAGGGGCACGGACGCCTGCTGGTCGAACGGCAGCACGACCTCCCGCCCTGGGCAATATTCCACTTTATTGCACGTTCCTGGCCAGGGTGGGGACGGGGGGCTCCTCAGGTCTCATCCGGGATTGGACCGCCCACCCCTCGTCCCCACTCTCCGGCGGGGCTGAAGCTGGGTTTCCGTGCGTGATCGAAAGTCAGGGACACTGCACGTTTATGACAATACAATACAAATATTTACTTAAAACTCACAAAAACGGAAGCACCTTGAATCCGTCGGAAAGGCACATGCGGAACGACATTTCGCCCGCGAATGGATCGTGTAGTTGAGAACAGACGCTCTGGCAAGGTGGGGATGACCCTTACAAGGCTCACCTCAGAACACGTTTTGAAGGGGAAGTACACATCTTCGAGTTGAATTTAAAAAAAAAACAAAACAACAACAGAAGGGATCTCCGAATAGTGCAGCCCCCACCCCCGCTCCGTGGCAGGCAAGAAGCGTGGCCCCCTTCCCGTCCCCGTGGCGTGGTGGCGACGGAAGGGCGCTGAGACAGCGGGGTGCCGGTGGCGGTGGGCCGTCTAGGTCATGTGATTCGGCTCCGGGGTGGGGACTCAGCTCTCTTCCTTCGCTCTGTGGGTCTGGGGTCCGGCTCGGCGTGGAGCCGGGCGCGGACGAGGTCGGGGGAGGGACGAGGGGCCTTCACTGTCCAGGGCGCCCGCAGACGGCGCGCTGAGGTCACGAGGTTGCTCTCGGGGGTCGGGCTCGCGGCTCCTAGCCCAGGAAGCAAGCTGGCCCCACTTCGAACCCGAATTTCTGTGGCGCTTCGCCGAAGTCGCTGAACATGATGTCCACGATGGGCACCTGCTGCACCTTGGGGGTGTCGATCTCCAGCACGGTCTTCTGGTACCCTTTCTTCGTCTGGGAGGCACGAGAGAGGCGCGTGTCAGCAAGAGGGGGCCGGGGGCGCCTCTCACGCTTGAGCCCCACCCGCCACACCCGCCCCGGCTCCTGGGCGCCCACGCACGCGCGGCCGCGGACACGGCCCGGTTTCTGCCACGACTTCAGGCAGGCGGAGGGAAGGAAGGTTCCGGACCAGGGCAGGCAGCGCCCCGCCTCTCCCCGCCCCCCCCCCCCCCCCCGCCCCACGACCGGCCATTCAACCCCGGCCACGGTCCCCGGACCCACGCCCGCCCCCCCCCCCCCCCCCCCGCCAGCTGGGACACCCCAAGGCAGCCCCTCCAGGACCAGCTACAGAAAACACAGCTCTACTGGAATACGCCGATCTGGGCTCCACGCTCAAAACGCAGAATCCTAAGACAGAACAGCGGATCGCGGGCCCTGCCCTTGGCAATGACCCCCCAGAAGTGAGAGGAGGCCACACCCACAGGTGCGAGAAGAAGCGGGGAGCTCTATGCCGTCACCTCCCCCGGCCAGGCCCGCACCCACGGCCGCCCACCCAGGCTCTGTGTCTCTGGGCCTCCGCCCTCACCGTCGGCCCCCCTGAGCACCAGGGAGTCAGATTCAACAGCTTCCTGGCCCTCGCTGGGCCGCTGGGAGGTGGGGCTGCCACGGGGCCCGTGCCACCTCGGCTACGGGCGGCCCGTGCCTTTCCACGCCGGCGGGGCAGTGCCACGGGAGGGCCGGCGAACTGCCTCTCCTCCCCACCCAAGGGACGGCAGCGTTTGCCGAGCTGACAGGGTGATCTCTCCCGGATTTACGGGGCCCCACGGCTGCAATGATCGGAGCACTTACGGAGGGCATGTCTGAGCAGGCCGCGAGCCCGCAGCCGCCCCGCCACCCCGTTATTCCTGAGGCATAAATAACCGTTACGGGCTGGCGATGGCCCCCGAGGGTGCACGGAGCTTCACAAACAACGGGATTTATGCGGCACGCTTCCTCGGGCCCCCTGCCAGGTGATCCCTGTGTGTGCACAGGGCTGGGCCCGCTCAGTGGCCCCTCGGTCCGGCCACACGGCCACAGAGCGTCTGCGGGAACCCCAGTCTTTGGTCCCTCGATGCCCCGTGAATCCAGCTGGCCTCCGGGGGCCGAGGGCCGAGGCTGGCCTCTCTTCCACCAGGAGGTGCGTGGGGGGCAGCGGGGCCCCCTGAACAGTTACGTGGGAGGGGCGTGACCTGGCAAACCGTGCTGAACTTTTTGGGGGTTTGGGGTTTGCTGAGCACAGCTCACCAGGAGCCCCCCGTGCCCCACCTCCACGTTCCACCGGCCCTGCCCTCCGCCCACACTCCAGCTCTGGCCTGCCTGCGTGGCCCACTCTCTCCATCCGCAGGGTTCTCTCCTTGGAGACGTCGTCTCTCCACAGAGATAGGATCTTTTCTTTCCAGAGTAAACCTGTCTGAGGGGGGAGCTGCCGCTCTTCCTGGCCCAGCGTCCGGTCTGGATATCCCGCCCTCTCGGGTCCTGCCACGGCAGCCCGAGATGCCCGAGGACCGTCGCAGAGCTCAGAAACGGCCACCGTGAGGACGGGGCACGGTCTCCTCTCTCCGGCAGATCGGGGCAGCCGATCGACGTGCGCACTGTTTTCTAAGGGGCAGGACCGTGGCTGGGATTGCAACGGCGCTGGGGCTCGGGCCTGGGCTCCGGGCCGGCGGTGCTGGCTTCCACGGACCCCGTGGTGGAGGAGGAGCCGGGTCCTTCCAGCTCTGGGCAAGGTGGAGCCATGGGGGCTCCCCTCAAATCTTCGCCCTTTCCGTACGGCGGCAGCCCTCGCGGGGAGAAGAGGCAAGTGGCAATGTCGGGAGCCACTTTCGGTTGTGACAAGTAGGTGGGGGCCTGGCAGCTGGTGGGCTGAGGCCAGAGGCGCCGCTCAACATCCGACAATGCACAGGGCGCCCCCACCCCAGCCCCACACACCCAAAGACTCATCTGGCCCCAGGTCTCCTCCGTATGACGTAAGGGGCAGAAGCAGGAAGGAGTGGTGGAAACTACGGGCAAGGAGATCTTAGCTCGATTCCTACGAGAGCTTCCTAATGCTGAGACCTTGCCACCACGGCCCGAGAGCTGCCTCGGGTGGTAGTGAGCTCCCTGTCAACGGAGGCATTCAAGGTGCAGCTGTGCCAGACGCGGACTACGGTGGGAAGGGGGTGGGAATTAGGAGACTCCATTCTGTCACATCCTACGGGACTTGGGCAGGTCACTGGGCCCCTCCCGGCCTCAGAATTTGCTTCTGCAAAATAAAGGGAAGACCCCAATCAGGGGTTCTTACCCAGAAGCGGGAGCCATCCTAGTGGCGTTTGGGGCATGGAGGCCAGTGGTGACCGGCTGCCCACATGCCGCCGGCACACCCACGCCACCAGAGGACACGGCCAGACAAGGAAGGCCTTTGGCTCTGGGGTTAAGGAGCCGGGAGCTCGACCTTGTGCCAAGACGCAGGCAGACCCAGGCAGGCGGGCTCCCGGTTACACAGCATCGCGGGGAACTCCTGGCGGCTCCCGGCTTTGCTGTCGCAACGAGTCGGGGAAGGAGCGTCTACAGAAAGAGACGCGGGGGCACCTGGATCTTTCCGGAAAGCTCTCTGGAGCCTGTCTGAGCTGCAGCGGGGAGCCAGGCGGCCCGCACTGTAGCCGCTGAGGGTCCTGGGCCCACGAGGTGCATTTTCCAGCATCCCCCCCGCCGCCCCTGAAGGGACGGCCCCCCCCCCCCCCCGCTTCTGGAGGACCAGTCTGCCCTCCTCACCAGATGGCCTGTGCTGGCCCCAGCGGACTGTTTCCCTCTCTGCCATGGAAGCCAGGATGCTCCAGAATGCTCCGAGCCACATTCAAGCCCCTTCCCCAAGGACTTTCTGCTCTAGGAGACACTTCTTTGCCCTTCACGTCTCGGCCTTTACTGCCTTCAACTAGCGGGCCTCTGTTGTCAAAAACGGTCACAGGAACTGAGGGTTCTTCTGGGGCTCACGGCGGGCTGAACACAATCCCGAGCGCTTTTCAGGCGAGATTAGAAGTGCTCCTGGAGCCACCCTCTGAAGCAGATGCTATTACTGTCTCTACTCGCGGGAGGCGGGAAGGCAGGGATAATTTTACCTGCCGCCTCACGACCTTCTCACAGCAGCTCCCGCGTGTCAGGAGCGTGAACAGATGCCAGGAGGTTAAGGCCCCCTCCGGCCCCCCCCCACCGATGCGTCTGGACCCCTCCCCAGGGGACTGGACTCTTCTGCTCTTAAGCAGGGACGAGTCCCGCACATTCCCCGGTCAGACCGCAGGACTGACCCGCACAAATCCCAGGGCACGGGGCCGCAGGGGGCAGGGGCAGAGTGCCTGGGGGAGCCCGCCCCTCTGGGCGTCCTGGCCTCACACTCGGCCCCAGTTCCCTCCCCTGTAATCCCCACAGTGGCCCCGGCGGGTGGGTGAGAAAAGGACCAGAGGGCCCCCCCTGGGGGCCGGAGGGGGCAGTCCCGGCCAGGGCACCAGCCAGGGGCGGAGGCAAGCTCCGAGCCTGGGTCCCGCTCTCGGTGAACACCGGGCACCTCTGCCCGCTCACCTTCCCTCTGGGCCCAGGTGGCACCGCAGAGCCGTCTGCGACACTCTGGCCTGGCCCAGAGGGCGCCAGCCACCCTCAGCGGACCGGTCCCAGGCACGCCGGGACAGGATGGGGCGGGAGCGTGCAGCTGCGGGGACGGACACAGAGGCGAGAGCACGGGCTTGTCACACGCACCTGGTGGCAGCTCAGTGCGGGGGGACGCCCTCCCCGGCCCGGGTCACACTGTGACCAGCTCTCACAAATGCCCTCGCTGCTCCGTTCAAAGAGCAGGTCGGGCGGCGGAGGTGGGGGTGGGGAGGGCAACTGGCGGAACCACCGGAAGAATTGGAAATCACAGATGGTTTGCTCCACCCAGAAATCTTCCGGAAGGGCCCCGTCTGGGGCTGGCGCCGGGGATGGCCACCAGGTGACCGGCACGGCGCCTTCCGGAGAAGGACATCATGCCTGGAGGGAGGCCCCGCGGAGGGCCGGCCCTGGTCGTGGAGCGGGGGTGCAGCCCAAACTACCTGGCCCCGCGGGAGCCGGCCTGGGCACCTCGGGCAGGTCCCTGAAGAACAGGGGCCGGGAGGGGACAGCAAGACTCAGAGGCAACGCTTCCTGGCGGCCCCCGCCTCCAGCCTCTCAAAGGCCCCAGGAGGGGCACGCCCGAGGATCTCAGCAGGACCGGGGCCCCAGTGCGCGGCTGCACCTTAAACGTCTCCCGGGACACGAGGACACGGCTCAGACCCGTGGGCTGCCCAGGGCTGCCCCTCCCCTGGGCACCCAGGCCTCGCTCTGGGGGGGTGGGGGGCACAGGCGGGTGTGCAGAGAAAGGCAACTGTCGCGGGGCCCGGGGCCCAAAGAGCGAGGCGCGACTCCAGCCCTGACTGGCCGTGCGGCCTGAGCAAGCCTCCCGTCAAGCCTGCACGCAGAGCGGCCCTTTCTGGCGGGCGGCGCGGGGCCCGGGCCTGACCCTGCACCCACAGAGCACAGCCCGGCACTTGGGAGCAGACCCAGCCTGGGTCCCGGCCGTTCCCAGGAAAGCCCTGTCCAAGAAGAGAGCCTCTGATTCCCAGCCGCGCTGACAGGGGCTCCTTGTCACACGTGGATGGGGCCACGGACCCGGCTCCCCGGCCTCCCGTGTCAGGGCTCAGCTCTCCCGGGTCGGGCGCCCTCGCCGCCCCCTGCAGGCAGCACAGGGCCGGCCCCGGAGGCGCCCGGTGACCGACCTGGCGCGGACTGAAGGACGAACACCGGAGGCCTGGGGTGTGACACCCCGCCCCCCGGGCCAGCAGCGTGTGACACTCACAGCACAGCCATCCACCAGGGCGCGGATGTAGGGGCTGTTGTCGTAGGACATCTCCTCGTCGTTGGAGCCCAGGAAGCGCATGGCCTTGTCGTAGCTGCCCGTGGCCGCGTCCTGCCAGGCGACCGACTGGTAGCAGTTGTAGGTGATGTTCTGGTTGGCGGAGGCACTCAGGAGGCGCAGGAAGGTCATCTGGACCACACCCACGGGGTTGCCCTCGGCGTCCACGTAGGAGAGCTGGGGGGTGGGGAGACAGGGAGGGCGCTCAGCAGCGGGGGGGACACGGCCTCCTGCACGGCCCGCCTCTGTCCACGTGCCGTCTCCTCCAGAGTGAGAGCCACGCCGAGGGCAGCGCCCCGGAAACGGGCCACACTCCCGGCCCCCCGCCCCCCGAGGCCAGGGCGCACCGGCTCCCGGGGGGCTCCCTGGAACAGAGCTCGACACACCTCATTTCTTCCAGACACCCACACAGCCCTCCCACTCCTCCTGGCCTGGCGGGTCCCTACTCCTCCAGGGCTCGGTTCACATTCCTCCTCCTCCAGGAAGCCTGCCCAGGTCAGGTGCCCTTCCCCACCTTAGCCTAGCTCGCTGTCTCTTTTCCCTACTGGGCTGGAAGGCCCTCCATGCCAGCGCTGGACCCCGTGTCACAGGCTCCTGGTGCGTGGCCGCAGCCCGCCCCGGACCGAGAGCGCCCTGAGGGCAGAGACATGGCCCATAGTCCAGTCACTGTGCCTGGGGACCGGCCAAAGGAAGGCGCTCACGAGATCATGGTAATAAATGAAAACCTTTTGCTGGGCACCTATCACGTACCAGGCCCTGGCCATGGAGCCATGAGAACTGCAGACAGAGAGAGCAGGGGACCTCAGGGGCAACTTGGGCCAGTGGGGAGTGAGGCACAGGGTGCTCGAGGGCTAGGGCGACCGGGCGTCCTCCTGGAGGCACAGGGGAGCCACAGGACGGCACTCGGGAAAGGCCATTTCCACCTCTCCCGGGGCTCAGAATCCAGGGGAAAGCAGAACACGCCTTCCTGCGGCCTGGGACGGGGCTCAGTGTTGCCCACACTTCGAGGGGGCAGTCGGGGCACCCTGGGGACGTGAGCCTCCCAAGAAGACCCCTCTCTCTGACAGCAAGCCCCGGGCACGGCATCAGGGAAAGACAACGTGTCAGCTCTCAGGGACTCTCTCCAGCGTCACCAGCTGGTTACCCCAAACAGGGCTACCGGGCTCGGCGGGGCAGGCACGGGGCGTCCCGAGAGGCGAGCCTCGGTTTCCGCATCCCGAGCAGATTCCAGCTTTCTGAACAGCAGGACGCGGCCAGGGGACGTGGGCGTCGCCCTGACACCCCCCCCCCCCCCCCAGATGAGCCTCGTCCCGCTCCAGCCAGGCATCGGGGTCTGAGGCTGGCCCCGGAAGAGCCGGCTGAACACGCGAAGGGGAATGAGGCCCACTCGCTTATATCCACACACATATAACCAGCGAGCGCGGAGGCGGGGGGCCTGGCCGGCGATCCGGCCCCTTCCCGCCAGCTCCGGCTTTGCACGCGGCGACCGGACACCTCACGGTCGGACCCTGAGGAGGAAGACCGAATACCAACCGGCAGTCCGGGCCATCAGGTGCTCCTTCTGGGAGGAAAGCTTGACTGACTGGAGGAAGCAGACATGCACAGGGACAGGCCAGCGAGAGCAGCGCGGGACACAGAAGGACCCGAAGCCCCCAGGGCTGAGCGGGGCGGCGGGACGGCCGAATCCCGCCGCGAGTCCCCACCTCCCAGTGGGAAAGGGGCTCCTCGGGGTTATCTCCACGGGCTGGGTCCCGGGCAGCCCGTCCAGAGAGAGAGGCTATTCCTTTAGGAAGGGCCCCGCTTCGACGTCCGCCAGGACGGTCACGGGCAGCTGGCAGTGCCTCAGCGGGAAAGCCCAAATGAGCAGGTGCTTCCGCTGGGTCCCACCTCGGTCTAAAGTGTGTGAAACGGGCCGGAGGCAGGAGGCCGGCTACCGGGGTGGGTGGCGGGAGACGGTGTTCTGAGAGAGGGGAGAGGGCGCGGGGCCACGAGGCGGGTCCTTCTGTGAGCTGACTGCTCCGTCTGAGGCGAGCACAACAGGGGTGGAGGGAGGAGAAGGGGCAGGTGGAGAAGCAGGTGGGGGGCCCGCCGTCCACGCAGGGAGATTAAAGAGGTCTCCACAGACGTGGCGAGGCGAGCGCGAGCCTTCAGAGTGTCTGCAAAGAGTGGCTTGGAAATCCAGGACGTGGGCAGCATGCAATACTGTTAGCTATGGAGTGCCGCAGGGTGTAAGGACGAGGGGCCCCGAGGGCGGAGACGGGGCAAAGGCCAGCGGGAAGCCACCGCTCCGTGAGTCCCTGGGGGACGTGGCTTCTGCGCCCGCGGGCAGGGCCGTGGTGCCGGCACGGATGGCGGACGGCCAGGTGGGGAGCCACGGAGCTCCCACGACATGGCTCCCGGGAGGGGAAGGACCCTCTCCGGGGGCGCGTGGAGAGGGGACAACCAGGTCTGAGGACGTGAAGGCTGGGAGCGAGGTTGGACACCTGCTATGCACCCACGTCCTGGGCCCTCGGCCCCTTCGCCTGCTAGAAGGAGGGCACTGGACTCTGTGCACTGTATTCCAGAAAGGGGTCCGATCAAAGCCCTGGGACGGTCAGAGAAACATGCTGGCCGCTGGCCGCACGTAAAGGAGCCCAGACTGGCCCTCGGTCTCTGTGCCGGTGACAGAACATCACTGGCTTCCTTCAGGGTATTCCATGCCCTTCCATCTCTGGGAAAGGTCACTGGGACTGGCTCCCCGGGAGTTAAAGCAGGGACTAGCCTAGTCGTGCGGGATGCGCAGAGATGCCCGTGGCCGGGTGGGCCATCAGGACGGCCCCTGGCCCGGCAGCCGCAGGGGCCCGTGTCCTGAAGAGAACTCAGTTGGTCAGCGGCCCAGGACTCGCCTCGTCTGACCTGCCCGCTAGGACGCAGCGCTCTATAAACCCCTCCGGCTCCTGGGGTCTCTGGTCCCAACTCCTAGCGGCGCCCGGCTGTGGCTCTGGGCGGCTCGTGCACCAACCTCCTGTCCTAGACCGACTGGAAACCCGCCCGCCTGCCCCCAGGCCGAACGACCCCTCGTCGGGGATGGCGGGCGCCCAGGCTGGGTCTGGCTGTCGTGTGCCGCGGAGCAGCTTGGCTGGAGGGGCTCGAGCAGGGGTGGCGCACGGCGGCCGTCAGTGCCATGCAGAGCCGCGAGCCAGGCTGTGCCGCGAGCAGGCAGCGCCCCGGCGGCCACTTACCAGGGACCCTCGCTTGTACTGACTATACCAGGTAGAAGGCTGCTCTTTGGGCCAGCGGGCCATTTTACTCTGTAAGATACGAAACGGACGCATTTGAAGGACACCCGCGCGCAAGTCGGAGGCCGCCTTACCAGTTTACCGCGCTTGAATTCACTGAACCAGGAACCCGGGTTTTCTTTGGGCCAAGAAGTGATCCTGGCCTAAACATCGAGTGGGGAGGTGGGGAGGGAGAGAAACAGAACGACAGGGTTACTAGGAGCCTGCCCCGCCTGCAAACACACCTCCTCCCGCCCGCGGCGCGCCCCTGCGCCTCGCCCCACGTGGCCGAGGGGGTTCCACTCGCCCGGGGACAGCCCGGGGGCCACGGCGGGGACAAGGGGAGAGCGGGGGCCTCGGTATCCTCTCCGTTTGTGCACATCCAGCCACCAGCGCGGGGCCTGGCACTTCCCAAGTGCCGGGTGGGGCCGCGGGGTCAGGGTCCGGGCGACCGAACGGATTCCCGGGGACCGAGATGAAGGCAGTCATGAATGACAGTAAGGGTCAGCATCTGCTGACGGGCCAAGGGGAGCACACTCGGCCACCCCGCCATGTGATCCGCGGCTCTGCCTGGGGACGGGGTGGGCAGGGGCGCTGCCAGGGCTGGGCCGGCTGGGGGTGAGCCGTGCAGGTGGTTGATGCATGTGGTGGGCGTGCATGTGCGTGTGTGTGTGCGTGCGTGCGTGCGTGTGGTGGGCGGTGCCTCCCTGAAGGCGCAGCGTGGAGCCGACCCGGTGGCAGAGGAGGGCCCCCAGCTGGCGTGCGCTCAGCGCAAGGCCGAGGCGCTGTTCCCAAGGTGGGGCCCAGCACAGAGCGGGCTCGTACCCAGTGCGCACTCAGCGCACGAATGCATGCGTGTGACCCCTCCTCGGGGAGGACGCCTGCCCCTGGCTCCGGGAGCAGGAACGGGGAGCCGCTGGCTGCAGGCACAGAGCCGGGGAGCCCAGCGGGCAGGCCCACGGGACCCAGGCCCCACAGTCTGCTGTGCGCAGCAGGGGAAGAGGAAGCCTGACTCCCTGTCCTGTCCCCCCGGGCTTCCCCTCTGGGCTGGCCTCGTACCGGGGAGGGGAAGGGGCCTCGGGGAGGAAGAGGCACCCCAGTGCCCCCCCTCCTGTGCATTTCCGAACGGGCACCTGGCCTCCTCTGGGAAGCAGATGGCGGGTGCGGGTGGGCACTCCTGCCTTAAACCCCCGCCCTCCCGCCGCCTGACGGGGAGGGGCCGGGCGGCCGAGGGTCCCGATTTGCATGAGGCTCAGTCCGAGGAAGAGAGCAGAGCAGTGGGGGTCACTCAGCACCCCCCGGCCCGCTGTCCGCCCAGCTACGACGCCAGCTCGGGCCCCTGGGGGTATCTGCCGGTTCTCCAGAAGCGAGGCCGCTTGGCGGGGAAACAGCCACAAAAAGGATGAGAACCAGGGGCGCCTGGGTGGCGCAGTCGGTTAAGCGTCCGACTTCAGCCGGGTCACGATCTCGCGGTCCGTGAGTTCGAGCCACGCGTCGGGCTCTGGGCTGATGGCTCGGAGCCTGGAGCCTGTTTCCGATTCTGTGTCTCCCTCTCTCTCTGCCCCTCCCCCGTTCATGCTCTGTCTCTCTCTGTCCCAAAAATAAATTAAAAAAAAAAAAAAACGTTGAAAAAAAAAAAAAGGATGAGAACCAGCATCTTTTCCACCCGAATTTCCTAATTTCCTCCTGGGCCTCTGCCAAACGGGAGGGTCCTGCGGCTTGCGTTGTCTTTTTGAACCTCAGGGCGTTTGTCGCTGGGCATAAAGGGATTTCAAATTTCAGGTTGGGGAGAGTGCGTATAAGATAGGGGCGGCTCCGTCGGTGAAGCGGCCGACTTCGGCTCGGGTCATGATCTCACGGTTTGCGGGTTCGAGCCCCGCGTCGGGCTCTGTGCTGACGGCTCGGAGCCTGGAGCCTGTTTTGGACTCTGTGTCTCCCTCTCTCTGACCCTCCCCCGCTCATGCTCTGGCCCTCTCTCTCAAAAATAAACACTAAAAAAATTTAAAAAACCAAACAGGGGTCCCCAAATCGTGCCTGTCAGGGTGGAGCTCCTGTCCCTGTGAGCCGGGCCTTCTGTCCAGGGGTGCTGGGGCCCCCCGGTTTCAGCAAGATTTAGAGATAAGGGGGCCCTGCCGCTGCTCTCTCCCAGGGGATCTGCTTCTCGGCGCTGTGGCCAGTAAGGAGCTGCAGGCCTCAGGCTGCCCGGCTCTCCTGCATCGGAGCCTCGACTGTCTGCACAGCTGGCCGCCTGAGGGGCGCCGTGGAGGTCTGCGCAGGCCCCACGCAGGCCCCACGCAGAGGGCTCCGTGCCATCTTTCAGCTAGAGACCTCGCTCACCTTACCTGTCCCGCACCAAGGCGGAAAGGAGCCCGCGTCCACCCCACTCACCCGTGCACACACACAAACCCCTGGCTCCATGCAGTCTCCGTGAACCAGAACCCCGCCCGCCAACAGCCTGCACCCAACAGACTTCAGACAGATGCGCTGCACTCGGGACAGACAGGAGCAGGCGCTCAGGAGGAGGCTCCTACTAAGAACTGAGGCAGACGCCAGCCTCTAAGAGATGTGTCCGGGTGACTTCGTACTTGCCCCCAAAGTCCCCCCCCCCCCCCAAGGGCCTCAGGTCGGCCTGGGGTCAGAACCACGGGGTCATCTGAGGAAGGCTTGGAGCGACCAGTGGTTGAAATCCCAGCCCGGGGGAGGGGGCTACCCTCTTCCGCCCTGCCATGGCACGAGGCTGTGCCCACCGTGTCCCGTGGCTCTGGTCTACTTTCCGGGGGAGAAACCTTCACCTGGAAACCGCCGGAGCCGTCAGCCCGGCCGTGCGGTGACAGGAAGGCAGTCGGGGAGGCAGGCACTCACCCCCTCGGACTTCTTGTCGGGGAAGACGCACGTCGCCCCTCCGGCCGTGAAATTGCAGTAAACTTTGAAGGAGTCTCTGGAACAGCCTTGGTTAGGATCTACCCAGTATTCACCTGGACGGCAGACGGGGAGGTGGGTTCGTGAGCTGCTCCCTGCGCGGTTCCAGAAGCATCCGCGCCCTGTCGGCTGAGCCGTTCAAAACCCACGGCCCGGCCCACAGGCCGCCAGGGCGGGCCTTCCCCGGGTCCGCGCGCTCGCGCTCTGCCTTCCGTGCTGCACCCACAGGGAGGCGCGACGGACCCGCCACCAAGAACCGGGCGGGAGGGTGAAGCCCAGGGCCCGTCAGCGCCGGCGGACGGGAGTACAGAGAGGCTCCAGGTGGGCTCGGAGGTTCACGCGCTCGGGGTCAGAGAGGCCGGGGACCGGGGACCTCGGGGGAGAAGCGCTCGCGCCTCCCAGAGGGGCGGCAGCCGGCCGGCCAACGGGGCCGTGGGCCGCGCGTGGCCTAGGGCCGTGAGCCCGGGAGGGGTGCTGCGTTTCCGGAACAGTCCGGACAGTCCGGGTCTCGCAGGCTGCTGCCCCACGCAGCGCCCGGATCCCGACACTAGGACGTGTCCGACGGCACGGGGAGGGGACGTGACCCCCGCGGCAGCCCTGACATCAGGCGTGCTGAGCACACGGCACACCGTCTCCGCCTCCGGTAGGGCACACGCTTCTGTCCCCACTTCACGGACGGGGCAGCCGAGGCTCAGGGTGACAGGTGACGCACGGGACGGTGGCTGAGACGGGACTGGAAGCGGGCCCCGGGCCACCTCGGAGCCCGGCCCTGCTTCCCCGGCCCCCCTTTCCCGGGGCGCGTCCCGCGCTGCCTCCGTCAGGCCCGCAGCTGACGCACGGATGGGGGCCCCGAGGCCGTGTCCTTCCCAGCGCGCGGGCTGCCCCGTCCCGGCCCCCGTGCGCCCCTACCGTCCGGGAAGTCGGGATGGCAGAGCTGCAGGTCCTTGCAGGTGCGTGCGGGGTTCTGCTGCGTGCCCAGGGGCCGCTTCATCTGCTCGATCTCTAGCTTCAAGGAGTTGAGGGAGCCGAAGATCTCCTCCATGCCGTCCGCGTAGTCCGCGTAGCTCTCGCCGGCCCCGTCGTCCAGCAGCTGGCTGGCGTCGATGTTCCGCCGGGTCCTGGATGCCTGGATCGGCAGGGGCTGGATGACCTCGCCGGGGGGGCCCTGTGTGCAGAGAGGACCAGGGGGCTCTGGCGGGAGCAGGGCCGGGGGGCCGGCTCTGCCCTCGCCTCTGCAGCCCAGCCTGGGGCTGCACACGGTGGGACCGCACTAACACCCGCGGGAGGAGCCCTCCCGGGGGCCGTGTGGGGGCCCCAGCCGAGGACAGACACAGGAATCGAGAGGCTGTGTTGCCAACACGGGGTGACCTGGGGGGCGCGCCCCACAATCTGGCTCATCAGGGCCTCTACCCATCACCCCGGGGGCCTCATGTGGTGCCGCCCGCTGTCACACGCACACGGATGCGCACACACGCACACACGCACGTGTGCACTCTCTCCCCCTCTGCCCAACCAGGCCTCCCAGAGAGAGGCAACTGGACCCCGTCCACCAAGTCCTGGACAGTGAACAGCACCCACAGACGCTCCCACGACCGCCTCCGCGTCAGGAGAGCCCCCACCCCACTTTCAAGTGTTCGAAGGGGACTCACCGGCGGGCCGGGGGGTCCTGGGTGGCCTGCCTCACCCTTCGGGCCAGTGGGACCCTGGGAAAAAGGAAGGAGAACCAGGATGTGACTTAACCCCACCTCGTGCTCTGGATGATCTCCAGAAACCTGCACGGAGACGGCAAGGGACAAAGTCTAGCGTGCCGGGGGGAGGACGGCAGAGACCCTCCTGTCCACAGTCCCAGCTGTAAGAGCCTGACGCCCCGAGACGGGAGCTTAGGCGCACCGTCCTGCTGAGGTGGGGAGCGACGGCCCGAATGCCTCTGTCTGCAGCGACCCAGGCTGCGGACGTGCTCAGGACCGTCAGCTCTGGGAGAGGAGCGTGAAGACCAAGCCATCGGGGGTCGAGGGGGCGAAGGCGGCCCAAAGCGGTCATCCAGGGGGATGCACGCCCCTCCTCCCCCGGGCAGAGGGGGCCCACTTGGGGTGCAAGCCACTTACCGAGGAGCCCTTAGCACCTTTTGGCCCAGGAGGACCCTGCAGAGAGCGGGGGACGGAGCGTCAGGGAGCGGGCACCCCTTCACCTCCAGGCACCCACCTCGACCCACAGCCCCGCTCAGGCCGGGCTGGGCCTTCTCCCCCTCCCCTGCGCCCCACTCCCTCTCCTAGGAGCCTGAGCTTGTACTGGCTTGTCTGGGGGGCAGGCTGGCGCTCACCCACTGGGAGGCCGAGGGGCCTGTCTGACGTGGTCACACTGCCCCCACCCCAGCCGAGACACCACACGTTCAGGCAGCCAGAGTTAGAGGGAGAGCAGGGCCAGCGTCAGATCCACGGGGCCACCTTGGGCCACACGGACCCAAGGGGCAAGCGGAGGCTGGAGGCCGTGGGGGAGGACCCTGGTGTGCAGGGTGCCCTGGGAATCGGGGGTGCCCTATGGATAGCCCCCCACCCCTCGTCCGGGCCGAGCAGTCCGGCTCATGCTGATGGGGACACTGTCCTCACCCCCCCCCCCCAACGGATGTGTGTGGTGGAACAACCACGTTCCCTCAAATGCCTGCCTCCCCTACCTGGACCCGGGGCCCAGAGACCCCACCTCGCTGTGTGGCTCACGGCCCTGATGTGGAGATATGGGCAAATCCACCCTGGGCCCAATGTCCACTGGGCAGTGGGACCCAACCCCGGGTCTCCTGACTGTCCTGTGACCCTCCCGCCACATACTGAGGCCCAGGCCCAGGCTCACCGGCCTCCCTGCTCCCCCCAGAACGACCAGGGACCACCCGCCCCTCCCAGATACACACCGGCAAGCCGGGAGGGCCCGGAGGGCCGATCGGGCCGGAAGGACCAGTGATGCCCTGAAAAGGAGCAGAAAACACAGGCCATCACGCGAGGGAGGTCACAGACACACTCACCTGCTGGAAGCCGAGTTCCTCAGCTCTCACGGTCTCTCCTCCAGCGGACACGGCCCGCAAGGGGCCCCGTCACCCCCGCCCGGCTGCCCGGGGCCCGGCCAGACTCTGGCATCTTCGGGCCATGGGGAGGTGACTTGGTATCGTCACCCCTTCTAACGTTCCGACTTGAAATACACAAGCCCCACACCCAGTGGTCCCCCCGTTGCTGATTTCCACTCGGGGTGTGAGCACAGGCCCTGGGGGGCGGGGGACGTCAGTGTCCTGGGGTCCCTTTGTGCCTCCCCTTTGTTCCTCCGCACTTAGAGCTTGCAGCCAGACCCCCGTCCACACAGGCCAGCCCGGCTGGTTTTAGCCTCCGGCACCCCCGCAGCCGCAGGGCGCCCAAGGCTCACCTGGAGCCCGGACTCCACATGAGCTTCCGCCTGGGGCATAAGCACCCGCCAGGGCAGAGGGAGGCTGAGAGAGTCCGCCCTTCCCCCTCCCCCTCTGCCACACAGGGACAGGGGCAGCTCACTGCTGTCAGAATCCCAGAAATTCTCAAGCCGGCTCCCCCCGGCCGGGACGTTGCAGAGACCGGTTTGCTGTGACGGCTGACTCTGGTGGTGGAGACCCTGGACACCCTCCTAATTCTCGAGGTCACTGGTCACCACGCCCTGGTCAGCTCCCATTTGGGGAAGACAGTGGCAGATGGAACAGGGGCTCTGGAGGACACCACCCTACAGCCACAGGCGGCCGTCAGCGGTCCCACTTCATTCCCTGCCCCCGCGGCTCTGCCTCACGAGTGCTGCCCCCCTGCGGGTCAGGCGGGGGCCAAGGTGGGCGCAGCCAAGGGCGTGAGCACCTTGGGAAGCAGAGAGTTATACCCGGAACGAAGCCCTCGCTCACACGGGGAAGCGCACAGCCACGGCAGGCCCGCCTCGTCCCCCATCCTGCTGCCACGCACACATCGCCCTTCTCTGGCCACGGGGTCCGCCTGTGCCCTGCCCTCCCGGGGCTCAGTGGTGCGGGGCCGGGGGGATCTCTCTGGCTAAGGTTTGCTGGGGGTGCAAGCGCCCATCACTACTGTGGTTCCCAGGGAAGTCTAGGGCCAGGCGTGCATATCCGGGGTCGGGGGGAGCCCGGCCCGCGGGTCTCGCAAATGTGGTGGAGACTTGCCAATGACCTGGGGGCAGTTAGCCGGGTCACAGGCCCTCGAGTGGGGTGAAGCAACGCCCCCTGAGGGGCCACCAGGGCAGCGTCCCCTCCGCTGTTCCCCTCCAGACGCGACGGACGTGAGGACATCCTTGCAGCTTTAACCGGCCTCGGGTCCGCTGGGCACGGAGCGCCAGGTCGTAAGCCGCTTCTCACCATCCGCGAGGACGCTCACTGGGGGGCCCCACCTCACGCACCTGTTCGCCCTTAGGGCCGGAGGAGCCCTGGGGGCCGGGAAGACCGCGGTCGCCCTTTTCACCCTGTTCGCCCGGAGGTCCGATGAGTCCGATCAAGCCTGGATGACCCTGTTTGGAAACAAAGGCATGAGGCGGCGCTCGCTGTGGCCGCGCCTCCCCGCCAACCACGTGAGCCGGCGGGACGTGGCGCGACCCGGCCACGGGAAGCCACGGAGTCACCGGCCAACACCTCCCGGTGTGGAAACCGGCCTAAAGACAGCTCAAGGGACAGACGAGCAGGTCTGACACAGCCGGCCTTCAGTCAAATCGTGGTCTAAAGAGAGAGGGAGACACAGATCCCAGACCAAGGTGATAACACGGTTTCCTGGGTGACGCTGTTTTGTGCGTCTGCTGTGCGTTGCCCAGTTTTTCTACGGCCACCGTGTATGCCTTTTGTTATGGGCACAGAGACATTTATGGACTTAAGGGAAAAAGTTACAGGGTGTTATAGATACGACAATTTTTCATGTTTCTCTACAAGGGACGCTCTCTACACAGGCTTACGTGTGTTCGTTTCGGAGGAGCCTGTGGAAAGCTCTAGAAGGACTCTTCCAGTTTTCCTTACTTTAGGGATTGAGTGGTGATAGGCACGGAGTAGAAAAGAAACAGACTCCCCAGTCCTTTTTAGAAGGAACTATCTGGGGGGCGCCTGGGGGGGCTCAGTCAGTTGAGCATCTGACTTCGGCTCAGGTCACGATCTCACGGTTCGCGGGTTCGAGCCCCGCGTGGGGCTGTGCCGACGGCTCGGATCCTGGAGGCTGCTTCGGATTCTGCGTCTCCCTCTCTCTCTGCCCCTCCCCCGCTTGTGCTCTGTCCATCTCTCTCTCAAATAAATAAACATTAACAAAAATTTTTTTAAAAAGAAAGAACTATTTGGTTTGTGTGCTTTCTACCTGTCAATAAATCAGCGTGAGCAGAAAAAAATCACCCCCCAGCTGGAGAAAAGGAGCGGGCTTTGCTGTGCTGCAGAATCCACAGCGGGCACACTGCTCGGGTCCTGCACACCCTTCAGCCACGGTCTCCCACCGAGGACAGGGACCGAGTCCTCCATACAGCACAGACTGGTTACGTTCCCAGCCTTCCAGGACCTGTCCCCGGCCAGCAGCGGGCACTGGACGGACAGGCGGCTGATAGTTTGAAATCCCGGACGTGAGGGGCCCCGAGTCACAGCCTCAGAGGCACCGGAGTCCTGTCTTACCTTTTCCCCCTTAGGGCCAGAATCTCCTTTGAGGCCGGGGAGTCCTGGGGGACCCTGCAGGGAAGAGGTGGAGGGATCAGAGCTCTCCTCCCCAACCCCACCCTCCACCCCTGCCGGGGAGCCCCTCAGGATCATCACTCACCATGGGGCCGGGGGGGCCGTCGGGGCCTGGGGCGCCTGGGAGACCTTGCTCACCCTGAAACGCAACGGGCCCTCAGCATGAGCCCCACAGGGCCCGTCCTGTGCCCACGCCCCCGCCCGGCAGCCGCTGCCCCTCCCCGGCCCCCGTTCGCTCACCACAGGGCCAGGGATCCCTCGCAGGCCATCGGGGCCGGGCTTCCCAGGGGCCCCCTGGGGGCCGATGGGGCCAGTCTTCCCAGGAGGGCCTTCTAAGCCGGCTTCCCCCTGCAGGGACACAGATGTTTGAGGCTGTGGCCACCTTGGCCCACGATCACCGCCCAGAGGACCCCAGATGCCCTCAGATATCTGGGGCTGTCCCAAGTTCTTTACGGGAGCCACCCTGACCAACTCTCCACCCCCCTAATTTCCTCGGTCGTCTGGGCTTCCCAGTCTCCAAGGATCTCGGCCACCATGGCCGTTCCAGCCGGCCCTGCCTTCATGGCTGGCTCAGCCACCACTGCCTGGGCAGGCCTGGGCCTGGGGGGCTCCTGTCCCTGCATCAGTTACCGACAGGGCAGCTCCAGGAGGCCCACAGGGCCATCAGAGTCACAGGGAGCGGCCCCTCGAGGGCCCTGGGCGCCCCGCCTTCTGCCCGGCCCCGCGGTGGGCACTGGGTCAAGCACCAGGCCGGGTACCCCAGCACCAGCTGCCCTCTCCTTAGGCTGGAGGGGCGGACGGCCTGCGGGCCTGTGGGCACCACAAGCTGTCTCCCTCCTGCTTTGCGGCGAGAGCCAGGCCTCCCTCTGAGCCGGCCCCAGCTCCCCGCTGCCTCTGTGGCTTTCCTGTGTCCCCACGTCTCCACTTCACGCCCGACTCGGCCGCCATGCAGGCGGTGGCTCTTCTGGGAAGCTCGACAGTCACGGCTGAGCAGAGAAGCACATTACCTTGGCTCCCTTCTCTCCCTGTCTGCCTTCGGGGCCTGCGGGGCCGGGGGGGCCCTGGAACAGAGCAAGGGAACAGCGTGTGAGGAGCTGCCTGAAGAAACCAGAGCCATGAGGTCTGTGTCTGCAGGGAGATGGGCCGGGGGGCGGGGGTGGGGGTGGGGGGCTCCCGGGCCGCTGGCCAGCATGGATAAGGCCCCCGGAATGAGTCCCAGTGGTCTCAGTTCTGGAAAAGGCCTCCGGGTCAGTCTGGGGAGGGCTCTGGCAGCCCGCAGTGCTGGGGCCCCTTTCCCGCTCACACGCCAGGCAGGCCAGTCTACCACAGCACCCCCCAGACGCTAAGTATTCAACGCGCAGAGAAAGGCCCGTTTCGCCCGCTCTGACTTTTGAGAGAGGTCTGACGCAGGGGGCGAGGCCCTCTCCGGCTTCGTGGGTGTCTTTCCCCCCACGACGGGCACCACCGATGGCATCGGCACTTGGCCTCCCCCAAAAGCACGGGGCGACCGACCTAGCAGGTCTGAGGTTTGATGACACGACGGGGCTGGAGAGCACGCCTCAACCGGAAGCAGGTGCCCGGCGAGGGCCGCCTAGCGGGCGCGGGGCCAGGCGGAAGGGCGGAGGGGAGGGGCGGGCCTCACGCAGAAATCTCGCAGGCAGGGGCGACGTACGGGATTATTTATTTACCCTTTTTCCTGGAGGCCCAGACGGTCCCGGTTCACCAGTAGGGCCCGGGGATCCCTGGGGTCAGAGAAAGAACACAGAATTTGGGAATCAGGGTCGGTCAGACGGACGCCTGGCACGAAGTTCTCGGCGTGTGCGCCCCGTCCTCGGCCGGCCCCGAGGCTGCCTCCCTCTTCCTCTGGAGCTGCCACAAGTCCCAGGTGAAGTCATCCCGCACCGGGGCTCCAGCAGCAGCGGGACCGGGAACCCTGGCTCGCGGCCACGGTTCTGCCGCATTTTCAACCAGCACTTTCCCACCGCGTAGCAATTACTCTGGATGCCCAGCGACCGTCCACACCACCCCCTGCCCGCATCCCCGGCGACAGGAGTGGACCCCGAGGCACGGGGAGGACAAGGGTGGCCCCGAGCCCCAGCCCCGGGAGCAGGGGAACTCGGGCATCTCCGGGGCTTTGTTTGCTGCTCGTCTCACACGGGCGACGCCAGCCCGCGCCCGAGGGACGAAGTGCCCAGCAGCGACCTGCCTCGTTGGTGCAGGGTGGGGGTGAGGGAAATCGGTGAGGACTCTGGGGCCGTCCCCGAGGAAGGGGAGGCCCACTGGGGTCGGTTCCAAACCGGGCACACGTGGCTAGAAGCGATGTTTCAGAAACTCAGTGTCGGGATAAGAGGCAAGTCTAGTGTGATCCCAGCCCAGGGGGCTGACCCGGGCAGAGCCCTTTGGGGGAGAGGCACCAATTAGGCAGAAATAAGGCCATCCTGACATTCACGGGTGGGCTTGGGGTGGGCAGGGGCTCCCCGGTGACAAGTGACAAATCACCAGTACAGCTGTCCCCAGCTTCCACCAGAGTCCTGCAGGGAGCTCGCGGGGAAGAATGGCTCCTACGAGGGAACTGGGCGCGGCTTTTTCTCAGAAAGGAACAGAGCAAGTGGCAAATCCCAAGAGCGCCCAACACCCTCCACCAGCTAGCTGGGGTCCCTGGAGGTCACGAGTGGACTCACCGTTTGCCCAGCCTCACCGTCGTCCCCTTTGTCACCAGGGGGGCCATCTTGACCCTGAGGGGATAAAAGCAAGTTCCTCTTGTCTTCCGAGTCACACGCCAATGCCCACCGTGTCCCCAGTCCCTTCCCGAGAACCCAACCCTCTCTGGGTGGCCAAGCGGGAACTCCTAAGCACCACAGCCTGGAGGCCACGTGGGAGAGCACCGTGTCCCAAGGAGGATTCACAGGAGACAACCAGGAAGGCAAAACCCGGATGGCAAAGGCAGGGGGAGGGCTGGCGGGGGTGGGGGCTCCGTGGCCTTGAACACCTACCGCGGGGCCAGGCTCTCCAGGGGGACCAGGATCTCCAGGAAAGCCGACAGGGCCCTGAAACAGACAGAGAGGCACGTCGGGGCCCCGAGCAACCGGGGGGCTGCCGCCGCATCCCCAGGACCCCCGCCTCACCCAGCCCCTGCAATGCCCTCTGTGTGACACCAGGAGCGCGCCCACGGCCCAGAAGCTCCCCGGAGACCACCTCATCCCAGCCACACCCCACGCGGGCAAGGAAGGCTCAGCGCTCTGCTTTCAGGGCACACGGAGGAGGGCAGGCGCTGTGCCCATGACTCCGCTCCCGGGGCTCCAGGCTGAGACCAGGCCCAGATCTTCAGGCTTCTAGAACATGCTACTAGAAGTCCCTTCTGAGACGAAGTGGGACAGGCCACGGGAAGGTGGCATCCACGTAGACCGCTGCTCCTGCAGCCCATTTAGCAAGCTTCCCGGGCTGGGCACATGAGGCCCGGAAGCTCCCCCACCCCACCCCTCCTCTTCCTCACCTCCACATCTCCGGCCCAGCAGCTGGTGTGAAAGCCTCTACGCTTTACAAACGTTACCCCAAGACCCATCGTGGTCGGGAGCTTTAGTGCGCCAGCAGAGAATGAGAAAAGCCCGGGCCCAGAGGTCGCCAGCTTCGGGGCGCCCTGGCATCTGGGAGTTACTCACGGGGCTGCCTTTGGGACCGTCGTCCCCAGGAGGGCCTTTGGGTCCAGGGGGTCCTGCTGCACCAGAAGGGCCCGACTCGCCCTTCTCGCCCCTTTCTCCTTTGGGTCCCTGGAGGGAAAGGCCAGCGTCGGTGCCCTCGGAGCCGGCCCCAGTTTTGCAGAGTGCCGTGCTGGCCTCAGGCCAACCCCCTTGTTTGCACGGGAAAGCGAGTGCCCTCGGGGTTGGGGGGGGTGACACGCTGGGCCCAGTGGGTCCCCGAAGCTGCTCGTGCTCCCCAGCCCTTGGTGGCCCCCGGCGATGGCCTGGCCCCGCTGGCATTCCAAGGTGGGCCTGATGGGCCCACCGGCTTTCTGGGGCCCCTGGAGGGGACCTTTGGCTTCCAGGTGGGAGGGGCTGCGGGGGCCCAGGACACCCGCCCACTCCCCGGTGTGCAGGTGGAGGCGGAAGCGAGAGGCCAGGAGACCCCCATCCACCAGCCGCCTTCTGTGCCCGAGAGCCTCCCACAGGCCGTCCTGGAAAGAACGCCCGTCTGACCTGCGAAGGTCAGAACATTCCAGTATGGGCTGATGAGGGGACAACTGCCCCCATGTTTGTGGCAGCCCACGAGCAGGTCTGGATCACCACAGACGGCGGACGGACTTACGGCCTTCGCTCGCGGGTGTTCACCGCCAACGTGTTCACACACGCGCACACACACGGGCAGGCTCGCACACACGCACGCCCTCTTGGTACGGTAACCCCATGGAGGTAAGCGTGAGGGGAAACACGGCTCCCGTCGCATGGACGGGACAACTGGGGCAGACTGTGAGCTTCCCACCCAGCAGGGGCCCGTGGTCGGGGCCGCCCCAGCCCACTCACCGGAGGGCCCCCCTCTCCAGGCAGGCCAGGCTCTCCGGCTTCACCAGGCTCACCCTAAGGAGGAAACGCGACACGGTTACGGTGGCACCGAGAACAGGGGCCCTGGCTCCAAGCACTTAGCAGACCCTCACTGCCATCGGGCAGGTGGGGGCCCGGGGCGAGCGAGCGGCCAGCACACTGCGACGGCGTGTGGGGTTGGAGGGCAGACGCGTCCCTGTCAGGGCGTGTGTTGGCCTTGGTACTCGCAGGCCGTGACGTTCACACAGAGGAGGGGACCAGAGCAGTCTGGGCGTCACAGACGGCGCTCGGGTGAGCTCTGGGGGACGACAAAGAGAAGGCAGTGGGAGGGACAGGGGACAGAGCAGGGGGGAAGGGCCGGGCCCAGGCAGCGAATACGCAGCACCACAGGCTCAGAGGGTGCAGCCGCCCTGGGCGGAGGTGGGCGCGCTGGGAGGGAGACGCCTCCGAGCAGAGGCAGCGCATCATTAGTTCGCGGGCTTTAGCAGGAGATGCTTCTCTGTTAAGGTTCGTATCGTAAAAAATGGGCAGTGACGGAGAACTTCTTTCAGTTTAACGGGCTGATGTCGGAAAGTTCTGGAAATGGTGTCCAGGGACTGCAAATGGGCAGGAGCACGTTGGCCTCGTCCCTTTTATCCCGAGGAAGTAGGGCAAGGGCTTTAGCAGCGGAGCAAGGTCACGGGCACCGTGTGGAGTCCTGCTCGTGCACACGAGTGCACACCCAGAGCCCGCCCTGCTCACGGAGGCATCCCCAGGGCCCACGCCCTGCAACTCATCTGATCGGATGAGGGGGACCCCAGGCTGTGAAGCAGGAACGGTAAACGTGGACACGCCCGCACTGCCAGGAACGGACAAGACCCATCAGAGCCGGATCTGGGAGGGGGCTGGGCCTCCCTGCTGGTTGTAGCGCTTGGAAACTCTGCAAACGGCCGCCGGGAACAGGGGTCGGAGCCCCCAGCTCCACGGCACAGGTCTGCCAAGTGTCAAGGTGCGTCTGACGGGAACGACCCAGCAACGCCCCGCACGCCCGTATCCACAGCTGGACACACACACGCACACACATGCACACGCACATCGGCCACCAGAACAGCGAGGGGCATGAGTCACCTTCTCTCCCACCGCACCAGGATTGCCTATGCCACCCGGAGGCCCTTGTGGCCCGTCAGCGCCTGGAGCTCCAGAGGGTCCTCGGGGGCCGGGGGGGCCCGGGGGTCCCTAGGGGAAGGAGAACCAGTGAGCAGAGACAAAACGCAAACTGTGGCCGAAACAGAAACGAGCCGCCACGCCCGGCCGGGCCGGCGCATCCTGGTCACACTTACCATCTGACCCACGTCCCCAGTCTCGCCCTTCTCTCCGGGAGGTCCCGGCAGACCCTGGGGACAGGAACACGGCAGAAACTTAGCAGGTCGGTGTCGCGCTATCCCGATACCCACGAGGCCTTCACGGTCTCCCCACCACCGCGCCAAGCAAGCATCCAAGAGCCTCAGAATGTGCTTCTGAGCGTATATAGCCAAATGCGAGGCCACCCCCGTGATGCCAGGTCTCGGAATTAGCCGGAGGAAATCTTGAAAGAGTACTTGGAGATTTATGGACCAAGGCGCTTGCCACACTGTCCCATTAAACAGTAAAACCTAATGAGCCAACAGCAGGGAAATGTCGGAATAAATTATGTCGCCACCATATGCTGGCAGTGACTAAAAATCACGTTTTCAAAATAAATAAAAAGGGACACATCTAAAGAATATCTAGTAACCTGAACACAACGCGTAAAGCGAAATGCAAGGAGCTGCGCTCAAACTTTCCGTACGCTCTGCGTGATTCCGATTTTGCAAAAGCTGAAGGAGACCACACACGCGCGTGCGTGCGTGCGAATCCACGGAGGTAAGACGCGCCTGGGCGTTTAAAGCCATCGGTCCTGAGTCGTACGTTTGCCAGGCACTCTTTTCATCTACAGTTCTTACAGTGGGTCAGTCATTTCCACCATCTCTGCAACGAGTGCGGGAACCCACACCGCTGGTCAAGAGGAGCAAATACGGACACGTCTGCGGTCACGGGGATTTGCGTTGTTTCCGATTAATGAGGAAGCCCCGGGAGGCCCACAGAGCCCGGTCTTAGATTCCCCATTCTTAAAATGTCAGGAGGAGAGGGGTGGGGGAGGGGAGAGGAGAGGGGAAGGAGGGTGGAGAGAGGAGAGGGGAGAGGGAATCAGGACGGGGAGAAGGGACAGGAAGGAAAGGGAAGGGGTAGGGGAGGGAGGGGAGGAGGAGTGGGGTAGGGGAGGGTGGGGGATGAGGAAGGGAGAGGGGAGGGGAGAGGGGGAGGGGAGGGACTAGGGGAGGGGAGACAGGGTAGGGAAGGAAGGGGAGAGGGGAGGGGAAGGGGAGGGGAGGGGAGAGGGGGAGGGGAGGGACTAGGGGAGGGGAGACAGGGTAGGGAAGGAAGGGGAGAGGGGAGGGGAAGGGAGGGGAGGGGAGAGGGGGAGGGGAGGAAGGGGAGAGGGGAGACGAGAGGAGGGGGACGGGAGGGGCCGGCACAGCAAAGATGAGGTCCCTTCAGAAGGAGACCACCGCCCTTGCACAAACCCTGTGGTCAGTTACCTGCAGCCCCACTGGCCCGGGGGGCCCAGGAAATCCTCTAGGACCTTCGTCACCTTTCTGCCCAAAAAGGCCCTGCTGGCCGCGAGGGCCCGGCTCGCCGTCGGCTCCCTGCGGGGGGGATGATGGAGCCGGGGGTGAGGAGCCGCTGCCGGTACCCCGCCGGCTCGAGGGGCTCGGGATTAAGCACGGATACTCACAGAGGGGCCTGGCTGTCCGATGGGGCCCTGAGGACCGGTGGGCCCAGGCGGACCCTGGAGGGAAAGGACAGAGACACGGCTGCTTTCCTGGGGCCAGAGCGGAGGCCGACGGGGAGGGCCGGTCGGGGCAGAGACCCCGGTCCCGGGGCCGTCAGCTCAGCCCCCACGCGTGGCCGTCGGTGGAAGGATGCCGGCCCGGCGGCAGAGGCGTGTCGTTGCGGGCGGTGCTGGCGGCCGCCGTGCATCATCTGAGCTCCCACCACACGCCCAGACGCGGGCCCCGGGGGCCCTGCGTTAAGCACACGATGGGCGCCACGCCGCGCCCCACACAGGGCCAGGACCCGGCTCCAGAGCGCGAGGCTGGCGGTGTGTCCCCAGGCACAGCCCACTGTCGGCCCAGGGAGCGAGGGAGGGAGGAAGGCAAGGGAAGCAGCACCGGGCGGCGGCCCCCACGGGCACACGGTCACTGACCGCCTGGGGACACCGACCCCCCTGAAGAGGCCCAGCCGCTCAGCAGAGTGGACAGGTGTCACCCGTACCAGGAAGGAGCTGGCCCCGAGTGACACTGTTTTTCAAGAAGACACTAGGGCCCCTGAGCAGACTGAGCAAAGGAAAAAGGGGCAAAACAAAGAGGCAGCGGTCAGGGTGCCCGTGGCCCTGAGCACCGAAGGTCGGCCGTGACCCAGGCCTGCAGAGCCGAAAGCCTCGAGGACCAAACGCTCCACTGGCCTTACTTCCCAAAACCCGTGAACGCCTCCCACTTGTCTGTTCACAAGGGACTCACTCAGGGACATACGTACGTGCACGCACAGACACACACACACGCCCGTGTGCACACGTGTGCATGCACGCCACCCACACGCGGGTTCCAGCAGCCGTGTCCTGCTCTGGGCTGCTGATGCTGCCGCGTTGAGGATGGCGTAAACGCCAGCAGGGAGCGCGGGGTCCCCGTACCTGCTCGCCCTTGTCCCCCTTGCTCCCCTTCTGTCCAGGCTCCCCGATCTCTCCCTGCGGAAAGACCAGGAAGATCTGTTAGCCCCGAACTCTCTGCATGTTATCCGCTCCCCATAATTATTTTTTCCTAGAGATGAAGAATCATCTCCTCTCTGGGGGGGGGGCAGCGGATAACTTTCCAAGGAAGAGACATTTCCTCAGATTAATTGATTTCCCTTCTAATACAATACTGAACGGGACGTGGCCTCCATCTCACACGGTACAGGACTTTAGCGGATTTTAAAACGTGGTGAGAATCACGGTGGAAATATTTACTTTGTCTGTCAAATCGGGAGGCATAGCGACGCAGGAACAGAGACATCGGTTACCGGGCTCCAGAGGGATTATGAAAGTGCCCAGCGTCCCTGTCGTACAGAGCTGTCCCCCGCGCTGAGAGGCGGAGTCATCTGCGCACAGGTGACGAAGTCAGAAATGTCACCCGAGTTATCACAAATGGAAAGTCAAGCCAAAGAGCGAGATTCCACCGTCTTCATTAAACGAGGGGTGAAATATCAGCTCCGGAAGTAACAGCAGTAGAATCATCAAGCACACTCTTAATGAACGGGGGCCTTGATGATTCAAGCGACTACACTTAAAAATAGACACCGAGGGGCGCCTGGGTGGCACAGTCAGTTGAGCGTCCGACTTCAGCCAGGTCACGATCTCGCGGTCTGTGAGTTCGAGCCCCACGTCAGGCTCTGGGCTGATGGCTCGGAGCCTGGAGCCTGTTTCGGATTCTGTGTCTCCCTCTCTCTCTGCCCCTCCCCCGTTCATGCTCTGTCTCTCTCTGTCCCAAAAATAAATTTAAAAAAATGTTGAAAGAAAAAAAATAAATAAATAGACACCGAGTAAAATCTCGTCATGCCGGGCTCCGCACATTCAGCACCGACGTGATGCACCAGGGAGCGGGGAGGATCTCTCCTCGCTCAGGAGGCTGGCAGCAAACGTCCCCGAAACGGCAGAACCGCACGGGAGGAAAGCAGTTTCAAAGCCCCCCGAGCATTCCAGAGATCTCATTCGTCACCGCGCTATTTGGGAGCTTTTCCGAAATCCTGCACCGACGCCGAGCGAGCAGGGGCGGGGGCCGCTGTGCCACCCGCACCGGCAGTCTGGGCTGCGGGTCGTCCGCCCGCGGGCAGGGGCACTTGCCCCAACTCTTCTTACCTTGTCTCCGTCTTCTCCAGGGGGGCCCACGGGGCCAGCTGGACCGGGGAGCCCCACGGGACCCTGGAGGCCATCTCGGCCAGCTGGGCCTTGGGGACCCTTCTCACCCTGAAGAGGAAAGGAGACCCCCGGTCAAACACGGCTCCGTCGTGGGATCATCCTGCCACCAGCTCATCAGCCCAGAGAGGAGAGGCCCCCGGGCGGGGAGTGGGCAGTTCCGGGCCTCGCCAGTCCTGACGGGTTTCGGCCAGCTTTGCCGAGGATCACTCTGAGCCCGGCCCCCCCGCCACTCACATCCCGCACACCGCTGCCTTTCCGAAGAAGGGCTCCTCTTTTACAAATGGGGAAACCGAGGCACAGTTTGCGAGCGGTGCCGCCCAAATTCAAAGCCAGCCAGCCAGATTCCTGAGGCTGTGTGCGGGATCACGGATTCTAGGGGCCAGGAGGGCCTGAGCCCCGGCCACCACCAATGTTCGTACCATTTTAATTCTCGGCCAACACCTCCCCCACCAAACAGGCGCGTATGCACACAGGCATCTCTCTTCTCTCGTGATTCTGATTCACTTCCCTCGTAACTGCCCCTAGAAATCTCAAATGTCCTTACTAAGTCCTTGCTTTGCTTGGGTCACCGTATTACTCTGTGGGTGCAGACCGAGGGGGTGTGTGCTGGGGAGGGGGACACGGGAGAGAAAAATGTGCACTCAGTGTCCAGATCCACGTGCGGCCAGCACCTACTCGGACGCCACTGCCCCATCTCGACCTCTCCGGCTTGCACAGCTCCCTCCCTGCCCCTCAATTTAGTTCCTGCCAATATAGACTTCAACCCTAGGTGAGCCAGAAGCAGCCCAGGCCGACTGTGGCTTGCCTGGAGCCTTCCCGTGTGACATCACCGGTCAGGCGGGCAGTGCTGGGGGACACCTGGCCTCCTCCTCTCCCTGGGGCTCTTCGGGGAGAACGACAAGCTCTGCACTCCTGGGAGGTTTCTGCTTAAGTATTTACTCTCTTCAGGCAACGAACTCAACCGTCTCTCAACCGTCTCCAACCACGACTGTGCTCTACACGCATTCAATGCACCACAGAAGGCGGGTTTCTGGCTCCGAGTTCGGCTGGGTCAGTGTCCGATGGCCTCAGTGGAAACGATGAGACGCCATCAGAGCCGACACCACACTGAACGGATGTTTGCCGGGGCAGGTGCTCCCTGCGTGGTATCGCGCTCGGCCGGGAAGGGAACCGGGCCCTTGCCACCCATGAACCGCCAAGCGCAGAACGCACGAGGAAGGTCTTTCTAACAGACATCCGTCAGTGCGGGCGTCCTAACTCTGTCGGGGATGGTCCATGAGCACGTCTGCCCTTCCCTCCTGGAGCCCTGCTCATTCTGACACCTAAATTCCAAAGGGAAGTTTGAGCTGAAATTTGTCTCTGGGACCGACTGAATGCGGGGCAGGTGGGGGGTTTGCAAAATCACGGTGGACACCAAATACGGTCGGGGTGGGGGCACATCAGGGCAGCAAGGGGCATTTTGTGGTTACCCCGGGAAAGGTGCTTGGCGGAGGGCGGCCATTGGCTTCCCGGGAGGTCTACACATGAAGGGACCCATTAATCTCCTTCCTGGAAACCAAGGCTGGGGCAGGAGGCCTCACGAAGCCTCCACACTGGGCTGGGCCACACTCGGGGTCACTGACAGCCGGCTGTCGGGGGTCCAGAGAGAAGTTTCTCTTCTTGGCACACGCCTCCCGGCCCCAGGCCAGGGGAGGGGGCTCCCATCCCAAACGCCCATCCTTCTCCCACAAAGACCAGCCTGGCTCGGGTGACCGGGACCCGGCCACACACGGAGCCCAGAGCCCGGCCGAGACCAAGGCTGAGGCCACGCTGGGACACACACGGTCCCCAGCCCCTCCCTCTGTGTGCACGGGCTGGGGCACAGCCGCGCAGGTGAGCTCCCCGGCACCCTCTGGCTCAGGTGACTCTAAAAGAAGCCAGCCAGCACTAGGAACCCATCCTCGGACCTCAGTCAGGACGCTGGGGACACACCCACTCTCCTGGGGGACAAGCACACCCTCCACCCACCTCCCCACCTCCCGGCTCCCGCCAGCCCCTGGGGCACGCCCGTGGCAGGGATGGGGCTTGGCGGGTAGGGCCCCTGTGCCCCCGAGGCGGTACTTACAGGAGCTCCTTTCTCCCCAGCCGGCCCTGGAGGTCCTTGGGGCCCGGGTCTCCCTGGGATTCCGATGGGCCCAGCAGCACCGGCCGGGCCTCTCTCTCCGGGGGATCCCTGGAGCGGGCAAGAAAATGGTTCATTTCCAAGGCTCCCAAATGCACGGACACAATCTTCCAAAGTGCCACCAAGCCTTATCACTCCAGAGCTCTCAGTAGCTCCCAGGGCCCTTCACAGTGCACACTACTTAGACCAGCGTTCGAGGCTCCGGGTTTCTGGGCCCCTCCTGGCTCCTCCCTTCCCATAATTCCAAGCAGATGCCTGCCTCCTCCCCAGGGTCTGAGAACCCATCCTCCTTAAGTGCTTGCCTGGGGTGCCCTCCTGGCCCGGGGCCCCCATCCTCTCCCCCGCCGGGGTCTGCCTGCCCACATCGGGCTCCCTTTCCATCCCGCTCCCCCATGTCGCATGTTCTATGCTCTATGGAGGATGTTCTGCCCCGCTGACCCCCCCCCCCGCCAGAGCACCGCTGACGGGTGGGAACCGGCCTAATCCTAGGGTCAGCACAGGCAGGCCACCACTGCCCAGGCATCGCTCCGCACCGGCCTTTATCAGAAAGAAAGGTACCGTTTTCATTTCCGCCTGGCTTCCCTGAAACGGTCCGTAACTTGGGTGGGGAGAGCTGGGGTTACCGTGTGGTCCGTGCTCAGACCCAGAAGGGGGGGGCTCCTACAAACCCACGTCTGTGCAGCAGAGCTGGGGCCCCGTCCGAAGGGCAGGGGGAGATGCGGCCCCCGTGACACCTCCACTGAGTGCCAGCCGAGAACAGGGGTCTGTGGGCACGCCTCCCGAGGGTGGGCGTGGCCCCGCGCGGCCCCCGATTCCCCCAGACCACAGAGGCGACTCTGGGAACGCTGCGTCCTCAGACCTCTCCTAGCTGGACTCCCAACGTTGGAGGCACGCACCATTCCGGCAACAGACGGCACCTGTGCTGGCTGACCTGTGCGTGGGCAGCCCCGGGGCAGGCGGGCAGCCTGACTCTCCAATCCACAGTCAGAGACGGGAGATCTGTGCTCCTTCCCTTCCCTCCCCACAGCCCCGGGCCCAGACCTACACTCGGCTCGTCAGCACCTGCCTCGCTCCTCCAAAGGCAGGATGGAGACACGCGGCCCTCCCTCCACACCGCCGAGCTCTCTGCCTGTCCTCACACAGCGTGCCCCCCGCTCGTGGTCACCCCGGCTGCCAGCTCGGGGCCCGCTGCCCGCCTCCTCCACGTGGCCTGCCCAGGACCCACAGCGGGCCGAGGTCGGTGGGCACGCTCTCCTGGCCCTCGGGGCCGCCCTGTCTGCCTGCCCCCCAGGCTTGGAGGAAGAGGTCAGATAAAGCGTCTGTGCCGGCCGGCCGCACTCACCGCGGGGCCTGGCGGGCCAGGGGGGCCTTCGCTGCCTTTCAGTCCGAGTGCGCCCTGCAAAGCAACGAGAACACGTTCAGGACACCACGGGGAGAGGGCCCCGGGCTGGGCGGCGTCCAGCTCCATCACCCCGCCCGGCCCCTCACTCACCACTGGACCGGGAAGCCCCCGATCCCCAGGGAAACCACGCAGTCCAGGAGGGCCGTCTTTCCCAGGGAGGCCGGCGGGGCCTGGGTCACCCTGAAATCAGAGCCACAGATGAGCTTCCGAGCGATGCCCGGGACCAGGGTGGCTGGGGAGGTGGGGCGAGGCTTCCTCTCCCAGATCCACCAGACTCAAGCCGGAGTGGGGCAGCCCCAGGCACTGGCTCCAGAAGGAGCCTCTGAGCGGCGGCTTGACGTGCTCCCGGGCAGCTCGGTGCACAGGAGCATGACCGGTGCTCGCGCCTGGTAGGCACTTTCCGTGGGCTGGCTCTGCGTGTGGTTTGGGGACAGACTCCACCCCTCTGGGCTCAGGGTGGGTTGAGTGGGAGCCGAGGGCCCCCACGTCTACCCTTTCCGTACACTTGGGGCTCCTCGTAAGACTGCTCAGGTAAAGGAGGCTGTGGTCAGACCACTGGCCACATCACCCAAAACAGACCCATCACCCGAGACACTTGTTCCCAGCCTGAAACCACGTTTCCTGAAAAGATAAACCAGCTGAGCGTTTTCCCCGAAGCACATGAAAGCTTTGATATATCTTCCAGAACTTTCTCCAGGGCCCAGCATGGGAGCAGAGGGCATCTCCGACCAGCACGCCCTTGACCTCCTTTCCAAACTCGGACAGCTCTCTCTGTGAGGGGATATGTGCCCACCCACATCTACGCATGTCTACATACGTCGCGCAGTCACACACACGTGTACGCGTCCTTAAGCGCACACACGTGGATCCCAGCACAGACACGTGTAATTCTCCCAACAACGCTTTACTGGTTCCCCTTCCTCATTCGCGGGTTTACTCTTGCACCTGTGCTCGCGTGCGCGGCTGGGTTTGCTGTGTCCCTCCCTGAAAAGCTGCGAGGGGAGAAGCTTGCCATTTCAAGCCGATACCCAGGAATTACGACCACCAACCAGGGGCGCGCCCCGGCTGCGCGGGAGGCTTCCTGGGGAACAAAGATGGGACGCAGGACCCACGCGAAGAGGCAGGCTAGAAACACGTCCGCTTTCTGTTTTCCTTATTTATCCTTTAGCCTCTTGTGGTGGGAAACTTCTTAACGGGTCACTTTCTGCTGAATCAGTTTCAGACACGAAACGTCAGGGTGGGTTATGTGCGTCTGGGAGCCGGAGGGGCAGCCGGGGGAGGGGAGGTCAGCCGGGCACGGCCCCGGGGCCGAAGGCCAAGGACGGTTTGACCCCCGGCCCCCGCTGCCATCCCCCTCTGCGGCAACACAGCCCAGATCCTCCTTCAGACCAGGCAAAAGTGGTCGTCTGGGGAGCCAACCGGCACGAACAGCACTGGTCTGAGACCCCCCACTCGTTCATCAGAAAACAGCCGGAGAGAACAGAGATCCCTCCGCGAAGTCCGGGCCGGCAAGGGAGGCCCGACGAACTCACCTTTGTCCCTTCTTTCCCGGCAAGGCCGGGGAGCCCCTGCTCACCGGGGGGGCCTGGGGGCCCGGGGTGGCCACGCTCGCCCATTGGGCCCGTTTCTCCCGTGGGACCCTGCGGGGAGAGTCCACATCAGCCCCGAGCGTTTTCGAGACACACCAGGGAGCAACCTTGCCTTCCCAAGCTAAGGACAGCCCTGGGCACGGAGGCAGAGGGCCCGCTGCGTGCCCTCCAAACCCCACAGTGCTTTGCCAGTGTCCTCCTTCTGGTAAAAGTCCAGGAGGAAACGGACGGGGCGGACGGGGTGGTTGCGTGCCGTGAGGGTGGCCCGGTGGCCACGCGAGAGGTGGGCGGCGTGCCCACATCCCCTGCGGTCCGCGGCCGCAGCGGATCAGTGTCTTATTTCCCGCTGCCCCAGGTGGGAACTCGCTGCCCAGTTTTGCTGCTCCGAGCCATCGGTCCTGGCTGCAGGCCACCGTGCGGTGACCCACGGGCCGCGGCGCTGGCCGGAGCCAGGAGGCCCAGGCTGCCGGGGGCTCGGGGGCAGGGGAGAGCGGGCCCGAGCCGGGCCTGGCCCCGGCTGCCCGCGAGCCAGCTCCGTTCCGCCAGCTTGCCTCGCGCTGATTGCTCAACAGACCGTCCCCGGTTCTCCCCATCTGGCTCCCTGTGCGGAGCTCATCTCTGAACGCTAACAAGCCGCGGGACTCGGGATTCTCCGTCAGCAGCACCTACGCCTTCCGAACCCTGGGGCACCTCCCTCCCGTGTGGGCGCCGCACAGATGGCCGACGAAAGCGGGGGACGCGGCTGCTTACCTGAGGGCCCACGACGCCCGGGGGCCCTGGGGGGCCGGTCTTGCCTTGGAAACCCTGCGGAGAGAGAGTCACCACGCCAAGATGGCCGAGCGGTTCTCATCAGAAGGCTCGCGCCCCGACCCCCGACCCCTCTCCCCGACAGCGAATGTTCCCCACCGCACTTGCGAGGGCCCGTCTCCCCTCTTTCGTCTGTGCGTATATTTCGCGAACACAGTGAGGCCGGAGAGGTTAGCTTCGCTCGCTGCTTTTCCGCCACCGGGTTTTTGTGCCGGGAGACAGATTTTAAGGCCGCCGATCCTGACAGCGTCACTAAGCGTTCACTTTCCCGGCGGACTCGGCGCCATTGTTCAGCCTCCGGAAGCTCGACTCGGGAGCTACCTCTGGGCTGTTTCTCATCAGCGACTTTGGGAGATGGTCCCACGTGTGTCGCTAACGCCTCTGCCGAGTGACAGGTGACCTCACCCGCTCCTCGGCATTTGTGGGAACCGGGACAGGGCGGGGGTCTTCGCCGCTCTCGTAACCCGGCAACTCGAACGCGCGGTTAGCTGGGTTCAGGGGCTTCCTCGCCTCTGCCCACACACGGCTCGTGTGCCACAGCCCCGCCTTGAGTTTGGATGGTGGCTCTGCTACGCGTCCTCCCTTCGAGGAGGCGGCTGCAGCTGCGAAGCAGGGACGCTTCGTTTCCAGGCGCATCTACAGAGCCCTGCACGTGCCAGCAAGATGCCCTCTGCAGGTGCCCTGAGACGCCGGCAGGAACGTGCAGATGTGACGGCCAGGAAGCTGTTAGTGGGAGCTCTAGAATCTGGAGGGGGGCGTCTTAAGCCACAGGGAGACCTGGGGGGCGAGCGGGCTGGCCCGCGTGGCTGATGGGCAAGGGCGGTTCCCTGCCTCGCTGCCGGGACGGCCGCCGGGCCAGCACCGGAGACTTCACGCTTAGCCGCTGGACCGTGCAGGGCCCACGGCGGATTCAGCGTCTCTGCAAATTCTCAGGGGGCTCTTCTCTTGAGGCCCAAGGGAAGCTGCATGCGGTGCACAGGAATGGCCCTATTTAAGTGTATTTATCTTGCGAGAGAGACGGCGTGTGCGTGTGCACGTGCGTGCGTGCGAGCGGAGAAAGGGCAGAAAGAAAGGGCGAGACAGAGAGAATACCAAGCAGACTCCGCGATGTCAGCAGAGCCCCACATGGGGCTCGGACTCGGGAATGGTGAGATCGTGACCTGAGCCGAGATCAAGAATCAGATGTTTAACCGACTGAAGCCCCCAGCTGTCCCGGAAATGGCCATTTTTCAAGCAGAACCTTTGTAGGCAGCGTTTACAGGGTCAGAAACAAGGGGTGGTGGACAGGTCAAGGGCACCCTCACTTGGGGGGCCATGGCACAAGTGCCAAGTGCAGGCAGGAGCCTGAGCATAAGGCAGGAAAGGCCCCTCTGTTTGCGCCGGGGTCAGGACCATCCCTGGCTGGTGTCGAGCCCCTGGTTGGGACATGAGCTTTGGGCTCACGTTTAGAAGTGATGCCCTTTGCTGCATCCGTTTTCTAAAGAACAAAGTCAACACCCGAGGGAAGACCTTTCTGGAAGGTTTGTCTGGACGCCCCGTGTCGGAGACATATGTCCTGCCTGGGTATGGAGACCAGGTGCCCCCGCGTCCACGAGGGCAGCCAGGCACGGCACGGGTAGCTGGAAAGCCCCTACGTTACTTTCCCAGCAAAGACGAGCAGCTTAATTACCCCACCAGCCTCTGTCTGGGGTGAGGCAGAGGCAGAAAGGCACACGCTTGGCAAAACCTTCTATCTTGTCTCCTCAGAACAGCATTAGAGAAAAACAGGCAAAGCTCAAACGAAATGTTTTAATTTTTCTCTATAAACAAAAGAACGAGGTGATGTGCATTCATCAGCCAGCATGCGCCTCGCAGCAGAACGCCGGGGAGGTACAATTAATAGAAGCTTTGTCACAATGAACCAGGGAGACAAAGGGATGCTTTTAGCGCAGGCACGGAGAAGATGTTAAGGGCGGCATTCAAAGCTTCGTGGGACGCGGGGTTTGCTGTGAGACCCTTTCAGAGGCCTGTGACTACAAAGAAAACTGGCCGCAGAGACAGAGGGGCCGTCTCAGCAGCCTGTGCCGTCTTTCTGGTGACCAGGAGGTCCCCACCCGTCCGAGCCTGGAGCCTCAAGGTCACAGGTGCGCCCACGGCCTCCCGCGGACACGCCCGCCGTGGGCGCGGTGGGCTGGCCTGCAGGGCCAGGAAGGGACCTTATTTCTGAAAGACGCTTTTTCTTCCCACTGAAAACGCCGGGTGCTTTAACCTCCGGCCAACAGCGACGCAGCCTGCACCGGGCTTCTCCAAAGGGAGGGGCGAGGTGGGCGGTGCACCCGGGACGGCAGAATCGCTCACCGATCACGAGCCTGGCTGAAAGCCCAAGTTATACCCGGGCGGGCCACCTGCCTCCTTGAAGGGGCCCCGCGTAGCCCCTGCCATCAGCCCCGGGGCCGGGAGGGCCCGCACAGACAAGGCGCAAGGCCGTGTCCCTTCTCTTACTACATCCCAGCGCGAAACAGCAGAATGGCACGGGGTCTTTCCGGCCCGAATGCGCACACTTCGAGCGTGGCCGCACTCACGATTCCTCACTGAGGAACAGGACGCACACGGTTCAGCGTGTGGATGGCATTTTGTCTGCCATGATGGTTCGAAACGTGACCCTGGACCGAAGTTGCCGGGACACCTCGGGCACCGGCACCGGCCTTCTGCGCTCACAGGGCCGCCCCAGGCGCCGCTGGCCTGCACGGGGCCGTCCGCAGGCAGGCTGGCTCACCCCAAGTCAGCAGAAGACGGCCGACACCTCGGGGGCCTTCCCGAGGCTGGCCACTTTCTCCCGAGCCCACGGGGCCGAGGAGGCGTGCCCACGGGCGGGGCTGTGGGAGAGGCCGGGCCAGCCCGCGTCCCCGTGTCCCCGTGTCCCCCACGCTGCCAATACTCACGGTCTCTCCTCTCTGTCCAGGGTGTCCCGGGAGCCCGTCCTTGCCCGGAGGGCCCTGAAGGAAGAGGCAAAGGGAAGAAGTTCCATTCAGTTCTGAGAGGCGCGCACCCTTGGGACTTCAGACCAAACCAGGAGACGAACGCAGCCACCTCGCTTCAGAGAAAGCTCCTGCAAGGGTCACGGTGACCAAGTGCCACGTGGGGACCCAGCACCTGCGCGTCACCTCCCGAACCCGCACAGCCTTCCCGAGCGCCACACTTCCCCTCCCAGGGGCGAAACTGAGGCAGGGAGAGGTGCAGCCGTGGGACGCACAGGCAGCAGCACGGGGACCCGGGTCCGCCTTGTCCTGGCCGCTGACCCCCAGCATGTCCGTCTGGCGACAGTGCCCACGGTCAGGCATCTTTCCTTCTGGGGTGTAACAGAGTGCGCTCTGCCTGTGCTGACTTGGACTGTGCCCCCAAAATACGGGGGGGAAGTGCTAGCCGCCCCGCACCTGCGAAGGTGACCTCGTTTGGAAACGGGGGCTTTGCAGACGTCACCGACGCAAGGTCACACTGCACTGGGGTGTTCCCAAAGTCAGTGGCTGGTGTCCTCACAGCAAGACGGGGGCGTGACGACCCAGGGACACCCCCAGAGGAGGCGCCACGTTAGGATGCGGGCAGAGACCGAGCGAAGGGCGTACAAGCCGCGGACGGCCAGCAACCACGGGAAGCCGGGAGCGGGGCGGGGGGGGCGCAGTCTCTCCCAGAGCCCCCCGGGAGGAACCGGCCCCGCCAACCCCCCGATCTTGGCCTCTTGGCCTCCAGACTGTGAGACAGCACATTTCTGCTGTCTCAAGTGGCCGAGTCGGTGGTAATTTGCAACGGTGGCCCGGGACACTCATACTGGACCCAACTACAAGATCGTGTCTGCCCAAATGAGAGAGAGGTCCGCGCTTCCAAAAAGCGGCTCTCTCCAGTTTCCCCGCCGACGCCCCTCCCACCGGCCCAGCAAGAAAAACATGTTACTTACAGGAGGGCCCTTGGGTCCAGGGAAACCGGTGGGTCCTTGGGGTCCGTTGGGTCCCTGTGGATAGAGAACGGCCAGCTGAGCACAGATGTCCTTTCCCCAGTGCGTGGGGGCCCAGGAGACCCCACCATGGTCCTCCTGAGTCCTTGGTTCTCTGAGCAAAGTCTCTTTGTGCTCCCCTGGACCCTTTCTCCATTTATTCCAGCCCCCCGCCCCCCACCAACGCAACAAAGGAGGTCAGTCCGGGGAGCTGAGGGGGCAAGCTTGGGGCCGAGGGCCAGGGGAGGGGGCCGCCCGCTTCGACAGGCAAGAGACCTCACTCCCAGCGAAGGCTACCACTCATCCGCTTTGGGATCCTAGGAAAACCCTCTCCTTCAGTAGGACTGGAGACACGCCTCCCTCTTCCCAGCCCACCCCGGGAAGAAACGGGGAGGGACATTTAAGGCAGGCTGCCTCCCCAGAGATGTTGGCAGAGGCCCACATGTTCACGGTGCTCACCCGTTCACCCGGAGGGCCAGCGGGGCCATCGCCTCCAGAGTTGCCCTAGGAAGGGAGGGACACAGAAAAAACAGCTTCACTACGATCACCTTTATTATCACTGCCTGTGACAGCACACTGGCCCGTGACGTCACGGGACGTCAGTCACACAAGGCACACGGGCACAGGCGCGGGTCACCAGGACTTCCAGGAAAGGGCAGAGGGCGCCAGCCGCCGATCCACGCTCCCAAAGGCCACCTGTCTTGTCATCAGACCCTGAGCTGCTATCCACGGGGCTGTGACATTTCCCCGAGAAGAGCCCCCTGCAGGGGGACAAAGGCCACGCTCCCACCAGGAAGTGTGTTGAAAAGTCACATGGCGATAGGACCCAGGCATCTGCCCCAGGGCCCCCACAAGCGGTGACAACGGCTGTGCCGTGGTATCACTCGCTCGTGCAGGGGAGCGTTAATCCCTGTACGGGAACGTGGGACGCACCGGCACTCAGCGCGGGAGAAATGTTCTGTACCCTGCCGGTGGGCACATCCCACTAGCCGGGGGGCCAGCTCTGCACCCCAGCCAGCAGAAGGCCCACGTCCCTTGGTGGGAGCGCACTTTGGAATGGTGTCCCGGCCGAACAGGGAGGGCCTGCTTGGCTGTCACACGTTTCCACGCTGAGAAAGCGGGAGGAGGGGACGTGAGGGACAGGCTCCCTCTGAGGCAGGAGGAAGAAACGGGCCCTCCCCACCAGAACCGGATGGTTGGGTACCCGGATGGCTCAGCACTTGTGCAAAGCCCGGGGGCCCGGTCCCCTAAGGCCGCGGAGGTCCCAGTGTGGGGTGGCCCTTCCCGCCACGGCTCCGTCGGGGCCGAGGCACGTGATGCAACTCAACCTGACCTGTCCGAGGGCTGCTGGCCCGGCTCCTTCTTAAATACCCTCAAGCAAACTTCCTTTTTTTTCTCCCAACAAAAAGGCCACGGATCACCCACAGGTGCTCCACGTGTGGGTGGCGTGGCTGACGCCCCAGAAGTCACTGAAAACCTACCTTGGGGCCGGGCTTCCCAGTGATGCCCCGGGGGCCCCGTTCGCCCCTCGGACCCTGCACGGGCGGGAGAGAGGAAAGGTGAGCTCGAATCCTCCCAGCCCTGGACACCTCCCTCCCCCTCCCACCGAGCATGCCCCCTGCAACGTGCTCCCGCTTCTGGAAGCCCAGAGGGTGGTTACCGTCGGGCCTCGCTGCCCCCGTGGTCCTGGCTTCCCAGGTGTGCCCTAGAACCAGAGAAAGAAGGGCTGGTCAGTCACTTGCCAGAGACCCCTGCCACGGCCTGGGTGGTGGCCCTCTCCTGGGTTACGGGGAGAGAGCTCGGAAACAGAAGCCGGGAAGGTCTGCTCTCCTTATCTGTGCTTCTCCAGGAGATTTTTCAGGCCGAGGGGACTTCACTGCACATTCGATACACAGAGCTTTGTGTTTCCGCACAGGCCTGTAGAAATCCAATTTTCTCCCTGCAGTCTGATGGATGTTTACCGCCCTATCTGGTTTCCTTTCCGCAAGCATCAACAGCCCCCCCTTCCCCTCCCGCCCGCCCTCTCCCTCCCTTTCTCCATCTCTCTCAGCGGCGGGGGCGAGGGGGATCATTACCGCAACCCCTTTCATACATAATTTACTTTTGCTACAGTTCCGAATATTAGCCATTAAATTTTCAACAGGCTCCACAGACAAGCAAACTTGCAGCTCCACATATAAATCATACACCCAAAGTCATCGGCTTCTCTTCTCGTAGAACTTAGACTCCTTTTTCTTGGCGGTGTTGTTTTGCATTTTCCAAACCACAGAAAACAGATGCGCCGCATTTGTTTTTCTCGGAAGCAGAGCTTGGATAACGGGTAACCGCGGTTCACCCGCAGCGCGCGGAAGCAACGGGCGGACCGCCACCCCGGTGTCCCCACCACCTCTCGATTCATCTTCCAGAACTTTATTCCGATTTCGAGCGACGAAGCCCAAGACGGAGCTGAGCCGCGAAGGCCACCTGCCGCACCGTCTCTCCCCAGCTTTGACTTGTTCGCTGCTGGAATCAAAACTGCTCTGTGCCGTCTGCCGTCTTGGAGTGAATTTAATACAACGGTTTACGGTGATGAGGTGATTATGTTTCCTTCCAACAATGCACTCCGGTTTCCCTGCTTTAATTACCTGGCGATAGCCTTTGGCTCCAAATAAATATTTGCATACGAACATTAATGCAACATCTGCTTTCTTCGCGCTGTTGGCTTTTACCAGCGTGGACGCCGGGCCAGCCCCGGCTATTTGTTGGCGTCCGTGGGTGCGTCCAGCCGCGAGTCTTCTCCACCAAGTCCCACATCCGTGAGCCCGGGCACAGAGTGCAGGACCGAGGCTCAGCCCCGGCCTCCCGGGTGAGCCTGCTGCCCAAGGGTTTCCCTGTAAACTGAACCAGAGAGGGACGGACGCTGCTCAACAGGAACACCCCCGTCCACGGTCTGCTTGGTGACTCGCCTGTGAGCGCCTGTCCTCATGTCCTCACGGGGGATGCGCAGACAGTCCCAGAAACGGCCCTGCTCCGGCCGAGAAGCCAAGCACAGGTGCATCTCTGGACTCCGGCCTCCCGGGCCCCTCAGCCACCAGCCCCGCAGAGCCGCCCTCCCGGTCCGCAGATGGCTTAGGAACGGCGGGAGCAGGCACCACGGAACCCCTGCCTGTGTCCCTCTCCTCCATAATTTCCAACTGGGACTCTCAGGGATGACATTTTCAATGTGGCTGGTGCCTTCAGTCACGTGGCAAGACGGGGGTGGCTTTGAGGCCCCGGGGACGCCAGCCTTTCGCCCCCACCACCTGTTCACCGTCCCCTTACCTCTTTCCCTCCCACTCTGCCCCCTGTCAGGCCTCAGTCCTTTGTCCGGGGCATCTGTGAGGTCCAGCCCACCTCCGCCCCTCCAGGTTGTCCCTGAGCCTTCCCTACCTCTGCAGTCAACCGCCCCCCCTTCCCCCCGCACATCTGGTTTGTCCCTGAGCACGCACCGCCATCCGCCACACCATCTGCTTTACAGACTTGCTCCCCGTCCCCACCCTTGGAAGGCAAGTCCCAGTCCCACGAGGGCAGGGATCTGGGCTTCTGTGGCTCTGTCCCCAGGGCTCCAAGAGCACCTGACATGCGGGGACAGGGGAGGTGCTCAACTAATGCCATTTGGATGGAGGGAGGGATGGGTGGATGGAGGGATGGAGAGAGGGAGGGAGGGACACAGTGACAGGATGGCAAGAATGACCCCATAACTTGGTCTGGAAGGGTCAGCGAGCCAGCCGGATTGCCAGGGTCGGCGATCAAGGAAGAGTTGCAAACCACCAGGGCACGGGGAAGGTCACTGTCACTGGGAAAAAATTTCTTCTTCCTTTCCTGGGGAAGGTTCCAGAATAAAGACATCTCTCTCAGGAGATATGTGGGGGGGATAGACGTGCATCCTCGGTCGCCCCCGGGGAGGGCGTGGGGAGCCCGTGCGCTGAGCCGAGAATGGTCCAGGTCTCCGGCCAGGACGAGCTCGTGGAAGTGCAGCCATCTGTGGTTCACTTGTGTGCAGGGCCATCTCGGACGCTTCCCAGGGACGGACTTGGCCTTTTCCTCTAGATCCCACGTCCTCCGCTTGCCTCTGTGCCCCCAACACCCGGGAGGGGCACAGGGAATATTTCTCCCACGATATGCGCGAACGTGCTTGCCGGTCCTACTTGGCCCTTGCCCAAGCCGTTGCCTTTTGTAAAAGTTGACATCGTTGACCTCAGGGCCTGCCCCCACCAAGGTGGCCTCCGAATACAGCAACCACCACAGGCAGCTTGGAAAAGCCCTGTAAATTCCCAGCATAGTTTCCTTGTGTCTGTGCTTCAGGTCCTGGGAACCAGGAGCCAAACCTCACAACAGCAAGCTTCTGGACCCATGCTTCCCCGTTCTGCAACCACATCTGTTTTCGGTGGCGTCCCTGGTGACCCCCAGCACCGACGCATGGGGATAACTGCCCGTGGGGCTTGGAGGGGGGTACCCGGGCATCTCTCTGCCCTTCTGAGCTCAGGGGTGGGAAGTTGAGTAGCTCTGCAGGGGCAGGGAGAGAGGAGCGGGGCTTGGGCCAGAGTGCTGACCCTAGGGCGCCGGCCAGGCCTCCACGGCCCCACGCGACCCATCCCAACGGGGCCTTGATCCCTGGCCCCAGCGGGCTCCTCCACGGACAGGGGCTGTGGCCAAATCACACGACCAAATGCCGAACATTGCGACCCCTCTAGGAGAGTCTCACTGCGAGCTGGTGTCAAAGGTCACGAGGCCGCCACCAGCACAGAAGCCACTCCCTTATCACCCCCACGCTTCCCGGACCCTGGCCCACCCTTCACAGCGGCCTCTGTGAGTATTCCAGTGGGCAGCTTTCCCCAAAGGCGTCCGTCAGACTCTCTCTGGAGGTCAGATAGACAGGTAGGGAGGCGGATGGATACACGGACAGCGACAGACAAGGAAGAGCCAGACAGACACGCTCGCAGAGGTATAGACACAGGATGTACGTGCAGGTAAACAGGTAGATACGCAGGGAGGTCAGGTCCAGCTCCAGATGACGACAGCGTCCCTGTGTTCACGCCGTCTCCTCGCACTGAGGGCAGTTCCCCATTTTCTATCTGTCTCAGGCATCGGGCACGTACACGTTTGTTTACACGGGTTGGGCTGGCTTGAGGTCTCTCTCCGTTTTTCAGGAGAGCTCACCGTCTCTGCTCAGACGCGGTGAGGACCGATCGGGGCAGGGGTCTCTCTGGGAAGACGCAGCCCTCCTGTGCCAGGAGCAACAGCGTGGGCGCAGGGGAATGGGCCGGGCCTGTCCCAGTTCCCGCAAAAGCGGCAGTCCTTCCTCCGAGGTCTGGGGTTCCCCACCCCCCGCCCCAAGGTATGCCCTGCACAAGTCTCGCAATCCGGCCCCTCTGCCCCCACATGCCTGTGGACAACCAGCTCAGAACTGAACGACCAAGAGGACCCCCTCGATCCTGCGTCCCGGGCAGCAATGCTCAGAGAGCGTCCTGTAATTTCCCCGACAGAAGGCCTGGACCAGGGGGCGTGGCTTCCTCAGCCCAGCCCTTCAGAACGCCACTGTCCATGGTGACAACGGAGTGAACCACAGCATCCGGCACCGGGCAGGTGCCCTGGGGCAACGGCAGCTTGGGAATGACGAAGGGGAAGAGCTTCCTGAATTTGGACCGGCAGGGTAGGCAACACGCTCCTTTTTTCTCCTTCCCTTCCTTTAAAAATTCGCCCGGAGGAAAGGCCCTCGGGTTGAAAGACTCGGGTTTCACTCACGGCCTGAGGAGCTGCCGGGGTCGTGGTGTTGGTCAGAAAGCATGCCCTCCCCTCCTGCCGCTGCCCTGCAGCCCACCACCACCCAGCCCCGTGTGCGGGGAGTCGCCAGCGCTTGGTGCTGAAGGCCACGGGCTTAAGGTCAGCCATCTGGAAAGCGGTCTGGGCAGCAAAGTGGGTGAGAGTAAACAGGACGTGCCAGAAAATGCACCCATTGAATACCAAGGCAGTGGAGCGAGCCACCCGACCGGAGGCCAGGCTGTCCTTACCCTGCCGCCCTTCTCTCCGTTGGCACCAGGAAAGCCAGGAAATCCGATAGAACCCTGAAAGAGAGGTGATTCGTAAGGAAGCACGAGAGCTGGGCCAGAGAATCAGCTATGCTGCGTGTGCCAGCAGCAGCTTACGGTTCACGGCCTCAGACACGAGCTCCGCCGACCCACCCCCGACCCACCCCCTCACCCCCCACCCATCCATCCATCCACCTTCTACCCTTCCATCCATCCATTCATCCATCCGTCCGCCCACCCACCCATCCACTCATTCACCCACCCAACCGTCCATCTACCCATCTAACCATCTACCCATACGTCCATCCCATCCAACTATCCACCTGCCCCTCCATCCACTCAGCCAACCATCCATCCGTTCTGTCCAACCATATACCCACCACCCCGCCCCCAGCCAGCCATCCACCTGTCTAACTATCCACCAATCTGTCCACCCATTCAAACACCATCCATCCATCCACCCGTCCATCCAACCATCTGTCCATTCAACCATCCATCCACCCATCATCCATCCACTCACCCATCCATCCATCCAACTATCCACCAATCTGTCCACCCATTCAAACACCATCCATCCATCCATCCATCCATCCATCCATCTGTCCATTCAACCATCCATCCACTCACCCATCCATCCATCCATCCAACTACCCACCTATACAAACGTCAACCACCCACCCACCAACCCACCATTCACCATCCATCCGTCACCCACTCACTCAAGAAATATTTCCTAGGCATCTCATTGAGTCCAAATCTAAACACCAAAGCTGAGTCTTAACCACACTTCCCCCTTCTCCCCCTCTGAACACCCATGTCTTCGAATGCTGGGATCTGCGAAGAACAGGGCACACAGATTCCTGAGAATGAACTGGAAGGGATGTGTGGATCTCACATTCGTGACATTTTGTTTGCTGCGTCTTGTTGTCATGTTTTGTTATCTTCCCAGAACACCTCTAAGTAAAGCATGGCAGCTTGTAGAGTGAGAAATTAATGCAAATCTATGCACTGACTCTAACAACTAACAGCTTTTTAATTCTAGAAACCTACAAGGGGCACGTAGACAAAAGAGACACTTGGGGACTTTGATGTGGGTAATACCCAGACAACTACGACGTGAGCTTCCCTGCGACACTCGGGCACTTCCCGTGCCCGTGGGAGGTGGCTACTGTCTTCAGCGGGCCTCGACTCTCCTGTGGCTAAAAATCCTGACCTGAATGTGCGCTTAGACCATGAAAAGTTCGCGAATTTCCAAACCTCGCACCCCTACGTCCACCTGCCAATCCAGGCAGGAGAGGCCCCGGACACCCGGGTGCAGGTCCCACAGAGCTCAGTGCAGGTGCTGGGACACGGTGGCATGTCCAGACGCTCCTGAGGACCTTGAAAACTGCCAGGCGGGGCGCCTGAGTGGCTCGGTCCCTTAAGCGTCTGACTTGGTTTGGGCTCAGGTCACAATCTCACGGTTTCACGGGGTCAAGCCCTGCGTCAGGCTCTGCACTGGCAGCATGGGGCCTGCTTGGGATTCTCTCTCTCCCTGTCTCTGTCCTTTCCCTACTGGCACTGTCTCTGTCTCTCTCTAAACAAATAAATAAATTAATTAATTAATTAAAAAAAAAACTGCCAGGCAGCTCAAAGTTTTATACCCTTGCCTTCCAAGGACACTGCCTGAACTTGGCCCACACCCCCCCCCCCCCCGACTTCTCTCCTCTCCTCCCCTCAGAGGACATATACTTCGGGACAAAAGGCCCGTCCGTCAGCCCCTCTTGCTCCAAGACGCGGGGGGCACGGCCACATCACAGCCGCACTCAGCACACTCCTGGGGGACCCTGAACAAATTCCCGTTTCACTGCAAACCGCCTCCCCGCATACGGGGCGTGGGCCTACCCGCCCCAAGTGGATATTAGCATTCCACGGGAAGGACTGCTGATTCCTCAGCCAGAATGGAAATATCCAGGGGGACAGGCAGCCCACGGGGCCCTTCCCGGGAACGAGCCTGAGCCTGGGAGCCTGGAAAGGCGCTGAAGCCGGGGAGGCAGAACGACGCAAGCAAAGCCGGGAGAGACAGGAACTCTCCTCCACCGCTAATTATGTCTCCGGTGCAGACAGCCGGTTATTTTTTAAGGAAGAGCCGTGAATAATAAAAGGTGAGATGTGGGGAAAAAAATAACGTGTTAAATGATTTCCAAGGCCTGGAGGAGATGTTTCACTTAAAGCAGAACATGATTTCATGGAAGGAAGGTTTCATCTCCCTTTATGCTGTCATGAGCAAATGACCTTCAAATCTCCAGTGCGGAGCAGAGGTGAGAGAGGCTTCACGAGTCCTCGGTGCAGAGAAGGCAGCGGGCAGAGGTGCAGGGGACGCCTCGCCTCGCACGGCCCTCGGCTCAGGCTGGCTCTGCCCCCTTCTCTGAAAGGCCCGACTGCCAGCCCCTCCTTCCAACCCAACCAGGCTAACGTGCAGGCTGTGGCCAGGGCAGAGCCTGGGGGAGACAGCTGGGGCAACGCTGGGTTTCGCCACAGCAGCCTCGCCTGGGACGTGGCTGTCCGAACACCCGATACGCTCATAAGTTACCTTGGGCCCTTGTCTTCCCGGGTAACCTGGTAATCCCGGCACTCCAAGTTTTCCCTGGGGAAAAAGAAGGGGCTGTGTTATCTGGCCAGCACCTCACCTCTCCATCCATTTTCTCCCAGCCGAGAAAGGACACGGAGAGGCCGCCGCCTGCCCCCTGGGAAGCCGTCTCCCCCGAAAATCCCTGCCCGGACGGGAGTCAGGAGGAGACACGGCCGTGGCTGAGGCAAATCTCCAATAAAAGAACTCTTTATCTGTGAGATTCTGTCGAGCCCTTTTGTAAAGGAGTCCTCGGGGCAAGGCAGGGCGGATGTCTGGTGCACTCTGAGCGCCCGTTCCTGGGCCAGCGCCACAGCAGGGGGGCAGGGGGGCGGGGGGCACAGGTGTAAGGACAGGGGCCTGTGGAGAGTCCCTGCATGAAAGATGATGCCCTGGGTACCGGGGCTCGGTCCCCAAGCTCTGGGGCACCCGGAGGAAGGAGCCCTCTCAGGGCACTGGCCTGGCAAAGTGCTCAGAGAGACCTAGCTCGGGACAAGGAAAGGACTGACCTAGCAACAGACGAATTCGCCAGGAAGGGTGGCCAGGGTGCCGGGGGAGCACATGGGACAGGACCCGACTCAGATTACACCTAGCCCCATCTGGGGGCTTCAGCCCGGCAGAGTCACCAGCCTGGCCACCCAAGGCCGTCAGAAGGGTCTGTCCCCGGGAAGCAGTGAGCATCCTTCCCGTCACATACCTTCTCCCCAGGGGGTCCCAGAGGACCCGGGTCGCCGTTTGGACCTCCACGACCCTTCGGGCCTTCGGGGCCATCTTCTCCTCTGGGACCAGGGGGTCCGATCTCCCCCTGCAGGTCAGAAAAGAGAAGGTGAGGAAGAACCCCCAGTCTCCACCTCCCACCACATGACTCCCATGGCCGTTCTGGGCCCGAGAGTCCGGGTCCCGGGTCAGATCTTGGGGTAGGAGCCACTTAGCCCGCTTGGCGCACCAGGCGGCCTCAAGAGCATAGCACCCGCTCCTGTCTGACGAGACGGGAGCACCGCGGAGCAAGCTACGGGGCTCTGCTGAACGGCCACGCTGTCCCTCTGCACAGCGGTGGGAAGTTCCTTCTCCAGGCTGCACGCTCCTGCTTCTCCAAATGAGTCCCTCTCGGTTGAGGCGACTTTGGTTAACCCCGGAGCTCTCAACCGCTCCTTGCCCAAATAGATCAGGACAATCTGTGTGCAGGACGCTGCCTTTTTCCTTGAAGCAGGGATGGGCCGCAGCCCCCGCCGCCCAGGGGTCTGGGCATGGCAGGCACACAGGAGACCACGTGACGTGTCCCAGAGACAGAAGGGTCCTCAACGCTGCCCCAACCAACTTCGCCGCGGTCCAGCCTGGGCCCGGACACGACCGAGGGTCTGGGGGCTTGCCGAGGTCCACGGCAGCGCCGGCCCGGCCTCTGAGCGCCCGCCCCGACCCTCTGCTCGCTGCCAGGTCTCGCTCTGATCACTGGCTTCCAGCGGCAGCTGGGAGTCAGCCGTACCCCCCACAGCAACGATGGGTGTCCCACAGGAAACGAAGGACCAATAACTTCCTCATTCGTAATGTGCAGTGTGTCCGCGGGCCCAGGACTCTCGGTCCCTAAGAAATGTTCTTCCAACAAAAGGACCCTTCACACATTAACTGAGCACCTAGGAAAGGTCACGCTCGGGGCAGAAGTTTCTCTGCTCCCTGGCTGAGGAAGTGTCCCTGCTGCCAGTCCCACCCTCACCCAATTCCAACGGCAGGCCTGCCCGCGGAGCCTGGAGCGTGACCGCCGGACATCCTTTGTGCAATCTCTTTCAGAGACGGACCCTCGTGATGTGGACCCCGAGCGTGTGCACGGCATTGTCAGAGGCAGAATAAAAAGGACGTTCGCCAGCCAGAGAGAGAGAGGCCCCTCAGATGTGGGGCAGAGTCCCGTCACCATGGAGAAAGTTCTAGAAGGGCTGTCTTTAGCAGGAACATAACTGGGACACGACTGTGAAATGAATCTCTCTCTTTCGTTCCTCCGCCTTTGATAGAGGCCAAGATTGCCTCTGCCTTTTTAGTCTGTGACACGGCGCCAGGCGCGTGGGGCTCTCCGGGGCTGGCACGTTCTCAAAAGGCACCTGCAGGCCAGCTTTGTCGGGGAACAGTTACGGCAGCCGCACGGCGGCCGACAGCCGTCTGTCCAGGTGCGCGTCCAGCTGCCGCCACGGCTGTGCCCACGCGGGTGGCTCGGGCACCTCCCGCCCTCCTGCCCGGGACCTGCGCTCACTCTCAAGGGGGTCGGGGCCCTTCAAAGTGCCCGCACCCTGGCGGTGGCGGCCGGCCGACGACCCGGAACCTTCCTCCCGCTTCATCTGCTCTGCCCTCTCCCCACTTAGAGGAAGACGCAGCCAGCAGCTTTCTGCCGGGCGCCTGCCGTGGGAGCCAAGCCCATCCCCCTGCAGCACGAGCAGCTTCCTCCGGCGGGGAGGTAAATTATTCATTAAAAAAACAACTGCTGTGTCGCAGCTTCTGATGCCCGAGCATGAGATTACAGAACACAGGAGCTGCTCGGGGTCCGAAAATCATGGGAGGATGCTCGGGGGACCAAGATGCCGTCGGGGTGGGCAGGGACCCCGGCCCTCCCGGGTCGGACGGCATTTCTGCAGCCCCCCTCCCTCCGTCTCTTCCGAACCAAGTGAAGCACTCCGCCATCCCGAGTGTCGGCCGCAAAAAGACAAGTCCCCACGGACCCCCTGGGCAGGGGGGTCAGGGCACAGGGCAGAGGGGCCAGGCGACCCCAGGTGACCCCAGTGACTGGGTGTTCACACCCAGAGCCGCCGTGGCTCCGAGCCGGAAGCTGAGGGCCAGTGGGGGGACAAGCACAGAGCCAGGCCCCTGGGCTCCCAGCTGTTCCTGCCTGCGGGCCGAGAGCCCCCCCCCACCCCCCGCAGAGGCGTCACCTTCGTTAGGAGAAGCTGTCCTGCGGCTCCGAACGCCGCAGCCCTCCCCTGGCCTCCCACCCCCAGCCCCGTCCCCCGCCAGCACCCCAAAACACTCACCCGATCACCCTTGATTCCCATGTCGCCTTTAAACCCAGGAAAGCCGTCTTCACCCTGACAAAGGACAAGGCAGTGCCTGGGTCGGCACGAAAGAGCCCACCTCCGGGGCGGCTGGCCCCCCTCCCCCCACGACTCCGCACACAGCCCCCAGCCCAGAGCCGCTGTCGCCACACAAGCGCTGGGCGTGCCGGGCGGGGGGGTTCCGAGCGTGAGTCCTGTCCCTCGTGAAGGACGCCCCTCTAACCCTCTGTAGTCGTGGGGTCGAGCTCGTGGTCTGCCGCCCCCACCCCCACACCCCTGCACCCCGCGCAGCTGTGCACAGCTGGGCCCCGCTGGGGCCCAGTAGCCGCTGATGGGCGAGCACGGGGGCGGGGCTGGAGGGAGGACGCCCCAGAGAAGCCGGCCGCCACGGTGGGCCCCACAGACCGGCCCAGCAAGAGCTGGAGGGGACGGAAGGGCCCAGGGCTCGGGCAGTCTGGCTGCGGGGCAGCCCTCAGTGACACAGTCCTGCACCCTCCAGGCCAGGGGGACACATTCCTGCTATTCGCATATTTGGGGATCCACAAGGGTCAGGGACTGCCGTGCGCTCGAGTGCCCACGCAGACAACCACAGACACCCTCAGGTACTTGCACGGGGCGGCCTGGCTCGCCCTCCCTCTCTATCCAGGCCCGGCATCCTGACCTCGTTTGCCCATCAGGGGGCTTGGTCCTGCGCCCCAGGCCGGCCAGGAGCTGGTACGCAGAGGGAGGCAGTTTCCTGGGACTTGGGGCGAACTCGTTTCTCCCCAGCCCGCAGTGCGCGTCCGCTGTCCGGTGATATGCCGGGGACTCACCCACAGCGGCCTCGGGCACTGAGGTCCCAGGAGGCTCTCCTCACCCCCACCCCGCAGGCTGCCCCCCGGGGGCCCTCAGAGGGGCGGTGACCCTTCTGGAGAAGGGGCCTTCCCCGTCAGAACTCACTCAGGGAGCCCTGTCTCCGGCTAAAGGACAAAAGTGATGGCACAAATGTGGCAAACCTGGGGCTCTGGGGAGCCCCCGCCAACGGGATGAGGGGAGTTCGGGGAGCCGGGAGCTGCCGGTGGGGACCTCGTCTGTCCCGCGGGGAGTGTGCTCGGCCCTGACCCCGAGGGCCCTCAGTCCCCACGCTTCCAGGGGCCACAGGATGACGGCTCAGGGGTCTGCCTTCCTCTGCTGGCTCTCCAGGGGGAGCCGAGGCAGTGTGCGTGCGCCTGCTCCCCCAGGCTGAGCACGGAGACGGGGCCGGGGCTGAGCCATCGCCACAGCACAGAGGGCCCAGCGTCCGCGCCGTCCCTGTCCGGTGTGGCCATGTGAGGAGCCAGCTCAGGGACGGGAACAGGCAGACGCCGCGGGGAAGGAGCCGTGCCGGGCGCGGCCGGGGGGCACGGCGACACCTCTTTCCCTCCGCGCCTGGCTCTGCTCCAGCCTGAGGGGCCGCCCAGGGAAGAACACCCAGCACCCCGATGGCCCCGCTGTCCAGCTGCCTTGCGAGGCATCCGCCTGGGGTGTCCGCCGGCCAATGCAGGTGAGCGGCGAGCCTTGGCCTTGGCCTTGGGTGCGGGGTGCCAAGCCCCCGACCCTCAGCCCCGCCAGGAGGTGCGCCCACAGCCTGCCCTTTTGCAAACAGTCTGTCCCGCGGGGGGGAGCGCGTCCCTCCACACTCAGAGGCCACATGAGCCTCAGCAGCTGTTAGGGCTGCCACGGAAGAAGCCACCCAGCGGGCCTCCAGCTCTGTGGCAGGAAGAGGCGGGGGGCACTCACCTTCTCGCCCTTGGTACCTTTCAGACCGCGGATGCCATCAGCTCCCTGGGCAAACACGAAGGGAAGAGAGTGAGTCGGGTGGGTCGGAGCCTCTCCTGAGCTCTCGAAAGGGAAGGGTCTAAGCCCCAAATACCAGGAGGGCTGAGCGCTCAGCCCCCCAACCCACACAAGCTCCCTCACGCTCCCAGTCTCTGAGGGAGGACCCTGCAGGCTCTCCTCACGCCTAAGTGAGCCCTGCCTCCCTGCCTCCCCCCACCAAGGACTCCCAGATGTCCCCCGCTGACATCTGCCCTCTTCCAGAAACATCCGTCTCTCTGAGGTCTGGGGAGCCGGTGGGATGTGAGGCCTCAGCATGGCTCTGGAATCGGGCAGACTGCTCGTGGCCTCTGACATCGTCCCAGGTGCCTAGTGCCTCGGTTTCCTCATTTGGAAAGTGGGGGTGACGACAACCACTGCCCTGTTACTGCTGGTGGGAGGGGGATGCAGACGAGCCCTCAGGACAGTGCCCGGCACATAGTTGGTGCTCAAAACACAACAGCTGTGTGCTGTCTGGCCACTGTCATTCTGTATTATTATTACTAACACGTGACAATAGGCATCAGCTCATCAAACTGATTGATAAGAGTGGCACCAGTGCCATTGAACGTCAGCTCAGGACAGATTTCTGCGCCAGACAAGAACTGTAAGGGTGGGACACACCCTCTTTCCTCTGAGCACCCCCCCACCCCCCGCCACGCTAGCACCTTGCCCAGACCAGGTAAGCCCACCCATGGAGTGGAGGGAACTGGCCACAGCCTCGGCCCTCCGAGCAGGGAGCAGACATTGACCGCGGCCAGCTGCCCACGGGACCCCAGAGAGAGGCCAGGCCTCCCATCTGGTTCCGGCCGAGGCGGCGGGCAGGGCGGCCGGGCCACCTGGCAGGGACCCTCGGGCTGCCAGATGCCCTCTGGGGGCAAGAACTGTGCACAGACTGTTAAGCCTTTTCCCAGGAACTGAGGAGAAGCCCTAAGAAAAGCTGGAGCCAGGCACTGAGAGCTGGGCCGGGCCTGGGCTGCACGGCCTCCCCCCGGGCGGGGGGGGGGGGGGCAACCGCCCCCTAGATGCACCCCGGGCTCCAGTGGCCCCAGGCGGCCAGATGGGGAGGTACGGTTACCCCCCACACCTCGATGCCCTGGGGGCTCTGGCACCAGCTTCCTCCCTCTTGCCGTGCTGGTGGGGTGGGCTTCCTGTGCCCACGCCCTCCCAGACCCAAAGTCCTACCATTTCCCGACCCAGGTCAGAGGCCAGGGGAACGCGGCCCAGGAGACCAACAGACCAGATCTCTCGGCCACGGCACGGCTGACATCTGGGGCTGGGTCACAGGGACTGCCCTGTGCACAGCATCCCTGACCCCCCACCCGTTACGTGACGGTAGTCTCTCCCCCCAAGTTGTGACAGTCAGAAATGTCTCCAGATGTCCCCCGGGGGCACGAATCGGCCCTGGGCCTGCCGTCCCTCAGGCTGCGGACTCCACTGCCATTTTTAAGAGCACAGGGAATGAGAATGCATCTCTCCAGCGAAAAGAGCGTTCAGCCCCACTTTTCCTCCCACTCCCTGCTTCCAAGTCTAACTGGATCGCTCACGGCCTGAATGAATTTTAATCAGATAGACAAGATAAGAGCATTCCCCATAAACATTTTAAAGCAAACACCTTTTAGCTCACAGACACAGCATTATGCAATTAGCCTCGTACAGAGCCAGCAGACGCTTTTGCGACAAGAATTTATAAAATAAACACGCACAGAGCTCACATAATCGGCATTTCTGCCACACAGGCACTCCTGATAAAACTCACAAGGCGTGCTGGTAAGAGCCCACTTCAGGGAGAAACCTGCCCTGCCTCGGGCCCCCGGCCCCCGGCCCCCCGCCCCCGGGAAGTCCGTCTGCCCTCGGGCCCTCGGAACATCATGATTCCGGGGAAATGCCGTCGGGCCACTCAGGGTCCGGCACGGGGCGCTTGGTTCAGAATAAGCAAGTTCTGGGTCTGAGTCCCGACCGAGCCATCGATTTTGGGGTAACTTGGGGCAAGGTGCTGAAAACTGAGGTCTTGGATTCTCCATCCCCCACACCGCAGGCCAGCCGCGTACACGTCCGAGGGGCAGAAACGCCCAGGAGGATGAAGCGCGGTCAACGGTGCGGACCGAGCACAGGAGCTGAGGGGTGTGTCCACGCAAATTCCTCAGGCTGGGCTACTTGCGTTTGTGTATATATTTATACGTTTCCCTTCACGTCAAGTTGAAGTCATTTGGGAACAAAGTGAGCCGTTGGCTTTTCTAAGGCCTCAGCATCACCTAGAGCTTTCAGACGCTACGGAGGAAAGAACACCCCCCCGCCCCCGAACACGTTCCTCAGGGCACATCCCTCTGGGTATAAATGTGCCCCAGGTGCCCAGACAGCGACATGACTGGAAATTAAATTACACAACTCAAAGCAAACCCGGTTAGCTGTGACGGATCAGGTGGGCCTGTGTTTTGGGTATCGCTCTGGAGCTCCGTGCCCCCGTTTAACAAGGTTCCAGAGCCCCTTGGCACCACTAACACGACTGCGGGTAAGTGGACACCTCCCACGAGCATCTCGCCAGCGCTCGGTCTCCCGGGTGTCATCCATGGGGACGGACTCTCTCGCTCCGGATGTGCAAATGGCCCGGAAGGGACGTTTCTGAGTTTCCCCGGGAAAAGAGGGACAGGCTGTTCCCCTTGGCTGAGGTGTGTACCCGTGCGGGGCCTGGGAGGGGGCGGGCACTGGGTGAGAGCTAAAGCAGCGTCCCGACAGACGGACAGGCGGCCACCGCCCTGACGCCTACGTCGTCACAGACGCACCGGAGCTGTCCCCTGCTCCGGGATCAGCCCCTCCTGGCCCTGGCTGGCCACTCCCTCGCCTGTCCCAGCCCCCTGTCCCGGGATCCCACCTTTCCCTCAGGAGCGCCGGGGGACCGGGACTGCTGCGCCCGCCATCCCAGCCTTGGCCTCCAGGAGGGCGCGAAGCTGCCAGAACCTCACCTTGACTCCTCGAGGACCCGGATAGCCGATGGGGCCCTGGGGGCCGGGTGGACCCTGAAACGAAAGGGGAAAGACCGTCAGCTCCATCTGGGGTGTGGTCGTGTCCGGTCGGCTCTGGGTCCTCCCACAACAGCTGGAAAGCTTCCGTTCCAGCAGCCAATTCCTCACGCTCCGTGCGGAGTGGACCCCGCACATCGGACCCTTGGAGGGGCTCCCACTGGGCGGGGACGCCTGCTGTGTCTCCTGCTGAGGCTTTTGCCGGGGACCGAGGTGCGGCCGCCGCCCAGAGGTTCGGGAGTGCGAGGGGGGCCGTGAGATGGGGAGGGGCCCTGCTGCTTCGGGCTGCCCTTAAAGAAGTGCGCTCCCAGCAGAGGCACCTTGGGTGACGGGGGAGAGCTTCCGGCTGGGAGAAGGGGACGAAGGCTGACCGTCTGGGGAAGGGAGCCCTTCTCGGCGTGAGGGCCTTGCTGACCACTCACTGCCCCGGCTCCCCGAGCAGGTGCGGGCCTGGGGAGGGCCGGGAGCATGAAGGGACGGAGAGGCCGACTTCCGCCACAGACAGGGCAGCGGGCAAGTCCCCGGGGGCCAGGCCACCTCGAAACTCCATCCCGGCCTCAAAGCCCCACGTCCTGGCCCCCAAACAAACGAGGGCCATAGGTCAGCAGGAGCCCCCGGCCGAGAACCTGCACAGTCACCCAGCCTGCGTGTGGCCAAGGTTACGGCGGTGCCTGCACCCCCATGTGCGGTAACCGAGGTGGGGAGGGGTCACGGGGGACTTAGGCGGAGGTCCCTGCCGCCCCAGGCCGGGACCCCGGGGCACAGACGGCAGACCAAGGGCACAGTCGTCTCTGCTCACTCTCTTCTGAACCCACCTGGCCTCCTTTCTCTCCTGGAGGACCTTCCTTGCCAGGGTGCCCCTGTCAGGAGAGAGAAGGCGTTAGGCAGCGGCCGCCCCCCACCCCTGTCTTCAAATGTGGGAGGGAGAGCCGGGCCCCTCCCGCCGCCTTCCCCCCACACCCCCAAACACAAAACAGGAACCAGAGAGGCAGGAAGTCAAAGGCATCAGGCAGCTGGACACGGGGGGCGCTCACAGCCACGGGGCCCCGAGCCAGTCCTTCGGCCCTGACCCTCGGCTGCCCCATCTGCCACCTGGGAATGGTGGCAGGCCTGGCCACGACCCGGGGTGGCATGGAGGAGAACGTGCTGGGAAGCCCACGGGTGGGATCCAGGCACCATCATGTCACCTGACTGTACCCAGCCCGCCCCCAAGTGCAGGTGAGCCGGGACAGTGACCACAGGGCATTTGCTCGTCTCCTGGCATGAAGGCTTCTGTGCCAAACAAGGACGGATGAAGCGGGACCGGGGGTCTGGACATCTGGCTTCCCGGAAGGGCAGGTGCCATGCTGTCTGCGGGACACAGACTCTTTCACGTCGGGATGGCAGGCTGGTGCTGGGGTGGAGGCCACGCCCTGTCATTCGACTGGGGTCCCGGCACGTCCCCAGGTCTGTGTGCAGGTGCCTCCCAGACTCCCGGGTGGCACGTGCCAAAGCAGAGGACCTACTCCCACAACACAGGTTTGGAACCAACCCCAGCAGAAATGGTTATGGCCCCCGGGTCACTGCCCCGTCTACCCGAGCCCCAAGCAATTCAGTTCTCAGGAACGCGAGCTCTCTGACTTTCCAACCCAGGTCGGTCACTAGGTTCAGGCCTTTGAGTTCCTGAGGCAAACACAGACAATGACAGCAGAAAGAGACACACTTCGCCGAGGACACTGGCAGGGCGCTGACTCTCGACCTGGTTACGTCCGACCCACAGTGTGGTCTTGGGGAAGTCACTTGCCCTCTCTGGGCCTCCACCTCCTCATGGGTCAAAGGAGAGGGTGGGCCAGGTGCTCTCTCAGCTTGCGTGTTCTAGAACGCAGCAGCATCACGGGCACCGACATCTGGTCCCTTTGAATAAATGATTTGTGCGTCTACCTTCTGATCTTTACTAGTCATGCGCTTGGATTTGACACCGTTGCAAATAGCCCGCCCCGAAGTGCAAAGCAAGGACCCCCCCCGCGAGGTCCTTCTGCAGGGTGGGGGGCGCCCTTAGGGAGCTGCGCCCCCGCCTTCGAGGGAAATCGGGCACCAGATGGGCCGCACCTGCTGCTCTGGCCCGCGGGGGCCACACCACCCGCCACACCGCCTTTCAGAAACAAGGCTCACGGCTCCAACGCCTCACGTGGCAGAGCTGGACCCCAACAGTGCCAAGGAGAAGATGACCTGCTTTAGGGTGACCAGGAACGGGTGGGTCCTATCCCCTCTCTGCCACATGGGTTCTCTGGAGCTTCCAGCAACCACAGACGTTCTTCTGTTAAGGAACCGTGTGAACAGGGAGGGCAGGTGTGGATGCGTGAGCCCCGGGCTCCGAGTGCCACACACGCTGGGACAGAGCCACACTGGTCCCTCGGAGAACGAGCAAGGCCCTTCCACACGGTACTGTCCTCGCTCACGGGGCGGCAGGGACAGAGTCCCTGCAGGGACTGCCAAGAGCCGGTCTGAAAAGCGCTCTGGACTGCGCCCGGCAGCGAGCGCGTGGGCCACTCACGTCGGCGGTTATCGGAATGATTAGCATTATTTGAATTGAGGCCAAATTTCTTTACGTCCGTTGTAAGTTGCGTCTATAGAATGAGAGTGACTGTGGGGAGAGCTCAAAGCTCACTTAAAAACAAGGGAACAGGGGCGCCTGACGGCTCGGTCGGTTGAGCGTCCGACTTCGGCTCGGGTCATGATCTCACAGTTCGGGAGTTGGAGCCCCGCGTTGGGCTCTGTGCTGACGGCTCAGAACCTGCTCGGGATTCTCTGTCTCTCTCTCTCTCTCTCTCTCTCTGCCCCTCCCCTGCTCACATTCACTTTCAAAATAAATAAATAAACGTTAAAAAAAAAGTTCCAAACAATGTGCCAACAAACAATGAAAGGAATACACCAGACTAAGAGATTGATTTTCCGCAGTGAAAAGCCGGCCATTTTCCGTTCCCTTCTACGCGTTTGCGTTTTTCCAATGCTCTATAACGAGCTCTGCTTGTATGATGGAAAAATAATAAGGCTTAAATTATTTGTATTTGATGTTTCTCTGGTTAAAAAAGTAATATATGTTCCTTGGAGACAATCAGGCAAGTGGGAAAGGAGACGAAGTCCCTTGTAACCTCACCGCCCGCGGCAACCCCGGCTAATTGCGTGACGTGGCTCCTCTGATCCGTCTTACGCACACACGCGCCAAACGCACCACGTGGCATATTTTTAATTTGATTTTACGTGTTGGGCCTGTCCTCATGTCACAGCACACTCACCCAGAGTTGGTTCTTACTGGCTCCGTAATACTCCTTCGAACAATAACTCACGTCCCCATCGCCCCGTGGTGAGCTCTCCGGGATGATTTAACAACACGCTTCAGTGCGCGTCTGCTCCGAAACGCTCCCTCCTTCCAAAAGGCTTTAAATCAGCCTTCCTTTCTGCAGCCGAAGCCAGACCCAACCAACTCGAGGGAAGAAGGGAAGAAAACCCTCTCCCGTTCGGAGCGTGTGCTTTAATCTCTCTGTTCCTGCAAATTCACGTACGACAACAGGCACCTGTTCCCCTTCGCGTCTTTAGCGTTAAGCACCTTCAGTGAGCAGCTCGCCCGGCCATGGTCGGACGGGCCGCCGTGCGCTCATATTTCAAGTTTAAGTGTTTGCTGGGGGGGGGGGGGGGGAAGTGCCAAGTCTAGGACAGGCAGCCCACGGCTCCACGGGCACGGGGCGGGGGTGGGGGGTAGTCTTTGAGGTCTAAGTAGGAAGGAGCCTGGACCCCTCAGGGTCTCTGGAGCATCAGGGGTGTCATTGTGGGGACGGGGGGTCTCCGGGGCAGAAGCAGTCAGGTCAGGGAGGTGGGGGCCTGCAGCCCGCCCCACTCCCCAGCACTGTCTGCCCCATAGGGCTGCGGGCCTGGCCCGTGACGGACGCCCTGCACGCAGGAAAATGCGTGCAAGGAGATGCACCCACCTGCCATCAGTGGGGTAAGCCCTAGGGGGTGGGATCAGAGTGGCTTCCGTTTTGTCGTCTTTTCATCTATTTTGCTAATTTTCCGTAACAAGGTATTTTACAGTCAGGAGAGGAAATTCAGCGTGAACGTCAATTAAGAGAGGTAAGCGACCACTGCATCCCCACCGCCAAACACGTGGAACACGGGAGGCCGCGGGAGGCCCGGGGCGGCTTGCGGGAGGCGGGTGGTGACCGGCCGCTGGCTCAGCCTGGGACGGGGTGACTGCTGGTGTGTGATGCCCTGGACCCCGCCATTCTCAGCCCCGAAAAGGGAAGCCGTACCTTAAATAGTCCCCAGTTAATTGTCAACGTACTGAGCTCTTGCTTAGGCTTTACCAGCATTATTAGAACAATAAGATACGCCGTGTCTGAAATAAATGGTTCAGATAGTCCTATTTTTGGAAATGTGCTGTGTATGCAGCATCACCTGAATCCTCTAAAAAACGCGAAACCAGAAATCCCACCAGCAGCTTGCAAAGAGGGCGGTGGGTACAGATGGATACACACACACACACACACACACACACACACACACACACACACCTCGAACGTGTGCCACCTCCCCACCCCTCCCTCTGCCAGCTCAGCCACAGGCTGACTTGTCACTGGCTCCCTATTTCGAGGCTCCACAGCTGCGCTCACACATGGCAAACGCACTGGTTAATACCCTCCTTCGCAGTGTGTGATGGCTAAAAATACACTCAGCGCGCGCTGTCCTTCCCTTCAAACACCAGCGACACGGGGAACGGCTCGGAGCCCAGCCCAGCCCTCCTCGGGGTTGGAAATGCAGGCTGGGTTCTGGTCCTTAAACAGCGCTCCCAACAAATAACTCCTTCTCCTAGTCGTGTAGTTTCCACCCCTTGATCGGAACCCGTCACGGAAAAGTGCGCCCAGAGCCCCATAATCGCTGGGCCACCAGTCACACAATCAGCCGGGTCTTTCTCTATCAGTGGAGGTGGGAGAGAGGAGACAGGAAGGGGTGCCTCACCGCAACCGGGGGTGAGGGACGAGGGGCGAGGGGGGCGGCCGCTGGCCTGGGCTCTCCATCCCTGGGGGCACACGGGCAGGCAGGTGCCGAAGGGGTGAGGTGGGCAGGGTACTCACCGGGGGGTCCGTCAGCACCGGGCCATTCATGGCAGGCCTGGTTTCCCCAGGGGACCTAGAACAAACCAGAGACCCCCTGAGCCCTGGGGCCACCTCTTCCCTAGGCCGACCCACAAGGGCACTTCCCGACATTTCCGCTCAAAGATACATTTGTTGAAAGGGATGCTCAGAGGCCTGAACGCCCCCTGGCACGGAGCTTCCGGCACCGAACCCCCCCAAAGGAGAGGACCCTCCCCCTCTGCTGCTTCCTGGGCCTGGCGGTTTTGCCAGTGGAACAAAATCATCCCACGTGGAGGCAGGAGGGCTTCTCAGCTGGTGCCCAGGTGTGAGAACCAGGTGTGAGAACCACACCTCGGAGGTGGCCCCGCCGTCAGCCGAGGGCCTGCGCTCGCGGAAAGATCTGGGGTTGAGCACGAGCTCGGCAGGTGCTCCAGTGGCCCTGCTCTCCCCCAGCACCTAGGACTCAGCAGGGGCCCGGATGCAGATGGGGGGGGGGGGCGGGGGGTTTGCCAGATTTAGCAAGAACAACACGGAAAGCAAACAACAACAAAACAAGACTTCAGGCTGACAACAAACAGTCAAATTCGACTGACTGCCCTCTCTGTCTGGTCCTGAATCCGGCAACCCTCCGCACAGCTAGACAACGGATGGATGAGTGAATGAATGAACTTATGATCAGTGACGAACAAAGGTCCCCGATCTCCCCCTGGTCTCCTTTCCCGCGTGCGCAGGGCCCTGAGCTTCCCTGGCTCTGGAAAAGAACAGAATCACGCACAAGCTGGGGACGGACCGCCACTTCCGCGGCCTGGGCTGCCGTGGAGGGAGCTCCCCAGGGGCCGGAACGCACCCCGTGGGCAGGTGGGGGCGTCCCTATACCAGCACAGCCACTCACCTTTTCCCCTGGAGGACCGATTGCACCCTGGGGGCCTGGGAGACCCTAGGAGAGGAAGGCAAGGTCAGGGAACTGGCCGGCTCCAGGCTCCTCCCTGCCACCCGTCCACCTTCCCTGCACCCTCTCCCTCATCGGGGATGACTCCATTCTAGGTCACACGTAGGCTGCCGGTCCCTTGGGGCCCAGGAGACGCCACCGAGACCCGCACCCTCCTCCCCCCACCCCCCCCGCTGGCCGCTGTTCACTCACCTGGGCACCTGGATTGCCCTGCTGTCCCGGGGGGCCGGGCTCTCCCTGGGGGCCCTAGAGGAAACACAAGCAAGGCACTGATGGGGACTCTGGAGGGCAGGCAGGTGCCCAACACCAGCGTCAGAAGAGGATGCCCAGACGGGAAGAAGCAGGCGGCCCCGTGGCAGAGACGAAGCGGGTCTGGGTACCTGCAAGGATCCCCAAGCTGACCCGGACGTGAGGGGCACCCAGTCGTCTCTGCCGGGACACCCAGACAGCCGCCAGGAAGGAGCGACCGTGAAAGGAAGCGACCAGAAAGTACTCTACTTGGTGGAAAACCTCCAGACGTCGCGCTAAAGTCTCCGGTAGAGCCAGGGGACTATCTTTCGCTGGGCCTGGCTTACAGTAAGTGCTCGTCACCGGAGCACAGGGCAGGGAGACAGACAGCTCCCTCCGCACCTGCACAGACACGGTCTGGCTCCGGTCGGAATAAGCACGGCCGCCAGCTCTCCCGCTCAGACTCCACCTGGACCCAGGGCTCAGGGCCTGTGCCCTCCACCTCAGATCCCCTTCCGGTTTGATGGTAACAGTGGGCATCAGACCCCCACGACTTACCACATTTCCTTTCGGACCTGGTTGGCCATCCATACCCGTCACACCCTGGATGGCGTTGGAAAGAAAATAACAGAGTGCTGAAGAATCAACCACAGTCACAGGGAAAATCCCACCCAACTCTGCTCGGCGTCCTGCCCTCACCGTGTCGGGGGACGGCAAACCTACTGGGGAGGGGCAGGGGTTGATATTAAAGAATCCTGCAGGCTCGATCGGCCAGGGGTCGATGGAGCTGTCGGGCCCGAGCATTGGGTGGGCCAGGCCGGAGAAGCCCCCACCGGGCAGGGCCCCGACAGAACCATGGGCTACTCGCTTCCAGAACTTTCCAGAAGTTGCTTAGAGTGCCTTCAAAGGAGAAAATGAGGCATCCTGGGGACCGTTTAAAACAGCACATGTCGCGTGAGAAGGAGAAGCTGTACGGCCCGCTGGCCTCTGTGCCTCCTCCCGCAAACCCACGCCTGTGGAGGGCTCTGTCTGCCTAGGAGCCTCAGAGCCCCGGCGACACCTCGACCAGCCCCTGGCAAGTGTCCGAGCGGGACAGACGTGCAGAGGTGACAGGCCTTACCGGAGGTCCAGGAGGGCCCGGGGGCCCCTTTGGCCCCAACAGACCACGCGGCCCCTGCAAGAGGAAAGGGCAAAGGACTGTTCACACTTGGCCAAGAACCCGGCGCCAGCCCTGCCCCAGGCAAACCCCGCAGCCCCACCCCCACCCCCAGAGTGTTTGCAGCAACGCAGGTGTCCACGTGTCCCGGGAAGCATGGGCAGCACCCGTCCTCGCCCGCGACACCTCCTCAGCTGCCCCACCTCTCCACCAGCTCTGGGAAGCAGGGGCGGGTGCATGGAATGAACCGGCAGCTTAGACAAGGGATCAAGGGGCACCTTCAGAGCAAAGGGAACCTTTCAGCTCAATGGCGCCCTTTCACACTCGCTCGGGGCAGGTGCACACAAAAGCTCTCCCAGCGGAGGCCACAGAGATACTCCACTGCATGGAACGCTTTTGTCCACGTCTCGTTACTGCCTCCCTCTGCGCAGTGACATGTGACTACATTTCTGCCACCGGAGGGTGGAGGGAGGAAAAACTAGTTCTCTGATGGGGACGTCGTGACCAAAGGCAGAGCTGAAGCACGGGGCTCGGGTTTTTTTTCTGGGGCGCCACTACGGCCCAGAGCTCAGCCCCTCCCCCCTCTGCCGCAAAGGTCATGTGTGGGGACGGCCCGTGTGCACATGGAGGGACACAGCCCCAAGGCAGCGCCGTTCCCAGCACGGTTCACGAGATTCAGAAGGTAACACAGCAGAGGCATCGCCCGTCACCCAAAGGGGCCCCATCCTGAACCTCACGCTTGCCCCACTCCTGGGGGGATTTTCCAGCCTTTAACCAAGGCACGAGTGCCCTGAATTCTGACGGAAACTCCTCAGACTCAGCGGGAGAGGGCTCCTTCCCACACTCAGTGCCACTTAACTATCCCTGTCGTTATTTAAAAACCTAGCCCTGTAAATGCTTTCTAGAAGTTACTAACCCGCAAGGGGACGCTTTGGCGTGTGTTAAGGAGGGACTGCGTAACGGATTCCTTAGACGCGAATCAGGCATCCAGGGCATAACTTAGTCCCCGGTGAATGTGTGAGCCCAAGCCCAGGCTCTCTCCACGTACCGCTTGCAAGGTTTCTCCTCAATTAACGTCGCCAGATGCATACCGCCGTGGCGACACGGGCAACAAAATGAGCCATTTCAGAAGTAACCACAGGTGAGATGTAAACGGTGTCCTTTGTCACTGAGGAAGTTTGCTTGGGCCCTAAGAGAAGTCGGCTTCGGGAAAAGAGCCGTTTGTTGCCATGGCAGGGCCACCCTGATTCAAGGCTCCACTTTGGGGACGTGTAGATGTCAGAAGGGATGGTAAACCATCTGATTAGTCACCACAACTGCTGCTGGGCACTTGCCTGGTGCACTCTGGGCGTCCACTATGCCTCAGCCTGGACACCCACCATGATGGCCCTGCACACCACATGATGGCCTTGGACACCTGCCATGATGGCCCTAGGACACCCGCCATGATGGCCCTGCACATCCACCATGATGGCCTTGGACACCCGCCACGATGGCCCTAGGACACCTGCCATGATGGCCCTGCACAGCCACCATGATGGCCTTGAACACCCACCACGATGGCCCTAGGACACCCGCCATGATGGCCCTGCACATCTACCATCATGGCCTTGGACACCCACCATGATGGCCTAGTACACCCACCTGATGCCCTGCACATCCACCATGATGGCCTTGGACACCCACCAATGGCCTAGGACACCCGCCATGATGGCCCTGCACAGCCCCATGATGGCCTTGGACACCCACCATGATGGCCCTAGACACCGCCATGATGGCCTGCACATCCACCATATGCCTTCAGCCTGATACGCACCATGATGGCCCTGCATATCTGTCATAATGGCCCTGTACATCCACCACAATGACCCTGGACACCCACCATGATGGCACTGGACATCTGCCATGATGGCTCTGACACCGCCATGATGCCTACCACCCGCCAGGATGGCCCTACACACCCGCCATGATAGCCCTGGACACCTGCCAGGATGGCCCTATACATCCACCAGGATGGTCCTGGCATCTGCCATGATGGCCCTGCACACCCTCCATGATGACCTGGACACCCACCATGAGGACACTGGACACCCCCCACACCTGCAGCCTGGAGCTCCAACCGCAGCCCTCCAGGTCTCATCTTCTTCCCCTGGGGAAGGCCATATTTGCCCTACCAGCCTTCTTTTTGCTCAAGAAACCCCCAGATGTCCTGTTTTCAAGGCTGACCTCCCCTCTAATTTATGCTCTGGGCAGGTCCCTGGTTCCACCCAGAGCGGTCTCCTCGAGCAGCCCGTCACCACTCAGAGGAGAAGAAGCCCACCCGAACGGGACTTACGGGTTTCCCCGGGCAGCCCTCTGGGCCCGACTTCTCCATCATCACCCTGTGGGGGAGAAAAGAGGCGGGATTTTAGGGACACATTCTGAAGCTGGACAGAGAGACAACATGCCTTCCCGCTGTGTGGAAGGTCTCTGGCCCGGGGCTGCTTCAGCCTCTGCCGGATCTACTAGTCCGGTACTAGCCGGGAAGGCCCGAGTGTCCCCACCCCGGGAAGCTTCAGGAACTGGGGGGATCCGAGGCCCTGGGACGCTCTGCTCAGGAGCTCACACACCACAGCCCCGTGAGGAAAGGCTGCACAGAAACATCAGGGCAGCCAAGATCTGGTGACCTCGATGGGTCGTGATAGGAATAAATGATAGAATGACACAAGGTAGACTGAGTCGGAAAACAGGTGTGGGTGGGGAGGGAGGGAGATGGCAGATAACAGGGGAGGGATAGCGAGAGAGGGAATGATAGAGCGTGGAACGACGGAGGCTGCGTTGGAGGGGGTCACGGACAATCGCCAGACCCCTTGGGCCAACGCCCAGTAGCCTAACCTCTCTGCCCGGGCCTACACACGGCCTCTTCCTTCCAGCTGTAGAAGGAAATGCTGTCCTGGCTCCAAAGGTTCCAGATCAGGAGCTGCCATCAGCAACTCCGCTTCTCCCGGTCAGGGCACTGCCCCCTCCTCTTCACCTCACGCACAGCCGGCCCTGCACACACACACACACACACACACCACACACACAACACACGCACACCTCCCCTACTAAGAAGTACACGCATCCGGGAAGACCCGTCTCTCCTTTCCCATAGTACAGTCAAGTGCGCTGGGCCCAGACAGAGCGGAACCCTGGCAATGGCAGCTGAGAGCCGCTGAGGACAGAGTCACGGCCAGGCCCTAACTCACTTCCCAGAGTTTCCCAAGCTTCTTCCTAAAACACCACCAGACCCAAGACGCTGTGTAAGTGACCGGGGTGAATGGAGGGAGGGGCTCATAAGCCCACTTAGTTTCTCTGCACATCGTAACTGTGCATCACTCTCCCAGGAAGACACACCTGACAAACCCCGGGGCCTCCGCAGAGCCCCCCTGTGAGGGCCCACCCCCAGCCCGGGCTCCCACCTCGGGCAGAGCTGTGCTCCCCCCACCCCTGCACGCTCCCAGCCCTCCGCCTCCCTCCCTCCACCTCCAGGCCAAGGACAGGCTTTTCCCAGACTCCCCACCCCCGCCCCTAAACCCCGGGCCCACCACCCCACAGCCTCCACCCGGACCACGTGACAAGAGAGACACAGAGCTCATGACCTCTCCCGACACCCCTCCTCCACGGCGACCCGGGCAGCCACCTCCCGGAACTAGGGCACTCTCTCCGAGACCAGCGGCAGTGAAAGCCGCTCCCGCGCAGGCCCAGCGGTCATCTACACGCTTCCATCCGCTTTGTCTCAGAGGTGGCGTGCGGCCTGTCCCCACATCCCGTGGCTTCGCCCACCCACAGCCCCTCCTTCCCCAGCTGCACCCTTGCCAACCAATGACAGCACCGCCTGCGTTTCCCGGCGGTTCCAGCCCGGACCCCCTCCCCCGCCCCCCCCCCCCCAAGGGGACAGGCAGGCGACTACTCACCCGATCTCCATCATCTCCCGGAGGTCCTGGCGGGCCAGAAGACCAGGGTCCCCTAGGACGTCAAGCAGGTCAGCGTTAGCACTCTGAACAGTCAGCCCCAGCCGTCTCAAATGCCCGTCCGTCTTTCTGTGTGCTGAGACCAGAAGCCCCGAGCCCGCTGAAGACTCCACAGTGACAGGAGGTGGTTTTAGGGACTGGTGTCGGGAGGCAGGTTTGCTTGACCGGCTCCCACGGCAGGCGGGCCCCCCGACTCTGCGGGCTGGGGGGGTTGGGGGTCTGAGCGACCCCCGCCAGCTTCTCTGTGGGAAGCGGGACACCACCCCGGCCCCACAGGGTCCCCAAGGGGGCTGCCGCCCCCGACCGTGAGCGTCCTGAGGTCGCGCCGATCCACCTCCCGCCTCTCGCAGCTCTGGACCTCGCGTGCAGTCGGTGCCTAATATTGCTCATCCGTCAAACGGACGGGCCCGGCGGCTGCCCTCGTCCCAGTCTCCACATCGTGGCTGGAGAACGCAGACGACCTCGCTTGATACCACTAAGTCATTCCTCAACGGCCGCGGGGTGTGTCAGATAAACCCTCCCTACACCTTCCCCAAGCGCGTGTGCTGGTGTGTGCACACACACATGCCTGCGTGTGCCTTCGCTGAGCCGGAGTCCGAAAGAGACATGCTCTGCTTCAAAGAGACAGTGAGGCAGAAAACGGAGGAGCGGCAAAGAGCCGTCCCACGGAGGCGGCCCGCGCAGGAGGGAAGCAGGGGTCTCCGGGCCACAGCACGCGCCCTGGCCCCGCCCCAGGAGCTGCGACCACTCCTGGAATCTCCGCCTGAGTGGAGCAGAGGTCCCCGGCAGCGAAACGGTGGCCGACCGGGCTTTCTGGAACCGCGGCGGGCCCCAGTGAGAGCAGATTTCTCTAAGGAAGGGCCCTCCCCTCCCCTTCCACTCGCCTCGGGTACGGGGGCCTGACGGGCTCGCTCACTGTAAGCGGCCCATGAGAAACCCACTCTCTCTGGGCTGACTTTCTGCAAGGACATCGCATTGGCACTGGTTTCTGGGAGTTTCTTTCGTGACCGCCCCGGAAAGGCGGGGTCCCAGCCCCACACGAGAGATCCCAGGCCTTCCGGAAGGGTCTCCCAAGAAACACCTCCACACTCGGCACAGAAGCCATCGGGACCTCTGTGCCGGTGACGCGCACGCGGGGAACACTTACCCGGTGCCCTTCTCCCCCGGCAGTCCAGCAGCCGGCCGTCGAAGCCGCGGTCGCCCTGCGAGGGACAGAGGGGCCTGCTCAGGGGCGCCACTGCACACAGCTCGCCGCCCTTCCTCGGGCTGCGGTTCGGGCACCATCCACCACCCCGGGCCCCAGAACCCCCGTGTGGCGGCCACCGGCCTCCGTTCGCCACAAATTCTGCTGTCGGCTCTGTGTTTCCGGGGCCCTTTCCCCCAAACACCAACAAAGGCTACAAACACAGAGCTGACTTTTGTCCTAGGGCCACAGGCTCTGAGCCTGGATGTCAAACGAGTGCCTGTCTCGCTCACCGCTACACCCTCAGCGCCCAGCACGGCCGGGCACACTCGTCACCAACGGGGCCCCCTGGCGCCCCGGGCCACCCCGGGCTGCCTCCTGGAGTCGGGGCGCACAACCCTGCCTCGCGGACGTTGCAAAGCACGTGGGGGAGGTCGAGAGCATGCTAACTCAGGCTTAAGATGCCTCTGTTGTTGGAAGAAGTCCACTTTCTGCAGGGAGAGATTCAAGAAGGCCCTTCTTCCCTCCTGCCGCTCGGGCGACTCGAGACCAAAGCCTCCTCCCCTGAGCTCGGTCGCGCGGGAGCACCCGAGCTCATCCACACTAGCTACTAGGTGAACAGGCGTCTCGGCCGCCGGCGGGTGCGGTGACCCATTCTCCACCCCCTCCAGGTAACGCGGTTGAGAAAGGCACCATGCACGGCCCTGGACGCGCTCCGAGCTGGGAAAGGAAGGGCCGGCCGAGAACAGGGTGGGGCTCCACACCAACGCGGGGGGCGGAGGGTGGCCCGCTGCAGATTCCGTTCACGCGCACACGTGACCGACCCCACGTCCGCTCACACACAACGTCTACTGGCTCCCTGCGACGCGGGGGAGCAGACGCCCCAAAACTGGTCGAGAAAGTTCCCCGTCTCGTACACCTGGCATTCCTCGCGTCAGCCCCCACGTGCGTGCTCTTGCCGTCTGTCCGTTCACGGACGGCTGGCAGAGCTGAGATTCCACGCGCCCCCCTCCCCCAATGCTCGCCACCTGCTCAGAGGGACCCATCTGCCCCCTCAGCAAACTAGCTGCAGTTGCCATGCTGGCTTGTGACATTCACCCTGGCAGCCGTGGTCCTCGACCGCCTGGAACCCAGCTGAGACACGGACCCAAGCAGAACCTTCCCCGCCCCCAAGGTCCCCCCGAGATGAGCACGAACGTCATGACTCGTTGCTTGTCACCACAGTGACCTTCGTCGCACCACCGCCATGTTGGCCGTGCCATCAACACGATGACGGCGACCGCGGCCGCGTGCAGGACGCCAGGAGGCGGCGAGCGTAGCCTACCTTCGGGCCCGTTTGCCCCGGCATCCCTCTTGCTCCGTCACTCCCAGCTCGGCCCTGGAACACAGGAGGGAAACTGTCACCGGGGTCTGGGTCGTGGCCTCCTGTGATGCGAAGCAGTCACACGGCCCCACGTGGCCAGGCTGGTCCGGAGGACCCCGACCGGCTCCCGGGGCTGCTGTGTGCCTCTCACGTGACTCCAGTCTTTCTGAGCCTCGCCGTCTGAAATGCCAGATAGGGAAAATGCCAGTCGCCTGAGTCCGGGATGAGACCAGGCTGCGAGACCAGCAGCAGCCAGGCAGCTCTGTGAGTCTGTGGGACTGTGGGTCTAGGGCTCCGGAGAGAGTGCGCCCGGGCAGCAATCCACAGCCCGCTTCCCTTGCACTGTTCGGAAGCCAGATTATGGACAGGAGAGTCACAGAAAGGAGGCCCCTAGGGCCAGTCAAACTGGCTACCAAAGGAACTGAGCCCCACAGTGGTGGCTTGTCTCACTAAAGCCACACGGCTGCCCACCGTTAGCAAGACACTCATCCGTGGAGGCCACTCCTGGGGCCATTACTTCCAGCTATTTCCAGGAAAGTGACAAGGACAAGCCCACGGTCCCCACCCGACTGGCCACGGGGCTGAAGGGTCGGGCCCACTACCAAGGCCCCACGGTCACCCTGGGAGAGCCAGGCTTGAGGCTGCCTGGACAGGGACAGGGCCAGATGCCGCCCTGCTAACAAGGAAATGTTAGCCCACTGGGAATAAAGACCTGGCCCAGAAGAACGCCTTCTCTCCTCCCCTCGTCCCGCGTGCACCTGATCAAACGAGGCCCTCACCGCCGAGCACAGAGAACATTTGGAAAGCGACAGCTTTCGGCCTCAAAGTACAAGGGAGACAGGGCAGCAGCAGAGAAGAGAGAAGCCGGGGACCCGGGTGGACCCCAAGGAGCTGGTCTGTCCCGCCCGGGGTTAAAGTTTACACGGAGCTGCGGGGATGAAAATCCCCGTCAGGAAAGGTGCCCAAGCAATGCGGCTCCGGGGCAAAACGCCGAAGCCAGGCCAGGCGAACGGAGACACGGGTGGGGCCCCCGCCCTCTGCAGTTGTCCAAACCGCCCGGAGTCAAGGGAGATTGGTCAGAACGGTTCGCGTGACCTCCCGGCAGGACGTGCAGTGGCTCCCGACGACCAGCACCCCGGCTCCGGCCGGCAGCCCCCCGCCCCCGAGCGGCGGCCAGCCCATCACAGCCCACGGGGGTCCCCGCTCGCGGCTAGCGCTGGCTCCACGGAGGCGTCCTGCCTGCCCCACACACTCTCCAAGCGGCCCAGGCGGCCCAGGGCTCAGCACGCCTCGGAGAGGCTCACACCCGCACCGGGTCAACCGCAAACAACCCCAAAGCTTCTCTTCGCCCGCGTAAGGCATCTCTGGCTGAGTAGATCCACTCATCAGAGCGCAGCGTGGGTTCGCCGCGCTCTCCCTGGCTCGTCCGCACGGTGAGGCTTAACTGATAGGAACCTGTGCCGTACGCCCCGTTCAGCAGCCACGGCCGTAGGGAAACAAACGGGTCCCCCACGCTAGAACGCCCTCCCAGAGTCCCGGGGGGCCGGGAAAGCGGGTGAGCGACAGGACACTTCCTCCAAACCCGAGGCCGTCTCTGGAGACACGAGGCCGCCTGGAGGACATAAGGCCTGGCGAGCCTTTCGTGTTCTCCATGCGTGTGCCCAAAGGGCCGCGGAAGTTGCCTTAATTAAAATGCTTGTTAGGGGCACCTGGGGGCTCAGTCGGTTAAGCGTCGGACTTCAGCTCAGGTCATGATCTCGCAGTTCGTGGGTTCAAGCCCCGTGTCAGGCTCTGTGCTGACAGCTCGGAGCCTGGAGCCTGCTTCCGATTCTGTGTCTCCCTCTCTCTCTGCCCCTCCCTTGCTGTGCTCTCTCTGTCTCTCTCTGTCTCTCAAAAATGAATACATGTAAAATAAAAAAAAAATGTTTGTTAAACTACATCAAGGGGCACCTGGATGGCTCAGTCGATTGAGCGGCCGACTTCGGCTCAGGTCATGATCTCGCAGTTCGTGGGTTTGAGCCCCGTGTCAGGCTCTGTGCTAACAGCTCGGAGCCTGGAGCCTGCTTCAGATTCTGTGTCTCTCTCTCTCTCTGCCCCCTGCCCCCCCCCCACTCATGCTCTGTCTCTCTCTCTCTGTCAAAAATAAACATTAAAAAAAAATAAAAAATAAAATAAAAAACCCACAACATCAACAAGCTCAGGACGGAGGCCAGAGACCAGGTTGGCGGAGGCCCACAAGGCACACCTGCCCCAGGACACACAGCACCCTCCGGCTCAGCTCGCGACCCCGGGGAAGGGGATCCGGCTGTGAAAAGTTGCCCTTCGACAGAGGGGAACCACCAACCGGGCTTCCGGCCCCGAGCCCGGCAGTGGGGGCAGGGCAGACCCACCGCAGACTCCCACCCCGTGGGGACCAGCTGCGGCCCACTGAGCCACAACGCTTACCCTTCTTCCAGGCTTTCCGGCCGGGCCAGGCGGGCCCTGCACTCCTCGGGGACCCTGTCCGCAATCAGAGAGGGCAGAGTGTCAGGGGCATCCGTGCTTTTCAGAGGCAAAAGCAAAGCCCTGAACCCCTGCTCCTCAACCCGGCCGGGGGCTCGCCGTCTCTCGAGCAGGCACCGCCGGGCAGGGCACAGGGTCTGCCGCCCCCCGAGTGAGGGCCGCCCAGGGCACCGCCAGCGAGTTCCCCTGAAGGCAGCGGCTGTTTCTGCCCCTCAAAGCTGCGCACAGAGCCACAGATCCCTGCCGCTTCCTTAAAGAAATGCAGCTCTGCCCCCCGACATGCCTGTGGGCGCCACCTCCCATACGCAGGACGCGCCCCTTCAAGCAGCAGGGGCGAGGTGCCCACGTACCTGAGGCCCCATGTCTCCCGGCTCGCCCTTCAGACCTCCGCTCCCCGGAGGGCCCTAGGGAGACACGGTCTGGGTTAGAAATGCTCATCAGACGCCAGCGAAGGGGCGCCCCGTGGGGCAGGGCTCCCGCTGCAAACCAGCAAAGCTCACGGTCCACGGAGCCCAGCGTGCCTGCCCTGGACACAGCCTGGGGGCTGAGCAGGACCTTTCCAGTTGTTTGGATCTGCTCTGAGTTTTGAACCAAATTCTGGACAGTGGGGCTTACGGGCACGAGAGCCGGAAAGCCCAGCACAGAGTCTGCTTCTCTCTCCAGGATGAAGGTGACAGTGGTCTGGCACGTTCCGCAGCTCAGGCCAGCGTGCGGCCACCCTCACGACGAGGCGGGAGCCCCAGACGGAGGGGAGCAGCCCCGAGCCAGCATGGCCGAGGAAGGTGCTGAATGCAGACCGGGGGTCAGAGAGCCAAGGCGCCCCCTGGGGAACGGGGGTGGGGGGTTAAATCCTCTGTCTCCTTGCAAACTGCAAAGGCCAAAGGCACTCCCAGGGGCTCCTGTTTGCGGGCCCTGAGCGTGCCCGGCACACACCACACACAGCTTGTGCGGCTGGGGAGGGGCTGGGGATCCCGGTCTGTCCGTCCCCCCACCTCACCGAAGGGCTCTTGACTTTGGAAACAGAACCGTCAAGAGTTGACGACAGCCCGGAAAGAAAGGCTCAGAGCTCCCTGGGTCATGAGGCAGAATCACAGCAGAGCTGGTGAGGCAGGCTGCCCAGCCCCCAGGCCGCCACAGCCCCCCAAGCCCCTGCCCAAGGCCCCCAGTCCCACTGGGGTGCCACTGACAACATGAGTGGTTGACGAGAGCTTAAAGTGTGCTCTCTCTGGGTGAGCTGGGAGCCCAAAGGGACCGACTGAGGATGTCCCCCACCCACCACGCTCCCCCTCTGTCCCCCACGTAGGACTCACCATGGGGCCGGGCCTCCCCGTCAGACCCATCGGGCCAGCTGGCCCCCTCAACGCCAGCTGCAAGGGAAAATGGGGCACACTGAGAAACGGCTAGGGTGCTGGTCCTAACAGGTGGGGCTCAGCCGGGCAGGAAAGGCCCGACGGGGCGCACCAAGGACGGGGGCCTCTGCAGGAGGGGTTTCTGACGGAGCTCCAGGAACCCGGCACCTCAGCTCCTCGGGACCTGTGAGCCAACACGAACGGAACGGAGGCCGTGCAGGTGGAACCCGGGGGTGGCCTGCCCCACGGTGGGGATGGGCGTCCCACCCCCTTGGGTGCCGACCTCCTCCTTGTCCCCAGCCAGGCCTCGGCTCTGGCGGTCCCCAGCCCCGCACAGAGTGTGACCCCCCACCCCCCACCCCCCACAGCCCAGCTCGGCCTCCTTTCCCCAAAGGACCTCTTCTGCTTCTGTCCTGTGACGCAGTTCCCCCTCCCCCGCACGATGCCATTTTCATTTTGGAAAAGATCCGTTTCAGTTACAAAACCTTGTAAGCCCACGACCCACTCGGCTTCCATGAAAACGCACAGCCAGGCAAGGCCCCGTCAGTTAACTCCAGCCGCGGGCGCTGGGGTTTTTCACGCACCTCGTGGCATCACGTGGACAATTTATCCCACGGCAACAGCTCGACGCTCAAGCTGTCCTCTAATTATCCTCGCATTGTGATCACTAACATCACCTCCACGGTGCCAGAGCCACATAAATATACTGCCCAAACGAGGCTTACTTAGTAGTTTCCCGAGATGCCCCATTACAGGTGATGTTCCACCAGATCACCCACCCGCCCGCCTCACAGAACCGGGGTTCACTCTTGTCACCGGCCATCAGCAATCTGGAGGGTCATCAATCAAAACCTCGGCTCACTAACCAGCCGATTAGCAGAGAGCAGAGCCGTCAGGAAGCAAACGCTCCTCGGGACTCCCAGGCCAGGCGAGGGGCTTTGGGGCCCGCGGGTGCCGTCCCAGAGGCTCTATCTCGGTCCCGCCCCATCACTGGGAGCCCTTCCAGGGGCGCACGGGGTCTGTCTCTCCATCCCCCGCGCCCAGCGGAGGGCAGCAGACGGCCCCGCACGTCCGTATCCGGGAACCTGGACCCTCAGCATACACAGAGAAGCCCTGAGACGCCTCCCCGACCTTTTCCCAGTGCTCGCCTGGGCCCCCAGACACTGGCGAGTGCACACTCACACAGTGTCCTGATCCCCCAGGAGGCGCGCCCCTCTCCCAGCCGTGTCCTGTCCCCTCCAGGTACCGTGCGTCACTTACCCGGGCCTGCTGCAGGATGGCCTGAGCCTGGGACTCCTGAGCCGACACCATGGGACCCTTGGAGCCAGCGTCACCGCCCCCTCCAAAGCGGAACTGCAGGTGTAAGACAGGGGGTCACCGAGGGTGCACCGGTGTGGGTGCCCACGCTGGACCCCGGGGCCTCCCGGGTGACAGCGGAGCCTGGCGGGGGTGGGGAGGCCTCCGGTTGGACAGTGTCTGGCCCGAGCCCCCTCCCTGGACACGCTGCCCCGGCCCCGCCTGCCGGCTTCAGCCCTAGGGCCACCGGAAGACGCGCCCCGAGCTTGGAAAGACCTTTCTGACTTCCACGGCATCTCACTCTGAGACCCCACAGCCCCTATTTACTGCAAGAAAAAGCCAAGGGTCCAGTGCAAATGCCTGTGCTGAGGAGCCCTAGCTCCTGGCTGCACACAGGGTACCCTCAGCTGCACCTGGCCTCCCGGGTAGCACCGGGTCGCCAGCCAGAAGACTGACCTCTGGGCCAGCGGGCCCGGGCCTGGGCTCCCACAAGATCAAGGAGGGACCAGCTGGCAGCATGCCCGCTCGGGGTCCCCGCGGGGACGGTGGGAGTCTGACAAGAGGAGCAGGCTTTCAGAGCCAGTGTCCCTGAACCTGAGGTGGGCCACTCGGGACCCTGGAAACACCCCAGGAGAGCCTATTTCTAGGAGACAGTTGTCCCACATTGGAGTGGCCTGTGGCCAGGGGATGGTCCCCCTCAAACACAGAGCCTGGGGCCCCCTCTCCACCGAATTCTGAGCCCCAAACCCACCCACGCACCCTGCCGTGCACCCCACCACCCACCCCCACAAATGATACTCACGGGCAACATGAGCATGGTTCCAGGAGGGCCGGGCAGCCCATCAGCCCCTGGAAGGCCTGGGCGTCCAGGGGGACCCTGTGGACAGAGGGCCCGAGACAGCTGGGTCAGGATGCAACAGGGACGGGGCAGGGCTGTGTCCAGAGAAGGAGGGCGGAGCCGCAGCCCACGAGGAAACCCACAAGGCAAGCACAGGACCAGCAAGACCCCCATGGCGCGGAATGTTCCAGAATCCAAGCACAGAGGAAAGACGGGCCTGAGAGATGTGGGCTGAGGACGAGGAAAGGCTTCAGGGGGAGAGAAAGAGGAGGGAAGAGGTTCTGAGCCGGATCCACAGAGATGTGCAGGGAGAGGTGGGAGACCCAAGTGCAGGTGGCAGAGGGGCCACCCTGGGAGGCGGGCAGTCGGCCGAGCCAGGGCCCCCAGCAGGCAGGAGCGCCCCCTCCGGGCCTGCACACCGACTGGCGGGCAGCTCAGGAGACCAAGGCCCGTTTCCCCCATTTCCTCCGCCTGCCAGTGACCCGGCCCCCACGACGCTGCGTGCGGTCGCTCAGACAGAAGGCGGTCGGGGTGACCGCTTCCCCTTGCTTGGACAGACACAAGGGACCCCAGTGAACGGGGGGACGTCCGTGGGACACAGACCCCTCTCGAGCAATCGCAAGAGCCCGTGTGTCCAGATGACACGGTGGCCCCCACACGTCCTATTAATCTGGTCCCCAAAGCAGGCCGCAGACAGACACCCCCCTACAGATTCTCTAGACTGACCCTGGCCACTCCAGAACGCTACCAATGTGAAACGGACGAGACAGTTTATTAAAAAAAAAAACGTATTACCAGCCAGCCTCTTCACAAATCCTGGCAGATCCCCACCCAGCCTGAGGCAGAGGAGGTTTGCTTTGCAGACAGATGGAGGCGTGACTCCCTCCTCCCAGTGGAAAGGGACTCCCACCGGCCATACCCGGCATAACCGATGGGCGTCGGGTCCCGCGTTCGGCACCAAGGACAGCCTCGCTCCGGCAAGGTCACCACCACCACCGGAGCGCGATGCTCCAGGCAGGGAATGGAGATCAGTTCCCCGGTCCCGGCCCAGAAGCCGGGGGACGTTGGCTCTCTGGGAACCGTCCGCGCCCGAACTAACACCGGCTCCTCTCTTCTTCCGTGGTTGCTTTGACCACAGAAGTGGTCCCCGTCCTCGGGAGATGTCGTGGACCACGGAGTTGCACGAGATGGAAAGTGAAAGCCCCCGTCCCCCCCCAGAAGTCTCCAGGGCTAAACTGCCCGTGCGGGGCAGCGGGCCGCACGCACGGTGGCTGGCGATGGGACCCGTGACTACGGGTCTACGCTCGGGAGACGCTTCTCTGTCCTGCGACACCGTCCTGCCGTGTGCTTTCTCTCCACGGCACTCGGCGACCCGTTGACGAGCTTGGCCTCGCTCTGTGTAACGGCCGTGGAGTTTCCCACGCATGATGAGCCCATCGTGGATCCACCCGCCCTCTACTGGTGCGCGTTTGGCCATTTCCAACCTCCGCCGTGACACGTGCTGTGGCCGTGGACCCGCGGGCGGCTTTTTAGGGAAGTCCCGCAAGCAAACCGCGGGGCCAAAGGGCTACGCTTTCTTCTACTGCTGATGGACACAGCCACGCTGCCCTTGCCTGCATCTCGGGGAAAAAAAAACCCTTGCTTAAAAAAAAAAAAGCACGTTTAAAAGAGGAAAATCTGGAACGGGTTTGGCCACCTGGGGTTTCTGCTTGGAAACTCGGTGCCGACATCGTTCGCTGCTGAGCCCTCCACCTCAGAGTCGGTCCCAAATCAAACCCCAATTTAAGACGTAGGGTCCGTGCCTCCCCGGCACGAGACGCCAGCCACGTGGTGTCTCCGTGGTGTGCGTGGGCCTGTGTAGCACCGGAGGCTGGGGGCCCACTGGGGGCGGCCCTTCATCCACTCTCCGCCTCCAGAGACCCTCCTGCCATGCCCCCCACCCTTCCTGAGCCACGGTGCTGGGACTGCAGCCTTGGTGGGAAAGCCCTCACCCTCTCGACCGCAACCAGGACGATGCCAAGGAACGGGCAGAGAACGACCCGGGAACTGGGGGAAAGAGGGGCTTTGGAGGGAAAAGTGATGCCCCGCCCTCACAAATCCGCCCAAAGCTTTAAAACGTGAGTCTCACAGAGCAACTAACCCACGACTGCTTGAAAAACTGTCCGCGAACCTTTGCCCGGTGCCCAGGTCTGCAACCTCGTCCCCTGAGCTGGAAGGAGGGGCTACATCAGAGGCATCTTCCCATTTCTCAGGACACTGACCCCGGGCCCCCAGTGTGGCTCACTCGGTTCCACAGCCCGCGTGGGACATCGAGGGACGCTCCGGCAAGCGGGCGGGGAGGTCGCGGGGACCCTGCGTGGCTCCAGCCGCCGGATTAGAAGTGAAATAAGCAAGTCACCTTTCCTGTGTCACTTGATCAGCTGGCCCCCAAATCAGTGCCCTAACTGGCTCGGAGGAGAAGGTTGCCAAGCGGTGACACGGCAGAGCTCCGGTCACACCTACACGTAGACACGAGGCGGCCACCTCCGTGTTAAGAAGTCGCTGCTGTTTCACGGGGTTTCCGGAGGCCATTGCTGGCCCTGCGTTTGCTCAGAGATAAAGGCCAAGGGCACTCAGATCCTTGGCAAAGCCACCGTCAGCCGCGGCCGCAGACCCAGACCCGAAGCTGGGCCCGTGAGCCCTCCGCTCAGGGCCAGATGAGCCGCCCAGGGCCCGCCTCCGGGCTGCGGCGTGGGTGCAAACAGCACGCGGCAGCCCGAGCCCTTTTTCCTGAAAAGGGCAGCAGGGTGTCGGGGAGAGGGGGCCCCGAGGGCCAGAGAAGTCTTTACGCTGAGATATTTTTTGCTTGGCTCTTAGACCTAGAAAAGGAGAGGACCGTGGCGTGAATTCTCTAGATTCTCAGTAAGTGTGGCCTTCCTTCCTCCTTTTTAGGCCAGCGCCTGGGCAACTGGAGCTCGGGAGTGGCTCCGGCGGCCCCTTCCCACGGCACATCTGAAAACTGGGGTCGGGAGCTGTGCCCGCAGCTGGGGCCACAGCCTCGAGTGAAGCTGGCACATTTCTTCCTCACCCCGCTGACCCCACCTGCCCCAGCCAAGTCCGCCGCCCAGAGAGGGAGCGGGAGCGGGCACGGGGAGGAACGCCCGAGCTCTGCCCGTGGAGGCTTTCCGAGCCCCGGGAGGCTGGCAGAGGCTGGACAGAGGCACTGAGATGTGCCCAGGACCGTTTCTAATTCCAGCCTGCCCCCTCTCAGAAGGAGCGTCCCAGCGTGCTCCCTGATGTAAAAGTGGGTCCTTCTGGCCTCCGGGGGGCTCAAGGGATTAGCCACGTCTCACAGAGGGGGAATGTTCAAGCCACAGAAGGACAATGGCCCGCCATGCCCAGGGCAGGGCCGTGCCACCGTGGCTCGCGGCCCTGTGGCTTATGGGACACCTTCACGTCCAGAACGGAGGCCCTTTCCCATGGGAGCACCTCCCTCCCTGCAGAATCGGACGCGCTTAGTGCCCTCCGGGGAGGGAACGGCGAGGGAGGCCCACGCCCATCTGTGACCGCGTCCTGTGTCCACGCGCAGAGACACCGGCCGTGGGGAATTTGCGAATGACCAGGTGTGGTGGGTTGAGTGGTGGCCCCATGGAAGACGCTTAGGAGCACTGGGAGAGAACAAATCTGCATGGCCGCCCAGGAGGCGGGAGAGAACAGACCTGCCCTGCCAGCCTCACTCAGTCACACAGCCTCACACAATCCGCAACGGAACCTGCCTGTCAGGTGCCAGGGACCCAGCCTGGGTCCATTCCCCTGGCGCTGGGCGTAAATCCTGCCCACCCGGGGGGAAAGCGGTGGCACAGTGGGGTGCAGTCCCCAGGGTGGTACTGGGGACCCCACACGGCACCCGTGATGCACACTCTCTCGTGGGGGAGGCGGTACCGACCGCTGTTCCTCAGGGCAGGGCTTACGAACCTCGTGAGGCACAGAAAACACATCCAAGCAAAATCCCACGGGAAAGCCCGACCCTTGAAAGATAAGGAAGGGCGGGGGGGGGGGGGGGGGGGCCCCTGCCGGGGGCACTGAGTGCATCAGATTCTGCAGGGAGGGAGGTGCCCCCGTGGGAAAGGGCCTCCGTTCTGGACGTGAAGGGTCCTGAGAGGAAACCTGCACGTGGGATCCGGGCTCCCTGGGAGCGCTCAGCCCCGTGTGGGATCCACAGGGCCTCGGGACACCCGGCTCTCTTGTCCCTCGTTTCCCTCTGAGCTGAGGATGAAGTAGGGACCGGGACAGCTGGCCGGATCAAGCCCACCCCTGCCTTGCCTCCACCTCGTGGCTTTCACAAGCTTTCCCTCGGCCCACCTGGGCCGGCCGTCTGTCACTAAGGGGCGCTGGACGGGGTGATGGCTCAGGCCCCTTCTCACCTCTGACACCGCCCAAGCCCAACAGCAGCTCGGAGGAGCTGAGGAGCCACCCAGTTAGGAAGACAGGCTCAACTAGTCCTGGCCAGACAGGAAGTAATCAACAATTAGTAACAGGAAAGGCTACAGAATCCCAGGACAGTGGAACTGGAGTGGGAGGAGGGGCGGATCCTTCCAGATCACCCAGTGAAAACCTGTCACGTCCAGACAAGCAAATGGGGCCAAGCAGATAGGGGATCAGAACGTGCCACCCCAAAATGCGCCACGCTGCTCTGAGGACGATGTCGAGCTGACGGTAACCGAGAATCAGCAACTGTTCTCTGCCCTCCCCTCACCTGCCTTAAGGAGCGCGTAAGTTTCCCTCTGGACAGATGGCACGAATTACCCACCACCCCATCTGTACCAGGATGAGGACGCTCCTGATCACTGGAGACCGGGAGAACCGAGCGCAGGGCCTGAGAAAGGGCAGCACAGCAGATCTTACCCAAACGACCCTTACCTTCCATTCGTTTCCCCGTATGTTTCCTAGTCACTTTCCCACAATTTATCGCCCTTGGTTGAAATGGGACAGAAGCCCTCAGGTCCCTGTACGTGTAAAACTTAAAACAGTAATAAAAGCGTGTGTCTGCTCTCCTATCGATGCCGTCTTTTCGTCCGTTTAATTTATAGGCCCCCGTCACCAAACATAAGAGGATGGAGGGAAATGTTTTCATTCTACACAGGGATTCTGAGGTCTCCCTGCTGGCAGGTGGCAGGGTAGGATCCCGACTCTGCATCCAGTGTTCTTTGCCAGCTGATCAGCTGCGTATCCGGGAGACGTGGGCACAGAGAGGATGCTGAGCTTTGAGCAGGGACAACTCCTTAGACAATGACGGCTTACGCGGGGCCCAGAGGGTGGGCAGCGCTCGGCTCCTGGAATCGGCTCCCCCTCCCCACTTGGAAAGGAACTGGGGAGGCCGAGCGGGCTGCAGATTTCCCTCTGACTCCAAGGACAGCATGCTTCAGAGGAGCGGGTCCCTCTGCCGACCCCAAGCCCCGTGCTCCTGGATCCTGGCTTGAATTTAGAGACACCAGTTGCTTAAACCAACGACATCCCACTGGCAGCGGCCTTGGCTCCTCTAACAGAGCCGCTGGGTCAGGTACGGAGCACCAGTCACCAACGAGACCACCCACCCCTGGCACCGAGCCGGTTCAGCCCAAGGGCAGGGGCCAAGTGGGGAGGAGTCCTCAGTGCCAGACAGCGCGTGGAACTGGGTGACGGGCAGGTGGCGGGTGGAGGGATGGACACTCGCAGCAACACCGAGGCTGACCAAGGTCCATCAGTACCCATGCACCCAGTGGATAGCATCCCGTCCTGCATCTAACGGAGACGACAGCACCTGCCACGCCGTGTGGTCCCCCCTCGCTGATGTCTGGGCTCAGGCACGCTTGTGGGGCCGTCTCACGACGGCCCCCGTGGGGGCACTTGGTCATACAGATCTTTGGGGAAAGGGCCCCCAGAGCGAGCTGGGGGAGGGACAGCAGAACCCTATGGTCTGGTCCCGCGGCCAGGGCAGAGCAGTGGCCCCATGTCTGGAGTCGTGCCGTGTGGCAGAGAGGAGGGGCCGCAAGCGGTGAGGCCAGGAGGCGTGGGAAGGCCACCAGCCGCCAGCATGGCAGGCCATCTTGTTTGCTGCCCATGCGATCTGTCCTCAGAGGCCCCCCCGCCGCACAGAACGCGGCTAACCCCAACCCCCTCGGTCAGGGCTCACCTGCTCTGTCGGCGGGCACCCCCCCCCCCCCACGTGCCGGGCACCGCTCCAGAGCCTGACCGCCAGACCCCCACGGACTTCCTGCCGCGTGGCCTCGGAAGCAGACCCTAGCTATCCCTCCACAAGACTAGACGCGGCCACCGGGCCCCGTCCATGCGCCCTCCCTGCGCGTCAGGTCCACACTCTCTGGGCGGTGTGCCGGGCCCTGGGGACAGCCATCCATCAGGACACACACACGCTCCTGGTTTCTCCCGTCCACAACCTGGCCACCCGATAACTATCTGTGCTCACGTCGATATTCACGGGACCAGAAAGAAGAAAGGAGACAAGCGGGGCAAGAACCCCATGGCCGCAGTACCCCAAAACTCCACTAGGTGTCAGAGAGAAATTGTGACTCAGCCTTCACCTCAAGGGCAGCGACGTGGGAACACATCCCTTTGCTCTGGGGACCTCAGGATGCATCCCTTTGACGGAGGTGGGGCGAGAGCAGGGGGGAGGGACATGTCCCTTGGACCGGGGGCGGGGGAGGGAGGGACTCCTGGATGGGTCCCTGTGACTGGGGAGGATCCTGGGACATGTTCCTTTGACTGAGGGAGACCCCGGAACGAGTCCCTTTGACCCAGGGCAAGCCCTCCTATTCAGTGGCTTGATTTCCAACAAGGAAGACAGAGTGCGGGGAAATCAAGGCCCAAGAAGCTCACATGCTAAGGAAGGACGGATGTAGGTCCCAATCCCAAGGGACGTGGACAACACGTGGACAGCCTGACATCGCAGGCCACGGGGACCCCCGTGAGCTGGTCACAGCAGCCTCAGCGGGACTCAGGCCTGGCACCACTCTTGCCCTTGCAGGTGCCATCTGCCCCAGGCTCGGGGCTGGGCAGCACTCGAGCTCCCTAAATTTCCGAAGACGGACGTAATGAGGGGGTGGCAGGAGGGGTGATGGGGGCCAGGGGCAGTTTGGAGAAGAAAGCCGATATACCCGTGCACATGTGAGGACAAGGCCAGCCACGGAGCGGAAAGGCACACGGACAAGCCCACAGAGCGTGTGGTCCCAAGGAGCGGAGTCACCCCTTACCCTTTCTCCAGGGTCACCCACTTGGCCAGTGGGTCCCATCGTTCCGGAGGTCCTGGGAGACCCTGGAATTAAATCAGGACGAATTCAGATACAGTAGCAGGGCAACACCCCATTCCCGCCTTGCTTCAGGGGAGGGTGGGGGTGGGCCAGGGCAGCGCTGGGCCCCGGGGGGTCTGCAGAGATGGGTGCCCCCTCTTTTCCATCCAGGACCTTCAAGGGGTGTCACTGACCCCGCACCCCCAAGCACCTCCCACAGGCCCGGGAAATTAAACACGACACTCACTGCGGGGCCTTCGGGGCCCGGCGGCCCCTCCATAAGCATGCCCTGGAAAAGACAGGAGACAGCGTCTGAGACCCCAGGACCCCGTCTCTCCTGAGATCGCAGCACGGGTCCGGACCCCCGGCAGGGTGACCCCGTGAGGGTCACAGACCTGGGCCTTGGAGTGCATGCCCACCAGGGGCCCAGAGCAAGGAGGGGACGTGGCCAAGACCGTGGGACCCGCGGCCGCCTTCTTCCCAAGCCCCTCACCCTGCCACTAGGCCCCCTGCCTGACGGCCTTTACAGCCAAGTGGGGACAAGGCCTCCTGCCCCCCGCCCCCCGTGAGCCTGGGCCCCAGAGAGGCCCGATGCGTAGCAGAGGGGGTCAGAAGACAGAGCTCCCTGGCCCGGGTCGTGCCCCCGCCTCCTGGGCATCCACTTCCAGCCCCTTCCCAGGGCAGGACCCTCCTCCCGCAGGATGAGGGAGAGCTGTCAATGCCCGGGCCAGGCAGCCCCAACTCCCTCGGTGTCTCTTCCCACTCCAGGGGGCTCCGAGGCAGTGCACAGCCTTGTAGGAGGGAAGGGGTCTCCTGCCCCCTGCGGGGCCTCGCTCGCTGAGAACACAGTGGGCATAGTATCTGGGGGTCCTGGGACCAGCAGGCTTCAGCCACACTCGGGGCCGGTGACACAGCCACGCCCCCCCCCCCCCCCCCCGATTCTTGAGACTGCCGGGACAAGGGTCAGGGAGCCGGATGTCCCTGGCCCCCCGGGGCAGACCTCGCGCCCCTGCTCCCCCAGACCAAAGAGAGCGCGGACTGCTTCCCCACCCCCGGGGGTGGCGTGTGCCTCTGTGCCCGGACTCTGCTTCCACGGTGACCAGCGGCCTTGAGAGACCTGGGGAGGGGGGCGGGTCTCCCAGGGGGAGGACGGGGCACGCCCCGCCGAGGCTCGCAGACCCGCGCAGGCGAGGTCCTCCGACCCCCCAGCCCTCCCCGCCGGGGCTCCCCGTCCCTGCCAACGCGTGTTTACACAGATGTGCGCTCAGAGGACTATTTGTGCTTGAGATACACACAGGCAGTTCATCCAAATAGCTTTCGAGTTTCCTCCTCTGACAAAGGCAGCTGAGAAGGCTCAGAAACCAGGCTGGGGTCAAGCGAGAGACCTCTGGCTGCAGCGGGGCCCGGGGCCCGCAGCCCGTCTTCCCAGACACGCCAGGCCGTTGTTCTCGGGGAGCTGGGGTGCTGCTGGCCACAGATCTCACGGGAGCCTGGGCGGGGGAAGGAGGCCGGAGGCCGGGGCGAAGGGGCCCAGCACAGGGAGCCCAGACTGCCCACCAGGGAACGAGGAAGGCTTCGTGGACGGGGGAGGGCAGTGGCCTTCCCGCGGGGCCCTAGCCGGGTCCGCGCCCCACCAGGGTGCAGGCGCCAGTCTCAGAATTCGGCGGGGAGAGTCCCCGTGAGTGACGGGCTCGGCCTCCGCCAGTCGGGACAACTCTGAGTGCGGGGGCGTCCCCCCCTTAACAGCACAGAACAGAGCCTCCGAGGGATGTCCACCGGGTAACACAGGACCCGGAGTCTGGGGACTGGTCCCTGGAGGGCCCAGGACAGCCAGGAGCCGATAGACCCGAGTCCCCTGAGCTGAAGGACTTCTGCCTTTGAGGGGCCCCTGACCCCGCCGGAACGTGTGGATCCGAGGGGGAACGGCGGCCGTGTCCCTGGCTTGGAGGGAGCCAGGGAGCTGGTACAAGAGCCCCTGTGACATGAGTCCACTCCCCAGAGGCAGGGCGCTGGGGCAGGGCGGGGAGAGCGGAAACAGGGGCCACCCCGCCCTCTGCGGTCAGCGGTCCGCTGTGAGACCCACGTCGGCCGGCTCCCAGGACTCGGCCATCTGTTTACAGAGCTAAGACTTTGAGAGCATCTCTGGGTTGAGAAACTGCGACTGTTTACACAGTGTCCCTGGGGGACCGGCGAGGGCCCTGTGGACACGTGGAACAGACTGGGGACTGGGAAGGACACAGCGCTGGGGCCAGAGGAGAGAGCCCTTCCCTAACTGCGCCCAGATGCCTCGGTTTCCCTCACTTTGTGTAGACACGCTGTCTGTGTGGGACCGTCTCTCCTCTGTCAGCCCCTCCTCTGCACCCCCCGCCCCCCAGCAGCTCACCTCCAGGCGACCCATCTGGCAGCTGCGAGCAGACAGGAAGCTCACCCACAAGGTGCCAGCCTGGCCTCTCCCCAGGCCTCCCCGGAGCCCAGGCACCTACCTGCCCTGGGGACCCACGTTCTTCCCAGGCAGGACAGCCTGCCTGCCTCCGAGGCCATGCGGACCCCACAAAAGGCACCCCAAGTCAAGAGCGGATGCACTCGGGGACCAGACTGTCTGGGCACATGCGCAGTCAGTGAGATCAGCTCGGCGACGCTGCTGGCTCACCTCTGGCCAGGGCGGCCCGTAGCGACCGCGGCAAACCCACTGTCCTCTTGGGGAGCCCCCACCCAGGCCACCCACGGCACTGCGCTCCCCCCCAGCCCACCTTTCCCTTGGGCCTGGTGTCGGGATCTTTCGTGTTGCTGAGCAGGAGGCCGCCTGGCACTGGCACCCGCTCAGCACCTCCGCACCTTCCCCTGCACCGCCACCCCCCTCCCAGATAACCCCTCCTTGGACCCGCAGGGGGTAGCGGAAGAGGGGTGTTCTCAGCCTGAGAAAGCATGTGCGTCCAGCGGCCACGGCCCAGTGGGACGGGCAGGCCCATCCCCGGGCAGGCCCGGAGGGAAACACACAGCCCCGGGGGACGGCCTTTGCCATCATCCAGGTGCTTCCGCAGGCCGGGCAGGGCGCCAAGCCGGAGGGCTCTGCCCCAAATCACCCGCTGGGGCTCCACCCCAGAGACGGGCCACGTCCCGCCTGCCCTAGCCACGGGGCTTCGGGTCCCTCTGGGGGACACCAGTGGTTGAGGTTCTAAAAGCACCAGAGGAGAGAGGCCACAAAACTCCCCGTCCCAGGAACCCGAGGTCGTGAGGCCCTGGGAGCCCCGACGTCCCGGCCCAGGCCCAGCCACCGGGAACCACGTTCTGGCGGCAGACGCCTTGGCCCAGCTCCCCCTTGTGACCAGCCTCGGTGCAGGACATCGGCCTTCCCCTCCGGCACACGGACGACGTGGCAGGGTGGACCTCGGCCAGCCCCTCCCCGTTGTCATGTCCACGGGCGCTGCCCGGCCCACATCGCCGTGGCCACCACACGCGGCCGCAGGGCCCGCCCCAGCAGGCTGACCACGTGGCGGCCCGTCCGCCCAGGGGTCAGGGCCTGAGCTCGGCAGCTCTCAGACCACCGGGGGGCCCCTGGTGCCCCTGGCAGAGGACCCGGCAGCAGGGAGCGGCCGCTGCGCCCCCGGGACCCCCCCCAGCCCCTCATTCCATCACAGCCCTGTACTTGCCGTGACCCCAGCCTGGCAGAGCAAAGTTCATCAAAGTCCCTGCACGCGGCTTCACCAGTTCCCGCAAGCTGACCCCAGGCGGCGGCAGTGCCGGCCTTGGAGCGGCAGAGTCCGTGGCTGAACCCCTGCACTGCCCGGCCCGGCCCGAGGGGCCCCGCCAATCCCCTGACCCCTCCAGCGGCTTCCCTCCTCCCCACGGGTTCTGAGTCCCTTTCCTCAAGGTGCTGGAGGTGCATGGAGGGCAAGGTGCATGGAGTGAGGCACTCAGACCGCACGTGCTCAGCGCAGAGGTCTCGCCAGCTGGAATCCCAGGCTCCTCGGTCAAGGTCTAGAACATTCCCCCGCCTGAGGCCCTTTCCTCCAGCCTCTGCCCCAAGTACACGAGGCGTCCACGAGGGGCCCCGTGGGTCGGGCCGTGTCCTGCACGATCCACACGACCCACCACCCCCACCGACTTCGGAGAGGGGACAAGAAAGCGTCCTTACCGGTTCGATGATGGCAGGCTCTCCCTTCTGGCCCTTCTCTCCTCGGGGTCCTTCGATCTGGGTTCACAGAACACAGGGGGGCAGAGAATGAGGCAGAGAAGGGAAAGGAAGGCCTGACCTCATGGGATCCCAATGGCTCACGGCCGGCCGGCCCCAGCCCCGAAGCTGTGGGCGGGAAGGAGCCCCGCAGCCCCGCAGCCCTCACCCCTTCGTAGATGGTGTCCTGGTTGGCGGGCATGCCCGGCCCTATCTCCGACGGGGACACCGTGGGGTCGTAGTAGGGGTCGTAGTAGGTCTCGTCCAGGTTCCTGATGGTTTCTTCCGTAAACTCGCCTTCCAAGTCATCTTCCGGAGGCGGAGCAGGCTGGGAGGGAGGGGAAGCGGGGGTCACCGGAGGACGGCAGGGACGGGGGCCTCCCGGGAGCTCGGTCGAACGTGCTGGGGCAGGCAAGTCACACATCCTCCCCTCCCACCACAGGGAGACGTCACCCCAAGCCCCACAGCACCCCATGGCAAGCTAAGGCCGCACCGGGATCGGCACGCCGTGGGGAGGCGGGTGGTGTCGGGGGCTCTGCCCCAGGGCCTCGCGGTCTGGGGGTCACATGCCTCCCATCCCATCCCACGGACGGGGGGGATTTGGACCCCTCAGAACCCAGACAGGGACACTGCAAACACGCACATCCCCATCCGTCCCCACGGGAACCCCAAGACACCAGGCAGACGGGGCTCATTCCGCCCATCTGCAGATAAAAAACAGACGACGGTGTCACAGGCTCAGCAAGTCAGGGGCCCCTAACCCGGGGGCCGGGGGCCGGGGAGCAGGGAGCCAGTCCGGGACCCCCGAGGTCAGAAGCGGAGGAAAGAGGGAGCCCCGGGCCCTCATCCAGCCCCCCCTCCCTCCCCCCTGCACCAGGCCTGCTTGCAAGGGAAGCAATTACATTGGAGGCGTTGGCCGTGCTGGTCGTGCTGGTGGGAACCTCGGCCCCTGCGCCGTGATCGGGGGGCAGGTCGGGATTCTCGAAGCCCTCGTAGTTCAGGTCCTCATACGGGGCGGGAGTGTAGTAGTCCTCGCTGGGCATGTAGTCGTAGACCCCGAGGCCGGGGTCGTCCTCCTTCCCGGCCCCCTCGCTGGTGTCGGGCACTGAGGGGGCTGCCGTGGGGGCTGCGGTCTGCTCCTGAGAGAGGGGAACGGAGCGGGAGTCAGGGAGGCGGGGGCCCAGGGGAGCGCCGTCCGTGGCCTAAAACCCCTGATCCTGCACTTGAGAAGGGCGAACTGTATCTCCAGGTTTAAATGGGGTTTTTTTAAGTTTATTTATTTTGAGAGAGAGAGAGAGAGAGAGAGAGACAGCACGGGAGGGGCAGAGAGAGAGAGGGAGAGAGAGAATCCCAAGCAGGCTCCACGCTGCCAGCAAGGAGCCCAATGCGGGGCTTGAACCCACGAAGCCCCGAGATCGTAACCTGAACCGAAACCAAGAGTCGGATGCCCACCCCACTGGCCACCCAGGTGCCCCTGTATCTCCGGCTTTAAAAGGAAGACGCCAGACTCAAAGCAACGTGCCCCTTCACACCTCTGTCTGCTGTCCACACGCCGTGGTGGAAAGCCCTCTGCCCAGCCTCCCCAGCAGCACAATGCACAGAAGGTCACTCAGTCACCCGGTCACTGGTCCCCTGCCGAGTGTCCACCCGCCACCTCCTGGCGGCCACGGTGCCCTCCCGCCCCCCAGGGCCCCGTGGCCTGCAGCGCCCAGACCTCGGCAATCTCTGTGGTCTCTCTAGCAGCTTCCACGGGCTTGTTGGTGGGGGCAGGCTCCTTGCCCGGGTCCTCTGTGTCCTCGTAGTAGGGGTACTCGTAGTAGTACGCGTCACCTTCCCCTTCTCCTTCTGGGTACTGAGAGCAAATTGGGGCCGTGTGAGGAAGGCGGCGCCCCACGAGGAGCCACGCTGCTCTCCTCGCCATCCAGGTTCAGCCAGGAACAGCGGGCACCGGAGAGTTGTGCCCCACTCCGGGTGCGAACCCGCCTGCGGCCCCGAACCAGCTTCCGCCCCCTCCAGCTCCTTGGACAGCGGAGTCAGCCCCGCGAGAAGCACAAGGGAGGACACGGGGGCCCCAGATCCCCTTCAAAGAAAGTCGAGTCCTAAAAGGTACAGACGTGCTGACACTTTAGGACCAAGGGCCTGGACAGCCGGCCAAACTGTGGCATCTTGTGACAATGCTGCTGTCACTCAGGATCCCCTGACCTCTGCTGAGGCCCCAAACCATAGCGACAGGGAAGGTGTCACCCTCAAAACTGGGGCAGGAGTCCGGCCAGAAGGCCTCAAAGACCTGCCTGGGCCATGGGACCTCGGCCTCACGAGGGACACCCTTCCTCTTCTGACTGGTCACCACAGAAGGAGGCCAGAGGACTAATGAGAGCAGGTTGAACACGACAGAAGACGTGAGTCACCCGTGACCAGGAGGTGGGAGGATCTCCACTCGGAAAGGTGGGGAGAACGCCAAGTGGGCTTAAGCAAGGTGCTGCCGACGCGGGGCGGGTGGGTGAGCAGGATTCCACAGACCACGAGCCTCTGACTCTCGCCCAGTGGGTTTATTTTGAACACTGGTCCCCGGCTTTTGTGTCCCTCCACCCCTGCTGGCCTGCCTGCCCTGCCCCCCCACCAAGGGGCCTGCCTACAGCCCTGCCATGAACCAACGGGGCCAACTCACATATTCATCCGGGTTGGGATCCTGTGACTGGGGGGTGTCGGGGACCGCGGTGTCACAGTCTGGGCTGTAGTGCTCACAGTGATCGTAAGCCGCCCGATGGTCCGAGACAAAGAGCAGCTGCTGGATGTCACCCTGGAAAAGGACAAAAGTCCTCGAATAAGTGGCGCACCGGGGACTCACATGGGGATCCGGGAGGCCAGCCTGATGCCCTGAGGTGGTGAGCAGCCCAGACAAATCTTGGGAGGAGCTTGTCCTCAGGACCAGCCTTCCTTTCAGGGAGGTGCCCTCGAATCACCACTCAAGCTAGGATGGCCAGCCCATCCAACCATGCATCTAATCCATCCACCCACCCATCCATCCACCCATCTATCCATCCATCCATCCATCTACCCATCCACCCACTCATTCTTCCATCCATCCATCCATCCATCCATCCATCCATCCATCCATCCATCCACCCACCCATCCAGCCAGCCAGACAGCCAGCCACCCTTCCAACCACCCACCCACCCATCTATCCATCTATCCATCCATCCATCCATCCATCCATCCATCCATCCACCCATCCATCCATCCACCCATCCATGCATCCACCCACCCATCCATCTGCCCATCTATCCATCCACCCACCCATCCATCCATCTACTCATCCATCCATCCATCCACCCATCCACCCATCCACCCATCCATCCATCCATCCATCCACCCACCCACCCACCCATCTATCCAGCCAGCCAGCCACCCTTCCAACCACCCACCCACCCATCTATCCATCCATCCATCCATCCATCCATCCACCCACCCACCCACCCACCCATCAATCCATCTACCTATGTACCCATCCACCCATCCACCCACCCATCTATCCATCCACGCATCTTCCCTCTACACATCTACCCACTCATCCAACCATCCATCCATACATACATACATCCATCCACCCACCCACCCACCCATCTATCCATCCATCCATCTATCCATCCACCCATCCACCCGCTCATCCACCCATCCACCCATCCATCCATCCATCCATCCACCCACCCATCCATCTATCTACCCTTCCACCCACCCATCCATCCATCTACCCATCCAGCCACTCATTCCATCCATCCACCCACCCACCCATCCATCCATCTACCCACTCATCCTTGCACCCTTGTACTCACCCACCCATTCACCCATCTAACCCATGCGTCCAGCCACCCACCCACTTCCATTTATCAGACACCTGTTGGGCACCTGCCAGGTACCAGCCATGTTCTCAGAGCTTTTGTGAACTGTGGGTGATAAGTGCAAGCTGTAACTTCCACTCTAAATAGCGAGGGCTTGAGGATATGATATGTTGCCTCCTTCCCTGTTACCCTTATGGTGGGGGAGTATTTTTAAAGAGGAAAATAACCTCTGACCCAGAGATTCCAATCCTAGGAACTAAGGCAAGGCATGTAAACAATTCACCCACAAAGTATCGCAATAGGTATTCAAATAGGTCCACAGACACCCATGCTCACAGCAGCATCAAGAGGTGGGAACCACCCAAAGGTCCATCAGCGCATGAACGGATAAACAACTTGTGGCCTGTCCATACACTGGGATATTATTCAGCTATGGAAGGGAATGAAGAACAGACCCATGCTACCACCTGGATAAGCCCACGCTGCCAACCACCGTTTGGCATTCTGGCTCATTGCCACGGCAGCCAAGAGTCCCACCATGCGAGCTGGGAAAAGCATGCAGTTCTATTTTATGCTGATCTCATCAAGATGCGTCAACAGCAGACAAACAAAAGGGAACACGAACCATAGGTCTCATGAATGTTATCAAACATTTGATGTCCTCCTGGCAGAAGATCCTTGGGTCCCAACCAGATGGATATAAACCGATGTCGTGATGATTTTATTAATGGCTAACGTACAGATAATGTTTACTACAGGTCAGATAGAAGACAAAGAAACTGCATGCTGCCACTCTTTTTGTGCCCACAAGAACCCTATGAATGATGTTCTATTAATTCCCATCTGAAGCTGAGAAACCCAAAGCCCTGAGGTCACCTGTCTGGCATCCACAGTCACACAGCAGGTGAGGTGGGGCCAGCTCAATGTAGCCTGCGCAAATCAATCACTTATACGACCTGCCTGGGCTCAAAAGGAGGAAAAGGAGTATGGACAAGCATGCCAAACGTTGGAACTATGTCATTAGAGATGGTGCCCAAGAAAGAATAATTAGGGGCTGTGCCAGTTGTTGAGTTCCTTGGCCCAGAGCCCATCCTGCCACATGCACATCTATCTATCTATACACTATCCCAATCCGTCAATCATTCATCAACTGTATATCCATCCATCACCCACCCACCACCCACCACCCATCTGCCCTCCATCCATCATCTATCATCCATCCATCCATCATCCATTCAATAGCAATTATTGAGAACCTACTAAGTGCCAGCCCCTCCCTGTATCACACACAGGGAAGAAGCCGTGGCCCAGAACCACTGCCTGGCAGTGTCCACACTCTACCTAACACTTTGCACTTGCCTTATGCCCATGGGTAAGATCACATGCACACCCAGACCGCGTATTCCTCTGGTCGTCATCGATGCCTCTTACGTCCCACTGTCCCTTTCTAAAGACCTGAGACTAGCCCTGTTCCTGTACCCGCCCCCCCCCCCCACTCTCCCATGGTCCAACTAAAGGCATGTTCTGCTCCTGAAGACAGAGCCATGAGTGAAGCAACAGAACACGTACCCATGACCTTGACCCAAAGAGGTGGTGCTCATTCGGCACATGTCAAAACCGTGGGCCCAAGCAAGGAAGCCACGCCCTCCTTGACCTTCAGTTGATAAAGGTGTGTGAACCCCTCCTCTGTGCTGGATCCTGGACCATGCTGGACAATGGGACGCTGGCAGGGTGTGCCGCTCAAAGTCACTAAACGTCCTCCCTGGCTCGCAGAAGGCTCTGCGGGAAAACTGGCCCAGATACGGGGCACAGGGGGAATGACTCAGTGGCAGAACTGGGTGACAGTCCTAGAGTCCGGAAGAGGCCCATCCTACCTGATGCCTGACACATGGGTCCAAATATGTGATCCCCCCCGCCCCGCTTCAGTTTGAAAAACCTAAGGACCAGCAAGGGGCTCAGAACTCCCCCAAGCTGACCTGTCTCCGTGCAGAGGGCTCCCCTCCCCAAGTTCAGTTGTCCCCCCTTTCACAGAGCTGCCCGCCTGCTCCTTCTCCCTCCCTCTCCCTCCTCTTCGTCCCTCTCTGCCTCTCCCTCTCCTTTTGGATGTCAGAGGCTCCTGGCCCACACTGTAAACTCTCCAACAGACGAGAACCACGTGACAGGAACAGTGAATCAAAACCACACACTTTTATTAAGCAACAGGACTTTGGGTTCGACTTTCATCCAATTCAAATAAAACATTTTCTTCCTTCAACTGGCAGCTTGACATCTGAATGTATGTTCTCCAAATGCAATCTCTGTAAGGAAGAGGGGGCTCGGGGGGCTCTGGGGGTGGCTGGGGCAGCTGGCATCGGTGCACCCCTTGCATGCGCAGTGGCACACGGGGATAACAGCTGTCTGGTAAAGGGCCTGCCCCCCCAGGAACCCCAAGTCCTCGGGCCATGGCCACATCCGGCACATCCGTGTCCCTGCACCCCAGGGCGCCCAGCCCAGAACCAGGCTTCACAGGCCCCGCACGGTGGTCCGGGCAGCCCCCCGACACCAGGCAGGGAGCAAGGCTAAAGGCTAGGGCACGAATACCCACGCACAGACGCAGGGGCCGGGTGCTTCCTAGGGACTCGCCCAGGGCTCTGGAATCCGAGCACACGGTTGGTGCCGACCTGGCCCTCGGCCAGCCCCGGTTCCCTGCCTGCCTCGCCCACTCCCCACATTGCAGCAGAGGGCCCCGCCGTAGGGTCCCTGCGAGCACGAAGGCCCCTTCGTTCCCAGGGCCCGCCCTCCTCCGCAGACACCTACACTTGGTTAAAACTAGTTTGCCCACAACCCCCCGAGTGGGTTTCCACACCAAAAAAGGTGCCCCTCTGTGCTGTGGGTGCACGTCTCAAAGGGCAGGAATCCACCCATCCCCTGCCCTACTGTGAGAAGGGGACACTGGAGCACGGGTGTCAAGGTTCACACACTGAGCCTCACGGGAGCTGGGTCAGGTCTGGGCCCGGGTCCTCATCCAGAGCTCCTTCCAACCCGCTGTGACCTCTTCCCTGCACACGTGACGGTTTGTTTCTCAGGTGGGGAGGGCGCCAATACCCGTGTGCCCTTTGCGGAGATCCCAGCCCCCAGTGAACTTACTCCTGCTGAGACCAGACACAACCTCAGAATCTTTCTCCACCCGGAGCTCCCAGCAGCCACCACCCAACAACTGGGCGCCGGCCTGCCCCTTGACTGGCCCTACTCCGGTCCGTAGTGTCTTTCAGATGTAACGCGAACGATCACGACTTTGTGACGGTTGTGAGAGCATTTTCACGATGCCTGCTGTGATGGGAAACCCTGAGATTCACTCCGTGTGCCCCCCTCTTCCTGGCAAAGCCTTTCTCGGCAGCTGCGGGTGGGAGATGCTGGGGGGCCTGGATGAGAGGCCCCAGCTGCCCACAGCCTCAGCCCCTCGGGGGCCAGGCTGGGCCTTTTGGAAGCTGACCGCCAGCTCCGTGAGGCTGGCCACAGGTCAGAGCTGCCGGTGGGTTCCCTGACCCTCCGGAAGCATGGAGGGCACCCCAGGATCTTTCCCATCCAGCTGCCCTCTCAGGTGGGGGAACCCTGACCAGGAACCCTCAACCAGCCTGGCCTTGACCTTGGAAGTCTGCCGCCCCCTTCCCCGGAGGCAGCCTAGCAACCCGCAAACTCAAAGATTCATGGCTCACTTGTAAGATCTGGAGTTGTGTGAGGGGGTGTGTGCGTGCATGTGCGTGTGCATGTGTGTGCATGGACACACGTGTGTACGTGAAGTGCAGAAGGTGACCTCTGCGTGACCTTCTGGTCGGGGTGACAGAAACAGAGAGCTTCTGTCCTTAGGGACCCTTGGGAGAAAGTGAGGGGACATTACTGCCTGTGGCCACCAGGCGCCTTGAACATGTCGGGAGCTCTGGGGCGGCAGGGGCAGGGGGGTGGACGCCGGGCCTGGAGAGGGAGCCTCCCAAAGTGCTGACGGTCGGGGCTCACGCCCCGGCCCGGCCCCGCCACCCAGGGGCGCTCTCCTGCTGGCCCCAGGAGGGTCGAGCGGGGAAAGGACACCTGCCAGGCTGCAGGGCTCCCCCTGAGGCCTAGAGACTCACATTCCAATGACTCCGTGTTCCCCATCAATAACCGATACTGTTGCTCAACTAAAACCGACGGCCGTGGCCTGTCTCTAAGGCACTGACTACGTGTGCCGCGGTGCCTGCTCTTTGCCGGGCGCTCCTGGGAGCCCTGTGCGTCCTGTACCCGCGGCCTCCCTGCCCCTCACCACCCCCTCAGGACGGGGACCTGGGAGCTCAGCCCAGCTGGGGCTTCTCCAAAGGGGTTCCGTGGAGAAGCCTGGCACGCCAGGCTGCCCCCCCAGATGTTTGTTAAGAAAGGGTTTACGGGGTTGTTTCAAAAAGCTCCAAAATCCCAATGTAGTAAAACTGTCTCGTTTTACGGATGAGGAGCGCGAGGTCAGTGGGGTGGGTCCCCTGGACCTCAGCGGGGGAAAGGCTCCGGGGTCCAAGGCCAGGAGTCCTTCCACTCTGGGGACCACAGTGCCAGGTCTGTGAGTGCCTGGCTGCTGAGCCTTCCCACAACCCCCGCTCACAGATGGGGAAACTGAGGCAGTGCGACCCGAGAATTTTCCAGAGCCAAGAAGGACCCAGTGTGTACCTACTCCTCGCCCCATGGCATTCCACCAAGGTCTCACTAGTTGAGCCACGGCCACCTCCCCAACAGCAGCGGCCGGAATCCACGGAGCGTTCCCATGCTGCACTGCGTTCTCCCCCTGCAGTCCCTGGCTTCCCGTCCCCCAAAGTGACCCTGCGTGACGCCTTTTCACACCGTGCCCCTCCTCCCAGCCCCCCAGTCCCACCCCAGTGTGGACTGCCCCCTCCGTCCTGCCCAGCATGGCCCCGGCTCTCCCTCGGATTGGGAGAAGCCCTCTCCCTCCACAGAGCTTTGCCTGACTTTGCCCCCGGGGAACCCACAAAGTCCTGCACAGTGGGTAAACCCCCGGCCCCGATTCCGCCCGACGGCTCGGTCCGCGGGGCCCAGCGAGGGGGCAGCCCCTCCAGCCGCCCCCAGCCCCCCTCTGGGAGCACGAGGCACACGCCCCTGGACTCACGGCCTGACAGTGGGTGACATGCCCCCCACCCTCACTGGGTCCCTACGGGGTCACGTGTGGCCCAGCCCCAGCCAGGCAGCTGACCTACCAAGGGGCCCAAGCCCCGGTCCCCTCCCTCAGCAACAGCCACCCGGTCCCTGGGCTCTGGTGACCCTGACCCCCTCCCCATGACAGCTTCCTCACCGTGGCTCCTCTGTGCTCACGTGGGTGCGCTCGCCCAGTGTCTCCTGTCTCCCCCCCCGTTTCGCAGACGCACACACTGAGGCTCAGAGAGGCGGGGTCCCTCTTGCACGGGCAGAGCGGGGGCTCCGGAGTCGCTGTCCTGTAGCTGCCACCCGAGAGCAGCCCGGCCCCCGCGGAGTTCACGTGGAACGTCCCGCTCGTACGACAACCGTGGCTCTGCCCCGGCCTCAGGACCACCCGCTGCCCCCGAGTCCCCATCTGGGCCCCCCGCCCACAAGTGCCCACCCTGCCCTGCACTCCCCGCTCAGGTGCGGACCAGTCTTCCGCTCTCACACGCCTCGCTTCTGCCTCCCCCCCCCCGCCAGGTCAGCAAAGCCGGGCCGAGCCCCGAGAAGCTCCGGCTGCGGTGCCCGACGGTCGCTACGGCCGCTGGGCTCCGCTGCGCATCCTCGACCCTGAGGCGACAGTCAGCGGCCCTGCTTCCTGGCGAGGACGGGCCGGCGGCAGCCACTGGGACGCAGCGGGGTGCCCGTTGCCCTTGGCCGCAGCCGAGCCAGGAGCGTTTTGCTGAGGGAGCCAGCTCTGCTTTTGCGATAATGAGGTCTTATCCGGGCTGCGTTTCTGCTCAGGAGCTGAGGAAACTGCAGAGTTTTCGTTGGAGGGCTTTGCGGCCTTGGGGGCCGCGGAGCCGGAAGCAGGAGTCTGCCCAAACGGGGGTACGTCCCCGCCTGGCGCATCCGTGCAGCTAAATCGGCTAAATGTTTCCCTCCGGTCCCGCGCCGGCTTCTTTCCCCTCCTGTCAACAAAACCGCCTGAGCCACGGCCCTCCTCGTCCAACCCAAACAGGCCCCGCGGGGGCCCCGCCACGCGCTCGGCTCTCCCCGCGGGTCGCGTAGTCGAATTTCAGCCAGAGCCCTTCATGTTCGGAAGCGGAGACACACAGATAATTTGAGAAGGCGGACGCCTCTCGCCCGAGACTGCCGGCGAAACGCTCGGCGAGCGGGCTGTCCCTGGAGCCAAATCGGGAGGGAAGCTTCGACCTCCCGGCTGCCGGCCGCGGGCTCTGGCCACAGACCGGCACCGCCCCACACGGGCCACGGGGTGCGGCCACCCGCCGCGGGGACGGCCACGGGGGTCCCAGCGCGGCTCTCCAGGCACGGGGGAGGGAGGCCGGCACCCCGGGGTTTCCATCCTGACCCACGAGGCGCCGAGCCACGGTCTGCTCGTCTCAGGGGGAGCGGTGCTGGGCCTGGGGGGCCCCGGGAGAGCGGAGGCCACCCCGGCCTCTGTGAACAGGAGGCGGGTAGCACGTACTGCGACCAGGCACACGCACACAGCGAGCACCAGGCATGCGTGCAGGCGTCAGCCACGATCATCTACCCTGGCCCGGCGCTCCTCCCCCGGGGACCCTGGCCAACTCCGACCGCCCCGACCCGTGCACAGGGGCCGGGGGAGCCTGGGGGGCCCTCCTCACGAGCCGCTTCCTCGGTGCCCCGGGAGGCACCACACGTGAAAGGCCACCGTATGTCCCTGTTCGAGCCCTCGTGGCCCCAACAAGTCACATTTAAAACCCTGTGCGACACTGCTGACCCGTGACTCACACGATGGAAAAGGCAGGCCCCGAGCCAAAGGAGGTCGAGATAATTTTTTCCACGATTTTCGGAGGACCCGTGGAGCCTGAGAGCGAGTTTAACGCTATGTGGGCAGGTGTTAAAGAAATATTTCCCTGTGCTGCCCCCCAGGTGCCGCCTGGCCCGTGGCCCATCCGTGACCATCCCCGCTACGTGGGCACCTCCGGTCCCGATCCAATGGTCACCTCTGCCACCAGCAGGTACTGCTCCAGGGTGTCTAGGGTCCCGTCTGCACACACACACGTCTCCGTGACAGGCCAGGGCACGGTGGCCCGGGGTGGGGGGTCAGGTCTCAGTCTCATCAGACGCCGAAACTGGCCGAAGTGACCACAGGGTCAGATTGGTGACCTCAGAGAGGGCACACCTCGTCCCCAGACTGACAGGCCGGCAGAACCAGAGGCAGGGGCCAGGACGATGGCCCACGACCTCCGTATCCCACCACTCTCTGTAGGGCGTGGCTCTCACACCCTTGCCCACCAGCCGTGTGGCCCAGGACACCTCGCTCTGGGCATCTGGCCCCCAGCACAGCCATTCGCCACCTGGGTGGCCCACGAGGGAGGCTGTCCTGTCCTCCCCCCTCCGGACCCTCGGGAGCAGCGAGCCTGCCGCCACTGGGCCGACCACGGGGCGTGGGGGACCTCCGAGCCCGGCGGACGGCACCCTGCGACAACCTGCACAGAAGGAACGTGGACCCCGGGCACCGCGGCAGGGAGGCACAGGGCGCTGGCCGCGGTGGCCGGGGCACTGGGTCCTTCCCTCCCCGGCCGCGGGGCCTGAAGCACAATCGCTTCATCCCTCCGGGCCTCCGCGTGTTCACCTGTGAGCCCCACTGGGCAGGAGCGTGCTCGGGACGAAGCGTGACGGCCTGTGCGGGACACTCGGCGGGCCTGGAACCCAGTGAGGCCGGGACAGGTGAACGAGGGCCACCGCCGTCACCACCACTCATTGCTCTCACTTGTTCAACCGGCACCCCCGTCCTGAGGTTTACGGACCCAAAGATGAGGGGGTGGGCGTCTCCAGCCTCCACCCTCAGGCTTTAATGCTGCCTCGGGGGGCAGCCCAGGTGATGTCGTCATGAGCTACCACCGGGGGCTCAAGGAACGCACCCCGGAAGGAGCGGCCTCAGAGCTGGGCCCAGGCAGACGAGGTCCAGAGCCTATTCGGGTCCTCGCTCGCCCACCAGCTTATCCCCACGCCCCGGAGGAGACTCCCCACCCTCGGGCACCAGCTCTCTCTCTCTCTTGCCTTGAGAACCCTAGGCTCAGACCCCAGGTCGTTACCTCAGCCTCCACCAGGCACAGTCCGCACCCGCGACCACCCCGCCCTCTGTCCCGAATGTACTAAGGTGGCACATCACACCGTGGCCCCTAATGGACACGCACACGCACCCCTCCGCGCCCTCCGTAGGAAATGCCTCGCCACCACGCCTCTCCACCCCGTGCTGGTGCAGCTGGCTGTTTTGAACCCAAATACAGAAACACTCATCCCCGATGAACTTCATTTTCTCGGTTCCAGAGCACGCTCCCAGCCCCAAAGACCTTTCTGAGTCATACGCTGTCAACCGAGAGAGTCACCTGGGGTCATGTGTGGCAGTCAGGCCTGACCAGGGTCCCTCGGCATGTCCACAGCCGTCAGAAGGTTCTCACTTGCACCCAGAGCACACACATCCCTGCTGCGAAGGTTCGGGGGGGTGGGAGGGGGGCTCAGGGGCCGGGCGCTCCCGCACTTGAGAAAACTCTGCACCCGATGCACCCTCACCCCCGGCTGCCGGCTGGTCACCCCCAGACCTCGCTCAAGGGCGTGCTTAAGGGCACGGACTGTGGGGTTGGCCGTCGCTGCACAGATGCCGCCTGGAGAGGCCGGGAAGATCCGGGGCCTGAGATGGCCGGGGCAGGAAGGAGGAGGGTCACTCTGAGTAGGGCACTCGGGGCCTTGGGGCCACGGAGGCCGGCTGGAGGGGCCCCGCCAGAGGGAATTTAGCAGGCAGCGGTGCCGCCTAAAGGGACCCAAGGGACAGGGACGAAGGCTGACGTCATCTGAGAATCAGGATGCCCTCCGGATCCAGGAAAAGGGTCCGGACTTGGGCCCAAAGTCTGGCCCCGCACTTCCCGGCTGTGCGACCTGGGGCAGGTGGCTTTACTTCTCTGGACTCTAGGTACCCCGCGAGCGCTGAGGAGCCAACGCCACGCGTGTCCTGGGCTGCTACGAAGGATCGTCAGGGCACTTATCAGGATAAGACCACCAGCAGCTAGGGCAGGAGGCACCTTCCTGAACGCCGGGAGGGACGTCACTATTATCTGCTTTTCCAAGCGGAACAGAGGAAGCACGTTCGGAGGCACAGCCCCCGCCCCATCTCGGGGCCTCGGGTTTTCTGAACAAGCCTCCTGGCTCGGCCTGGTGCCTGGGCTCCTCCGATGCAGAGGCCCCCAGCGCCTGTCCCTCCCGGAGCCGAGAGCTTCCAGACAAGTCCGGGGTGACTCGGGCAGGGAATGCGTCTGCGACGGGCTTTCCACGTTCTCGGAGACGCAGACTCGGAGGCCAACCACCGCCGCCCTCCAACAAACACTCCTCACGGCTCTCAGAGCCCAGGGGTCCCCCCAAGGCTAGGACACACGCTCAGGAAGGGGGCACCCCACAAGCGCACGCGTGGACCCTCCGGCACCGGAGGCTCTTTCTCCGAAGGCACGGTCCGGATACAAGCAGCTCACCACCCACCGCGGCGGTCGGGGGAGTCTGACAAGTCACGGCCACACGTGCGCCCGCATCCGGGGGCCCTCGGAGAACACCCTGGAGGTGGACTGATGCCCGGCGCTGGGGGCTTCGTCAGGCGTTACCTTCGCCACTCACAAGCCTGGCGGCCCCATCTTCCGCCCTGGAGTCCCAGGCCCACCCGAGTCCGTGCGCGGGGTCCATGGGGACCAGGGCGAGGCTGAAGCTTCCCCACACCCCCCGACAGCTGGCGGCAGCCAAGAAAAAGACCCCCCGCACACAGCGGGACCCCCCTTGCCCTCCAGCTGCCCACACGGGCGGCTCCCCAGCTTGGGCAAGGGGGCCCTCCTGGGCCACTGCCCCCCGCTACCTGCGTCCAGAAGCATCGGCCGCGATGCCCTGCGCCTCCAGGAGAGCCACCGATGCGCCTCCCCTCCCCTGATGTGACCTAGCCCGTACCCGCGGCAGCACCACAGGCGGCCGCGAAATGACATTCGCTCCCTGGAACCCTGGTTGCCGACCCTCCCCAGGGACCCACACACCAGAAGGTCATCCCGCAGGCCGGGCTCCCAACACCGCATCAGCCCCCTGGGCCCGGACGGGGTCCTGCGCTCACGGTTTCCACGGAACAAACTGAAGGCCTCTCCGGCCAGGCCGCAGCAAATGCCAGGTCCCACGACGCGGGACAGAAGCGAGACCCGTCCGACCCCGCGGGGTCTCTCTGACCCCCTCCTAGTTCGCCCCCCACCCCCACCCCCGGGTAGAGCCAAGCACTTGCCCCAGCTGCTTGGCTCGACAGGGACCATGAGAGCAGCCGGCATGACCCAGGCCAGCTTCAGGGGCGCATCCTCAGAGCCCGGTCCCCACCCCGAACACCCCTGACCCCTCGACGCACAATCCCACATGAGAGCCCCTTGGCGTGGCCGTCAGCCTGAGACCCACCGCCCCCTTGCTCCTGCCAGCCTCCGCTAGGCAGCCACCCCACCCGCCGCCCAGCTGGTCACGGGCCCCCAGCCTGCAGGCTGCTAGCCGCCAGGCAAGAATCCAGGCCCACGCCTGCCCGCTGCCCAGCCCCTCCTGGACCTGGACACAGAAATGTACCCCAAACTCCCTGCACATTGTCCTACTGGCCAGTCAGGCGCCCAGACAAGCCAGGAGCCACGCACAGGACTGCCCCTGACCACCCGCCCCAGCCGGGAAAACCTTAGCATCCTGCCTCCTTGGCCAGACCCGACTCAAAGGCCCAAGAAAGCCTCAGTGTGAAACCACGCCCAGGGACTAGCTTGTCATTACCCACATGTGTCCTACGGGAATTGATGGGCGAACCCCCTTCCGTACTGGTCTGGGTAACGGGTTAAATAGCGACTCCAAAAGACAGCTCCAAGTGTTCATCCTAGCCCCCAGAACCAACGGGGTCTTACTTGAAACAGGGTCTTGGCAGATGTAACAAGGTTAAGGCTCTCGAGACGAGAACATCCTGGATTAGGGTGGCCCTGAATCTAATAAGCGTCCTTAGAAGGAGCAGACAGACGAGAAGAGGGGAAGGGGCGTACGCGTGGAAGCAGAGACTGTAAGGGCGTGGCCAGAAGCCAAGGAACCCCAGGGCCACCAGGAGCTGGGAGAGGCAGGGGGGACCCCCACCAAGCTCCTCTGGAGGGACCACAGCCCTGCCGACACCTTGAGGCCAGACTTCTGGCCTCCAGAACCGGGAGAGAACAAGTTTCTGTATTTTTAAGCCACCAAACTGTGGAGACTCGTGGGGACGCCAACATCGCTGCCCTTCCGGGAATTAGGGAAGGTCCCTGGGAAGTGGGGGGAGCTGAAGACCCAGTCAAGAGGCCCTGACCTTGCTCGTTCATGTCCCCCCACGTCCCATGGGGTCTGCCCGAGAACCGCCTCCGGGGGCGCAGGGCTGTCCCCTCACACAGCCGGACGGCAGGAGGGCGCTCCGAGGAAGAGCCCAGAGGGGCCCGAAGGAGCAGGCGGGAACGGGAGCAGACATGCTGGAGGGTCTGGGCCCTTCCAAGCTCCACCTGCTGGGCGCCCGTCCAGGACATGCGATCTGCGGTCAGAAAGCCCGGGTTTGAGCTGCCCTCTCCCCCAGGCCCTCGACCTAGCCCTGGGGTCTAGCCCGCCGGGGGTCATGACGGGCTAAGTCAGAGCGTCCCGCACGGTTGCACAGCTCGGGCTCCGTGCAGAGGCCAGGGGGCCGTGTCTGGGGCGGCCCGGACCTCACTCTGGCAGCAGGGGGACAGAGCCGCGGTCCCCGCCGGGCCTGACACTGTGGACAGGGGTGGGGGGCAGGGGCACTGGCCCCTCAACACCGTCAACCAGTGGGGACGTGGATGGGAGACACCGGCGACCGCCAGCAGAGCCGGGAGCCTCGGGCGGGTCCCCTCCCACCGCGTGCGCGTCTGTCCACCTGGCGTCTGAAACCCAACGCGGATTTGGCCCCGCCAGCCCCACAAGTGCGCCCCTCTCGGCCACCTTCCAAGGACAGGAAAAGCACACCCTAGGACGTGCCCGCGGTTCCGCTCTGCAGAGACGTCTGGGTCGAGACGACGCCGCCACGGGGAGGCTGACAGAAGCGGAATGACCGAGAGCGCCGGTCAGGGAGGGGCTTCGGATCCAGCAGGGCCAGGCGGCCTGCAAACGGTCGCCAGGGTCACAGGGCACGGGGGCCACCTGCCGGTTCCAGCAGTCCCAGGCTACGCGAATGGCTCACCCCGCCGTCCCTGTGGCATTTCTTCACTCTCTGACTCCCCCCTTGCTGTCCCGTGACGAGTCTGGCGGCTCCAGAGGCCCCCAGACTGCGGTTTCCCAGCCCTGGGTCCCTCGCCTGCGCCCCTGTGGCAGGCGACGGGACGGCTGCAGAGCTCACGGCTGGGACAGCGAGAGCCAGCACGTGGACCCGGGCCTCAGACGCCAAGCCCGGCGAGATCCCGAGGCCAGCAACCGCGCATCGAGCGAGGGTGGCTCTGTGCTCCCCGGAGGAACCCCAGGCCACCCTGGGTATCGCTAGGGAAGCCCCGTTCCGCGGAGGCCCCGCTCCTGCCCCAGGAATGCTGAATTCCAGGAAAGAACATGTCAGTGGAAAAGCCAGGCCTCTGGAAAATGGGAATCAGGGATGAGGTAAATCGCTGGTCTTTCCAAACGAGAGGCAGGCAGACAGACGGGAGGACCGTCACCCGGGTCTGATGCCGTCTTCCTCCCGCCGGCCCCCGGAGCTTTGCAGAGAAAGCCCCAGTTTACAGCCTGTTTGGTCTCGTTTCCCCTTGAAACATTCAGCAGCTTTAAAAGCAGACTTGGCTCCTGGCCCAGAGCTCACTGGCTCCCTGGCCCCTGGGGAGGGCCTCCCTCCTGGAGACGAGGGTCCTCCTACCACAGAGGCCCTCCCCCAACCCCCGCTGAGCCCCACCCCCAGACCCCTCCTTCTGGAACAGCAGCTGAGCTGAGGGTGGGGAGGGCCACGCTGGGCCCTCCGCACGGTTCAGAGACGGGGCCGGGAGGGTGCTGGGCAGGTGGGGCAGCCTGCAAACCCAGTTTGCGCTGGCCCTTCCTGGAAGGTTCCGGGGTTTCACAGACCCCACAGGTCAGGGGACTCCGACGTCCTCGGGCCCGCGTGGGGCCAAGGGAACAAGCACCCACCAGCATCGTCTGGGCCACCGGGGGTTCACCCTGGCTGGGGAAGGTCGTGACCCAGTTTCTGAGGACCCAGTTCTGTTGGTCGGGTCGCTAAAGACACGCAGGGGCTGCTGGGAGTGTGGCACCTGCTGTGCATTGCGACAGCGTCCTGTCACATACTCTGGGCAACAACAGATCTGGGGGCCGGCCCTGCTCCGCTATAGCTTTGCTGGGTGACCTTCTCCAGGTTACGCAGCCTCTCTGGTGCCGGTGTCCCCAGAGTGGCCGGGCTCGATGGGAGGGCAGAGCACGCCGGCGGGTGATGTCGCGGGGCCCTGCTGGCCAGTGCCGACCTGGCCGGCCTCCCTCCCAGCTCTGCCACTGAAGGAAACGACCACTCCTACCTCCTGCCAGACGCACTCGCTCCCCCTGGCACTCTTGTGTGTGTTTCCAAATGCACAAAGCTCGTTCCTGAGCCCCAGATGAAAACAAGACTTTTCTCTGCACGGGGAGGCCGCAGCACCACTCCTCTGAAAGAACAGCTCCCCAGCCCCTCCCCACAGTGGGCCCTCGGCCTGCCCGGCACCCACTCCACCTTGGGGGACAGGAGCAATGCCCCGGGACCCCGGCTGCCTGCTGGTCCCAGGACACAGGCACATCCCGGGGAAGGAAGAGGACACGGGACACGGAACTTCCCAGGAATCCTCTGGAGGACGCTGCCCCCGAGCAGCCCCATGGGCTCACCCTCCTCCAGAGAACGTGTGGGCAGGGACCTACTAGGTGGGTGGAAGGCAGCGGCCAGGCCAGCCCGCCCCTGACCCTTCCCTAGGGCCGGCCTGGCCAGAGGACTCTGCCAGAGAGGCGAGGACAGCAGCCGGCAGCTCACGCCCCCAGGGCACCGAGACGGCGGTGTGCAGGCAGGGGCCAGTGCAGGGCCCGGGGCTCAGGCCTGCACGCCCTCGGCCGGCCCTGCCCAGCTGGAGGCCCTGGTCTCTAAGGCAGGAGTCCTGGCACTGAACTTGCCAGGGGAGTCTGGGAAAGCGGAGGTAAGGGACAGCTCTCGACCCTGAGCCGCCACACGGGGAGCACACTGGCTGGTCAGTATTCACAAAGGGCCAGAGGGCCTCGGCACGGCCTAGCCTCTGACGGCCCAGGGTCCGGGTCAGTGTGGTCCGCCGTGGCCTGGCGGGTGCAGGCATTTCACACGGATTCCATCCCAGCGTGGCACCACTGCGTCCTACGGTCCTCACTGCGGAAGACAGGTCACGTTTCCCAACGTGAGCAAGTCTCCCAGCCGGGAAGGTCCGGGGGACCACCTCCCGCAGAGCACGGACACCTCGTGCGTGGCCCACGAGCCCTGGCGACCCCAGCAGCCCCTCCCGCTCAGAACGGGTGCCACGGCAAGGGCTCCTGAGCTGCCGTTGCCACTGAACACGGCCTGTCCTCAGCCGCGCCGCGAGCCCCGCACTGCCTCACGCACACGCGTGACAACGGGGTCGACCGCGGTGCAGATGGGAACCCCGAGTCTCGGAGGGGCCAGGCAACTCACCCGGCGTCCCCCAGCTGGTGAACGGTGGTATAGCTGGGACTCTGCCCCCGCCCTGGCCCCACCCGGCCCTTCCCGATGGCCGCGGAGTCTCAGTATTTCGTGTTCTTGAGCGCCTCTGGGCTCGGTCGGGAGATCAAGGAAGCAATATCGGTTTTAGGATCATTTTTTTTTTTTTAAAGAGAGATAAAGCCTGTTCCCGAATCTTTACGCCGTGAACGCACAAAGGGCACTAGAAATCACCAAGAATTTGCCCAGCACAGAAAAACCGCCGCACGACGAATGAACTCAAACGCGCGCGGTCACTGCCCTCCCTCGGCACACCTTCCCGCCTCCGGTTATCCAGAACTTCCTAACCAACCGAGAAATGGGTAGTCCCAGCACCCTGGCTCCCCGTCGCCCAGCGGGCACCCACAGCCAGGGCTCCGATAGGTGAGCCCAGGGAAGCCCCCCCCCCCCCGGCACCTCCCAGGTGCCGCTACCGGGACCCCATACACAAACGAGCGTCCTGTGGCTCATCTGCTTTACCCGGATCCTGCCACCAGCAGGCGACCTGAACCAGCGACAGCTCAACCCAGTCTGTGTGACCCCCGTGCCTTTGACACCAGCTCCCCAGGGGACCCCACAGCCGCCTCCCGCCTGGCTCACGTCCCCGGCTGTCTCACAGTTCATCCCGGGTTTCTGGGCAAGTCTGGTCAGAAATGCGCCCAGAGGGTGTATCTCTGTAACTTGCAGAATCTGGCGGTTCCAGCAGGCTCCGGGCCCCACCCCGCCCTGCCGTCCCAGGACGCACCCCGCAGGGCCCCCGGACCGGCCTGCACGCACTGGCTCCCCGGCCTTCCCTCTGAGGACCCTCCCGCCCCACCCTCCCATAGAGGCCGCTGTTCTGGTCTTTCCTTGCTGGTGCATCGCGTCCGATGCCCCTGGGCTCTGTCCCCGCTCCGCACCTGCCTTGGCGTTGAACTAAAATCGAGAACAAGCAGCTAACGTTCGTCGAGCGCTTACTCCGAGGGACACAGCGTGACACGCGCTATCACGTTTGACCTCAGGTCACTTCTGCCGCGGCTGCATTCACGATCCGTGACCCCATTGCACAGATGGGGAAGCCGAGGCCGGGAAATGCGAGAGCCACTCGCCTGAGGCCCCAGATCCAGCACGCGCGCGCAAGGAGGGGGCGTGGCCCCGGGGAGCCTGCAGCGGACCGGCCGCCGTCCGTCCCGGAATGTTTTGCGGTGATGCCACACGCCCCGTTATGACTTTACGGAAGGATGACACTTTCAGAAAGTCATTCTTCGCCTGCTCAAAGCTGCAGTGTGACCACCCTCCCCGCTGGAAGAGCCTGGAATCGGCAGCAGACGGCACTGCCGTTGGCACAGAAACGGAAGTGGCCAGAGTGTGTTCTCTCGCCCTCTGGGGGCCCCCGCAGAGCCCCGGATCTGGTCAACACCCGTCCAGCCCTGGGCGGCGGGGGGGGGGGGGGCTCCAAGTCACGGAGCAGATGCACCGACCCGGAGACCCCACCTCAGGGGGGAGCACAGGGGCGGTGGGCACAGAGCCGACCTCTCAGTCACGGCCAAGTGTGTGAGCAGGGAGCTCACGCTGGCGCTGGGGAGTCCCGCCAGGAGATGCCGCCTCATCCTCCCGTCTCTGGAGGCCCCACGGGCGAACCCCGAGAGCTGGCAAAGCCCTCAGAGACCATCCAGCACGGCCGTTTGCAAATACGCTCCAGCCACGGGGCCCTGGTGGCAGCTGAACCTCCTCCCTCCGCAAAAAGCCCAAGCAAAACATAAAAGAAAAGACGTCCAGCGGAGGGGTCCTGGCTGTCACGTCGCCCAAGCTGGAGGGGCCACCGGTCTCCTGAGGGCCTTCTAGAACACAGATCCCAGGCCTGCTGCCCCAGCACCTTCAGTTGGCAAAGCCCGAGCGTCTGTGCTTTAAAAGGTCCCCAGGTGATGCCACTGCGCTCCCCCGGGGCATCCGGAAACCGCTGGTCACCTGCCCCTGGTCACCAGCGGGACAGAGTGCTTTACCGCCCTGACGCTGAACCCCCATCTGGGAGGACAGAGATGCAGAACTCCGATGCTCCGCTCAGCCCCTTCCCTATCCCTGAGGCGCTCTCCCGGAAAGCTGGGCTCCAGGCCGCAGGTGGCACGGTCCGTGCCTTCCAGCAGCTCCCGTGCACCGGCCCGGCTCTGGCCCCCAGTCCAGCCGGTCACAGCCGCCCCCTCCCCAGAACGGCCGAAGATACCGGAAGGCAGGGCCGTGCACGCGTCCACAAGCCTCGGGCCCCGCTCACCGAAGCCCGTGTCCTTCCCAAGCCTGTCCCTGGACCCCCTGGATGGGGCTGGGGACTGCTGTCCTCAAGGGGCCTCTCCGCTCCCACAGGCCACAACCCCCCCTGGGACAGTAGAGGCTTCGGCCGATGGAAGCATGGCCGTGTTGGGATGCCAGCGTCCCCGAGGAGGAGCCGGGCAGCCGCGGCGGCGGCCGTATCCAACAGTGACGACCCGCCAGCGCTGGGCCCAGGGGGCGCGTGGGCCGGCCTCCCCTCCCCCGTCTCACCTCAAACACTTCCTCATCCAGGATCCGGGTTCCGAACACGATGATGCCGTTGACGTCGATTACGGGGTGGTCGCTGCGGTCGAGGGGCTTGGTGGTCTTCTTTTTACAATCCAGGATCAAGGTGACGTTCTTCTTGTGGACGCTGAGAGCAATCCTGTGCCACCTGCAGAGAAACAGACAGCCCAGCGGGTGAAGGGGGCCCGTGTCGCGGAAGGCCAGCACAGGCGGCCCTGCGGCAAACGGCCATTTCCCGCACCGTCAGGGCGGGGCAGGGCAGCTCCGAGCTGAGCCTCTGCCATCAGACCAGGTTGGGTGCAGATGTCGGCCACACGGCGTGGCCCTGGGAGGGCCGCTCGGGCCGTGGAGGTCTCCGCGTCTCTCACCTCTCACCAGGTCAGCTGTCTGCCCCCGTGAGCTCCCTGGGAAGCCCCGGGCACGGGCTCTGGAACCTTCCGCGGGCTCTCCAGCGGGGCAAGGGCAGGCAGACACAGTGGCCCTGCCTCGCGAGAGCCCCCCGGACCCTCCGGCAGACTGCGGGCTGCTGGAGAAGACGGCGCTTGCAGGGGAGGGCGAGGATGGGTGGGCCTGTGTGAAGTTCTCAGCGAGAAGCACAGGGACCACATCCCGAGGCTCTTCGAAGATCACGCACAGGGCCTCAGACGTGTCAGCCACGGACGAGCTGACTTTCAAACTACCAGGGTGGAGGTATGCCCCCAGCAGAGAATTCTGGAAAGACCTGTCTTTTTTGCTTTTTTTTTTTTTTTTAAATCGTGTGCTCCCGCCTCTGATGTGTCTGTGTCCTTAAGGGTATCTTACATCTTTTCTGGAAGGAGTCGGGTATAACCACACAATTTTTTACGTCCCTGCTGAGACCAGGAGCCTGGCATTTGAGATACTTTAGCGCATTTTACACAGGGGAAGCAGAGAGGCCCAGGGAGAAGAAAGCGTTCCCCAAAGGCACGCAGGGCGACCCGAGACCAGGACCCAGGCCTCCAGACTCGAGCCCCGTCCTCCCTCTGCCTGGCGCCCGCCTGTGCGCATCTGGCCCTACCCTGCTTTTTATAAAGCGCGTCCCGCCGTGAGGTCCCTTAGCAGCCAGCAGGCTTTCGGCGGCCTGCCCTGACCCTCCAGCGGGGGCAGGACTGGGCTGCCGAGCGGTGCCCACTTACTTGCCATCCGACAGGTTGATGCCCCTGAAGAGGGGATAGTCCTCTGGCCCTGGTTTCCCTGTGTGGTCCTCATAGAGGAAAACCGGAGAGCGACCCATTTCCAGGCCGATCTGCTGGATGCCCTGCTCATTGTAGATGGAGACCAGGAAGGCCTGGCTGCCTTTCTTGGCTTTCACAGTGGTTAGAATGGAGAAGTCCTCGGGAAATGAAGACGCTGTAACAGAAGACAGAGGGAAGAGGGCAGTCAGGAAGCCCTCAGCCGCACGTAGCCGCAGCTCTGCAAAGAGACCAGCTCGGGACCTGGCAACTTCGGACGCATATGGTGGTGCACAGCCATCTGCTACACATCTGCCCCTTGATCAAACTGTTCCTGCAGCCCTTCCCTATCACCACGTGACCGAGCCTATCCTCTTTGAAGCTCAGTGAAGGCAAACTTGATTGCTCCTTCCAGCTGTGAGCCTTCAATGTCATCTCCTGAGTTCCTCAACACATCTGCGTATAAATCCTAATTAGAACCTCCTAGGATGTCAGCTTCCTCTGAGCAGGGGCTGTTCCAGATGCATCGCTGTTCCTAAAGCTGGACCTGGCAGATTGTGTCTCATTTGGTGCCTGCAGGAGGGAGGGAGGGGGAGAGAGGGCAGGGGAAAGGAAGGCGAGAAGCAGGGACCATCCTTTTTGCCATTTCCCGGTTGATATGCAAACCAGAAGAAAGGGAGAAAGAAATCAAAGGACTTCAACCCAAACTTTTAAAAAAGAAAGAAAAAAACCAACCCTGTATGTTAATGGCAGAAAACACACTTTGCATCTCAGGACGGAAACAACACAAGGTCACCGACAGCCAGACCCACGCGGCCCGCCGAGTGCGCGCAGGCCTGCTCCGTGTGCGCCCGACCTCCCCACTCTCACGCGCCATTCTCTGGCCGCGACAGTGGCACAGCCCGCAATTCTGCACGGGGCCCGGGGCGTGGAGAGAGCGTGGCTGGTCCTGACACAGGGGAGCCACGCAGAAACGCTCTGCGGAACCGGCCACAAGGAGCGGCACCCGGAGAGGTGTGGGCACCCACACCCTGACTGACGGGGGTGAGAAGCGTCACGCGGGGCTGTGGACCCGGCTCACGGACCTGGACGCGGAGGGACTCTGTTATCAGACCCACCGCTCCTTGGGATGGCAACCCGGTCGAGCAGCCGCCCCAAGGTCCGAGGGGCGGCAGGGCTGGGGGGTGGGGGCCGCGTCCAGCCCAGAAGCGATCCGTGAGCGCCCTCTGCTGATGGAAGAGCTGCACAGCCAGGCCACCGCCCCCGCTTTTGCAGGGTAACATGCTGGGGACAAGGGGACCTCCAGGGCACCAGGCCAAGGGGGGAGGGGCGGGCAGGAAAACTGCATGCTGCAGCCTCTGTGACCTTTGCAGGACCCAGGGTGCGGAGATCTTGCCAGGGCGAGCCAACGGGAAGACACCGTGGCTGCTTCGACCGGTGAAACCAACCAGCCCCCAAAGGCCAACTCAGGGAGGTGGGGGGGGGGGGGGCCCAAGGTGGAGACAGAGGGCAGACGAATGACTTCCTTAAGGGATGACTTCCTTGAGTCATTTCCTGTCTACTTTGCCGAGGCCCAAAGGCACTGGGGCAGTCTGAGTATACAGTAGGAGTTTAATAAGGGCATCACTGTTAAACTGAATCCTCGTTCGCCAACAGCTCCCGGACACGCCAGGCCCACCAGGAGGGAAGGTCTGGGGGGAAGGCAAAACGGGGTGGGGGCACATTGTGACACCCCGCCCCTGCTTCGGATCCGGAACATGAAGGGAGTCTCGGGGGCCCCGAGGGTACCAGGTGGAGGACAAAATGGAGAGGGGACCCCAATCCAAGGCACAAGAACAGAGGAGGGGGCCCGTGATCATGAGGAAGCGTGCCATGTTCCGGAAGCCTTCAGAGGGCACAGTGTGGATGTGGCCGAGCTGGTTCTATGGACAAAGGAGCCCCTGTCACTGGGGCCCCAGGGCAGACGCCCGTCCAGGAAGTGGGGGCAGCCTGATGGGACACACTGGTCTCCTGCGTTCACGGGGGATCCATGATGGTATCTTCTAGGGTCTCGGGCCTGTCTTCCTTGACACGGTGTCCCTCCTGCAAGCAGAGAGTGGCGAGGCCCGGGGACCCCCAGGCAAGCAGCGTCACCCTCTCCGGCTTGCCCCCCAAAGCGTCACAGCTCTGGGCTCTGCCTTAATCCCTACAGACTGCTTACACGGCATCAGGGCCACCCAGGGCCAACTGCCGGGACAGGTCCCCGCTTGCCGTCCCGGGTCCACTGACCTCAGGACCCAGACCCCTGGGCCCAAGGAGATGAGGAAGACCTCTGAGGGTCAGGGAGGAGTCTCTGTCCGGCTAGCAGGTGCACACAGCACCAGGCTGCCCGCCTGCGGTCCCCCCCCGACGGTACCCGGGCTCCCCAGAGAAGCCTGCACTGCGGAAGGCTCGTACGTAGACACAGAATAAAGGAGCGGGCGAGGCGGGCACCTGGGTTAACCCGTGTCTGGCCCACGCTGGGGGAAGAGTCCCCACAAAGGCTCCCAAATACCCGCGAGCCTTGGCCACCGGCTTGTGAAGGGGCCACTGCTCCCCAGAGGATCCAGGTGGCCCGCTGCAGACAAGTCCGGGGCCTTCTCCTCATGGAAGTTAATCACCTGGACGTCGGCCTCCCTCTGCTCTAAGACACGTTTAAAACCATGCACGTGGCCACCGGACCACACGGCCGGCCCAGCTGACCCAGGCGTCTCCGAGCAGCCACACTGTCCCCCGCCCCGGGAGGCGGGCGTCACAGCGGAAAGGACGTCCAGCGTCGGGCTCGCTCAGAGGTTCCGCGAGAAGGGACAGAAGCCGTGTGCTTCCTCACATCCGAGGCCACGGGCACAGGACACGGACCCGGAAGAACGTCCTTGGGCCACTCTGGCTGACGGGGGTCAGCAAACCGCAGCGGCTCCACACTCAGAGAAGGGACCCCACAGAAACCCCTGCTCAAATCAGCCCGAGGCAAGTCCCCAGCTTTGTCTGGCTCTGTCTGGGCTCCTTCGACTCCACAGGCTAATCGCAACCAGAGCACCCCGCTAACTGTGTTTAAACGCTAACTGTGTAATCAAGTTACTAATTGGAGAGCTTAGGGAAAACGAGGGCTTGAAAACCATGCCGTGTCTTACTCCTGACTTCAGACCAGACCTCCGATAATTAGTCTCTATTCCGAGGTCCATGTGATCTCTCTGACGTGACGTAAGGAGGCCGGGAAGACAGAAGGAAAGAAACCCCAGGAGTCTGTCGTGACAGAGACCCCCCGAGCCAGGCGTCCGGCAGGCTACCTCCCAGGCGGCCCACCTGGCTTCCCCAGGAGGCCTTACGCGGGGATAGCATCACACACGCTCCGCGCGGCCGTCGGGGCCTGGGGAAGCCCCCCACCGCTCCGCCTCGAGCCTTTCTCTGGTCCCAGCCCCCCAAGTCTCTCTAGGGCAGGGGACGTGGGGCAGGATGTAGGCAGCTTCTGGGTGAAGACGAGAATGAGGGCGATCCTAAGACGTGTGTCTAGGCTCAGCCCCAAAGGTGAGGAAGTGCTCCCGGGATGCTGGGCACGGAGGCCCCTGCAGCCGTCTGCTGGGAGCACGAGGGGGCCCTGACCCAGAGGTGGGCTCCTGACGGTTCCACAGGGGACGCGGTGTCCCTGGCTGACCTCATCTACCCAGAGTGACCTTCTTGTAAAGGGCCGACCCGGCCCCTCTCAGGGACAGCCTCCTAAGGGCCCACGGATTAAAGGCCGGCTGAGTCCAAGGGGTCCAGGGAGCAGACAGCAGCCCCCGGAAGAATGTGTCCCTCGGGACCCGGGGGGGGACGCGGGAGCAGAGACACCACCATTTGTCAAAGGGCCGCCCAAGGTCGGGGTCACAGCCAGGTCACCAAACAGATGACGCCCAGTCTTCTAATAATTACAGAGCGTCTCCTAAGGTGAACGGATCCACCTGGCGCCCCGGCCCCTTTCGGACCCGAAGCGAAAAGGGCTCCTTTAAGGCAGGGGGAGAGCTTATCGACCGACCGGCCGTCGGCTGTCTCCCCGCGGCCAGATAAGCCCAGAGGGTTGAACTCACTCTGGGGCGTGGGGAGGGGGCGCCACACTGGTCCGCAGCCGGGGGACCAGGACGACTCGGATGCCACGTCTTAGCAGCCAACAGCGCTCCCCGTGCCGGGCGCGTCATTAAAAGCAGAGGCCTGGCGCTTGGCAATCACCTCTCATTAAAAGCCTGCACCCTCTTGCTGGGAGCCGTGATGCTCGATTCATGCGTCTCTCAATGTCACTGCCCCCAATTAAGCCTCTGTGTGCGAGGGCTTCCTTTCCCATGACCCTGGGTCTCTCTCCACCTCACCGGAGAACCGTCCATCACCTTTTTGCACCTGGGGTCCTGGCAGTCTGTCTACAGCTGGAGATGCACCTGCTTGGAATAGCGAGGGGGATGGACAAGGCCTCACGCCCCCACCTTCGGTGGTGAGGGCTCATGTGATGGCTGCTGGGTTTTTTCACTATAACGAGCTCAAACCGGCATCCTGAGAAGAGCTTCCCGGAAAATCAAGGGTGCTTCTCCCGCCACATGGGGTTCCAGCTCTGCGCTCTGGCGGGAGGCAGGAGGGGAGAGCCGTGCCCTCCACCAGAACACACATCCCCTCACCACCACCCACCAGCGAGGACACACACGCCCGTCTCTTACCAGGATACAGCTGCTTGGTAGGTGCGCTGAGCTGAGCATCTTTCGTGACTCTGTAAGCGACATCTGGGCCTTTGGAAGATCTCCGTGTTGCACAAAAACCTGTTGTCTTTGTTATTCCGTCAGGCAAGTTGTGAAAATCTAGAACCTTCAGGAGATCTGCTGGCTGAGCTGAAATGGCAAAGGAAGGGAGGTGTGGGGTTAGACAGGCAGGGAAGGAGCGGCACAGGGCACCCCCACCTTCCCAGGAGCGCCCGGAGGGCTCAGGGGAGTTGGAGGCAGCTCAGAACCAGCTCAGATGCCGGGTGTTGGGGGGACGTGCACTGCGGCCCCCAGAGCCGTGCTCCCAGCCCAGCTCCCGTCGCAGGAACGAACCCTCGCCTGCCCGGCTCCCTCGTCCACCGGCAGCTGCGGGGCCGGTGGGACCCCCCCTGGTGGCGGAACACAGACTGACCGTGCATGGATTCTGCTGGAGCCCGCACACCCCATGCGCCCTGAGCACGTTTTATCCCCCTCGTCACCCGATTAACACACGATTGTCCCATAACTGTTTACAGCAAAGATGCAATTCTCGCTTGTCCCCAGAAGACCTCTGCCTACAAGACAGAGCAGAACCAAGAACGAGCGAGGAGCAGGTCCCTGCCTCCCTTCCGGAAAGTTCCTGGCCCTCCGGCGGGGGCTCCTCCGAGAAGGGCAGCGGTGCCCCAGGGCCTTCGGGCCCGAACGTGGCCTCCCTGTACCCCGGCTCCCTCCTTCACATCAGAAAGAGCAGGGACCTCCAGGCTTCGAGGACCACGGGCTTGTCCACACACCTGCCCCCAAACAAAGGCGGCTCCCTACGGAAAGCTCAGCTCACGTTACTGCAAGAGGCCCCGGGAGTCCCCGCGGAGAAAACAAACTCCAACTTAGAGTCAGAAGGAAAAGCTTAAATTTCCTCACTGCGTCCAGCCCCTGGACAAGTCCCTGGGACAGGCAGAGTCACCGCCCTCTGGGAGCCCAGCTGCCTCGATGATGACACTTCGCCAGGGGCAAAAGGCGATCTTAGCTTAACCTCATCCCGACCTCCGGGATCCTGTAAGTGTCCTTTATCGCGTAAAAATCCCTTCGGAAACGTCCTTCACCTCTACCCCCCAAGATATAAGGTAGCAATCAGACTCCAAGCGTAAAGTCCCCTGATACGCATCTGAAAGGTCTCATGACTGAGGGTTTGCTAAACGGTAATACGGTAATACGTGACCTTTTCCCAACAATAGTGAGCCCTCTCGGGGCCCTGGAAACCTTGCTCCCAAATCCCTTGGAGGCCTGTGCTGTCCCCAGCCCCCTCCCGACTTGGCGGTGGGTAAGCAGTCGCTTCTCACAGCTCCTCCTGCCCACGGACCTGCCCCCGTGCTTTAATAAAGCCACCTTTTCGCACTGAAGACGTCTCGAGAATTCTTTCTCGGCCACAGGCTCTGAACCCCAACGCTTTCCACATCACAGCGGGCGATGCCCAGGTTAGGGGAGCCCAGCCCCAGCACCTCCCTGTGGGGACGGGGGTGGGGGAAGGGGTAGGGGGTTGGCCCCGCCCCTGCCACCAGGCCAATGAGGCCACAGCACCAGCTGGTCCCAGATGGTCGGTGCCCTGGTGGACCAGACACTGGCCCAGGCCAACAAAGCTCCATCCTGGGGCTCTGCTGGCCCCACACACTGGGGACCATGAAGCAGGAGCTTCAGGCAGCCCTCTGCCAGGGCTGAGGGGAGTGTCAGCGAGCAGGGACAGACTCCTGCCACACTGCTTTTGCTCCTGGATCAAGCTGTGCCTGAAGCCATCGCCCACATGAGCCAATACATCCGTCCTTATGTTCGTCACAACTTGGATCAGACTCTGACACCTGCTACTAAAAACTCAGCCCCCACTGAGTGGACTCACAGGCTTGTCCCGGATCCTGGGCCCTCCTCAACTACTCAGTTCATCGGCTCCCCAGCCTTCCTCCCCAGAGGGCTCACCACATGCCCGAGGCTCGCTCCACAGGCAAGTCCCACTTTCCTAACAGGGGTGGAGGATGTGGAGGTGAGAAAGGACCCCCAGCATCAGTTCCCCTTCCCGCATCCCAGGAATCCTGCAGCCAGCTGCCTCACTGGGAGCTCAGCATAACCACCGGAGAGCGTGGGGGCCCCAGAGGCTGGGCAGCCTCAGTGCGTGCCCAGCGAGGCCCTGACAGAGACCCCGTGCCCGAGAGGGCAGGCCCGGAGGGGAGCGTCCAGGGCGGCGGCAGGTGCAGAGGGCATCCCGTGGGCTACCCTCCCCACACGGCGACGGGCTGGGATGCGGGACGCGGCAGCCCGGGCCAGGCTCCGAGAACACCGGGGCCGCAAGGAGAAGAAGCTGCTTTTCTCCAGCACGAAGCACGCCCCCGCCCTCAGTTCCCCGCAAGGCACCATGTCACCTCGATCCCAGACTTCTGCCGCCAGCGGCCGTTTGCACAACTCAGCTTTGCCACAGACCCCTGTCGCTGTAACCAAGGAGATACAGAGGTGGGCGGAGGAAGGGACAGCGTGGGGACCCGGGACACTCTCGGTCCAGACTGACCTCCGCTCGTGGACAGGATCACTGCCTCTTGTGGCCTCTGTGACTTCCCTGGGTGGCTCTCGGCTCCTGCCAGGACCCAGCCCCCCACACGGCGCGGTCACCCCCTCGCACGGCGGGGGCGGCGCCTCTGAAGCTCGTGGCCCTGGCGACCGTCCTACGGGCTGCCCACAACCCTTGCCGGACGTCTGTCCGCTTGACATCGGGCTCAGGCGCTGGCAGAGCCCAGACCTGGACTCGGGCCGTGGGAAGGGACGGCCGGTGCCAGCCGCCCATTCACCTGCCACAGTGATGGCACGCAGTTCTGGCTCATCTCTGAGACTCGGTTCCAGCACGGGCGGTGGCCAGGGGAGTGACCAGAGATCCCGGCTGGGCTTTCGGGGCCCCCATCCCGATAGCTGGCCGTGCTCTTCCCAGATGGGCAGCTCGCAAACCTGTTTTCTCCATCGCCGGTGGGGGAGAGCTGTTTTCCAGAAGCCTCCGGGACATGTTCACAGGCCTCTGCTAAACAAGTTGAAAAGGCCACCAGACCATCCAGGCCCAACGCCACCCCTCCTGCCGGCCAGGGGCTCCCTGTGCCAGAGCTAAAAAAAAAAAAAATACTTTGAAGTTTTATAAAAGGTGTGGGAAGGGCCTGGGAGGCATCTGGCAGGACAGAACTTCCGTGGACTTTCCCTCCCGTTGACACAGCCTCCCTGTCAAAAGGCAGTTTCTTAAGAAACCAAGGTCCTCGGTGCCTCCGTGAGGATGAGAACGCCCCCAGGAAACAGCGCTCTGGGGACAGGTGCCCGTTGGTTTGAGACCAGCATCACCCCCCCGCCACCGTCCCCAGGGAGAAGGTCTTGAGGTCACCGCCTCGCTGAGGCCAATGAGAGGACTTCTGCCAGCAAAGGCTGCCCGGGGCACATTCCCCGGACAGTCCGCGAGCCCTCCCTCCTCCTCCCTCCACAACAGCTGGGCGGGCCTCCCCCCTGCGCGTCTCAGCACCCCGTGGAGACACAGAGGGAACTGGCCGCGTCTCGGCACCCGCCCAGCGCCCGCTCAGGCGCCTGAGGCCGCCAGCGTGAAAACCAGGCCACCGCCACCACGGTGAGACCGCGCCACCCTCGCCGCACGCGGGCCACCGTGCGCTGGGAACAGCGGGCACCCGCGTCCCACTCAGGCTCTGCGGAGCCCAGGGAGCCGAAAACCGCGTTCGGCAGACTCCTGGGCGGTCTTGGGTTCTCGGGGAGCAAACCAGGTCCTAGCACCCGGGGGCTGGAGCCACAGGCGCTTTGTGCCCAAAAGGCAGCACCAGGAGCCTGGAAAGGAATGCGGGACCGAGTGGCCTACCGAGGAGCCGAAGCAGAAACGAACGGCCCGGATCGGGGCCCGGAGGCGCCACGGACACGGTTCGCAACCGGCTGGCTAACAGGTCAACCGGCGCGGCCACCAACCACACAGGGCGGCCTCTGCACCTTCCACAGTCACTCCGAAAGCCATCTGCCCAGAGCCCCTGGGGACCTAGAGCCAGGGTGCCCCACGCCACCGGGGCTCCTGCCCCCGCCCCGCGGCACACTGCAGGGCGCGAGACCCCAAAGCGGCCCCCGGGAGTGACCTCACAGCCCGGCACGCCCGGGGCACGCGCGGCCCCACCACCTGTGGGCCACACGGACACCAAGCTGGCCAGCCGTCGGCGGGGGGGGGGGGGGGGGGGGGGTGGGGCGCACAGCCCCCACGTCTGCCCAGAAGGCACGAGCGCGGGGCCCTGACAGTCAGACCCCCTGCACAGGGCACCTGTGTCCGGCTCGGGCTCAAGCTCCACTCCTTCTGTTTCGTTTTTTGCTTTTTGCTTTTTGCTTTCCCCTAAATAGGCCACACGTGTTCTCAGACACTTGCTGAGGGTGAAGACTGCCTCTGAAGCCCCGGCTCTGCCCATCCCGGCCGGACGGCGCGGCGGCTGATTGTTGCCCCCGTCCTACGGGCTCGGGGAGGAGCTCGTGGGCTGTCCGAACCTGCTCCCTGGACCTGGAACCATCAGGTGCCTTTGGTCTCCACCAGGTCACAGAGGCCCCGTGGGAGAGGACCTTTTCCTCGGTCCTCCGAGTCCCGGGGCCCGAAGCCAGAGCAGTGCCCTCCGCGACTCTATCACCAGGGAGTGCGCGCCTGTGCCGTCCCGTCCACCTGCCACATCTCCGGGACCCCGGGTCCCCTTCTCGGGCGACAGGCTCCCACCAGACCCCAGGCGCCGGGCGGCAGGGGTGGGGGCATCACAGCACCTTTACCTCATCGAAAGGTGACCATCAGCGCCGTCCCCCACGGTGACCGGCTCCATCGGCCTCTGGGCTCAGGGATCCCTGAGGACGGGCGCTGATCTGGGCCGCTCTGTCCCTGCCCTGCGCTCACCTGCACAGCCCCCGTCCGCCCCCCTGCCTTCACTGGTGGCCCTCCTGCGGCCCTCCTGTGACACACGCATGGAGCGCTGAAGGCCCCAGGTTCCAGACAGTGCTGCTGGGAGAAGTGGGGCACGCAGCCTGCGCCCTCGGCGCCCCGGCGGGGACGATACAGCCCTTCCTGTAGGGACTCCATCCGCGTGCTGGGACACCCCCCCCCCCGCCGCGTCCCCCCCCCACCGGACCCAGAACGCCACGGCTCACCCTCCAAGGCCCACAGCCCACCGTTTCCTCTCAACGGAGACCAGGGCCAAATCCTGCCAGGTGTCTGCGGGCTGCCGGACAAACCCAATGGGACGAGCCAAGTGGCAGGCGCTCTGCACCCCTGAGTCAACACCGTTACCGCCAAAAGAAAACGTGAAGAGTTCTCTAAACAACCACCAAGGTTTACACCTTCAAAATTCTCAGAACTGTCTAATTTTAGAGCTAGAAGGAGTCATAAATAACCTGGGTGCGGGCGCCCTTGATTCCGAGAGCGAGGACGGGCGGGCACGGGGAGTGACCACCCCGAGTGGCCCCAGCAGGCTGGGACCCGGCTGGGGCCACGATGCCAGCCCCGAACCCGCGTCCACTCGGCACAGGCAGGGGCCACACGGAGCTCATGACGCGGTCCCCGAATCACGGCGCGTCCGCCTCCCGCGTGCGGTAACCTCGCTGCTCTCAGAGATGCGCCCTTCCGTGAGTTCAGGTACCTCAGGCCCGTGTGCGGTCTGCTCCCCTGGGCTGCAAACCTCAGGAGGATCCCCGTACCCCTGGTCCCGGCAGACACGGCCACTGCCCCCCAGGGCTCCACTTGTCCCGTGACAGCAGAGCGCCACACGGTCACCCGCGGAAGCACCAGCCCTTGCCCTGTCCTTACTAGTTCCCTCCTACGCTTCGGGGAAGCAAGAAGGACGAGGGACACCAGCGAGGAAGGGGGGGGGCAGAGCCCCCCCCCCACACCCGACCCAGGGCCGAGGCTCCTCCCACCAGCCCTCCGTGGCCCCATCAGGAAGGTCAGCCCAGCAGGTCGGAAAACAAACAGGCCTTCGGAGGCTCCGACAGAAATTCCTCTTCAGTGACCAAACTGTGGGAACAAAGCAAACAGGCAGGGGTGGAAAATGCGCTCAGACCGCCTCCAAGTCCTTCCCCCTCCGGCACCCCGGGGCTGCCACAGGGCAGAGCCCTGGAGCTCACATCGACTGGGGGCAGGCCAGGCTCGCTGCCACACGGGGAAGACGGGCTCCTTGTGCCTGAAGCCGCCCCGTGACCCCCTTCGGTGGCTCCCATCACTCCTCTGCGGACATCAGGGCCCGGTCCCGTCCAGGAGGCCCCGGCTCTCACCGGCCGCCACCCCACCGATGCCACGGCGTTGCGGGGACCGCTCCACCACGGTCCCTGAGGAAAGAGTCCTGGGGTCGTGCGGCGGGCGGCACGACCGCCCTGCTCGAGCCCCCAGGGACCTGCCGCGGGGCCTTAGCACCCCTGGACCCCAGCTCAGGCAGTTTTGAGGCTAGAGGGGGCTGGACTGGAGCCTGGCTCTGCCCACCCTGCCCTATGGGCACTGGAGGGTCCCATGCGGGAACAGACGTGAGGGCGCACCTGGCGGGGGCTCGCTGTCATCGTCCCTCCCCCACCGAGAGACCCCACTAGCCTCCCCTACGACATCCCTGACCCCCTGCCAGTCTGTCTTCCCTGGAGGTGAGCCCAGCACGGAGCCCATCGTGCCCAAAGACACCGTCTGTCAGGTGTTTCTGGCCCCTTTTCCGGTTTCTAAGCAAGAGCTCGGGGCGCTGACACGGCCTCAGCTTCGTGGCATGTGACTATTTGTGCAGCATCTGCGTCCTCGACCGGACAGCCAGGACGGGCCTCCTCGAGCCGCCTCCCCCGGGGGGGCCTCCGAAGGCCCCGGGATTAGGGCTCGGCAAATGTGGCTCCGGTCCCAGCTCCCCCCCTCCCGCCACAAGCCCCACGGCCCTGGGGAAAGTGGGTTCCATCCGGAGGCTCCCCGTCACCGTCGGCAAAAGGGAAGGGACACCGCGAGGGGTGGCCGGCACCGGGATGCCGGCCGGCAGGGGCCACGGCCACGGCGCAAGCAGCGTTGACTCCCTTCACCCGGCCTGAGATCGGACTGCTGGATGACACGGGGCACCTGCCCCGTGCCCCCCTCAACCGCCCCCACCGTGTGCGGGGAGGAGGGCAGGGACTGTGGGGCGCAGGACGGGCTCCCTGGGAGCGCTCCTTCCGTGAGCCAACACGAGGGCCCGGAGACGGGGAGCGGGAAGGCCGCATCCTGCTCCTCACTCTGACCTCACGGTGTCACGCTAAGGGTGAAGTGCAGTCGTGGCGGGGGGGCAGGGTGAGCTAAGAACCCGTCAGAACTGAAAGCCGGACGGCGTTGCAGACAGCAGAGGGCACAGGGGACCCGGAGCCCGCCCCACGGCCGGTCAGCGGGCCAGGGCCACCGCGCGGGGCGCCCCCCAGCCTGACCTCGCTCGGCCGGCGCACACAAACGGCCGGGTCCTCGCTCGTAAGCGGGACGCCCTCGGCCCACAGGCCGCACCCGCCCCGCTGGCGGGAGACCTTGACCTCCCTCGTTCCTGCTCCGTCCTCCGGGGGCCCAGAAACCCCCCAGGCTGCAGCTCAGCCTTGGGAAAAGCGGGCGCTTCTGGGCCGTCCAGTTAGGACCACACTTGGTGCCGGTCCCTTCGCAGCGGCCTGGCCGGTCCTGTCCTTTCCCTCCAGCAGATGCCCGTGGCGTTCCGTCCACGCAGCAACTGTGGTCCTGGGGGCAGCGGGGGCGGGGGGGGGGGGGGGAGTCCTCAGGACACGGGGATTCCACGAGCAGGTGACGCAGCCAGGACGCAAACAGGTTCTGGAAGGCCACGGAGGGCAGCAGGTAGAGAGGCAGGCACAGCCTCCCTGAGCTGGCACCAGCTCGTGCCCCTTCCTCGAAGGGCCTCCCAACAGGGGGCACACTGGGGCTGCGAGTGCAGTGGTCCCAGTCCAGGAGGGGGGCAGCTGAGGCCCTCAACACCCACCGTGCACCTCCACGGCCGGGGGAGGGCGGCAGCTGAGTCTCTGGGCACCCACCGCGTGCCCACAAACCCTGGGGAGGGAGGCAGCTGAGGCCCCGAACACCCACCGTGCACCTACGTCACTTCCTCCCTAGGAACACGGTGTGGCTAAGGAGGGCCCCAGGGGGGAGGTTACTCCTGGCCTGCCCCGGACCGTGACCCCCATCTTCCACCCGTCACCGCGGCTGACCCGAGGGTCTGGACACCTGCCCCCCACACATCACCCCACGCTGTGGTCAAATGCTGGCCAGGTGCCCTCATGGGGCCCAGACACACGTACGTGCCATCACCTGGGCCGAGGGCACCTACGTACGGTCCAGCCTGGTGCCCCTCCCCACCAGAAGGTAACTCTCAACACACACACACTCACTCACGTACATTCACACTCACTCCCTCTCACACACATACACACTCATACACACACTCTCAGTCACACCCTCTCACGCTCCCGGGAGGGAGTCCTGCTGTCTGCCAGGACTCCCACGAGGACCGGCTGGCAGGTCAGAGCACGTGGGAAGGAGTCCCACGGGAGGAGTGGACGGGAAGGCGACGTCGCGTGGAGGCCGGCAGAAGCCCCCAGGCTTGCTGGGGCCACACGGGAGGATCACACGGGGAGGGCCCCACGGGGCACCACCGAGGGACCAGAGGAATCTTCCCGCCGGCCCGAGCACCGGGGGGCGTGCCTGCTCCGCTCCGTCCCCCCTGCTCTCCGTCTGGCTTTCCAGAAACAGAGGGACGTATGTACGTCTCTCCCGTCGTCCCACAAAGGGCTGGGAACAGAGCAGGGCTGGACGCGAACCCCCGGCCCACTGCAGGGACGGCGCGGGGCAGAGGGGCGGGCTGGGCCGCGGCCGGCCCACGCTGCCGGCAGGAGCCAGGCCAGAAGCGGAGCCCGCGGGCGTGAGGGGGAACCGGATGATTAATCTGAGTTTCCCCGGAGGCAATTTATCTCCTCTTTCTGGAAGGAAGGGGCGGGGGAGGGATGGCACCAAGTGCCAGACTGCACGGCCCGGGCCGGCCGTGTTTGCGGCAAGAGGCTCTCCGCACCGCCCCACCTGCTTCCACGAGGCCCAGAGGGCGGGCTGGCTGCCATCGGGCCAGCCGGGGTCACACTGGCAGGGGGCCCTCTGCATCCACGGCCTCGCCCAGGCCCGGCACCCTGGGAATGGGGCCCAGGGCGCCGAGCTGAGGAGGGAGGGCGGGCGCGGGACAGATCGGCACCGGCTCCAGACCGGACTCGCCAACGGCTCCGTGATGGACGAGCGACACCCGTCACTGGAGCGGGCCCGGGGGGCTGCGGGCGCCCCATCCATTCAGCGACGCTCTCCGAGGCCTACCGGGCATCCAGCACCCGTGGGGGGCCTGCACCATTTCTGCACTGACCGTCCCGACATTCTGGAATCCGCAGGCTGCACTGGCCCGAGCATTTCCGACCCTGAGCCTCAGTCCCCCTGCTACCAAGGGGCTGTAATAACAGAGCCAGGAACGGTAGCTGGAGTCCCCAGCACGGACACCGGATCCAGGCTCCTTCCCTCCCTCAAGAGCGACTATGACGAGTCAACGCGGTGTCCAGAAGAGACCCCTTGGCTTAACGAAACCCCAGGAGAACAAGAGGCCCCAGCCCGCACGCGCCACGCCCTCCCCCCACTGGCCTGGCAGGAGGTGCCCCGGGGGGCCTGCCGTCTCCTGGACTGTGAGATCCCGGTCAGAAAGGTGTCGCCCGTAATCGCGGCGGGAGGGGAGCGCTTGGCCCAGAGCGTATGCGCAGTATGGTGAACAGAACCAACCAACGTACGAGTGGAGGGGAGACGTGCTCTAGGGATCCGAGATAAATCCGGAACGGGAGGGAACCCTTCGGTGGGGGCGGCGGTCCAGCAGCAACAACCGGGATGTGCAGGCACAGTGACCCGCCATCGCCCCCTCAGGGCTGAGTTCTGCAGGGAGCTCGCAAAGGCGGAGGCGTCTGCGACAGCAAAGAATGGAAGGCAGGTAAGTGCCCACCGGCCGGGGCCCGTCACGTAAAGTGCGCGTAGGAAACCCGTCGCAGAGGCTGGACAGGAAGGGGCTGGTCCAGCCGGCCTGACCCGGGAAGACCGCCGAGACAGGTCACTAAGGGAAAAGAGTAAATCACACAGCAAGAGTCCCATCCCTTCTCCTGTTAAATAAAAGCCGTCCACGCAATCGCAAACCACATCATATAAATGCACACACAGAAAGGCCCAGAGCAATTCCAGCCAGATAGTGAGGGGCTTCTGTCCGGGCAGGGGCGAGCGCTGGTAGAGGGTGAAGGGGGACGTCTGCCCATCTCTCTGTCTCCACCTCCCCTTCTGAAAAATGCTCGAAGTCCACAGTCACATAAAACCCACGTAATTTTATGAACCCCCACAAAATACCAAAATGTGTTTTTTAAGCGTGGCAGTTTTAAAATGGCCACAAATTCTTTACCACGAGTGCCCATTAAGAGGCGGGGTCTACGTCCCCTCCCTTGAATCAAGGTGGGTTCTGGGACCACGTGACCAGGGGAAGGCGGTGGAGGTGCTGGGTGCGAACTTGTGGGTCTGGGTTTTGAGCGGCTTGCGATACGCCGAGAACCAGACTCCATGCTTGGAGGAAGCCCAAGCAGCCCCCGGACGGGCCCATGTGCGGAGAAACCCAGGCCCCCGGCCAACACCCAGGGCTGCCCTCCAGCCGTGTGGGAAACCACCCTGGGAACGGCTCATTCAGCTCCAATAAAGCAGCTCGACGGGACACCAGCGGCAGACGCGTGGTCCCTGCCGGCCGCTCCCCCTCGCGGACTCCCAAGCCCCCTAAGGTTGCTCGAGCAGAAGACTGCTGTCTTTCGCAGAGCTAGTACTAAGTTCCGAGTGGTTTTAAGGCGGCAAAGCATAACCACACCAAGCGAGCAACAAAGGGGAAATTTGTTAACAGCAATACTCATGACAGACGTATATGAAACTCTCACAGCTACAAAGGAGGGAAACAAACAAATACATTATGTTTGATGTCGCTAGGAGTTCAATAAACCCAAGTTAAAGCAAGACTCTTGTTTCCCACCAAACTGGCAAATATAGATATATTTTGTTAACGTACCAAACTGAAGCTTTCTAGGAGACAGTGCGATGCTCGGGGCTGAGATTGCGCGAAGCATTCACTCCCTTCACCCAGTGGGAACTTACCTCCAACACCGAGTAAGGAAGAAGTATAAATACTTAGAGACGCTTGCCGTGAAATCAGGCACAACACCAAAAACGTTGAAAGAAAGTAAATGTTGCAACCGGGGGGGGGGGGGGGGTCAAAAATATTACTGTGCATCCAAATAACATTAACATCACACACTCATGAGTTTCATTTGTTGTCACATTAATGTTAGCTGATGTTACTAACGTTTGATTAAGTGATATTTCTTTGATTGAGGGATATTTAATTGTATGGGGAAATGCTCCTGGGTTTTGTTGTTTATTTTAAGTGAGGGTTTTGGAGGTATAATCCGCACGTAGTAAAATTCATTCTTCTTAAGCGTTCGGTCCAGGGAGTCTGACTAATGTGTGGTCCAGGAACCACCCACCGTCACGGTACAGAATATTGTCATCACCTCAGAAGGGCCCCTCGTGTCCCTCTTCCCACCCCCCGCCCCTTGCAACCAGTGATCTTTTTTCTACAATTCTGCCTTTCCTCAAATGCCACGCGAATAGAATCGGATCGCATACAACCTTTAGCGTCTGTGTGTTCCACTTAACGAAACGCGTCTGTACCCGCACTGTTGCACGTGCGCACTCTGGCTACCGCCGTGCAGGATCCCACCGCTCGGGTGAACCACAATTTGTCCAGCCATCCCCCTGCTGATGGGTGCTTGGGTTGTTCCCAGTTTTGGGGGGTAATGAGGCAGCATGTGAACATTCACACGTGTCTTTCCACGGACGTTATACGTTCACGTCTCTTGGGTAAACACGTCCCAGTGGAATTGCCGGGTCCCCTGCTAAGTATGATGGGCTTTATAAAAACCTGCCAAACCGTCTTCCCGAGTGGACGGCACTTTCCCCACATCGTCGCCAATGCTTGTGTGTGCCCTGGTACCTGCTTTTGGTTTTAGTTTGCAGCTCCCCGACGACCGCAGCTGTTAAGCATCTTTCCATTTGCAAATGGGCCATTCTTACATCTTTTCTGATGAGATGTCTGCGCCCGCCTTCTGCCCAGTTTCAAATGGGGCCGTCTATCTTCTCGCTGTTGAGCTACAACATTCCTTTCTCTCCTCTAGATGTAAGTGTGTTTTTTGCAGGCATTTTGCTCCAATCTGTGGCTTTACCTTCCCATTTTCATAACAGGTTCTTTTAAGAGCAGAAGCTTTAATCTGATCCAGTCCAACCTGTCGATTTTTTTCTAGATCGTACTGTGTGTGTGCTTTCTGAGACATTTTTGCCTCATCAAGATTTAAACAGAGGGTTTTCTTTCTCGTTGATTCTTTTACAGTTTTAAATCTTACGTGTATGCCTATGATCCATCCTAACTTTTATATATGATTTGAAATAAGGGTCCAAGTTTGTTTGTTTGTTTGTTTGTTTGTTTGTTTGCAAACAGATGTCTAGCTGTTCCGGCACCACTTGCTGATAAAGACTACCCTCTTGCCAGTGAAATACCTTAGCATCGTTGTCAAAAATTAACTGATCACATATGAGCAAGACTATTTATTGACTCTCTTCCATTCCCTTGGTCTACATGTCTTTATGTCAACACCAGAATGCTTTGATCGTGGTAGCTTTAGAGTAAGTCCTAAAATCATACAGAAGGAGCCCTCTGCATTCTTCTTTTTCAACATTCTCTTCATTCTTTCAGGTCCTTTGCCCTTCCACACAAACTTCAGGATCGTGTTATCAATGTCTATTTTTGAAAATGTCTGCTGGGATTTTAACTGACATTGCACTGAATCTGGAGGTCAGTTTTGGGTGAAAATGACACCTTTGAAATATTACAGCCTCTTGTCCATGAGCATGGTATACCTCTCCAATTCTTGAGACCTCCTTTAAGACCTCTAAGCAATGCTTTACAATGTTCAGTGCACAAGTATCTTGTCAAATATGTCTCTAAACATTTCATATCGTTGATGCTACTGCAATGGCTGCTTAAATTTCTATTTCCAATTGTCCACCTCTACTCTCTAGAAATACAAGGGACTTTTTGAATTGACTTTGACTCCTGTGGCCATGCTAAACTTATTTATCACTTCTAGAAGCTTTTTTGTGAAGTCCTCAGAATTTTTAACACCGATAATCATGTGGTCTGGAAATAAGACAATTTCACTTCTTCCTTTCCAGTTCACATGCTTTATTCCCTTTTCTCGCCTTCTTCCACTGTCTAAGGCTTGCCATGCAATGTTGACTAGGCATGGTAGGAGCAGATGTCCTTGCCTTGTCCCTGATCCCAGGGGGGGAAAGAACTCAGAAGTAGATTTTACATCAATGTCCTGTATCAGATTGAGGGAATTTCCTTTTACTCCTCATTTATTGAGATTCACTCATATTTTAAGACTATTACAAAGTGGCCTGTAATCCCAATTTTGTAAATGCAGGCATGGAACAAATACTGGAAAATAAACACATCAAAATGTTCAGCTGGTAATTTATTTGACTTCACTGAATAGAAACTATCACCAGGATCATGGTTTAAACAAGGAAGGGATTAAGGTTCATTTTTATTTTCTTCTTCGTACTGCTCAGTAGCTTTTAATGTTTCTGTGATGGGTGTGCATTGTTTTTATAACAAATCAACAGAATAATAAAAGCCAATTAATGTCCAACAGGAAATGGCATGATAAAGTAACTGTCCTCTCTCCATGTCCAGCTAAAAGTAAACCCTCAGGTCAGTCACAGACCTTTTCACCTTTGCCTTCATGGTGGACAATTTTTTTTTACGTAAAGACAACAGTATAGAAGGATATATGAACTAAGATACTTCTTTTTTATTTTTTTTCAATGTTTATTTACTTTTGAAAGAGAAAGAGAGAAGGGGGGGGAGGCAGAGAGAGAGGGAGACACAGAATCCAAAGCAGACTCCAGGCTCCGAGCTGTCAGCACAGAGCCCGACACGGGGCTCGAAGCCATGAACCACAAGATCATGACCTGAGCCAAAGTCGGACGCTTAACCAACTGAACCACCCAGGCGTCCCAGTGATGGGTAATTTTTAACTTTATAAAGCAAAACTGTGTTTGCACTTCCCAGGAACATTCCCCAGAGTCTGCATTTGGAATGAGCCACCCGACGCCATGCATCCTCACGGGCCCCCCCTTTGCTAAGGCCCGAGTCCAGCTTACCCCTACCCTTCTGGACTGAAATGTGGACAAAAGGCAAATGTATCTGCTGGCTCACCGGTTTTCTACACTGACATCAGCTGGCGTTTGCCCTGAGATCCTCGTCGGAAGAGACAACTTTAGAAATGGAAGAAAATGAGCCCCTGGAGATGGTGTAACACATATTAAATGTCACAAAGCAAACAACGTGATAAATGAAGGTAAGAGAAATATTTCCTGTTACAAATCGAAGTCACCGTCTGTGCGAGCGAGCCCTGCACACCCGCCCGAATGCTCCTCACGCGGCCCAGATGGAACGGCTCTCGGCGCGCGGGCCGCGGAAGGATCCTGGTGGAGTTCTGTTGCTAGTAGATCTTTCTCGGCACTGAAATCATGTTGTTGGCTTATGCGATCCAAGGAAAAGAGTATTGCACTGGGTCACTCTGACCTTTGGAGGGATACGTTACGTGACTTCCCTCAGGACCAGAAGGCATTTTTCAATTACTAGAGCCAAGCAAGTCTTTAGAACACTCTGATGATGACTCAAAACCAGACACAGGGACGCAAAATGAGCACTTAACGGTGCAAAACTGTATCAACTCCCTCGAAGGAGGCACCACAAAGTGGCGGCAGAACTCAGAACTGGTCTGCACCACGGTCACGCCCCAGTCTGGCCACCAGTCCCACGGAACACCCTGGACCCACGCTCCGTGTGCTGATGAACTGGGGTTCCGAGCCCCCCTCCCCCAGGGATGAGAGTTGCACTCCGGGTCCCCAGGCTCAGTCGGCACCTCCAGACCCTGGTGCAGAGCGGGCAGGGCTACGTGGAGCCACCTGCAAGGCTGGACGGATCATTGGCAAGAACCCATCCCGCAGCCCCACACCAGGCTGCTGTCCGAATGAAATCGCGCCCTTCCTTTCATGCCTCGGCCCTTCCCCGCCCAGGCCAGCCCGGGACGCCCCAGACACCAGCTCCAGCCCGCCCCCCTCCCCAGTGCCCCAGCGCACGCCCCGACCACGCTCATCCCATGTGACCGCCTGGTGGGGAGAAGATCCTTCCAGCAGCAGGACCTGGTATCACCGTCTACTCCGCGGGCCACAGCAGGGACACAGCACAGACGACCCCAGAGAGGAAGGGGGAGCAGAGGGGTGACAGTGAGCAACTACTGACTGCCCATTCGGTTCCAGAAGATTCCCTGACATTTTCTGACTAAATGGGAGGAGCTCTGGATGCATGTGAGTCATAACTGTTATCAATAACCCACTTTTGACGGTAACACCGTGGGGTAGGAAGTACCACTGTGTTCTCCAGATGAGGAAACTGAAGCCCCAATGCCCAGGCAGCCCAGCCAGGTCCCGAGCATTACACGACAGCCCCCCAATGCCTCCCAGGAGCAGCAAGGAGGCAGTGACCGGCCTCCAGCAGGTGGGTAGCCCAGGTCTATCCCACGGGTCCCCCAGGGGGTCGGTACCCGGGGATAATGCTGCCCAGGGTGCAGTGGCTCAGGCGACAGATGCCTGCCGTTGGCTGGAATGTCATCTGCAACAAAAGGGCTTTAAAACGTTCCTGTGCTCTGATGCAGTGAGTCAGCGTCTAGGAATCCACCCCAAGGAAATAATAAGAGAGGCAGAAAGGATTTACCAGAAAGATGTTCATCCAGGTGTTATGTATAAAGCGAACAACTGGAAGTGACCCAAGTCCAGCACTAGAGCAACAGAGACATGAACCCCAGTGCGGGCGTATACGGTCCGTGACCAGCAGCCATGGCGACATTTACAGTGTAACGACCAAGGCAGGCGCCATACTGTTTCTGCCCGAGCTCAGCCAGGAAAAGGGAAAAGCGTGAGGACGGGGCTACTGAATGCCTGTGTCCCCCCAGAACTCATATAGTGAAATCGTCAGCCCCAAAGACGGCGGCTCCAAAGAGCTTCCTCACCCCTGCCAGTGCGCGAGGACACAGTGGAAGAAGGGTCCTCCCCCAATCACACCGACTCTTGACCTTAGACCTTCCCACCCTCCAGAACCGGAGGGAATAAACTCCTGTGGTTTATAAGCCACCCAGTTGGTGGTGTCCTGTTATAGCAATCCGCACACACCAGGAGAGAATGGAAAAGTAAAAGCAGGTTTCGTATTTTCCCAATTTGCTGTAGTAAGTATGCTATGTTTCATAGCCAAGAACAGTTAACAAGACTATTTGCGGAATTAGTAGAATCTCTGAATCTATAGCCAAAGATCCTGAAACACTGACTCGCCACTTCCCTGTTCCCTAGATGATGGTTCTCTGACGTTTTACTGTCAATTACACGGCTTTCCTTCCTTCTCGCCCCCCGTCCACGTCCCGCCTCTGCCGAGAGCCCCTATTCCTCCCACATCCCCCGCTGCTCCAGAGCCAGCCCCTGCCCCCACTAACTCCTAAGACACGGTCAGCTCCTCATCACTATCCTGGCGGCTCTGCCAGCTGCTGTTACAGCCAGAAGCATCCTGTGTCTCAATTCAAGTCAACGCACACAGCCTGAGACTCCAGTTGTGCCTGGTACCGTGCTAAGTAAGCACTCAGAGGCTCAAGTGAGTCAGTCTTTCCTCGCCCTCAGGGAGCCTCAAAGTGGACGTCTGCGTGGTCATACCACCCTGACACTAGAGCGGGCCGTGGTGTGGTGGACGGGGCAGCGCGGTGCCATGACAGAAGAGGGGATGGAGGTCAGGGGTGGATTCATGGTCCAGATTCATGGATGGGTGGATGGATTTATGGTCTGGATGGATGATGGGTGGTAGAATGGGCTGACGGGCTGGGTAGATGGGTTCATGGTGTGGATAGATGGATACATGGAAGGCTGGAATGGGTTGATGGTCTAGATGGATGGTAGTGGTGGAATGGGTTCATGGTCTGGATAGATGGTCGGTGGTGGAATGAGTTGATGGTCTGGATGGATGGATGGATGGATGGAATGGGTTGATGGTGTGGACAGATGGATGGATGAGCAGGTGGGTTAACGGTATGGATAAGCAATGGACAGACGGGTAGGTGGGTACACTGGGTAGGTGGATGGATGGATCAGTGGATAAAGACGGCAATATGCCCTTGCCAACGAAAACCCAATTAAAGGCACGAAAGCCTCATCTCTCGACATTCTTCTCTGCCACTCTACTCATACTATGCTTCAGTCACACTAACTCCGAATTCAAAGGCCAAGGTCACACAGCATCAAGGGGTTTGCACATCCCGTTCCCTGTAGTTGGAATCTTCCTGCTGCCCCAACTGCCGCTCGTGGCGAACCCCCACTCATCTTGTGGACCTCAGCTTAGAGGTGTCACCTCTGGAAAGGTATCCCTAGGCCCCACGCGGGGGACCGGTGGCCCTCCTCTGTGCTCACTCTTCGAGTATTAGATTAAACCAATGAAATGGACGCCGAACCATTTCGGCCCCCAAGATGGCACTTCCCCATGGTTCGGCCGAACAGACCGGTCGCACATTCCTGTGAGTTGCCCGTGAGCCTGGCACGCCCATAACACTCTCACGATGGGCAAGCAAATGAAGGGGTCTCAGCTCCTCCCCCCACAGTTCTGTGCTCTGCCAGGACAGACCACCTCCCCGGTGGGAATAAGAGTGGCTCAAGTTTGGGGGCCAAAGTTTACCTCCCAGCAGTGACCTTGTGGGAACAGGACACAAAGGGCCCTAAGGGTCAAGTGGGGATGTCAGCTCTTCTAGGGCAGAGGGGACTCCGTTGTCATTTGACGTCACAATGCCCCTCCCCCAACTCACCAGATGAAGGACCCTCAAAGCCTCGTGTCCCCGCTGGTTTTTGGAGGGCGGGGCAGGTGCCATTCACAGCCTGAATGCTGCCACCCACACAGAAGGTAAGATGCGCGAGCCTTCAGTCCCCAGGCGGGTGTGTGGCCCTCCACGTGCTATGCGGTTCCCACAGGAACGGGGCCACATCTCAGACCCTGCTCTCAGCCGCGCGGCGCTGGCACTTTTTCACCTTTGTGAAGCGAAGACACTGTCAGCACCTACTTCCGAGGATTAAAACAGACGATGCCTCTGGAGTTCTGCCCCCAACCCACTGTGGGACTCTAGGTGAGGTACGGGCCAGCCTCAGTTTCCCCACCTGCACAATGAGTGCATGGCGGTCACGGAGGACAGTTTCGGTTCCACAGATCTATGCGTGTGTGCTCCTCTTGTCAAAAGATCACCGACTGTCACATGCACAGCCATCTGGTAAGAGTCCCTTCCCGAACTGCTCATTTCTGTCTCTTTTTCACTCCCCCCCCCTTTTTTTTCAATTTATTTTTGAGAGAGAGAGAGACAGAGTACAAGCAGGGGGAGGAGCAGAGACAGAGGGAGACCTAGAATCGGAGCAGGCTCCGGGCTCCGAGCTGTCAGCACAGGGCCCGACGCGGGGCTCGAACTCATGAGCTGTGAGATCGTGGCCTGAGCCGAAGTCCTAATGCTCAACCGACTGAGCCCCCCGGGCCCCTCCCCTTCTTTTCAACCACAACTTTTTCAATTGACTAAGGCACTGGGGCCAAAAGCAGCCGCCTGCCAGCAGGAAAGGCCCGCGGCTCCTCCCGGAGCGGCCAGCCCACACCTCCTTGTCCCCCGTCTCCATTAGCCACACACCTGCCCACCTTGCCGCCACCCACGTGCTCCAATGAGCCCTCACCCGACTCACGAGATGCTGACAGGGCTGCACCCAGCCCTCCACTTGAGCGAAAAACCACGGGTCCCCACGTCTGTGCCTCCTTCCTCATCACCCACGCACACGCAAGCCCACGGATGTGTTTTTCCCTTTAATGGTGACGGACTCAGACCCGGGAGACCAATCGGTTGCAGGAAATAGGAAGGCAGGAAAGCCCGGCCCTCCTCCTTGCACTGTGTTCCGCGCTGTGGCTGCAGAATGTTCCGGTCTACGCGGCTCTGGCGACGGGAACGGGCCACCTCAGTCCTCTGCCCTGCCAGCCAGTGCCACCCCGCCGGCCCGCTACAGGTGTCTGCGTACATTCGCGTATCAACGGGGAAAAAGCCAAGACCCGCGGAAGTTGCCAGGCGGTTTTCGTGTTCTGACAGATACCGCAACCGCCTGGCGTGGACGGACAGCGTGCGAGGGCACCCGCTTCGCCTCCCTCCCTGGAGCCGAAGCGTGTGCTGTCTGTGTTGGTTCCTCGTCCGCCTGCCCAGGGGGGAGCGTGTCCCCCGGGGTCTCACCTGCATTCCTTGCCAGGGAGCCAGCATCCGCTCGTGCATTTAAAGACTATCTGTATCTTCCTTCCTAAGAACTCTTCGGGTCTTTTCTGCGTCTCCTTTTCTGGAGGAGGGAGGGGTGGTTCTGGCCTCTTCTTACTGACTTAGAGGAGTTGTAAGTATTACAGCAGATCAACCCCTTCTCTGTGACACACGCTCACGTTCCACTTTCTTTTTCTGGCTTCCTTTCTTTTTTTCTTTCTTTCTTCCTTCTTCTTTCTTCCTTCCTTTTTTCTCTCTTTCTTTCTATCTGTCTCTTTCTTTCCTCCTTCCTTTTTCTTTCTTTCTTTTTGTCTTCCTTCTTTCTTTTTGTCTTCCTTCCTTCTTTGTCTTCTTTCCTTCCTTCTTCTCTTTCTTTTCTTTGTCTTTCTTCCTGCCTTCCTTCTTCTTTCTTCCTTTCTTTCTTTTTCCTTCCTTCCTTTTTTCTTTCTTTCTTTCTTCCTTTCTTTCTTTCTGTGTTTCTTTCCTTCCTTCCTTCCTTCCTTCTTTTCTTTCTTCCTTCCTTCTTTCTTTCTGTCTTCCTTCCTTCTTCTTTCTGTCTTTTTGTCTTTCTTCCTTCTTCTTTCTTTCTTCCTTCCTCTTTCTCTTTCTTTCTTTCTTTCTTTCTTTCTTTCTTTCTCTTTCTTTCTTTCTTCTTTCTGCCTTCCTTCCTTTCCTTTCTCTCTTTCTTTCAGTCTTTCTTTCTTTCTTTCTTTCTGATTGGTTGTTTCGGGTTTTGTTTTGGAACTCTTGACACTTATGGAGTAAAACTTTTATTTTCTTTTACAACTTCTGGGGTTTCTGTCGCACTGGGAATGGCGTTCCCACCCCCAGATTGTAACACCCAGTCTCCCACGATTCCTTCTGGGAGAGAGCTCTGCGATTTCGTTTGCACAGTTCCCATCTCTGATCCATCTGGAACGCGTTTAGATGCAAGAGGAAGGCAGGGTCCAGATGGTGTGTTCGCTCTTCCAGCCCATTTCAGTGACTAATCCTTTCGCTCCCGGCCAAGGGCCAACGTGAAGGCCACCTTTATCAAGCCCTGAATTCCTGCGGGGGCTGTGCCTTAACACCCACAGAGCAAAGGCCACCCAGAGCCCCCCTTCATGCCCACGTGGGGCGGGGGGGAGTCTGCTGCTCACCTAGCCCCCGGCACACTCTCCTCCCCACCAGAGAGCAGCCTGAGGGAGGAAGCATGAGCCACCGGGGTAGACGCAGCTCGGGTCAAGTCCAAGGCAGCGTGCCCCACGAACACAGCCCCTTACAGCATCAGGAGATGGAAACGACCCACGTCCAACCACAGGAGACACTGTCAGGGAATCAGGCTTTTTACGGCGGCCGTGACGGAGGACGGAATGCTGTCCTTATAGAGTGAGGGGAGAACGTCCAAATCGGGACTTGTGCTGGGACTCCTCAGCCTTCTCCTTGCGGGGGAGGGCGCTGGGCGGGGCCGGGGCTGCGCCCTGATTTCCAGGCCAGCCGCCACGCCTCTCCCTCAGTCCCCTCCTCTCTGTGCTCAGACCCAGTAGAGTTTGAGTGTGGGGATTACCAGTGAGTTTTATTTTCTCTATACTTTTCTTTTCCCACAAGGACTGTTACAAAAAATGCATCCTCCTTCATTAAAAAACATACACCATTAAAGAAGGAGGAGGAGGGGAAGGCATCTAAGGAGAGGGTGCGCCCCTCCCTCCCGGACATGGCCTCAACGGGACACAGCTGGCGTCTCTGCAGAGCCTCCCCAACACCCGGCCTGGTGGGAGCTCCCCCCGCCTCTCCCGGCCCCGCCCCTCCTCTGAGCGTCCACACCGTGTCCCCCGGACGCCCTGGGCAGCACAGCTCACCCCCAAGTCCCAAGTCCCAAGTCCAGGCACACCAGCAGCCTGGCCACAACATGCCCTCAGAGCCACAGTGTACACAGCCGGGAGGTCTCGGGAAGGATGTGGACGGGGACGCGGAAACAGACAGGCCGGGGGCCAGCCCGGTCCTGGCCCGGCCCATGCCGTCAGCGGGGGTCTTCGACTGGCTTCTGACCCCCGGTCTCCCCAGCACTCAACAGGCACTGCTCTTCCTCTCTCGGGGCGGCAGGGGGCTGGGGGGTCAGGACGGGGCAGCACGAGGGAGGTGAGCCTTGCTTAGACTGAGGCACGCCAGGGCCTGCCACGCACTGACCACGGCAGCCCGGGTCTCCCCCTCGCCCCGGGGCCAGGCGGCGTGTCCCTGCATCCAACTGAGCCGCGCAGCCGTGTGCAGGCTCTGGTGCTCGGTAAATGCCCGGCGGCCTTCAACCAGCCCCTGGGCAAAGCTGCGCACGGTGCCCGCCCAGCGGGCAAGCGCACAGAGCAGGTGAGCCGCACGCTCATCCACAGCCCCGGAGTCCGGTTACGGCCTCGGACGCGCAGTCTGCGGCCCAGCAGAGACGCCACGGACGCCAGGCCCAGGGCGCCGTTTCCGGGCCAGAGCGCTCTGGGAGAGTCAGCTCCCTCCCATCCCGATGGGGCAGCTGCCACACCGCCCCCTCCTTCCAGAGTAGTGACGGCTGAGGCCGGGCCGGGTCGGAAGAGGCAGGAGGGCCCAGGGGCCGCAGGACGTGGGGGCGGAGAAGGACCCCGGAAGCCCTTACCTCGGGCCTGCTCTCTGTCTCCGTGCTCACCCCCGCCCCACGGCCTCCCCGCGGGCCCTGGGCCCTGAGCTGTGCGCTGGGCAAGGTCAGGAGCACTCAGGGAGGGAGCTCACCCCGTGCAGCTGGGTCCCGCTGGGCCAACCCTCCAGCTCAGAGTTTCCCAAGGCGCCGAGAAGAGAAGTCACAGTGGGGAGGAAGGGGCAGCAGGACAGAGAGCAAGCATGAGTCGTCAGAGAAAAATGTGCGAGAGCCTGGTGCCTGACATACCCCAGAGACGGGCCGCTGCTCCGAACAGCACGGGCCTCAGGGCCCTGCCCGGGTGCAGTCGTTCACGGGCTGTTTATACTACCGCCGAAATCAGATCAGGAAATATTTTAACAAGTGACTGGAAAAAGACCAGACTACCCCTCTTCGGAGGGTTTTCATCTTTATTTTCTTGCCGAGATATTGACCAGGCACCAGTGTTTATGGAGAAAGGCACAAGCCTGGAGGCCGGGCTTTCGCTGGGGCTCAAATTCAGCACAGGGAGGACTGGGTCATGGGAACCAAGAGGTGGACAGAGGAGTGAGCCCGGGCTCTGCAAAAGCAGCCGCCCCGGGGAGGCGACTCGGAGCGTCGCGCGTGCGATCCTGGGGTCCGCGTGCGGGAGGCAGCGTCCCGGAGGCAACAGGACCGACCCCGTCACCCACCTGGACATCCCGCAGAACCGAAGTGGCTCAAGGTAAGGGCTCAGGAAAGAAACAGAGGCCTGGAGAAGGGCAGGCAGAGCCTATTTAAGGAATTCCAAAACGGGGCGGAGAGAGATTCTGGAAGTGATTTACGGGGTATGATTGATCCCAGAATTAAAGGAGGCCTGGACAGGGTCATCTGGAGAGCTGGCAGCTAAGGAGCTGGGTGACGACTGGGAAATTTTCCAGAAGACCAAGTGGGAAGGGGTTGGCCGGAGGAGGCGGCCTGGGGTATTCAAAGCCACGTTCCAATCTCAGGTCTGTTCCTCGTTAGCTGAGTCACTGGACGGATCCCCACCATACGGACCTGGTGGGAGCAAGCGATCCCGGGTGGAAAGCCCCCAGCACAGAGGAGGCGCTCGGCACGCCAGCCAGCTACGAGTCCCTGGGACCAGAGACACCAGAAGAACAGTGCTCACACCTGCTTAAGGGCACACGTACACACAGGCACACACCGTGCACAAGCTGGTCACTTGCTGGGGGACCCCTCGAGAGACCTGGGATGGTCCGACTGCCGTGTGAAGCGTGTCACCGAGCGCAGATTCACGTCAGGGCAGGACAACCCAGGGGAGCCCTGAGCCCAGACTCTGATCCGCCAGACCACGGGCCCCGTTCCCCAGGCTGGGCACCCAGACGAGACGTTCTTCCACACCTGCGCGGCCAAATCCCAATCCCTCCGCCGCCTCTCTCCCTGGGTCCCTCCAGGGGTACCACACCCGGGACGGCCGTCTCTGCCAGCCAGCGTGGCACTCTCCTCCTCCCCCAGGATAGCCCGGGCCCCCTCTCGCCTGCCCATCCTTCCCTCAGGGTCTGGGAAGCCCTCTGGGTTCAAGCCCACACGACTACCTACAGAGCCCCCCACCCCCACCCCCGACACCGCGTGTGGTGAATCGTGCCCCTTGACAGGACCCACGCCTAGGGGTGCCTAGAACCGTGGCCCCTTGGTCTCAAATAAGTTGAAACCCCCTGACTCTTCCAAGTAGAGGGGTCTGGCCCGTGCGGTGGGGCAGCTGTGTTACCCAAGCAGCAAAGTTCCCGAGGCAGCAGACCGATGCTCGAGGAGGCATGATCCGTTTTAAGAGCAAACCAAGAGGAGAACTCTCTTGATCCCCGGTCCCTGGCAAGCCCGCAGACCCTCCCTGGCTGCTGGGACCCCTCGTAGGCATTTTGCCAATAAGATGAAGTCTGGGCCCAGAAACCAGGCCTCGGGGCATCGGTTTCCGCGGGCTTTTTAGTTTTCTTTCCTGGAATGTTGACAGTTTAAAGATGTAGATGAGGTGCTGGTCCAGCCTCCCTGACCTAGGAGAGGTTACGGCCGGGCCACAGCGGCTTGCCTCTTGGGACACCCGATCGACCGCTCGACCCCCACGCTGCCCACAGAGGGCAAGGCTGCTTAAAGCGACCCCACCCTGATCTTTCGCAACATCTGGCTGTGGCTGGCACAGATAGAGCCCCACATGCCCCTTTCATCGTGTGTCAACTGACATTAAACAGGCAAGACCTACCTGGCTAGGATCCTCTCCCCCTCTCTTTCCTTCCCAGTTAAATGGAAAGAATGAGTCAGACCAGGGCAGCTCACCCCTCGTACAAACACTGGCCTCGCAGCCGAACGCAGGGCGCTAGACCTAATCCCACAGACCTCATCTAAGAAGTATGAGGAGGGCGCCGTGGGGCCCAGGACCCAGGCTGGCTTCATCCTGCCCTTGGGCCCGGCACCCGCCACCAACCAGGACCTGGGGAGGCACACGGCGGGCAGAGAGGTCACCCACGATGGTCCCCAGGCTTCACCAACCTCCCCCGTCAGCCGCCTGTTACCTAGATGAAGACCCCAGAGAAGAAGGCGGTGGTCATGCCTCCGATGGGGCCGAAAGCCCCTCCCCTGGCTGTGAGGTCTACCCTCTGGACTCCGACTCCCCACACAGGGCCTGGATACATGGGAGTTCCATAACGGAAACGCTATCGAGGGCCCCAACTCTGCCACTTACTAGCGCTGGGGTTTCTGTGGGCCTCAGTCTCCTGGCCTGGGGGATAGAGAGGACACCTTTTCCCTTGGAAGGATGTCATCAGGACAAAACGATACACAGAAGCCCTCAGGAGACGGGAAACGGAAGGAAGAAAAGTCCTAGAGACTCTCACCCTTGGCCTTCAGAGAAACTTCTCAAGCAAGCACACCTCCCACCTGGGTCACATGCTGTTCCCGCCTCTGTTCCCAAGGAGAGGCCTGTGGAGCCCAGGGTCTGACTGTCCCTCAGCTGCCCTCCGGCCGATTAGAATGGTGGGTGGGCCCCACAGCCTGCAGGACAGTCAGGCCAATCGGCCTGTCCCCACGTCCCCAGCCCTCTCAGGGTTGGGGGGGGTGGTAAGAACCCGCCAGCATGTGCCCTCCAGCCCCCGCACAGCAGCCCTCCCAGCACCTGTCCACAGGGACAGGCCTGCGGCGCCGCAGGGAGGGAAAGGGCCGGCTGGTTCCGAGCCGGGAGACCCACCTCGGGCCTGGCCTGCGCTGCCCCCAGCATGCTCCCCCCTCCCCATGCCGGTCCTCGTGTCACTGACACAATCAGAAGGCAACGAAATGAGGGAAACGGAGAGGGTCTCCACCTTGAAGTGACTTTCGCTTATCTCCGGTGAGCAAGGAAGCTTTCGGAAGCTCGAAGGCCCTGCGGTTTGTGGCATAAGGGTGAAACCCACAGGCTCTGGAGGCTGGGTTCCAGCACTTTCCACCGTGGGTGCTGCCGTGAGGTGTCTGGCAAATGGCAGCCACCAAACCCGCCCTGGACAGACCTGAGATGCTCCAGCCCCGCGGGTCCCGGGACGAATCTGTGAGGTTCAATGCCATCCCCTCACGGTGCACACCCAAGACCACTGGGCTCCCCTCCCAGCCGTGAGACATGGGGCCTGGATGCCAGGGCACCACTTCTCGGCAGCCTTTGACCCCAGGAACCCCCAAGCCCTCTAGTTCTGAGTTGATTCATCTGCAAAACAACCCCCAGGGCAGAGGCCAGACCACCGACTCCCAGTAAGACATCCCATTCCTTCCCCAGGAGCCCGGGCATGTCCGCCGTCCCGGCCTCGCCCTGCTGGGCCAAGGAAATGGGCCCCCGGTAGTTCCCTGGTATTCAATGCCGCAGAAGGGTGGACAGCCTGAAGCCGCTGTCCTAGGCCCTGTGTGCTGGCTCATCGGTGTCTCCCACACTCATCCCCTGAACTTCCCTTTCAAAGCCAGAGACGTGGCAGACTTCGGGAGGGACGGGAAGAGCGGGGGCCGGGGGAGGTGCAGACCCGGGCTCCGTCGTCTGCTCTCGTCCTCGGGGATCCCCAGTGGAGCCCACTCAAAGCCCCACCTCGCAGGAAACCAGACCTGCTCGCCCGCCTCCTTGGCTCCCAATCAGTCCCAGAAAGCACCAGGCAAGCCAGGGCCCCAGACCCGGAGAACTCCAACCCTCTGCAAAACGCCAGCAAAGCTGCAGCCTTGGGACCAGCCCTTGGGGCGAGGACATTCCTGAGGGTTGGGGGAAGCCGTGCTACAGCTGAGTGACAGCCGCACAGGCGCTGGGGCGGCCGGGAGGGGACCCCACCCACAGCCTGCAGACCGAGCCTCGCCTGCCTGTGCACCCTGCTCTGCTGTTTGGCCCCAGCCAGCTCTGGGCAGCAGCCTTGCGCCCCGGGGACGCGGGGCCACGCAGGAACAGCGCTGCCGGTGTCCTCCTGTCTCGGGAGTGTCCCACTCAGGGCCTGCAACAGGTGGACGGTCCAGAGCTCAGGAGCCCAGCCCACGTCCTCCTTGGGCCTAAGGAGCACCAAGAAGGGTGAGGTCTGAGTTCTCTCCCGCGGCACCTTCATGAGCCCCTGTGGCCCAGCTCCGCGGCCCGAATGAGCTCCCCTGCATCTACCCATGTATACTGACGCCCTGCACTTACCACACGGCAATAATAACTGTGAGAGCCGGCACTGTGACGGTGCAATTCCTGTGTGACATCCCCCCGCCCTTCCAACAGTCTTCTGAGACAGGTGACGCTTCTATGCCCATTTCACAGATGGGGAAACTGAGGCACAAAGAGGCGCTCAGAGGTGCCTCGGCACCCGTGCTGAGCCCAGGCACTCGGGATAGGTAAGACGCGAGCACCCTGCCCTCCCAGCTCCCGAGGGAACCGAGAGCGTGGCCATCGGCCGCACGACCCGCCTCTCCAGGCCCCTGAATTCTGAACTCAACCGTGCATCCTCCCTCCCACACGGACACGTCACAGAGAGGGAAGTACTCATGCTGAACGTGCTGGGCAGAGTCTCCAGCTGAGCGTGACGTGATGTCAGGGGCCAGTGCCATGGTCACCGGGGTTGGGGAGGGGGGCTGGATGGCACGAGGTTAGCCGCCGCTGACACCACTCGACCCCGTGTGGATTATGGGGAGTTGTGTTACCTTTGACGTTTCCCCCAATCGCTGCTTCTGGAAGGTGGGGCCACCCGGAAGAATGCAGGGCAGACACAGGGAGGGGGAGCCTCTGCCCCCTCCTCGTCCCTCCCGGCCCTGCTCCCCTTGTAGGCGCCCCCCCACCATTTATGCGGAAGCCTACAGCCTACCTATTCAGGTGAGGGAGGCCGACCCTGAGAGAGCGCTGGCCTGTCCCGCCCTCTCCAGCTCGGGCTGACCCCAGGGCCTCCCCTGGAGCCCCCTGCCCGCCTCACCAGCAGTGCCCACCCCCCAAGCCGGCCCCACCACACTGGGTGGCCAAGGAGGACCCACACACTCCCTGCGGTCAGTGAAACCTAGCCACTCTCCCAGCAGAACTGAGTGCAACGGGCCTTATTTAAACTATAAATCTGAACAACAAAATAAGTCCCTGGAAAATAACCCCGTTTGGAAATCCTGTTCCCACACCTCCATCCTAGAAAGCGCCAGCCACCCGGGCCCTCTGGTGGGCGAGCACTCTCTGGCCCAGGAGGCACGGGGGACGCCGTCCCTTCCTCCCCTGCATGAAACCGGCTGAGGCCGGGCCACACTGTCCTCAGGAGGACGCGGCGTCCACGAGGGAGCTGGCTCGCAGAAGCAGCCCCCGGAGGAAGCCGGGGCTCCCCTAAGCATCTCACGCTGTGTCCAGAAAACACAGAACTGGGAAAAGCAAAGAAGAAACCGAACAGGAAAGAGATCGCGGTCACTGCAGCCTGGGCACACACTGAGGACGTGAGAAAACACCTTCCCCAGAGGCATAAACATTGCTCTGGCTTCCCTGAACCACACTGAGGTCCAGGCGGCCCTTCCTTGTCCCTCAGCTCCCTGCACTGCCCGCCCCTGCGCAGGGCTCAGGGCTCTGGGCTCCCGGCTGTCCCCACACCCGGGTTCCGGGAACCGACCCAAGCTGGCCAGGGCACCAAGGGCCCACTGGACGCACAGCCACCCCCTGTCCTCCCCAGGAAGGTCTTGACCTTCAGCCAGGCGCAGTGCCCTGGGAACAGACCAGCCCAGGATCAGTAAGGAGGAGACCCGAGGCAGAGGCTCCCAGGCTACCCACCTGGGACCGTGGGCGGGAGGCGCAGACCTCACTTTCAAGCACAAGGTCAGAAACAAAAGCCAGAAACTGCCGAGACCCCCTCGCCTGGATCTGAGAATGGCATCTCACCAGCACCGGTGAGGGTCCTACACCAGCAGGAGGGCAAACTCACCCAGGGCCCGACCCCAACAACCACGGGGGCCTGACAAAGCAGGCTGGCCTCTGATTGGCCAGCACCCGGTAGAGCTGGTAGGTACCTCCCTCTGATTGGCCAGCGCCTCGTGGAGCTGGTAGGTACCTCCCTCTGATTGGCCAGCGCCCCAATGGGGGACGGCTAGTGCCTCTCTCTGATTGGTCGATAGCACTCCCTCCCTGCTGGCCAATGTTTCACTACCTCCCACTTCGCACTTCCTGGACACAATCACCTGTTCTGGAGTCCGATTTGCGCACCGCGCCGGAAGTTCCTGTGCTGCAGGGACGCTCGCCTGCACCTGCCGCCCGTGCCCGGCCCAGACCTAGATCGCGTTAGAGGTCCGCAAACACTTCCGGCCTAAGCGCGGCCACTCCCGGCAAGGGCCAGCCTCTCCTGCGGTTCCCTGGGACCCCTCTCCCGGGCAGCGCCGCCCCCGGAGCTGCCCGCTGCGCCTCTCAGTCACCCTCGGCAGGATGCAAGACGATTACTTCCCACCTTCCAGTTGGGTTGAAACGCCCTCTGTCATTGAGAGATCGCTCTTTTTACAACGCAGGCTGGGAGGTTAAACATGGAAGTCACTCCTGGTGTAGGCACACATTTGTGGCGTTCGGTAAAACGACAGAAGACATGAGGATCCCTATTGCCAAAGTGCTGGCAGGGAAGACCAGGCCAGAAGAGTGACAGTCCCAGGCATGAAACACAGGTCCTGGCATCAGAAAACAAACGGACCCTCCGAGTCCTGCACGCAGACGTCGCAGTGCCCCCTGGAGCTCCGCAGAAGGAGATTTTGGAGAAACTGGGTCAGACTGGGTCCATCTCTTGGGTCTGAGTCACCGAAGAATGGCGACGTTCGCTTCTAATGTGGGGTTATTACTTAGGATGGGAATCGGCCAGAAAAACTACTGGGTGAGTCAAAGCTGATGGGGTGATGCGTCAGACCGTGTGACCCCCCACGACCACACGTCCACGCACATCCACTCACGTCCGCCCGGGCGTTCATTCATTCCATAAATGGCTCTCCAGCCACCTCCGCGGGGCTGGCGCAAAAACAGCGTCTGGGTCTGCAAAGCGGCCACCTGCACCCACCGCAGAGAAAACCCTCCTGGTGCACCAGCCATCGTGGTCAGTCACACAGGCTCGTGAGCTGGTCTCGTTCACTCACCGGGGGACATTTCCCATGCCACGTGTTCTCCTGTTTCTCCCGGGAGGGGGACACGGGCGCCACTGCCCACAGGAGAGACAGGGAGCCACTCACACAGCCAGCCAGTGAGCAGAGCCAGGCGCCCGGCACCAGACCCCTAACACGGCTTCGTGTCGCCTCAGGGCCCTGGAAACGCAAAGTGGATACTGAGCTTACTCTGCGCTCTGCACGTGTTATGCATCGAGCCCTCCCCAAAACTCCTGCAGGACACGTGATCGTCACCCCCTTCTTAAAAAAAAAAAAGGGAAACTGAGGCAAGGGGAGGCTAAATGCACGGTTGGTAGGAGGGGAGCCGCGGGGAAGCAAACCCAGGCTGGCCGGCTCCAGCCGCCCGCCCCGAGCATCACCCACATCCCAGTCCTCACGCTGTGCCCACAGCAAGGGCACGTCTGCCCGTGAGAAGGGCCAAAGCAGGCTCCGCCTTCAGGACCTCAGGCTCCCCTCCCACCGAGCCAGGCCAGAAAGTGCGGACATCGGACACCGGAGGAGTGGCTCATCCGGGGGAACAAAAATAAGGAGGAAAAGAGAAACCCTGGTGTCATACTGCCCCCCTGTGAGGAAAAACATGTCATCAAATGATCAGGCCCAGCAGGACCCCGCTGGCCCCGAAGCAGGACCCGCAGCCCCGGTGTTCCCCCTGCGGGCTCCACGGCCACGGTTCATCTCAGCACCGCCCATCGGGCGGGCGTGGCTCACGGCAAGGAGAGAAATGTCACCTGGTCCCCGGCTCCCCACACACACCAGGCCCGGCACACAGGACAGCCTCGGGAAACCACGCAAACACAGGCACGCGCAGGCGCACCGACACTCGCACAGACACGTGGGTCCCCGCGCGTGGGCACATCACACACACGCACCTGCTCCCACACGCACACACAGACACGCACACGGGCGTACCGCCCTCAAAGGGGCTCGTAGCACATTTCCGCACATGTTGCCACACGTGGCCTGGCCACATGAGCCCAGGAGGTGAGGCGGGTGGGAAAGCGTCCCCACCACGCAGACGGGGTCCCACCCTTACTCAGCGGGATGACCGAGCCTCCTTCCGCTGCACTTCTTCGGGAACAGTCACATTTAAAGCCCATCGTGGCAACTGTGCTCTGTCCCTTCTGCAGAAATACCACCCAGAAGAGCTCGCGGAATAACGTCCTACGTAACTCGGGGGCTCACTGTGCATCAGGCACATTCCACACGAGCAACTGTCAAAGCAATTCTCCCCACTTTCCGGAGGGGAAAGCTGAGGCAAATGCTCAGTTGGCACTGACCTCCCAGCTGCCCACACTGCTCCTGGGGCTCATCTCCCCTCACATCTAACTGCCCATCCCCAGCACAGGAACCCAAAGTCGTGGCCAGAGGCGCCCCACCCGAGCTGAGACTGTCAGTTGGCACACGGGTCCCCGCACACGGGCAGAGAGAGTTAGGGCAGCCCCCCAGGTCTCCACTCGTCCCCCAAGAGACCCCCTCTTTTGTCACTGCAGCCACTTCTGCTGGCACCGCCTCCCTGGACAAGCGGTGCTGGGGGCGCCCTGCCAACCAAGCTAATGAGGGGCTTTCCAGCCAAGGGAAGCAGCCCCAGAGAACACGGAACACCAGAGCAGAGTTTGGGATGTCCTGCCAAGAAGGAGGGGTGGAGAGGAGTAAAGCCAGAGGTGGATGAAGGCACCTGCTAAGGGAGGGGAAGAAGAAGAAGGAAAAGGCCAAGTTTAGTGTCACCTCCTCCAGGAAGCTTCCCCAGGTCTCCCCAATGGGACCAACCCTCCCAGATGATTTAAAGTGACACTTGGCACCAAAATGAACAGTGAAACAGACACACGTGCTGCCCAGAGGACTTGGGGGCTCCTGCACCGAGAAGCCCGCCCCCGCTCACCTCCGTCCTCCCATAACCCTCCAGGCCAGGGTGCAAAGGCCTTCCGGGTCCAGGTAGGTCATGCAGATGAGCGAAAGGCCAACTAAAGAGAAGGAACAGGACAGTGTAGACTGCTTTCAATCTGGTTCCTCTTGAAGGCATTCCAGTGAAAAAGGAGGGAGGGAGGGAGGGAGGGAGGGAGGGATAAGGGACGGAGGAAGTCGGGACCTAAACACTGTTGGCCAAAGGCAACTCATCCTTCGCCCCAGGGTGAAGGGGGGGCGCACATGTGGCAGGACCGCCCCCTCCCCCTGCATCTGCTGCTCTGGGCACCAGGCGTCCCCCAGGGAGAGCTGATAAATGGATGTGAAGTGAAAAGGTATCCCCCCCTCCCTCCTTAAGTCAAAGGCGCTAAGGCGCGGCCATGCTAAGCAGAAAGGAGACCCTCGCTCAGTGCCCAGATGCAGAGGTCACACAGACCCAGAACCTGGACTCCCGCATCTTGCAGGCCTGTGGGAGGGTCCGGTGACATGATGCGGGCACAGGGCCAGGCAGATGCCAGCACATCCGTTGTGATGTGCAGTTAACACATGCAGTGGTCTGGAGCGGGGAGGGGGGGGTGGGAACGGGACCCTGCTTTGCTCCTTAAATGCAAACCCAGGGTGCCTCAGGGTGTAGGTGATCATCGCTAGTCTGCCCTCTAACTGTTCTGTTATTAAGGGGGTGGGGGAGAGGGGGGGACAGTCTGCTCCCCACCCCCTCAGCTCCAGCCAACAGTGTCTGTGATCCAGGGAGGAGGCAGGGCCAGACGGCCAGAAGGCAGGGGCGGGGCAGGCGGGCATCAGCTGTGCTGGGCTAGGGCGTGGCCGCGGTGCTTGTCCAGAAATATCTGAAGGGTGGGGTAACGGGGCAGGCTCTGGCCGGCACCCCAGGAACAGCCCTGGAGCAACATCACAGGAGAAGGGACTTCATGCCCCGCACCCGAAGAAACTCCTGCCTGGGGCCCCCGCTGGGTGGTCAGAGCCACTGGGCAGTGACCACAGCTCCGGCCCCTCCAGCCACTGAGATCTGGACCAGATGAGGGACAGGGCTCCAGGGAGCCAGCCTGGCCTCTGAACTCCTCCCACTGACTGCTCTCTTCTGGGGAGGAGGGAAAGGGGGAAGGATGGAAAAGGATGTCTTTCCAGCCAACTTGATTGAGTCAGAGGAAATTTAACCGTTTCGTATCTGTCAAGTCCCACAAAGCTTGGACGACTCTTCCCACAAAATTATTGCAAGAAGCAGGCACGTGACTGGACTCAGCCAATGACGGGCCGAGGAGATGACCTCAATTTCCAAATATTGGGGTCACGTTTCATTTCACATACTCCCCTCCACCCGTTACAATGTTAAAGGGCCCCAAATGCAATCTTAACTTTTCGTTCCTTCACACACTTGGCCAAGGAGAAGGTAGGAAAAAGAGCCATGTTCAGAGAAAACTCGGAAAACATCTGGCTCATCCCACAACGGAGAAAAGGACAGGCGCCTGGGAGGACCGCTCCCGCCTGCCCGCATCTGCGGTGGACAGCCGCCCTCCTTGGCCACGCACTGCCCATGACTTCGAGACGGGTCCCGCCCTGGGAGGTGGGACGGGTCTGGGAAACCCGCTCAGGAAAGCGGCTTCTTCACATGCTTCTAACGGTCTTTCTGACCAAAAGCCAAATGAGCAACTCCCGGGCCAGGGGCCAGGCTGCTGCCCCATCCCCTCTGCCACGTTTCTGCTTCCAAGGGGCCGCCCTCGGGAAAGAGGGGGTCGGAGAGGGGGCAGGGACTGCAGGCGCAGACAGAGCCCGGGAATGGAGCTGGGGGCCCACTGCAAAACCGCCAAAGGCACGAGCCCCAGCCTGCACCCGGCCCCGGCTTTTGGGGGTGACGACTCCCCTGAAGGGTTCCGTCCTGTGTTCCTGGGGAAAGCCCATCTGAGGAGCAGGACGGGGCTAAGGCCCTCGGCCACCATGGGGCCCCCATCGACTCCAGATCACCTTCCCGGAGGCCACAGTTGTCCCCCCCCCCCCCCGCCTTCCACTGATCCCCGGGGCGTGGGGGTGGGGGGAGTCATTTAGCCCAGGACCTTGGGCACGTTGGTGGCAGCCCAGGGATGAGAGAGCAAGTCCCCAGAGCTGGGCTAGGCACCCCTCGGCTCCCACAGGCCCGTGCTGGCTGGACACCCCAACTCCTGCTCATTCTCTTTGGCCCACCACACACCCATTGCGCCAGGAAAAAGGGAAAGGGTATCTCAATCGGGAAGTGTAGCATGGAAAGTGATTCTTCCCACATGGCTTCAAATTACAAAGTGGCGGGGACAAGGGGGCGGGCGGTGGAGCGGCTGGCCAGCTGGGCCCCCCAATTCCCCTGACCTCGCACCATCAACTCTGAGCCTCGTCTCCAGGCTTGTTAGTGGGGACTTGGGACATTCTGAGACCTCCGATGTCTGAGGCTGTGCAAAGACCCATCCCACAGGTAACCACCAAGGTGATGCTTAGAAGCCACGGTCCCATCAGGAAGCTGAGTGGAAGGGAGTCAGAGCTACAAGAGTCCAGGCAGGCGCCCAGGGGAGGGGGCTCCTTCCAAGTCAGACCTCTGGCAGGCAAGGGCCCCATCTGTGGACCATCTGAGCCTCTCTGCCCAGACGCCACCACCACCTCCCAGCTCTGCCCCGCAAACCCCATCTCTGGGAGGCAAACCCAAGAACAACTGCCTCCCCGGGGTCAGGAGGTGGGGGGGGGGGATTCGGAGCAGGGCTGGAGGGGCTGTGGCTTCTGGGATTCCCAGGCCGGGGGCCAGTGTCTCCCCCCCACCCCGCCCCAGGAGCCCGGCCGGAATTGACAGGCTGCGACTCTAGGGGGCGACCCTTTCCAGTTTTCGGGAGAGGAAGTTCTGCCGGCGCGAGTGATGTGGGACGGAGATCCTAAGTTTCGGGACAAAGTTTGCCGGCCTCGGGGACAGACCCTCTCGCCGATCCAGCGCCAGGCCCTTCCTCCGCGCGCGCCGCGGCCCCACCCGGCCGGCCCTCTGGCGCGCAGGGGTACCGCGCTGGCGCGTCTCCCTCCCCGGGCCCCAAGGCTGGCATTCGGAGAGGCGGCCCTCGCGTTCCCCGAGCTCGCGGGTGGCGGTGGGGGGGGGGGGGTGGAGGGGGGAGAGCGCCCCGGAGGCCGGCGGGGGCCGGGAATGACAGCCGCCCCCGCGCCCCAGCGCCTTACCTGCGCGGCTCAGAGGCGGCGCCCACAGCAGCAGCAGCAGCAGCAGCAGCAGCGGTGGGGACAGCAGCGGGGCGCCCGGGCGCGGCGGGCTGCGCGCTTTCCAGCGGGTGTGGACGTCCATGCCGGCGGGGCGCGGGTCGGGGCGCGCGGGGACGCACGGGGGCGCGGGGCGCGGCCCGGGAGGGAGCGGACTCGGCGGGGACCGCGCGCTCTAGGAAGTCATGGGGAGCAGCCGCCGGCGTTCTCTTTGTGGCGGTGGCCCTCGCGCCGGGGCCGGCTGGCGCGCTCGCCCACGCGCGGGGGGTCGACCTTGGCCCGCGGGGCGGCCGGGACCCCGCTCGGCTCGCCGCCCTCGCCTCCTCGCCCCCTCCGACTCCTTCTCGCCGCCTCCTCGCCGCCGCCGCCCCGCGACCCGCTCCCCGTGCGCGCTCCGCTCGAGCGAGGTCCTGCGCCAGCCGCGGGGACGGAGAGTGCCGACCTCGCCTTGGGCGCCGTGCTCTTTTCCCCCCTAGTCCTCCCTCCCTCCCCCCTGGAAGGCACCCGCCGCGGCTGTCGATCCCCCGCGCCCGCAGCAAATCAGAGCCCGGCGCCGCGCTCGGCCGGGCCGGCCCCCGCCTCCCACTGGGCGCCGCGGGCGAGGGGGCGGGGCCGGCGGGCGAGTCGCGGCGAGGAAGGGGCGGGCCCGGGGCGGGCGCGGGCGCGGGGCGGGGGCGGCGGCCGGCTCTCCGCGAGCGCGCGCGGACGCGCCCCGCGCCGCTCCCCCGGGCCCCCCGCTCTCCCCGCCCAGGTGCCCGCACCTGGCCCACCCGGGGAGCCAGCGTGGAGGGGCCCCGGGTTTGCTCACTCTGGGCTGGGGAAAAAAAAAAAAAAAAAAAAAGTTGCCGCTCAGCCCAACTTTTTCTTTTACGTGGACGAGCTCCGAGCTCCTCTTCTGGGTGGAGACTGAACTTCCAATTCAGCCAGATCGGGGCGCCCAAGACTGAGGCCGACTTGTCAACCCGCCCGGAGGACCCGCCCTCCACCTTCCCCCTCACTGAGGATTGGGCGTGGGAGCCCAAGTTAGGGTCTGACCTCCCAAGGGTCCCAGAAGGAGCCTGGAGGTTGCACATCTGGGATCTGAATCAGGCGAGGTCGGCGGCAACCCACCACCACCACCACCACCACCACGCCCCTCCTCGCTCCCTCCCGCGCCCTCCCCCCTCCCCCGTGACCCCTCTGCAACAAAAGGAAATCAGAGGGAAGGTGCCCCTCGGGGAGGTGACAGCGGGCAAAGGGGTGAGGGGTCGGGACCCACTGCCCTGGGGACTCCCGCCGGGCGCCCGCCTTCACTTCTTTAAGCCCTGGGGAGGGCCCGCTGGACTGGACGGCAGGCTGCCCCTTCTACCAGGCTCCTCAGCCCAGAAAGCCTCCCGTCTGGGACAACTGCAGGGCCCTTCTTACAAAGAGAAGGGGCGAAGGCGTTTTCAGGGGCTCGCCATTCCTGAGCCGTCCAATCCGGACCCCCTAGAGCACACAGTTCCCCCAGGGGTGCTGGGCCAGGGCCGGGGCCGCTCCCTGTTACATCTCCAGACTGGTGCGAGATTCCCCAAACGCCCTGTCCTGCCCACCATTCCAGAAACGGGGACTTGGGGTGGGGGTGGGGCGTACTTAGCTTTGCTGGGACGGATGGCCACGTGCGGCTTCTGGTGTGGGTGGCAGGTGGCGGCTGACCGCTGAGCAGCTCGGCTCCCTATCTGCCACATGTGCCCTTCCTGGTGCCACTAATGCGTGGGGAGGGCCGCACAGACAGAGGGGAGATGTTTGGGGGACATTAAGTAAAGCAAATTGTTCTTTCCGGTTTTTATATTTCTTTGTTGTTGTTGTTTTTTTCTGTGTAAGTCGTATGTATGATCCGAATTGTGTGTGTGAGTGGTGTGCATGCTCGTGTTTATGCATGAGGGGCGCGCGCGCGCGCGTGTGTGTGTGTGTGTGTGTGTGTATGTAAGCTAGAGCTGGTCCTTTACTTGTATGCACCTTAATGAGATTCTACCTGACACTTCTGAGCCCCCAGCCCCAGCCCTGTCAGGCCCCGAGAGTGCCCCCCACCAGTGGGAAGGCCAGCCTCTCTCCATGACTTGGGGTGCTGACACAGGTCAGTGGCCTGGCTACCAGGAAATAGTACAAACTTTCGGGGTTCTAGCTTTTCCCCAAGGACATATGGCACTTCTCGGACAGTCACGTGCGCCTCCATCAGGCAGCCACCCGGAGTCCCTCTCAGTGATGCGCAGAAAGCTTGCCCCTCGTGGCCCTGAGCAGACAGGACAGACGTTATCCTAACCCTGGAGAGCAAGGGGTGTGATGTCTTGGCCAAGCTGATGAAGGTGCGTCTCCATTCCATCCAAGCCCGGAGCTGGGTGGGGAGGCCAGTTTCCATGCCGCCAGGAAATGCAGAGAAAAGTCCCTTAACTGAGCGGCCTGACCTGCCAGGCCAGGACTTAGAACAACTTGACTGTCTGAGTCACGATTTGAATTCCAGTGAGCACAGTGAAAAGGTCAGCCACCCCACGGGGGACCCAACAGGGTGCGGGGACTTACCCAAAGTACCAGCTCATGTGTGCCGCAGCCAGAGTTTGCACCCAGATGTCCCTTTTGGGCGCGAAACATGCTGATCACCTCGCCCGGGTTCACGCAACAGTGACTGGTGGTGGTTGACCCCAAGCCCAGCATCCCCCGGACCCTCCCGTAACGGATTAAAACAGACGGCCTTTGAGAACTGTTTAATTTGCTCTGGGCCCTACAGAGTCTGCAGTGAGCAACACACTCGGGTCCCTTTGGCGTGGGCCTGACAGCTGCACAGAGACTCGGTCATCACCTGTGTGGGGAGTGGCCGCCTGTCAGCCCACATCTTCTGTAATTCGTGCCAGGTTCCAGTCTGGCCCATCCCGGTGCCTGTACCTCCAGTCGTGGCATTTGGCCATGGGAGGGACTCACCAAGATCCGGGGCTTTGTGCACCCCGGTCACGGTCGCAGTATACTTCCCGCGGTGCCCGGTGAAGAACGGGACAGGCCAGATGTGCCCCGAGCTCTGCACCTGCGATCCGACCACCCAACGTGCCCCCTGCTGCCATAAGTTCTTCTACTGACTATCTACGCAGCGGAGTTGTGGTTCTCCACAGAGCGTCCACGCGAGCACCAGGTATCGCCCTCCCCTGGGCTGTTGCAGCCGCCAGCCTCCCATCTTAAGGGGCCACTCAGCCTCCCAGAGTCATTGCCTGGCTGGGAAAGGGCCGGCCCGTTCCCGAGAAGCCTTCCAGGGCAGCCGGGTTCCCGCCCTCCTTTCCCCAATGCGGGTGGAAGCTCACGGCCCCACGGACAGGTGGGAGGGACCCGGGTGTCTGCTTGCCCTCCGAGAGTTCACGGTCCGCTGGGGCACCCAGGTGGGCCCAAGGCGTCTGGGGGGCTGCGGCCCAGCAGATGAGTGGCCCCCACACCTGTCCACAGCCTGGGGCTGGGTTCCCTCTGGCCACCCAGGGATGACGCTCCTACCCCGCATCCCACACCTGCAGGTGGTGTCCTGGGATGGGAGCGGCCGACTCAGCTAGGGCCCCAGCGGCAGCCACAGGTGAATTCTCCCCTCTGCTCCTCGGTTTTGTTATCTGAGAAGCAGGGAAGAGGGACCCCACATCCACGGACCCAGTAGAACATAGATGAGAAGGTGATGGGGCGCCGGTGGGCGGGGGCAGGGGGAGCTCAGTCGGTTAAACGACGGACTTCGGCTCAGGTCATGATCTCACGGTCCGTGAGTTCGAGCCCCGCGTCGGGCTCTGTGCTGACAGCTCAGAGCCTGGAGCCTGCTTCGGATTCTGTGTCTCCCTCTCTCTTTGCCCCTCCCCCACTTGTACTCGTGTGTGTGTGTGTGTGTGTGTGTGTGTGTGTGTGCGCGCGTGTGCGTGTGTGTGCGCATGCCCCCCAAATAAATAAACATTAAAAGCATTTTTAAAAAAAATAAAAATAAAAATGAAAAAAGAAGGTGAGCCAGGAAGGCCTCGGAGATGCCAGTGCCCCTCCCTCTCTGCTCCCCGTCCCCCCAGCCCAACCCCCTCCCACACACCCCCACAGCCAGCTGGCCTGTCTTCCTCCCAAACCCCCAGTCAGCAGAGCAAGGACCCTCCCTCTGAGGGAAGAGTTCCAACAGCAGGGTGTGGATGAGCCAGACCTGAGCAGAGACCCTCCTGCCTCACGAGGTGCCTCACTGGGTGTGACCCTGGGGGAGGCTGTCTGCAGAGGGGTGGCCCTGCCGGCTCTGGGGACCCCACCCCTGCCCTGTGCAGCTGTGAGGCTCAGCACACCGCAGGGCTCTCCTTCCACCCTGGGGGCCAAGTGCTATTAATCCCAGGGTAACTTCCGAACAATTACTAGCAAAAATCATTACTTATAATTTTTTTAATGTTTACTTATTTTTGAGACAGAGAGAGACAGAGCATGAGCAGGGGAGAGGCAGAGAGAGGGAGACACAGAATCCAAAGCTGAGCCATCAGCACAGAGCCCAATGTGGGGCTCGAACCCACGAACCGCGAGATCATGACCTGAGCCGAGGTCGGACGCTTAACCAACGGAGCCCCCCAGGAGCCTGGCCCCCCCCCCAGGAGCCCCAAAACTCACTGCTTTAAAGGCCAAGGACACGGCATGTCCTTCGTCATCCTGTTTCCATCATGCTCCTCGTTCAACTTGGACTCGGCGTAAGAGGGCAGAGACAGGGCTGGGTGGGCCCAACAACAGGCCAAAGCTGGGCTCCCCAGGGCGGCAGTCTGCTGGGGCCCCACATCCAGCTGTCCTGGTGCTTCTGGGGCCTTCTCCCCCTCCCTGGTCCCCGTCCGCCCTCTTAGCATGTATGTGCCCCCAATCTCTTCCTACAAGGACAACCAGTCATATTGGATGAGTTTACCCTACAACGAAAATGACTTTCTTTTTAACCTTAGTCTCCTCTTGAAAGGACCTGTCACCACAGTCAATTCTGGGGGGGGAGGGGGGGACACAGGGTTAGGGCTTCCACGGGGGAACGAGGGGGCGCAATTCAGCACACAATACCTTGGCAATCCCAGTCTGTGGGCCTTTTGGAGAAATCCAGGGCACTGTGTTTTCCAGAACAATAAGGGCATTCTAACGCCCGTGGGGGTGGGGGTGGGACCACGTCCAGCAGGAGGGGCCTCTGATGGCATCTCACCCTGACTGCTGGGCCAGCCCTCCGGAATCTCGCTCCCCTGGTGCATACGGAGCTGTGCGTCTGTGATGCCGACCACGCTGGGGGGAAGGGGGGCAGCACACAGGCTGAGACCCGCCGCCTCCTATGAAGGCTCCCGAGTCCTTCCCGGGTCCTCGTTTCTCCCTCCCCACACTCTCTGTGGACGAGTGCCCCTGCCCTGCTTCAGGAGCCCCTGCCCGAGGTGCCCAGGGGGTGCAGAGGAACACGTCTCAGTCTTTGTGAACAGCCTGCGGGCGAGCAGGTACACCTGAGCACTGTGGGCGGGAGCCGGGCCTGGAGGGCCGTGTGGCCGTGTGCGGACGTCCCTCCAGCTCCGGCAGGGCGGCTGTGGGGCTTGACCTCGGCATCCCGGGCCCGGCCCACCGTCTGATTTGCTGAGCGGACCAGACAGTGCACAGAGGCTGTGCTGCAAAGAGCCGGGGAATCGGGATCTAGAGCTCTGGTCCTCATTCTCACGCGGAACCCCAGGGCCACCCTGATTCCACCTCACGTTCCGTGGGGTCCCCCAGGAGGCTCTCCTCCGCCCACATGGAACCTTCCACCGCTCTGACAAGAGAAGGTCCCTCCCGCACCCGCCAACCCCGAGTCCTGACATCTCTGGCAGCCATTTCCTCCCGGAGCTCACACCCAGGACCCAAGGGTGCCGGGACCACCACCCTACAGGAGCAGACCAGTCCGCAGTCACGGGCCGTCATCCTTCAGACCAGACAAGCCTGCAGGAGGCTGGAGATTTGCGTCGGGGCTGCAGGGCACCAGCGGAAGGCCAGGAAAGCAGGTTCTCCACGGCCAGGGGGCCGCCCCGGGGAGCGCAGGAACCGGGCAGCGAACCCGGCGGGGCACAAGGCACCCCGGTGGCTGAGTCAGCCGGGACGGCGCTTTGTTCCCCCCAAGCCCACGAGGGCCTGGTTTTACTGCACCTCGATGTTCCTCTCAGGGGCCAAGTGAACTCTGCAAAGTAACAGGAATTCCAGGCAAAACAGGCCATGACGGACAGCCAGTAAGACCCTAAACGTGGAGAGAGCGTTTGCAATTATCCAGACGGCGCGACGCAGGGACGCATCTTCCAGCCTGTGACGAGCTGGGCTCGCCGCCCTCCCAGGGAATGTTTTCTAGAGCAAGGCTGAGTTTGCAGCCCAGGGGAAATGTCAGCTGGACAGCTCTCTACGGCTGCCTCTTGTAAAGAACCGTGTGTGCGGGTGGAGAGAGCTGCCGGTGGTCGGCGGGCCGTCCCCCGGGTTCAGATGGCGGTTCTGGGGTGCGTGTGATGGCACCCCACGTGGGACCTAACTGGATCTTCCCCAGCCCACGACCCCCACTTTGGGAGGCAAAGGTGGAAGTGTCCACGAAGCCTGCGGAAGAGGGCCTTCTGGGTGTGCGGGGCTGACTCGGACCTCAGCCTCTCGTCCTTTTAAACAAGGTCCCGTTTCCAAGGGCCACAATCAACCCACCAGGGCCCCGGAGTGGTCACGTCATCCCCACCGGGGAGGCCGAGAAGACACGGCAGCCAGCCACGGTCTGGAACAAGGGGTCAGCGGCACCTGCTGGCCATCCCGCTCAGGTGCAGAAAACCCCAGCACTCCCGTGTCCTGAGAGCAGGCGACGTCCCCATCGGCAGGACCCAAGCTGGCAAAGGGACGAGGGAGCTCAGTGGAGCCGTGCGTGCGACGGCACATTGCCCGGGTGTGCCAAACTCTGCCCGGGACTGTTGTTTTTTCCAGGAGGGCCTAGTTTTATTTGTTTTCATTTTTAGTATTAAACCAATGTTTTCAATGGAAATAGCTCCCAGATTAAATTTTCTTCCATAAGAGGAAATAAGAGGGGATAGAGAAATTTAAATGAGTCTCCCAAACCCAGAAATCAAACTCATTTGCCCCCCCGGAACCCTTGAGCACAGTCCGCGAGCCGAGCCGGGGCAAGTAGGCGCGAGACTTGGGGGTACGGGTATGTGAGTCGGGGGGCGGGGGTGGAGCCGTGGCAAGAACTGACCCGGGCCGACTGTCTCTAATCCTCATGATACAAAGAGCATCCCTAACGTGCAGGTCAGAATTCAAGCCCGGAGCATGGGGAGATGGGCCCCAGAGCTGTCAGGTTCTTAAGTGGAGAAGCCGGGGTCCTATCCCAAGCCTTCCCCCCGCACCCCCAGGTTGTTCACTCTGCCCGTGGGGCCTTCCAGCAGAAACGGTACAGATCAGATCCGCCCTGACACTCAGGGCGGGGGGCGGGGGGGTGGGGACAGGGCAGGAGCTCACAGGAAGAGTGGGTGCAGAGCTAACAGGGGCATCCTGGGTAGGTCTGGCCGTGGGAGGCTGACAGCGGTTCCCAGAGACAATTCCAAGCCCTAATCCCCAGAACCTACAATGTGACCTTATTTGGGAAAAGGGTCTGTGCAGATGTGCTTAAGCTAAGGGCCCTGAGATAAGGAGATCATCTTGGTTTGGCCAGCTGGGCCCTAAATGCCACAGCAAGTGTCCTTGGAAGAGGAAGACAGAGGGGATTAAAGACAGGCAAACAGAAGGCAGGGCGATAGGACGGTTCAGGCAGAGACTGCAGTAACTGCCACGAGTCAGAGAACATCTGGGGCCACCAGAAGCCGGGAGAGACAAGGAAGGCCCCTCCCCCGCAGCCTCGGCCAGGAGCGCCGCCCTTCAGACACCTCGATCTCGGGTTTTGGCCTCCGAGACGGGGAGAAATTGAATCTGTGTGTCTCAAGGCACCCGGCGTATTTGTTATGACAGCAAGGACACTAATACACCTGAGGCCTCCAGGCCAGGTGGACAGGCCCAGAGCATGGGGCACCTGGAGAGGGTCTGGGGAGGGGGACGTACCAGGTGGCAGGTGTGGCTTGTGTCCAGGCCCCTTAGCTGACATGGCCCAGTGACGCCTGGGGCATCTTTCCCCTCACTTGGCCAGTGGGGTGCGTGCAGGAGAGGGCACTGGGCCCGAGCTCCCCTAAATGGGCTGGGGATAAGCACCAGCCTGGGGGGAGAAGAGGGCGGGCTCGGAGAGGCAGGGGTGGCCCTACGTCCCTGACAAGCGTCTTCATAAGAGACGTGTGGAGGAGAGACACTAGGAGAAAGGGGGAGGCAGAGGCTGAGGGCTCGGCCACAGCCCAGGGATACGGGGGCCCACCCCCCACGGGCCCGGCACCGTGAGCTCCACACTCAGAGGTGGCACCTCCATCTTGCCAACCTGCCCGAGCCCAGAAAACGCCGGCTCCGCAGCCCGAGCTGCGGCCACGACCGTCCGTCCACTGGGCATTCACGTCCCACCTCTCAGCTACGGAGAAGTCCAGACTCTGTGCCAAGGAAAATGAGACAGAATGTGTGAGACGCTAATGAGACCCTGGGCCTGGCATCTCCAGCGGCTCCCCCCGGGGGGCACCAGGGCACCCCGCCAAAGCCCCTACCCGCTTAGGAATTTCCCCCTTTGAAGCCCGAGGGCTGGGAGCCGGGATCCAGCTCCTTGCTGGAGAATAAAAGCAACCAGCCGAGGGCAAATGCTGGCGTCGATTCGGGCCCCTTTATTTTTGTCAACAAGGAGATTTGTCTTAATGGGAACCAGCAGAACCCCGGTTGCAGACTTTCCCCTCCTGACATCTCAACTGCAGCCCGCCCCCCCCCCGCCCGCCCCTGGCACTCCACGCAGGGCAACTGTGGATTTTGTGCAGGGGGTGGGGGGTGGCGGGGGGAGAGGAGAGGGTAAGTCGGGGGGCGACCTTGGGTCTCTGTCCCCGCCCCGGCCATTCCGCTGCGGGCACCCACGGCCGCCACCCCTCCACCGTGCCGTCTCACTGCACTGACCCCACGCACCCACGCTGACCCCCTTCCCTGACTGCGGAGCGAGACGCACGGGAACACAAGTGATCGCACACCTTGGCCAAGATACTTGACTTTCCTGTGTCTCGTCTGTAGAACAGGGACACTCCTAGGACCGACCAATCACGGGGATCTGGCGGGATAACAAACCCCCTCGTGGTCTGGCACACAGAAGGCCCTCGGCCCACGTTTGCTAATATCGATCGGTCTTCGGCTGGCACGGGGGGAGCCAAACGGGGAGGTGCCCAGTGGCGTGCGAGCCTCAGGCACTCAGGGGGCTGGGCACTGGGCATGATTTCGGAGCTGGTAGGAGCCCCCCGCTGTCACCAGTCGGCCCCTCTCTGTTACCTCTGCAGACTCTGGAAGATCCAGTGTGGTGTTCGTCTCGAGGTCTGCTCACTGGCCGGATGCTACGAGGGGTTCAGCGTTGGGCCGGTGCTGGCGTGTCCAGACTCACAACAGCTGGCTTCTTGAAATGTGCGTCTTAAAACTGGCCACGGTGGGAGCATTTACACCACGGAAATTGGCAGACGCTGTGAATCTGGGCCTTTCTCCGTAAAGAGTCGTCATTGAACACTTAGCCGTGCCCCTAAGCAGGTACCTGACCTTGGCCTACTTCCTGGAGGCCCAGAAGCGGGCCGCGATCTTTCCCCAGAAGGTTTCAGTGAGATAGCCAGCCCTCGTGGGGGGATGGGAGCCAGACTCTTCCCCTTATCCATTTTAAAAGCCCAGATTTCCTGTGGGGCGGCCATCTGCTTTCCTAAGAAGCTGTCTTTTCTAAACAGCTGTCTTCAGATATTTGAAGGACGGTCCCGTGGAAAAGGAGCTATTCCAGATGTGCTAGAGGAGGAGGGCAACAGTGCTGGGTGGATGTTTGGGGGAAAACCCCTTTCCTTGCATTTCGCGTGCGTCTGAGAGCCGCAGGGACCCTGCCCCGGGGTTTTCTTGTCTGAGAGCCTCTCAAAACTCAGCTTATGCTCAGCGATACTTTCGTTGGGTGTGAATCCCTCCTACGTGCCCAGCCCCTCCTGCGTGGTCACCTTCGGGAATTCAGGGCGTGTTGACCAACAGGCCCTTATCGGCATCAAACTGTAGAACTTCAAAGCCGGGCTAAGTGTCAATGACATCACCTCAGGCCCTCAGCAAACACCCAGAGACGCGGGTCCCTTGTCACAGTGCTTGACTGAGGCGCCAGGGACAGTGAGGCTCACTGTCACCTCTCCCTGTGGGGTCTGGGGCTGTGTTCACAAACGATTGGCTTTTATTCAGACCAGCAACTGGGCATCCTAGATACAAAGCATGCTGTTTTGTTTTGTTCACTTTTGTTTAAGTTTATTTATTTGGGGGGGGGGGGTGCAGAGAGAGAGAGGGAGAGGGAAAGAGAGAATCCCAAGCAGGCTCCACGTCGTCAGCACAGAGCCCAACACAGGGCTTGATCCCACGAACGGAGATCGTGACCCGAGCCACAGTCAGGAGTCGGACTCAACCCACTGAGCTACCCAGGCGCCCCTGTTTTGTTTACTTTATAAACACATTAAAACAACAGCAGATTTTCAATTGGGTTGACGGTCTTTTGAGGGGGCAGGGGCTGCACTTGTCCGAAGCTCAATCTTAAGTCAACGTCACCGGAAGAAGTGACAGGGTCATCCAGCGACTGTAAATCTTCCCTTCTGGTTGCATGTCGTTTTACAGCTGATAGAACGCTCTCGACCGCGTCATGATTTTGTACTCCGCGGACACTCACCAGAGTGACGACAGCATGGAAACCCCGGATCAGCACCGTGTGGGGCCAAGCACTGCGAGCCCCGGGCTCCAGGCTGCTGGTTCGGTCTTTGTTCTCACAGCGAACGGCTGCTTCCAAGATACAGAGGTGACTGCACAGTGCAAGTAACAGATGCCGGGAATTGCGCGTCTGCCCTCCGCCCGGCGCTACGTAAGTGCTTGAGACGCGAAACCCGGTTGTGTTCTTGCAAGGAGCCTGGAACGTGGACGCTGTCACCTCCGCTTCACGGCGGGGCACGAGTGTCCCGGCTGGGGGCGCCTGGGTGGCTCAGTCGGTCAAGCGTCCGACTTCGGCTCAGGTCATGACCTCACGGTTTATGGGTTCGAGCCCCGCATCGGGCTCTGCGCTGACAGCTCAGAGCCCGGAGCCTGTTTCGGATTCCGTGTCTCCCTCTCTCTGCCTCTCCTCCACTCTGCCTCTCTCTCTCTCTCTCTCTCTCTCTCTCTCAAAATAAATAAATAAACATTGAAAAAAAATTTCAAAAAAAAGAAAGAAAGAAAAATGATGTGTCCCAGCTGGGATTTGGACCAGCCTTCCCAGCTCCACGGCTGGCTCTCGGTCTCCATCACTCACCCCCCGTGACGCCGTCCCAGCTTAGGGCACTCGAGCTGGTTGTCTCTGCACCTTTATACCTGAGCCGGGGTCAGGGAAGCCATGCTGCTCGCTCAGAAGGGACGTGCGGCTTTACGTAAGTTCCAGCACACACGGAGTTGTGGATCTGAGTGGCTGCCTGTCGGGTCTCTTCGAGAAAAATTAGCTTTGGGGGCAGGAGGGCCTGTGGGGTCAGCTCATTGCCTAATTCAAATGGCTGACCTACTTTCCCTCCTCCTCTTTGGGATGAGACCGACTGCTCCAGCAAGACTCTGCACCCGTCTGCTGTCCCCTCCGGGCTGCGTGAGTCAATGGGCAGGAAAGTCTCTGTCACTCTGGGCACTGAGCAGCTGTGCCGGGATGGGGGGGGGGGGGGCGTCTGTAGGCGCTGAGACGGCTCCTGGGCCCCTGCAGGGACAGACTGTTCCCGGTGGCCTGAGTGTGGGGATGTCAACGGGCACATTCCACTGCACGGGGCCGGAGGGTGACGAAGGGACATGGATGGGGTCCTGCAGAGCTGCCGGCAGGTGGCCCCTGAACTGGCAGAGTCTGATTCAGGTGCAAACAGGAGTAAGCTTGGGTGGTGCCAGCCTTCCTGAGACCACGTAGTGGCTGCTCTAGCCACTTCGGAAATACCATGGAGGCTTCTGGAAAGGTGACAGTTCCTTTGTGCATAGACGCTTCGAGAGGTAGACCGGATGGGCGGCTGATACTTCGATCCCATTCCCTTGTGTGGGGTCTGGGGACTTTTTTTTTTTTTTTCCCAGCTCTGAAAAAAGAATCTCTGAGACACTCTGAATGCCCAAACATGAAATAGCTAACTATATTCCCCCCACCCACCCCCCCATCGTAGTGGGAATCTTTAAATGGTTTGAGAGACAGGCAAACGAAATCCCGGGTGTAAATCCCGACCAGGCTCATGACCTTGACGATTTACTATCAACTTAAAATTCATCACAACTACGCAAAAATTAAGATTCCGTCCCTCACCTGCACTCGCCACACGGCAAGCACCCAGTGACCGCGGGCGGCTGGTGGCCACCAGCGGCACAGCACGGACTGAACGGGTTTGCACCAGTGGATGGGGTTCTGCACACCCAGAAAACCTCAACGGGCCCGCGGTCAGCCCACGGGCAGCCAGGACGTGGGTTTAAAATGCAGAGCCCCGGGTTTCACCCCTGGCCATCCTGTTCCGTGGAGCCCGGTTGCTAAAGCCCAGGATGTGTACGTCTGAGAAGCTGTGGGCTGAACCTGATGAGTAACAGATTGAGCTAACAGACACTCGGCACAGAAGGAGCAACTGAGGCCCGTGAGCTTGCCACACCCCACAGCGACGAAGGAGGCCCCGTTCACGGGGCTTTGGCTCCAAGGTCCCTCTCACGTATGTTCACGGACCGGGCAGGCCCGGTTGGCCCCAAAGGCTCCTCCCATTTTCCGTCTGTGCCTCCGAGGCCTCCACGTGCGCTGGGCGAGAGAGACTCAGCCCGACTCCCTGGCCCCCAGACTCAAGTCGTGAGCCCCGTGGCACACGCTTCGCACAAGTAGTCATTTCCACGTTAAAACCGGTGGCTCAGAAACACAGTAACTGCCATAAAGCTCAGCATGAGCCCTGTCCGCTGAAAAATATCCTCGACCCTCCAGAATGCTTTAATGGAAATAACTTTCAAACAGAGGGAACTGGCAAGGCAGCCAAAACCCAGTTTCTTGAAAATGAATCATGTAGTTTGGCTCGAGCGAGGCCCCTGGTCTCTGCACAACTGATGCTTCTTTCTGTCCATTCAGAGTCTGTCAAGTCGGCTCTGGATTCGTTCGAGTTCTGGAAAATTCATCAGCGTGACCCAGAGGAGGGCTCCGAACGTCCGCAGCTGGCCCTGCCCGCCCAGCGCGGCCCTGCCCTCCCTCCCGCAGCTGCCGTCCACGGCCAAGGAACCTTGCTCAGTTAACTAGAGCTCGCGGTGGTCCGGGTCCACGGCCAGCCTCCTTCACACGCCCTCATGCCCATTATGCTGTCAGATCGCTCCGGGCTCCCATTCAGCCATCAGAGGGCTGTGGAACATCGGCCTGGGCTGGCTCCAGGGCCGGGCAGTGACACGGAGCGCGGGGCCTGCCTCTGAGGCGCTCGGTCTGCGGCTCACTGCACTGCACCCCAAGAGGCTCCGTCTGAGAGGCTGGAAAAAAAGTGGTGAGTGTCCACAGAAGGCTGAGACCAATTCTGGAAGGAGAAAGAGGGAAGGGGGGGGAGGGCAGGAGGAAGAGAAGGAAGGAGGGAGGGAAGAGGGAAGAAGGGAATGAGGGAAGGGGAGGGAGGGGGAGGGAAGAGGGAGGGGGAGGGGGAAGGAGGGAGGAGAAGGCAAGGGAAGGGGGAGGAGGGAGGAAGGGGGAGGAGAGCAGGGGGGAGGACGGGAAGGGGCGGGGGGGGGGGGGGGCGGAGGAGGCTTTCCCAGGAAGAATCGCAGAATGAGTGACTGGAAAAGAAACCCTGAAGGACGAATGGGCGCTCCGACGGCAGGGCCGTCCAGGGCGCCGTGCGGGCCTCAGCGTTGGGAGAACGGAGGGGCTGGGGCCGTAGGAAACAATGGCGGGCGTGGGGCCATTAACCACAAAAGGCCTTGTCTCGATGGTGTGATTTTTGTCCCCCATCTGGCATTAAAACGAACCAAAAGCACGAGCCAGCTTTCTTCCTCAGCCTGCACCTCAGGGTCCAGCACAGGGCCCGGCGCTCAGGAGCCGGAGAGGGACCTCAAAAGGCTCGGGTCCGCCGGGCCGAAGCAGACCACCCGTGAGTGCAGCCCGCCAGCCTCCAGCCTGCGTGCCCTTGGCCCGGCGGGGGCCCCCAGCGGGACCGGCCACCCACCCCACCCTCGGTTTTCCTGCCCCGTCCAGCGGATGCAGGTCTGGCACGACGACTCGCGCACAGACCGGAATCACGTTTCTTTACGGCACGTTCTCAGCCTCATGCTCTTGACATCTGGGGCCAGATGATGGTCCGTCGTGGGCCGTCCTGTGCATCGCGGCTGTTGAGCCGCCCTGGCTCCACCCACTAGATGCCAGCCTCCTCCACTGGCGGCAAAACACGGCATATCCAGACACTGTCACGTGTCCCCTGGGGGCCAAACTGTTTGCCTTCTGACATCAGAGCCACTGATGTCCCTGGATTGGGGACAAGTGCTCGGCTGGCCTTCCTGGCAGGTCATGTCCCTCCTCACGCCGTGCACACGGATGCGTGGTCACGTACCCAGGACTTCTTCCAGGGAGCATGACCGTTACTCCCGGTAGAGGCTCACGGGCCCACGGTCCTTAAAAGTTCAGTCCCATGATCTAGAAGCATCAGGAACTTTTTCTGTTAAGGGTTGTGACACAGTAAATATTCTTGGCATCGCGGGCTGCGGGGTCTCTGGTGCAGCTACTCAGCTCTGTGGTTAGAGGGCGGGAACAGCCACAGATAATAATTAGTAATGCGTGTGGCTGTGTTCCACGGAAACTTTACACACAGACCTTGAAATGTGAATTTCATGTCATTTTTATGTGTCATAGAACAGCCAGACTCCTTCTTCTTCTTTTCACCAACCAGCTAAAAATGGAAAACCACCCTCAGCCCGTGGGCCATACACAGGCAGCCGGTGGATTTGGCCCGCGGGCCACAGTTCGCTGACCCCAAGCACATCCTGTGGCAGCCCCGCCTGTGGGCTTGTCCAGTCACGGAGCCAGAGTGGCATGTCTGAGACGACTGTCCCAAAGCCCCGATCCTGCGACCGTGGCTCGTCCTTGGATCTTTTGCCCTGGTCGTGGGAGGGGGCCAGCCCCGTCAGCTACTGTCCCAGGGCGAACCTGAAGCTGAAGACAGAGTTCTCTTCCCGGGAGAGGGAGGGGGTGTCTGGGGGTGAGCCGAAAGGGACTGACATTGACAGGAAAAGGGCTGGAGTAATGAGTGACCTGGGTTAATCCCACTTGGTGAGAAAAGTCATCAAAAACGTGCAGGCGGCCGCTTATCAGAACCCGGGGGGCTCCTCGGCACATCTGGCTGCGGGGGGGAGGGGAGGGGGTGCGGGGGTTGGAGGGTAACTTCAGCCTGGAGGCAAGGGCCCCCGCCAGGCCTGGTTCAACCGCTGTGCTGTCCTGCCCTAAAGCACCACGCTGATCCCGCGACACCCTCACCCCGAAAGGGTTCTCCCCTCTGGGGACAGGCCGCCCTATTTATAGCTCTGCCTGGGCCTTCTCAAGATGGCAATTTCACGCCCATCCATAAATCTCCCCTTCCAAACCGGTACTTGTAGGTCAGCAGAGAGGGTGCCGGGAGCCACAAGGACTACACTCCCCATGTCGGGCTGCCAAAGTGGGGACGCAATTAGGATTCCGGGCAGGAAGCGGCCCAGGGCTTCTTCCGAGGGCAGGACACGTCGACAGCAGGCGAGGGTGGAGCCCCAGAGGTCGTGCGGGCCAGCGGCCTCCGAGACGAGGCCCGGGCAGCCCGAGCCAAAAGCCAGGACATTCGGGGACCTGGGATGCCCTGGCCAAGCCCCACCGCGCGTGCGCCGCCGGGCAGGGCGCAGGTTCGGCCCCCAGCATGCCTCACAGATGTACGCAAGGCACACAGCTCACCCAAGAACGCGTCTGCTGATCACCCACGTGGTCCCGGTGGCTGCTCCGGATTCTGCACAGATAAGACACGACACGAGGCCTCTTGCAAAGGACGCCCCGTCAGTAAAAAGAGCCGAGTGTGTTCCCAAAACACCATCAACCGGGACGCACGCCACACCGGAGAAGCCTGGGGGCGACGGGAACGCGGGTGGGGGGCCGGGACCGTCCCGGCAACCAGCGAGGGACCTTGGCACGCCAGTCAGCTGCTCTGGGCCGGCTTCCTCCAGGCCTTAAAAGGAGCGATCGTGGGGCGCCTGGGTGGCGCAGTCAGTTAAGCGTCCGACTTCAGCCAGGTCACGATCTCACGGTCCGTGAGTTCGAGCCCCGCGTCAGGCTCTGGGCTGATGGCTCGGAGCCTGGAGCCTGTTTCCGATTCTGTGTCTCCCTCTCTCTCTGCCCCTCCCCCGTTCATGCTCTGTCTCTCTCTGTCCCAAAAATAAATAAACGCTGAAAAAAAAAATTAAAAAAAAAAAAAAGGAGCGATCGGCCCGTAGGTGGTCTGGGGTCCCGACAGCAATGCCAGCCAACTGCCCCCACGCCAAAGCCCTTCTCAAGTCCGACCCTCCACATCAGAGAGGACTGTCCACAGGAAGCCGGTGGGCTTTGGTTCCAAAGCAATCTTGTTTTTTAACGCTGACTTATTTTGAGGCAGAGAGCACGAGCAGGGGAGGGGCAGACAGGGAGGGAGGGAGAGACTCTCAAGCAGGTTCCGAGCTGTCAGCACCGAGCCCCACGCGAGGCTCCGTCTCACAAATCGAGATCGTGACCTGAGCGGAGATCGAGAGTCGGACGCGTAACCGACTGAGCCCCCCAGGCCCCCCTGGGCTTTGGCTTCAGGCGGCTGCGAGTTCAAATCCTGACTCCCACGTGTCGCACAGGATCTGTCTCCTTCGTGAGCCTGTGAGTGAGGAAGACCCCAGTGCCCCACAGACGTGTGCCCCCTGGGTGGTGCCTGATCATCTCCGGAGCTGGCACAGGGCGCCCCTCCTGGGCCAAGCCTCCTCCTGGGCCCCTCTGTCCCCCGGAAAGGATCAGATCCAGTCCTGGTCTCCACGAAGCAGTGCTTCTCGTAATCTGGCACATGTTGGGGACCGTTCCTGACGAGGGGGGCGCCCTACATGGACAGCCAGGCTCTCCAGAGGCCACGCTTCTCCGCCCCACACCAGAGGCACATGCACGAGGCTGCCTGGCACGCCCTGGCGAACCGCATCCTGGGGAGGAGAGCCTAGATGTTTCCGTGTCCTCTCTGGGCCCCGAGCACGCTGTCCCCGTGTCCCCATGTGTCCGTCCAGCCTTTGTGCTTACAGGACGACCTCTCCCATCCTGACCCAGCTCGGTCTCCGAGGCCGCCGGCGGGCCCCTGAAGCTTACAGGGACTGCCACCCAGTCCAGGGGTTCCAAGGCTGCACGCCGCGCGGCCCCCACCCGCCAGGACGTCACGAGGGTCCGCCGTGGTAGAGGAGGCAAGAAGCACCAGTGGGCGCCTGGCGGGGTCTGGGTGATCCCCGGCCCCACCACTGACCGCAGGCCGATGGCGAGGTCCCACCAACACCTCCTCGGGTTGCAGGGCAAAGACCAGCACTGCCCGGGGCGGGGGGCGCTAAACAGTGACCCACAGCAAGGCCGAACACCCCCCTCATCACTGCAGGGGCGCAGGTGGGGCCGGGCCCAGAGCAGAAGGGCCGCCCGCATGCCATGCGCCCCGCCAGGACCCCGACCTCCGCTGCCACACATCCTTCACGGGGTTCTTTCTCCCGCCCTTCTTTTGGAAGCTGGACCATCCTTCCAGGACGCAGAGCCGTCCCCAAAGCCTGTGTGCCCCTCTTCCCTCTGGAAAGGAGCCAAGGCCAGGCGGGTGTCTTGAGCTGCCCGGATCGGCCCACGCTGCCCTCTGAGCAAGGTGCATGGGGAGCCCGGTCCCTGCACGGGAGCCACGTGGCCTCCACGTCTACCCTGGTCCCCAGGCGGTCGAGGCACGCGAGGCAGGCGAGGCACGTCCCAGAGTTCCGAGGAAGGGAAGTGAACGGGCCTCAGGACAAACAAATGTCGGTGAACTTGAGGAAATGGAAAACATCGAATCCCTTCTCTGGCAGGGGAAGCAAGAGAAGGACCGAGCAGAGCCAAGGAGGGTTCCGGCCGGCCCGGCGGCTCCGAGCAGCTGGTCTAAGCATCAGGGGCGGGAGCCAGCGCATGTGCAGGCCTGCAGGACGCGCATGAACGCCTGGTCCTAGGTTGGAAAGTGGAGTGCTGCAGGGGTGAAGGAGAGAGGGCTCGCGCAGGCGGCCCCGCATCTCGGCCCCTCCCAGGCCCCCCGTGGGGCATCGCCTGTGGCCACAGGGGCAGGGGAGGAGGGTCTGCTCCCTTCTGCGTCTCCTGAGCTGCAACGTCTCGGGCACAGGAGACGACCGGCAGGCCCCGGACGGGCGCTGGAACTCGGGAGGCAGTGAAGCCGGCGGAAGGAAGGGGCTGCAGGTTGATTCGGCAGCCGGGGCTCCTCCGAGGCCCGGGCTCTCTCCCCGTCTCCGTGCTCGGCCCCAGGCACCCCCCCGGCAGCCCACCTTACACACCGGTGTCTGGAGGCAAAAGAAGGCTGGGTCTTTCTGGGGGCTGTTTTAAGAGCTGAGGCTCTTTCCCAGGATTCCCCTCTTGGCCCCTCGCGCCCCGGTTACAGGGAACAGGAGCAGAATCCCCGTGACTGGCTGGGGCGGGGACAGGGCCACGTAAGGGATGACGGTCAGGCACCTCCCAAGACCTGCCTGCTTGGGGGTCAGCTCTCTGGGCCATGCCCACGTGGCCCCGTCACGCCTCACGTTTAAGCTGTGTGCCTCCTACCTGCCAGCTCGGGCTTCCCTGTCCAGGCAGAAGCGTGGGATGCCACGGATGTCTCTCAAGGCCAAGTGCGGGCAGCCTGGAGCTCTGCCTACAGGTGCTGATACCCTGCGGTGACCCTTGGACCCAGGGGAGCAGAGCCGGTGGACAGATCCTCCCCTCTCTCCCCTGGAGTGAGCAGGCGTGAGGCTCCCCAAAGCCCGCCCCTCCCGTCTGCCCCACGGGGCTGCAGCCCCAAATCGAGCTGGCACACGCGGGCACTTGCCTCTGGTTAGGACAGCCGCCTTCCCTGAGCACAGCAATGGCGCGAGCCCCCCCGCGAGCCAGTCAACAAGAAAGAGACGCGCTGGAGCAACTAACGGTACCTGCCGACGACGTGTAGCCCAATTAGTGGGGAACCCGAGGAACGGGGAGAGATGGGGGGAGGGGGGCTTGTCTGAGTAACGCCTTCACAAAAACAAAAGCTCTGGGCCCAGACAGCTTTATGAGAGATCTCTCAAACACTCCGGGTTCTTCGTGGAATTCTATCGTACGAGATCTCTTTGTTCCCAGGCTGCGGCCATGGCTCCAAGCCACAGGGGAGCAAAGCCCTTCAATTCACTTCGTGGAACTGCATCGTCCTCCCGCTGAAGTCAAACGAATGGGAAGTTGAACCTAGTGTATGAGTGCTTCCATGGGTCGAACACTGCCTGGGGCGTTTTATTCGTTGGACAGCACGGGTAAAATCATTGTCACCCACTTTACACAAGGGAAACTGAGGCACTGCTAGCCTGAGTCCGGAGCAGAGTCCAAATCTGGAGGGCACGCGAAAGAACTCGTGGCTTTAACGTCTGCAGAACCCCGACTCACAACAAACGGCTTCACTTATGGGTTTAGGAGGGAAAATCCCCCCCAAAAAGCGTAGGAGATCAAACGAGTAGCATGCCGGATGATTCATACACCGGGACCAGGTAGGGATGTCGGGAGATTGTTCCTAACTTTGTAAATGTAAAAAAAGGTTTTCCAGGGGCGCCTGGGTGGCTCAGTCAGGTGAGCGCCTGACTCCTGATTTTGGCTCCGGTCATGATCCCCGGGTCATAGGGTCGAGCCCTGCATCGGGCTTCTCACTGAGCATGGAGCCTGCTTAAGATTCTCTCTCTCTCTCCCTCTCCCCCCTACCTCTCTCCCTGACTCGGCCTCTCTCTCTCTCTCTCAAAACAAAATAAAATAAATACATAAATACAGGTTTTCATTACACATTGGATCGATGAGAAATTACACTTAAGAAATTATCACCTATAACAAAAAAGTACAGCAAAGACCTGCACCCCAACCCCCAGGGGAAGATACAGGACGTCGCCCCATGTGCCCTCCCCAGGCCCCTCCCCTGTCCCTCGGAGGGAACTCGCTCCCGAGTCTTATCCTACCATTCCCACGGCCCTGTGCACCTTTGCCTCACATTCTTACATGCCGACACGCTCTTGAAATTGATGAGTGGCATCCTACCGTGTATTTCCCTTCCTCCCGCACTTTTGACCACAATTCACCTACCTGTTTCTTTCATTCCTGCGATTCACCTATTTCGTCGCAGGCAGCTTTGGGCCGTTCACCCTCACTCTCGTAGGACGCTCCTTCACGTGAACGTAATACGGTTTCTGTGCCCGTGCCGCTGTTGACGGACGTCTGGACGATTTCTCACAATGCACCTCTGTAAACGGTTCTTCTGTGAGGGCTCAGGGCGTGCGTCCTGAAGCCCTGTCCTCTGGGGGATTTTCTGGGTCACCGGGCACGTACCCACTCAACGTGACATCGTCACCTTCCCCATCCTGAAGTGACCCATTTACTGTCCTCTACGATCTTCTAAGACTTGTCCGATTTTGCCTTTCAGTTAAGAGCTGAAATAAACCCGTAATTAATTTTTCTGAACAGTGTGAGGTGGTTTTGTCTGGTTTGTGCCCTTTATTTACTTCGGTCTGGGCGACCGACCACCCTTGAATAACTCACTTAAAAGTCTGTTCTCTCCTCTCGATCTGCAGTGCCGTGTTCTCCACAAATCAAGCCTCCTCCAAATCCTGACAAGTCTGTTTGTGACAACTCCATTCGGTTCCATCGGTCATTTTGTCTCTTTTTGCAACGTTGTAAGACTTAATTCCTTTAGTTTCATAATAATTCTTGACGTTGGAGACTCACATCCTCCCAAAATGTTGTTCTTCCTCAAGAGCATTTTTCTTACTTATGATCCGTTGATCTTGTATGTAAATATTCAGATATGAAGCTTTCCAAACCACACACACACACACACACACACACACACATGCATGTACACGCACATACGGGCACACACATGCCTGGGAGCCTTTTGGAATTGCACTGCTAATAGATAAATTCGGGAAGAGCTAACATGATACTCTGTCATTCCCAAACATCTTCTCTGTCCATTGATTTAGATTTTCTCCAGTCTCTTAATATAATTTATCATTTTCTCTGCAAAAGTATTGCATACGCTTTATCGGATTCATTTCTGAGTATTTCATATTTCAAGTGTTATTAATGGTAAGCTTTAACCGTTTTTTTTAAAGTATAATTAAATGGGGTAAAATGCAGTAATCTTTAATGTACATCTCAATGAATTTTTCATGATTGCACCCACATGACCTCTATCCAGGTCAAATACCCAACATTTCCATCGCTCCAGAAGGCTCCCCATGCCTTTCCAATTAACACACGTGTCCAGAGGTCACTGCTGTCATCAGGTCGAAGATTAGTCTTCCTTTTTCTTGAATTTCAAATAAATGGAATCATATGGTCCGTGTGCTCTTTTTTTTTTTTTAATGTTTATTCTTTTTTTGAGAGGGAGAGAGAGAGAGAGAGAGAGAATGCAAGCAGGGGAGGGGCAGAGAGAGAGGGAGGAACAAATTCCGAAGCAGGCCCCAGGCTCCAAGCTGTCAGCACAGAGCCCGACGCGGGGCTCGAACCCACGAACCCGCGAGATCATGACCTGAGCGGAAGTCGGACGCTCAACCTACTGAGCCCCCCGGGCGCCCCAGTATGTGCTTTTTTGTGTCTGACTTCTTTTGCTCAGGATAACGTTCTGAGATCCGTCCACATTGCTGCATGTATCTGTAGTTTGTTTTAATTCCTGGAAGGGTATTCCATTTATGCATACACATTTGCTCATATATTCCCCTTTCATGGATATTTGGGATACATGACTAAAGCTTCTATAAACTTTATGCCATATTTTTTTTGGAGCATTTACCTAGGAGTGGTGGCTGGCTCTTTGTCGGTGTAGATCAGAACCAGAATGGTAGGTGTGTATTTGTATCTCCTCACGGCTTCTATTTGCACCTCCCTGGTGACTCATGATGTAGAACATCTTTTCTTGGGCTTATTGGCTACGCAGCAACTTCTGTCATAAAGTTTTCTTAATTCGTCCGTTTTTTTCAACTTGGGCTGTTTATCTTTTTATTCACGAGTGGTATGTGTCCTTTATGCATTCTGATCAAAATTCTTCGTAGATATATAGGTCCTTGTATATAGCTACACATATATGGCAAATATTTTCCCCTTATCTCTCAATTGGTCTTTTACTTTCTTAGCGGTATTTTTTGAACAGTGGAGATTTTTAATTTTTCTTAAATCTGACATGTTAATTGTTAGTTTTACAGTTAGTGGCTTTCGTATCTTGTTTAGGTAACGTTTGCTTGCCTATGCAACGGGCAAGGTTCATGCAACGGGGCATGGTAGCCAGTTGCTTCAACACCATCTGTTGAAAAGAACTTCATTTTCTGAAATAAATTCAGTTGGTCATTTGTAAGTCTCTCTTTCTAGATCTTCTGTTTAAAAAAAAATTTTTTTTTAACGTTTATTCATTTTTGAGAGACAGAGAGAAACAGAGCATGAGCAGTGAAGGGGCAGAGAGAGAGGGAGACACGGGATCCGAAGCGGGCTCCAGGCTCTGAGCTGTCTGCACAGAGCCCGACGCGGGGCTCGAACCCACAAACTGCGAGATCATGACCTGAGCCGAAGTCGGACGCTCAACCGACTGAGCCACCCAGGTGCCTCCTAGATCTTCTGTTTTACTCCATCAATCTGTCTTTTGTTTCACCAAAACTCCACTGCCCTAAGAACTGTTAATTTCATAATGAGTCTTGAATTTGGGGAGTGTAAATTCTCTTTTTCTTCTCCAACACAGTTTTCACAATTTACTCTAGGTCCTTTGTGTTTCCGTCTAGGTTTTATTTTATTTTTTAAGAGATTTTATTTTTAAGTAATCTCTACACCCAACGTGGGGCTTGAACTTACGACCTCGAGACCAAGAGTCACAGACCCTCCTGACTGAGCCAGCCAGGAGGCCCTCCATTTAAATTTTAGAATTGACTCAAAAGTCTCCATAAAAATCCTTTTGTCGGTCCTTTTCCCTCCTGCATCGGCTTTTGAGTTAAATGGATACTTTAGAAATTGCAATACGGATTCTCAGTTTATCACAGTCTCTTAGGCACATCATAATCATAAATGGAATCTTAAAAGCAGCCAGTGGGGTGGGGCGGGAGGGAGGAGCAGGGGTGAGGGGAGGAAGGAGCAGTGGTGGGGGGGGAGGGACGAGCAGTGGGGGGAATGAGGGAGGAGTGCCCCATGTTCCAAAGAGCAGCAGTGGGTGTGATGGCTGACTTTAGCTCAGAACTATGGAAACCAGAAGACAATGGAATGGCGTCTTTAAAATGCTTAGAGAAGAAAAGCGCCAACGTAGAATTCTATAACCAGGGAAAAGAGTTTCACAAATTGAGAGAACATAAAGATGCTTTCATACAATAAAAGGGAGGCTTCAAGAGTTTACCACCAGAATGCACACGCTACAAGCAACGGTACGACAACGCAGGAAAGAGCAGACTTCATGGCAACTAGGACCCAAAGGGTGTGGGCAGGTAAGGATTCTTTTGTCTAAAGTCCGTTCATCTGATGTTAATCTGTCATTTTGTTGTTGTTGTTGTTAGTGTTCACTTGGTCTACCCTTATGTTTTAGATATATCTCTTCTATATTTCAATTTTCCCTTTTTACACACACTTCTCTACCATTAGTGGCTCCCTAAACATCTTAACATGCATTGAACTTACCAAAATCCGAAGGCAATCGATACATGTACCCTGCTCTCAAACAATGAAGATTCAACACACTATGCCACATCTTTTCTCGCTTTCCAACTTTTCTGTTATTTCAATGCTTAAAGCCATGTAAGGCATTTTTATCGTTTTGCACAGCCACTGTCTAATTGCATTTCCACATGCACCACTCCTTCTGGTCGTCACTGCTCCTTCCATATTGTCTCCCGCCTGAGATGACTGTCCTTCAGCCTGACATACATCCTCCGGAGTTTCCTCTAGGGAAAATTTGCTGATGGAGAAATTTTCATGTCTCTAAAAATGTTTTTCTATTTGGGGCGCCTGGGTGGCTCAGTCGGTTAGGCGGCCGACTTCGGCTCAGGTCATGATCTCGCGGTCCGTGAGTTTGAGCCCTGTGTCGGGCTCTGTGCTGACATCTCAGAGCCTGGAGCCTGTTTTGGATTCTGTGTCTCCCTCTCTCTGACCCTCTCCCGTTCGTGCTCTGTCTCTCTCTGTCTCAAAAATCAATAAACGTTAAAAAAAAATTTTTTTTAATAAAAAAAAATGTTTTTCTATTTCCCTTATTCTTTTCTTGAAGTTTTTTAAGGCTTATTTATTTCTGAGACAGAGGGAGGAAGACACAGAACCCGAAGCAGGCTCCAGGCTCCGAGCTGTCGGCACAGAGCCCGACACGGGGCTCGAACCCACGAACCGTGAGATCATGACCTGAGCCAGAGTCGGATGCTTAACCGACTGAGTCACCCAGGTGCCCCTATATCTCCCTTATTCTTGAAAGATATTTTCTTTTGGTATACACATTCAAGGATCCTTTTTTTTTTTTTTTTTTTTTTTTTGGCTAAGAAAGTAAGATTCCACTCTCTTCTGATCCCCACTGTTGATGTTGACAAGGTAGGTGTCAGTGCAACTGTCATTCCTTGTGGGAAATTTGTCTCCTCTCTTCATCACTTTTAAGATCTCTCATTCTCTGGGGTTCTGCATTTCCACTTAGATGCCGCTGGGTGTCGAGTGGATTTTATTTGTCCTGCTTTGGACTTAATGGGCTTGACGAACATGAAGACTGGTGTGTTTCAACAGGTCTTGGAAGTCTTGCCATGTTTCCACCAGGTGATGTCTCTTCTCCCTCTGATGAGATGTGACTTAAACCTTCTCATTCGATTCCTAGGACTCTCATCTCTCTTTTAGATCATACGCTTGTCGTCTTTCTGTGCTCCATTCAGGGTCATTTTTAGCTCATTTCCCAGTGTATCGATTCTTTCTTTCTTTTTTTTTTTTTTTTAATTTTTTTTTTTTCAACGTTTATTTATTTTTGGGACAGAGAGAGACAGAGCATGAACGGGGGAGGGGCAGAGAGAGAGGGAGACACAGAATCGGAAACAGGCTCCAGGCTCCGAGCCATCAGCCCAGAGCCTGACGCGGGGCTCGAACTCACGGACCGCGAGATCGTGACCTGGCTGAAGTCGGACGCTTAACCGACTGCGCCACCCAGGCGCCCCTCGATTCTTTCTTTAGTTGCGTCTAATCCATGGTCAAATCCATCGGGGAGTTTTGAATTTCCGTCAAAATGATTTTCATTTTTGGGGCGCCTGGGTGGCTCAGTCGGTTAAGCGTCCGACTTCGGCTCAGGTCACAATCTCGCGGTTCGTGGGTTCGAGCCCCGCGTCGGGCTCTGCGCTGACGGCTCAGAGCCCGGAGCCTGCTTCCGATTCTGTGTCTCCCTCTCTCTCTGCCCCTCCCCCGTTCATGCTCTGTCTCTCTCTGTCTCAAAAATAAATAAACGTTAAAAAAAAATTAAAAATTTAAAAAAAAATTAAAATTAAAAAAAGGATTTTCATTTTTAGTGATTATATTTGGATTTGTAAAAACCCTTCCTGGTCATTTTTTTTCATACTTCCCTCCTTACCCTTATTTTAATCGCCGCATTTCTTGCTTTAAACGGATGGAAGTACATGCTTCCATATTCTTCTCTCACGCTTCCAATGTGTGGAGTCTGATGTGTGGTTCTTCCAGTTGCCGTGTTTGGTTTCCTGTTTTTTCTGTTCTTGGTCCTGGGGCCATGTTTCCTCCTGTATAATGTAGTGTTGACTACAGACCCACACCCCTTGAAGTGGTTTTACTTGGGGGAACTTCTTCGAGACCTCATTTGAAGGTGAGTTTCCTCGGAGAGGGTTTTTACCCACTTCTGTCGAGGACTTCAAAGTGCCAGTCCGGGGCCGCCGTAAGCTAAATTTTCAGGTTGAGGATCTCTGGACCACCCAGGTAGCCTTAACTTGGGCTGCAGACCATGCGAGCACTGGCTTGCGGTTCTGAATTCTCGGGAGGCGCCAAATTCTTCATGAATGGGTGTTCTGACTGCCCCAGGGCGTGTTGGGTGTGTCCAAGGACACTGATGTGAGCCCTCTGGAGTCCCGGCGGTGGACTCTCTCCGAACCTCCTCCTTGGGCAGGCTGTGGCTGTCCCCTGCTTCCTGGAAGGCCGTGAACACAGGTGCTGATGCCCACCTGATGCCGTTGTGGTGAAGGCCCATTCTGGAGTACAGGTTCCAGCTCATACGGAGTTATTTTGCCCCGGGGGATCCCTTTTTTCTTGCCCCAGCAAGATAGGGAACTTTGACGAGGTGATTTTAAAATTAGCCTCAAAGAATAAACAGGTGAGGCTAGTAGCCAAGGCCTTTTGGGGAAAATCACAGCGAGTCGTGACGTTCCCTGCTCTGTACCGTGAGCGTTAATGCTATGTGTCTGCTTGGCTGGGCCAGGGATGCCCTCGTGGCTGCTGAAACATTACACTGGGCGTGTCTTGGGGGTGTTTCCGGAAGACGTTCGCATTTGGATCAGTGGACTGAGTAAAGGTCTCCCTCCCAAACGCACGTGCCACCTGCATCACCCAATCTGCCGCGGGCCTGAATAGAACCAGAAGTGGAGGAAAGGAGACTTTGCTCTCTGCTTCAGCTGGGACGCCCATCTTCTTCTGCCCCCGGACACCGGCATTCCCGGGTCTCAGGCCTTCAGACTCACCTGGGACTTACACCGTCAACCTCCCAATTCCCAGGCCTTAGGACCTGGACTGAGTTACATCACTGGCTTCCCTCATTCTCCACCTTGAAGGAAGATCCTGGAACTGCTCAGCCTCCATATTGTGTGAGCCAATTTCTAGAATAAATCTCCTCTCATACCTATCTATCTGCCTATGTGCCCTATTGGTTCAGTTGCTCTCAGAACCCTCATTAATATGTACATTAAAGCACGATATAAAGCTTCAATACTTTTATTTTTTAAATGTTTTGTTTATTTTTGAGAGAGAGCATGAGCAGGGAAGGCGCAGAAAGAGAGGGGGGCAGAGGATCCCAAGCAGGCTCCATGCTGACAGCAGTAAGTGTGATGCGGAGCTCGAACCTATGAACCGTGAGATCACGACCAGAGCTGAAGTCGGACGCTCAACCAACTGAGCCACCCAGGTGCCCCAAATCTTCAACACTTTTAAACATGTGGCCCCCTCTCGTGTCACAAGTAGAGATCAGTAAAATGAATAAAAGTCTAGGGGTGCCTGGGTGGCTCAGTCGGTTGAGCGTCCGCCTTCGGCTCAGGTCACAGTTTGTGGGTTCGAGCCCCGTGTCGGGCTCTGTGCTGACAACTCAGCTTCAGATTCTGTGTCTCCCCCTCTCTCTGCCCCTCCCCCGCTCACACTCTGTCTCTCTCTCTCTGTCTCTCTCTCAAAAATAAATAAACATTAAAACAAATTTCTTTTTATTTTATTTTATTTTTTTTTTAATTTTTTTTTCAACGTTTATTTATTTTTGGGACAGAGAGAGACAGAGCATGAACGGGGGAGGGGCAGAGAGAGAGGGAGACACAGAATCAGAAACAGGCTCCAGGCTCTGAGCCATCAGCCTAGAGCCTGACGCGGGGCTCGAACTGACGGACCGTGAGATCGTGACCTGGCTGAAGTCGGACGCTTAACCGACTGCGCCACCCAGGCGCCCCAAAACAAATTTTTTTTTTAAAGCGAAGGCACAAAATAACATTAAAAGCAGAGCACAATGTTTATGCAGTCTCCAGGTAGGAAAGACATCTGTAAGCGTAAAAGGCAAAAGCTGACGACATAAAAGAAAATTTTTAACTATTTAAATTTCTATTTGTAACACAACATGATGAACCAAAGTAAAAAACCAGGAAAAATAGGTGGCGATTATGAGAGACAAAGATTTGCATGCCTCGCCTTTGAAGAATTTTACAGATTAAGAAAGCACAACCTTAACAAGACGCGAGGAGAAAACATACGCCCAAAATGCTCAACAGATTTGTGAGACCAACGTTCAAGTTCACCAGTAATCAAAGAAATGTTCACTGAAGAGTGTAACTTCCAGATTCGTCAGGGATCATCCCCGATGCCGGGGAGCTTCGGGCGGATGGGCATTTCCTACGCCGACGGTAAACCAACCGACTTGTGCTTTCCAGAGGACAGAGTGGCATTCTGTACGAAGAGCCACAAAAGCATTTCAACACTCGGACCTCCCAACTCCCCCTCGCAGAATGGCATCACCCCCGGGACGGCGGGCTCAGGCGAAGACACGGCACGAGGATGGCTGCCTGCACGGTGACCAACACGCACAAAATCAACGCCCGCGACAGAAACGAGCTGAACATGTTACGGGATACCCGGAGAATAGGACACGTGGAGAATCGAGTATTAAAAGTGAAGCTTTGGACAGAGGATCTGAGGCAGTAGCACGGAGCAAAGCAGTCTTCCCACAAATGGTGCTGCCCACGTGCAAAACAACGAAGCTGGACGCAGACATTACACCCTTCACAAAAAATTAACTTAAAAGGGGGGCCCCTAGGTGATTCAGTCGGTTAAGCGACTGACTTCGGCTCAGGTCATGATCTCACGGTTCGTGAGTTTGGGCCCCGCGTCGGGCTCTGTGCTGACCGCTCAGAGCCCGGAGCCTGCTTCGGATTCTGTGTCTCCCTCTCTCTCTCTGCCCCTCCCCAACTTGTGCTCTGTCTGTCTGTCTATCTCTCTCAAAAATAAGTAAACATTACAAAGACCTCTTAAAACGCAACAATCAGAAAATGAACCGCCTGATGAAAAACGGGCAGGAGAGCACAGCATCGGGAAGACAGTTGAGAATACGGTGATGACCGCGTACGGTGACAGAGGGCAGTGAGCTCTCTCGCGGCGGTCACTTCCCAGTGTATAATAAGTGCGGAATCGCTGTGCTGGGCGCCCGGAACCGATAGAATATCGTATGTCACCTCCACCTCGGTTAAAATAGACGGGCAAAAGACGTAAGCAGACAGCTCAGCGAAGAAGACTGACGGGTGGACAGGGGGCCCGTGAAAGGATGCTCCGCACCCCACGTCACCGGGGGGGGGAGGCAAAGCAGCGAGGTAGCACCACACGCGCGGTGGGCGGCCCGGAGCGCTGAGGCCAAGCGCTGGCAGGCACGTGGCACCACAGGAACGGTCGCTCGCTGCTGGGAGGAAGGCGGAACAGGGCAGCCGCCTTCGGAAGACACCGCGGCAGTCTCTCAACGAGGCTGAGCGCCCTCTCGCCGCACCGTCCGGCGGCCACGCGCCTCGGTATTTGTCCAAAGGAGCCGAGCGCTGAACGGGCGCGCGGAGACCTGCGCGTGGATGTCTGTAGCAGCCTCCTCCGTGGCCCCCGGCGCCTGGAAGCAGCCAGGATGCCCTTCGTCAGGTGAACGGAGAAAGCGTGGTCCGTGCAGACGGCGAGGCCACGCTCAGCGCTGAAGGGACCGCGAGCTGTAGAGCCAGGAGCCGCTCGGGAGGAAACTGAAACGCGACGGAATGACAGAAGCCAACGGGAAAGGGCTGGAGGATTCCAGCTCCAGGACATTCTGGAAAAGGCAGAGCGAAGGCAGCAGCGAAACAACCAGCGTTGCCAGGGGCTGGGGAGACGGGGAGTAAACGGGCAGAGAACAGGGGACTTGGGGACGGTGGCGCTACGTCTGTGACAGCGTGAGGGTGGCTACGCGTCATCCCGCGTGCGTCCAAACCCACAGACCGTGCGGCCCCAGGGTGAGCCCCGAAGCACACGGCCCGGGGTGCAGCTGGGCGGTGGTGAGTCAGTGCGCGTTCATCCACTGTCACCGAGGCGCCACGCTGGGGGTGGGAGGGCGCGGGGGACGCTGGAAATCTCTCTACTTCCCACGCAGCTTTGCTCCCAACCTAAAACCGACCTGAGAAATACATGGTATTCACTAAAAAAATAAATTAAACACACTCAGGCTTTGAGGACGACTCGGCTGCTGAGAAGACGCGCACGCCGTCGCGTGAGATGACAGAAGCGGTGTCGGAGCGGCGGGTGGGACGGGGTGGCGGGTTCCGCCCGCCCGCTTCTACCGGGTCTCACGCCGCACGCCCAGCAGCGAGGATCCCCGTTCGGGACGTGCGTGAGCGCGAGACAGGGCAGAGACCCCGTCTGGGAGGACCTGGGCCGGCGCATCGGCGGACTCTGAGCCCCAGACGCACTCGGGGCCCGTCCTAGCTCCTCGCGGTGGCTTGGCCCCGGACGGCCACCTGACCCCTCTCTACCTCGTGGCGTCCGTGGAGAAATGAGGGCAGGGAACCCCTAATGAAACAGCGTCATCCGGGGGGCCCGCGGGTCCACAACCCAGCTCGCGGCGCACGAACCTGAACCGGAGAGGAAGCGGGGGAAGCCAAGGGCCGACTGCCTCCTGCTCCCCACCCGTGGCGCCCACCTGCCCCCGGGGCGGCTCTTCCCTGTGGTCCCCCCTGGTCGGTCCCCCTCCCGGCCCTCCGTGTGCAGAAACCCCGTGGCCCGAGCTACCACCCCCCTGCTGCTCCCACAGTGGCTCCGGGGCCCAGCAGCTCTCGTGGGCCGGCTCGGGGGCAGGGGGATGCCCACGCGGATAAAAGGCTCCGGAGGAAATCAAACAGCCAGGCAGGGGCTCCCTGCGGCGGTGGCCGTGGTGTCCCAGCTGGGCGGGGGACAGAGCCACTCTCCTCCCGCCGGGAAGGAAAGCGACAGTGGGCGGGACGGGGACAAAGCCCACGGTTTGGGTCAGCAAATGGCAGTTTTCAGGGCCGTGCGCCGTCCTGTGGTCCCCACTAGGACCGGGCTTGTCAAGGAAGATCAGTCCAAGCGACGTTCCCGAGCCGCCACGGCCCCGTAGTCACCCAGGCTGTTGGCCATCACTTCCTCCCCTCGGGGGACTGCTTCATCCAGGAAGAATGTGGTGCCTGTGTTCCCAGCTTCTTTTTCCAGCTGCCTCCAAAGGTGGGAGCCGGGGAGCCTCTCAGAAGCCCAGACGATGCCTCCGCTCTGGGGTTTCAGAAATTCCGCGAGTTGGTCTGGGACGTGAATCATGCTTCAGGTTTGGAAAAAGTTGCAGAATCAAAGCCGAGGGAGGTTCGGGGCCGCCCGGACGTGGCGGCGGGCTTGGGGGCCCTTCTGGAGGCTGGCCAGCGCCGTCCCTCTCGGCTCTGTTGGGGCGAGGCGGGGGCTGCCCGCAGGGACAGCCCACCCTTCCCAGAAGTTCTGGGTCCATCCGGTTAGCCATCCCAAACCACGGACACAGCCGTTGCCTCCTGGCTCCACAATCCCAGACGATTTCCAGGGATGTCCCGAAACTCTCAGAATAGAACTGCTGAAGCAGGCACACCAAATCCCTGCGGTGAATTATCACATAAAACATTCAGGATGTTGGCGAGAGGCCAGGGGACAGGGGAGTCTCCTTCCCAAACAGCCAGGGTGTCCCAGTGATCCGGCTGTGGGCAGGCTGGCCCTCAAGAAACAGAGAAACTGAGGCCCAAACAGGGAAAAGGACCCCTCCCCCTACCACCGAGGTCCCAGAGCATTACACAACACAAACCACGTGGCACGGGTCTACTCTAGAAATTTCCATCACTAGGCTTACTCCTTAAGGACCATCTGGAGACGTGCATGCATTTTCAGCTTTACAACCAAACGTGCGAGAATTTACACGGGACGGATTCACCTCTGCGGCCCTCAGCCCGACCTGCCTCGCCAGCCTTCCCGTCCTGCTCTGGTCGCACGGCTGGGGTGCACCCTCTAGGCCCACTTTTCCAGAAAGACACGTTGCCCATGGGAGGGCGCCTTCCTGTAAAAGTGACAGCTCGCTGGGCAGGGAACTTAGGATTACAGCATCTGACTTTCAACCTCACTGCCAGGTAGCTCTGCTGGCCCTTTTTGTCGCAGAGAAATACGGAGGCCGCTTGATCGCTGCTTTGTGAATACGCTCTCTCCCCATCCCGTGAGGACTGAACCGTCAGACGGAGGCTTGATGTTTCCCACGAGAAATGAGGAGCAAGCCAGCCCAGACGGGCCGTGCTTCCCAGGGTCCTGCTTTACGCCAAGGGCCAGGCTTGGGTCAGACAGCCTGGACTTTGTTCTGTCGCTAATTGGGCTCGTGACCTTGAGAAGCCACCCCACCTTCCCAAGGCACACTTCACTGCTTTCTAATAAGGAGAGAATGTTCTGCCAGTATCTGTTAGCACAGGCTCGGGTACGCCCAGAAACAAGTGTCCCCAGCATCTCTGTGGATGAAAACAAGAAGGAAGCGTGTCTCTTGCTCACTCACGCTCCACGTAGGTCCTGACGCCTTCACGCACTGACCCAGGCGGCTGCCGGAGGTTCCGCCCCGGGATACTGCCCGTTTCCACGGCAGGGGAAATGACCTCGTCCGCTGCCTCTGCCCAGAAGCGGGACCACCACGTGCCCCGGAGATGGAAGGCGAGGACAGGTGCGTCAACAGCCGGTGCCCCGAATGGCTGCCAAATGATTCCCTGGCAGGGTCCTCCCCATAGCCACCTCCCGTGGGCAGCCGGAAAAGCCTGGAAGATGAGGGATGGACCTGTCTGCGCTGCGGGGCCCCGGGGAGAGGGCGGGGCGGAGGCTGGGGCCAGCGCGCACGCCCAGGGGAGCGGGGCCTTCTTCGCCTTGGCCTCCCAGCGCCCGGGGGGGGGTTCCCCTCCCCTCCCCTCCCCCTCTGCAGGTCACGGAGGGGCCTTCCTGCGCCGAGGGGGTGCCCGGACAGTCCCTTAGAAAGGAAGCCTGCGGCCCGGCACGATGGGACTGGCCATCTCCAAACCCTGGTTCCTTCCCGCCTTTAAAACACAACGTCTTCATCCGAAGCTGCAGGGGTAACAGAACTCAGGCGGGGAGGGTGGGGGGGGGGTGCTTTCCCGTGAAGAGCCCTCAGCAGAGACGACACAGCGGGCAGCCTGCGAGGACCCCGGAACTCTGCATTCGTGTCGTCTCCCTCTGCATGTGCGTGTGCGTGTGCGCATGCATAAGTGTGCATGAGTACGTCAGTGTGTGCACGTGCGTGTGCCTGTGTGCATGTGTGAATGAGTACGTGTGCGTGTGCATGCGTGTGCCTGTGCGTGAGCATGTCTCTGTCTCTCCCTGAGTGTTTCTCAGTCTATGTCTCTGTTTCTCCCCCGTCTCTCACTCTGTGTCTCTGTCTCTGCCTCTCTCCTCCATCTCTCACTGTGTCTCTTCTGTCTCTGTCTCTCCTGTCTCTCACTCTGTGTCTCTTCTGTCTCTGTCCCTCCCCCATCTCTCACTCTGTGTCTCTGTCTCTCCCATCTCTCTCTGTCTCTGTCTCTCTCCCATCTCTCTCTGTGTCTCTTCTGTCTCTGTCTCTCCCCCTCTCTCACTCTGTGTCTGTCTCTCTCTCCCATCTCTCTCTGTGTCTCTTCTGTCTCTGTCTCTCCCCATCTCTCCTCTGTGTCTCTTCTGTCTCTGTCTCTCGCCGTCTCTCGCCCTGTCTCTTCTGTCTCTGTCTCTCTTCGTCTCTCACTCTGTGTCTGTCTCTCTCTCCCATCTCTCACTCTGTGTCTCTTCTGTCTGTCTCTCCCATCTCTCTCTCTGTGTCTCTTCTGTCTCTGTCTCTCTCTCATCTCTCACCCTGTCTCT